>NC_091083.1:44197954-44809318 GCF_032405125.1 Capricornis sumatraensis
CACATGTTTATTTCAGTTCCCCACCTGTTCCCCAGAATCCCAGCCTTAGGGATGGAGCAGAGGTTGGGAAAAATGGGAGGGACTGGTGGGAACAGGCTGTGTGGACCCTGCCGCTCTGTGTTGGGCATCTGGGGCCATCGGAGTTTCCTGGGGAGGCTCCTTCAGCCTCTGCTTTCCCCAAGGGCTGGGGTCCGGGTCAGCTCTAGATTTCATCCCACAAAGATCAAAAAGGAAGTCCCCTCCAGTGACAGCTCAGGATGGAGGAGCAGGTGCTGGCAGTGACAGCAACATGGACAGTCTCCTGGAAGGAAGTGTAGGGGACTTCAGGTGACCCCATTGACCACACGCAGCATCTTTTTTCAGGATCTCCACTCCTGGCTGTGCATTTGTACCATCAGGGGCCTAAGAAGGTCCAGAGCCCTGGTCCCTGAGCTCTTGGGTCAGAACATGAGAAGAGGGTCCAGAAATCTGTATTCAGAATTTTGTGTTAGTGATTCAGCCGAGAACTGCTTCCAAACCTGAGCCTCAGAAGGTCCACTCTTGTTCTTACCTGAATGGAGCACAAACCCCACTCAACACTCTTGCCTGTTGAGTAATTTACTGTCTAGACGAGGAGCCCACAAAATGATACCTGTGGCCCAGTGGCTCATAACCCCACCTATTTTGTAAATAAAGTTTTATTGGACCCAGCCACAGTATTTGTTGATGTGTTGGCTCTGCTTGCTTTCTTGCTCCTATGGCATAGTTGGATAATTTGTGACAGAGACCATAGGCCCACAAAACCTAAAATAATTATCTAGTCCTTTATGGGAAAAAGGTTTGCTGAGCTATGATGTGGAAGATGGAAAGGTATCTAAATTAATAATTAATCACAGTAAAAGGCAAAGGGGGTCCCTCTGTTCTCAAGTTTCAGAGCACCCAAGAATCCCCTGGGATGCTTATTTAGATAAGCATCCTTCACCCTGAAGCCCACCCTGGAGATTCTGAGGCAGTAGGGCTGAGGTCCATAAATACCCATTTTTAGCAATGCTTTGAGCACACAGTTCTACACAATAAGAATATTGATGCTGACAGCAACTGCACCTGGATCCCTAACCATCTTTAGAGGCTTAGGTGTGTCTAACTTCTGCATATCTTATTTGGACCAAAATAAAGGAAATAAAACTAAATATCACTAATTATCAAAACAAGGAATGAAAAGTAAGAGGGTTAATCCTGTTTATTCATGGTTTGAATAGAAAACAGAGAGAAGAATTGGGCAAGAAACAGATGAACAGAAATTTAGTGAACGTCTGATGAGTAATAAATGCTTTCAGGAGTTTCATTGAGATGTTGTAGGTATGTAACACACCATACTTATTTAAAGTATAAAATGGGATATGCTTTTTTGTATGAAGTCAGCATCACAATCAAGATAATACACAGTTTCCTTGTGCAAATTGATAAATACCTCCCTTGCTCCGTCTTGCAAATACCTTCTCAGTTCAGGCAGTTCAGTCGTTCAGTCGTGTCCGACTCTTTGCCACCCCATGAATCGCAGCACGCCAGACCTCCCTGTCCATCACCAACTCCCAGAGTTCACTCAGACTCACGTCCATCGAGTCAGTGGTGGCATCCAGCCATCTCATCCTCTGTTGTCCCCTTCTTCTCCTGCCCCCAATCCCTCCCAGCATTGGAGTCTTTTCCAATGAGTCAACTCTTCGCATGAGGTGGCCAAAGTACTGGAGTTTCAGCTTTAGCATCATTCCTTCCAAAGAAATCCCAGGGCTGATCTCCTTTAGAATGGACTGGTTGGATCTCCTTGCAGTCCAAGGGACTCTCAAGAGTCTTCTCTAACACCACAGTTCAAAAGCATCAATTCTTCAGCACTCAGCCTTCTTCACAGTCCAACTCTCACATCCCTACATGACCACAGGAAAAACCATAGCCTTGACTAGACGGACCTTAGTTGGCAAAGTAATGTCTCTGCTTTTGAATATGCTATCTAGGTTGGTCATAACTTTTCTTCCAAGGAGTAAGCAGCTTTTAATTTCATGGCTACAGTAACCATCTGTGGTAATTTTGGGGCCCCCCAAAATAAAGTCTGACACGGTTTCCACTGTTTCCCCATTTATTTCCCATGAAGTGATGGGACTGGATGTCATAATCTTCGTTTTCTGAATGTTGAGCTTTAAGCCAACTTTTTCACTCTCCTCTTTCACTTTCATCAAGAGGCTTTTTAGTTCCTCTTCACTTTCTGCCATAAGGGTGCTGTCATCTGTATATCTGAAGTTATTGATATTTCTCCCAGCAATCTTGATTCCAGCTTGTGTTTCTTCCAGTCCAGCGTTTCTCATGATGTACTCTGCATATAATTTAAATAAGCAGGGTGACAGTATATAGCCTTGACGTACTCCTTTTCCTACTTGGAATCAGTCTGTTGTTCCATGTCCAGTTCTAACTGTTGCTTCCTGACCTGCATACAGATTTCTCAAGAGGCAGGTCAGGGGGTCTGGTATTCCCATCTCTCTCAGAATTTTCCACAGTTTATTGTGATCCACACAGTCAAAGGCTTTGGCATAGTCAACAAAGTAGAAATAGATGTTTTTCTGGAACTCTCTTGCTTTTTCCATGATCCAGTGGATGTTGGTGATTTGATCTCTGGTTCCTCTGCCTTTTCTAAAACCAGCTTGAACATCAGAGAGTTCACGGTTCACGTATTGCTGAAGCCTGGCTTGGAGAATTTTGAGCATTACTTTACTAGCATGTGAGATGAATGCAATTGTGTGGTAGTTTGAGCATTCTTTGGGATTGCCTTTCTTTGGGATTGGAATGAAAACTGACCTTTTCCAGTCCTGTGGCCACTGCTGAGTTTTCCAAATTTGCTGGCATATTGAGTGCAGCACTTTCACAGCATCATCTTTCAGGATTTGAAATAGCTCCACTGGAATTCCATCACCTCCACTACCTTTGTTTGTAGTGATGCTTCCTAAGGCCCACTTGACTTCACATTCCAGGATGTCTGGCTCTAGGTGAGTGATCACACCATCATGATTATCTGGGTCATGAAGATCTTTTTTGTACAGTTCTTCCGTGTATTCTTGCCACTAATTCTTAATATCTTCTGCTTCTGTTAGGTCCATACCATTTCTGTCCTTTATCGAGCCCATTTTTGCATGAAATGTTCCCTTGGGATCTCTAATTTTCTTGAAGAGACCTCTAGTCTTTCCCATCCTGTTATTTTCCTCTATTTCTTTGCATTGATCGCTGAAGAAGGCTTTCTTATCTCTCCTCACTAGTCTTTGGAACTCTGCATTCAGATGCTTATATCTTTCCTTTTCTCCTTTGCTTTTCACTTCTCTTCTTTTCACAGCTATTTGTAAGGCCTCCCCAGACAGCCATTTTGCTTTTTTGCATTTCTTTTCCATGGGGATGGTCTTGATCCCTGTCTTCTGTACAATGTCACGAACCTCATTCCATAGTTCATCAGGCACTCTATCTATCAGATCTAGACTCTTAAATCTATTTCTCACTTCCACTGTGTAATCATAAGGCATTTGATTTTGGTTGTACCTGAATGGTCTAGTGGTTTTCCCTACTTTCTTCAATTTAAGTCTGAATTTGGCATATAAGGAGTTCATGATCTGAGCCACAGTCAGCTCCTGGTCTTGTTTTTGTTGACTGTATAGAGCTTCTCCATCTTTGGCTGCAAAGAATATAATCAATCTGATTTCGGTGTTGACCATCTGGTGATGTCCATGTGTAGTCTTCTCTTGTGTTGTTGGAAGAGGGTGTTTGCTATGACCAGTGCATTTTCTTGGCAAAACTCTATTAGTCTTTGCCCTGCTTCATTCTGCATTCCAAGGCCAAATTTGCCTGTTACTCCAGGTGTTTCTTGACTTCCTACTTTTGCATTCCAGTTCCCTATAATGAAAATACCTCCTACCACTTCATAAGAAGCAACCACCTATCTATCTGCTTTCTGGCACTATGGATCTACAGATGAGCTTGCATTTTCTAGAATTTTATTTAAATAAGAATCATATGTATTGTGGGCTTTCTCTGTCAATGGGATTTCCCAGGCAAGAATACTGGAGTGGGTTGCCATTTCTTGCCCCAGGAGATCTTCCTGACTCAGGGATTGACCCTGGTCTCCTGTGCTGCAGGCAGATTCCTCACCAAATGAGCCACTAGGGAAGCCCCATTCCTTTTTATTACTGAGTGATATTCTGTTGAATGGACATACCTAATTTTGTCTATGTACTTACCTGAGAATGGATATTTGGTAATAGCCCAGTTTTAGGCTATTACAAATAAACTGTGGTTGAATTCGTGTATAAGTCTTTATATGGATGTGTGGTTTCATTTTTACTATGTCAAATGGAAGGTGAATATTTAACTTTTTAAGAAACTGCCAAGCTGTTTTCCAGAGTGATGGGGTACTATCTTATATCCTCACAAGCAGTGTGCATTTGCTCCTCATTTGCTCCTCATCTTTGACAACACTTGTCATGGTCAATATGCTTAACTTTAGCCATGAGATACCTAAATGGTGGTTTTAATTCAAATTTCCCTAGTGACCAATGATGTTGAAAATCTTTTCTTGTGATTGTTTGGCATTCATATATCTTCATTGGTGCAACAGCTGTTTTTCCCATTGTTAAGTTACTGAGTTTTGAAGGTTCTGTATGATGGATACAGCTCCCTTATCAGATTTATACTTTGCAAATATATTTTCCCAGTATGAGTCTTGCCTTTTCATTCGTTTATGAATGAAACAACGTAGGTCCAGAAGCAAGTCTTTGTTTTGATGCAAACCATTTACTGATTTGTTCTTCATGGACCTTGCTTGTGGTGTCTGCTGAGAAATCTTTGCTTAACTCAAAGCCACCCAGGTTTTATGCTGTGTTTTCTTCTGGAAGCTTATAGCTTTAGGTTTTACCTTTGGATCTGCAATGCTTTCTGAATTAATTTTTCTATATGGTGTGAGGTACGAATTGAAATTCATTCTTTTTTGCATACATCCAATTGTTCCAGTACCATTTGTTGAAAATTCTTTCACCACTGAACTGCCTTTGAACCTAAAATGTTGGTTGTCTATATATGCCTGAGTCTATGTTTGGATTCTCTCTTCTGTTCTATTGATCCATTTGTCTATCTTTGCACCAACTATAGTCTTGATCATTATAGGCTTTATAACAGGTTGTGAAATCAGCATGTTTTAGTCTTCCAACTATTTTCTTCCTTTTCAAAGTTATTTTTGCTATTCTAGGTCCTTTGAATTTCCAAATGAATTTTGGAATCAATTTTCAATGTCTACCAAAGAGCTGCTTTGATGCATTTTCACTGCATTTTGATGCCTTAAGCAGTGAAGATAATGGTGCTTTTACAAAGAGTAAGTGACTCATCTGTTCAGTTATCATTTCATGACAGAAGGAGGCATGAAAACATGTACACAAACAATCAACAGACTGAGACGATTTACTTTTGTTACCAGGAAGCACAGAACAAAGATTAGCCCCAAATTCTGATACCCTGATTTATTTTAGCTGTCTGGGAGATTCCCACACTAGTTTTCCATTAGATATTCTTTTTTAAAATAGAGGTAAAATTGACATAATATAAAAGTAACACTTTCCATTTTAAAGTGAACAATCTGATGTCGTTTTGCACTTTCACAGTGTTGTACAATCACTTCTTTCTAGCTCTGAAACACTTTCAACACTCCAAAAGAAAACTCCACACCTATTAAGCAGTTGTTCCCCATTTTCCAATACTCAGTTCCACCAATCTGCAATCAGTGCCTACTGATTTAGTTATTCTGGATATTTTATATAAATGGAATCATACAATATGTAACTTTTTGTATCTGTCCTTTTTTCATTTAGCATAATGTTTTCAGGTTTCATTCATGTTGTAGCATGTTTCAGTACTTCATTTTTATAACTGAATAATTCATTGTATGTATATATCACAATGTATTTATCCATTCATCCATGGAGAGATATTTAGCTATTATGAATACTGCTTCTGTGAACATGTGTGTCCATGTATTTGACTGTTATTATGTGTTATACCTGTGAGTGGAATTGATGAATAATAAGGAAATTCTGCATTTGACTTTTTGAGGAATTGCCAAACTGTCTTCTAATATTTCAGTAGCTGAAATATTTTATGGTCCCACCAGCAATGTATGAGGATTTCATTTTCTTCAGATTCTTGTGATAATTTATTTTCTGATTATTTTTATAATTGCCATTTTAGTGGGTGGGAAGTGGTACTTCATTGTGGTTTTGATTTACATTTCCATAATGACTAAGAATATTGACTGTTTTTTATGTACTTATTGTTCATTTGTATATATACTTTGGAGGAATGTCTGTGAATATATTATATATGCCTGATATATATATTCATATATATGATATGTATTACATATATTTTCATCTATAAATATTTCCTGAAACATATAAATATGTGTATATATACATATTGCTGGGAGAAATATCAACAACCTCAGATATGGAAATGACACCACACTTGTAGCAGAAAGCAAAGAGGAACTAAAGAGCCTCTTGATGAAGGTGAAAGAGGAGAGTGAGAAAGTTGGCTTAAAACTCAACATTCAAAAAACTAAGATCATGGCATCCAGTCCCATCACTTCATGGCAAATAGGTGGGGGAACAGTGGAAACACTGACAGACTTTATTTTCTTGGGCTCCAAAATCACTGTGGATGGTGACTGCAGCCATGAAATTAAAAGATGCTTGCTCCTTGGAAGAAAAGCTATGACAAATCTGGACAGCATATTAAAAAGCAGAGACATCACTCTGCTGACAAAGGTCCATATAGTTGAAGCTGTGATTTTTTCAATAGTTGGATGTGATAGTCAGATGTATGGATGTGAGAGTCAGACCATAAAGAAGGCTGAACACTGAAGAATTGATGCTTTCGAACTGTGGTGCTGGAGAAGATTCTTAAGAGTCCTTGGGCTGCAAGGAGATCAAACCAGTTAATCCTAAAGGAAATCAACCCTGAATATTTATTAGAAGAACTAATGCTGAAGCTGAAGCTCCAAAACTTTGGCTACCTGATGCAAAGAGCCAACTCATTGGAAAAGACCCCGTTGCTGGGAAAGATTAAAGGCAGGAGGAGAAGGCGAAGACAGAGGATGAGATGATTAGCTAACATCACTGACTCAATGGACATGAGTTTGAGCAAACTCCAGGAAATGGTGGAGTACAGAGCAGCCTGCTGTGCTACAGTTCATGGGGTCATAAAGAGTCAGACAGGACTTATCGACTGAACAACAGTAACAACTATGTACTTCCATTTTTATGTCACTTAAGATTAAAAGCCTTTTAGGAATTGGTGACTTCCAAGCCAAGTGACGAATTATAATTCATGTTGCTGCTGCTGCTAAGTCGCTTCAGGCCCTCAAAAGCATTCAACAATTTTGCATGCTACTATACTACTATACCCAGAATTGGATTCCTATTATCCACTGATACTACTATTTTTTTTTTTCAGATTAATTGACTAGTAAAATATTTTGCTCTTTTTTATTTGTGGTTAATTGGTGTGTGGGTATATATATATATATATATATATATATATATATTTGTCCACTTGTTAAGGTTCTGATTAAAAGTGAAATTGACAGTTGCTTAGTCACGTACAACTCTTTGGGACCCATGGATTGTAGTGTGCCAGGCTCCTCTCTCCATGGGATTCCCCAGGTGGAAATACTGGAGTGGGTTTCCATTCCCTTCTCTTGGGGATCTTTCTGACCCAGGGATTGAACCTGTATCTCCTGCATTACAGGCAGATTTTTTTACCTTCTCAGCCACCAGGGAAGCCCAAGGTTCTGTTATACATGCATTATTTCTGCCCCTTCCCTGTGATATGGCCCAGTCTTCAACGGTCATAGGGAAGAAAGGACAGACAAATCTGGGCTCTTATCACTGTCTGTCTCCTTATCTCCAGTGAGAGAGCACCATCTTCCAATGCTCTTGCAATGACCAGTATGATGGCTTCCAGGTTGCAGAGTCCATGCTGGGCATACTCACCAGGTCAAACTGCCAGTGAGACTAAGTCAGGTTTGCAGCTTCTACACCATCATCTCCCTGCTGAGGGGCTGGGCAGCACAGATGAATCACGGTGAATAAAGAGCAGCTTAACTTCTCAACATGCTTTCTTCTCTTTATTTTGGGAGGCACACAACTAAGGCCAACAAAACATGCTGTGTGTGTGTTAGATTCCTCTCGATCCCATGGACTGTAGGCTGCCAGGCTCCTCTGTTCGAGGGAGTCTCCAGGCAAGAATACTGAAGTGAATTGCTATGCCCTCTTCCATGGGATCTGCCTGACCCAGGGCTTGAAACCAGGTCTCCTGCATTGCGGGCAGATTCTTTGCTGTTTGAGCCCCGAAGGAAGCCTGAAAAACCTCCGCTTTCTCATAGTCACGTTTATGCAGCTTCAAATGCTTTCAGACTGTTACAAGTTAAAAATGAACATGTCCATCTTGTGGGTTTCTTTTTTCTTTTTTTGGTTTGCCTTCTTTGCCATACAATTCCATAAAACTCCATGTGCTTCATGAAAATACAGATTGGAAATGTCTAGAGATGTAATTATTGCACCACTTTCCTGAAGATGCAACAATATGTAGTTAATCAAAAAACAATTATACTTCCTGACAAATCACCTTTTCTATTAGTGTCCTGACTTAAGAAAAAAGAATTTTTATATAGCCCTGCCTAATGAAAACAATATATGGAACCTTGCTGAAAACTCTAGCAGAGCCATTCTTTTAAGGGGGTGACATTTCTGTCCAGCTTCCAATAAGGGGGATGGGAGGCAGGTGGAGTCAGAGTGCTTTTCTGATTTTACTGTAGCCGGAAGTTAATCCAGAAGAAAATAAATTGAAGACCAAGGACGAGGTAAGCAACTCTGGCCTCAGAGGAGCCAGGGTAGAAAAGATCCTAAATTTCAGGACAGCTGTTGGGGGCCACTGTATGTCTTCTTGAGTTGTTTTGAGAAACCAAGGTTCTTCTGCAGAGAAATGTCTTAGGATTCAGAGGAAATCCTGAGTACCTGAGAACTGAATATTCACAGAGAGCCTGGTCCCGCCCTCAGAGCCTCCCTCTCACTCCAGTACTGACTCGCATGGGCCTGCCTAAGCTCAGTTCTTGGGTTACAGTTGTGGGTTCCCTGACTGAAGTCATAACTCGTGGGGATTCTACTGAAGCATGACTCCTCAATTCATGGCCTCAGGCAAGACCTGAGACATTCATCATCAGCACTTTTTCCTTTTTTTTTGGAAATAGTCTGAGAAGAGGCTAATAGTCACACTATAGCCTGTCACCTGGCAGTCCTCTCCTAAGGACCCACCAGAGCTTCATTCAACCACAGGATTTCTCAGTGAGTCACACACAGTCAGGGTCTTAGTCTGTTTGAGCTTCTATCATAAACAAAATACCACACACTGGGTGGCTTATACGCACCAGAGATTTATTTCTGACAGTTCTGGAGGCTGGAAGTCCAAAGTCATGGCAGCAGGTTCTGGTGAGGAGCTTCTTACTGATTCATACCAGGCACCTTCTCACTATGTCCTCAGATGATAGAAAGGGGTGTTCTCTTTGATAAAGGCACTGATTCTATTCCTGGAGGCCCTACCATCATGGCTTCATCAGCTTCCAAAGACCCCTCTTCCTATTACCATCACATTATGGTTTCAACATATGAATTCTGGGGAGACGCAAGCATTTAGATTGTAGCAGACAAGGAGATTTTGGAAGAGAAGATATAGAGAAGGTGCCCGTGGGAGAAAATGACGTCTTCATGTTGTCTAATGTGCATGGTTTCTGCATAGTTATGGTGCTCAGGCCAGAGTAATGAGTGTCAGATTAACACGTAAATATTTAAGTTCTGCCAAGAGAACGCACTGGGCATAGCAAACACCCTCTTCCGACAACACAAGAGAAGACTCTACACATGGACATCACCAGATGGTCAAGAGCAAAATCAGATTGATTATATTCTTTGCAGCCAAAGATGGAGAAGCTCTTTACAGTCAGCAAAAACAGGACCAGGAGCTGACTGTGGCTCAGATCATGAACTCTTTATTGCCAAATTCAGACTTAAATTGAAGAAAGTGGGGGAAACCACTATACCATTCAGGTATGACCTAAATCAAATCCCTTATGACTATACAGTGGAAGTGAGAATAGATTTAAGGGTCTAGATCTGAAAGATAGAGTACCTGAAGAACTATGGACTGAGGTTCATGACATTGTAAAGGAGACAGGGATCAAGACCATCCCCAAGAAAAAGAAACGCAAAAAAGCAAAATGGCTGTCTGGGGAGGCCTTACAAATAGCTGTGAAAAAAGAGAAGCAAAAAGCAAAGGAGAAAAGGAAAGATATACCCATTTGAATGCAGAGTTCCAAAGAATAGCAATGAGTGATATGAAAGCCTTCCTCAGCGATCAGTGCAAAGAAATAGAGGAAAACAACAGGATGGGAAAGACTAGAGACCTCTTCAAGAAAATTAGAGATCCCAAGGAAACACTTCATGCAAAGATGTGCTCGATAAAGGACAGAAATGGTATGGACCTAACAGAAGCAGAAGATATTAAGAAGAGGTGGCAAGAATACACGGAAGAACTGTACAAAAAAGATCTTCATGACCCAGATAATCATGATGGTGTGATCACTCATCTAGAGCCAGACATCTTGGAATGTGAAGTCAAGTGGGCCTTAGGAAGCATCACTACGAACAAAGGTAGTGGAGGTGATGGAATTCCAGTGGAGCTATTTCAAATCCTGAAAGATGATGCTGTCAAAGTGCTGCACTCAATATGCCAGCAAATTTGGAAAACTCAGCAGTGGCCACAGGACTGGAAAAGGTCAATTTTCATTCCAATCCCAAAGAAAGGCAATGCCAAAGAATGTTCAAACTACCACACAATTGCACTCATCTCACATGCTAGTAAAGTAATGCTCAAAATTCTCCAAGCCAGGCTTCAGCAATACGTGAACCGTGAACTTCCAGATGTTCAAGCTGGTTTTAGAACAGGCAGAGGAACCAGAGATCAAATCGCCAACATCCACTGGATCATGGAAAAAGCAAGAGAGTTCCAGAAAAACATCTATTTCTACTTTATTGACTATGCCAAAGCCTTTGACTGTGTGGATCACAATAAACTGTGGAAAATTCTGAGAGAGATGGGAATACCAGACCCCCTGACCTGCCTCTTGAGAAATCTGTAGGTAGGTCAGGAAGCAACAGTTAGAACTGGACATGGAACAACAGACTGGTTCCAAATAAGAAAGGGAGTATGTTAAGGCTGTATACTGTCACCCTGCTTATTTAACTTCTATGCAGAATACATCATGAGAAATGCTGGGCTGGAGGAAGCACAAGCTGGAATCAAGATTGCCAGAAGAAATATCAATAACCCCAGATATGCAGATGACACCACCCTTATGGCAGAAAGTGAAGAACTAAAGAGCCTCTTGATGAAAGTGAAAGAGGAGAGTGAAAAAATTGACTTAAAGCTCAACATTCAGAAAACTAAGATCACGGCACCTGGTTCCATCACTTCATGGGAAATCAATGGGGAAACAGTGGAAACAGTGTCAGACTTTATTTTTCTGGGCTCCAAAATCACTGCAGATGGTGACTGTAGTCATGAAATTAAAAGATGCTTACTCCTTGGAAGGAAAGTTATGACCAACTTAGATAGCATATTCAAAAGCAGAGACATTACTTTGTCAATAAAGGTCCATCTAGTCAAGGCTATGGTTTTTCCAATGGTCATGTATGGATGTGAGAGTTGGACTATAAAGAAAGCTGAGCATCAAAGAATTGATACTTTAGAACTGTGGTGTTGGAAAGACTCTTGAGAGTCCTTTGGACTGCAAGGAGGTCCAACCAGTCCATCCTAAAGGAGATCAGTCCTGGGTGTTCATTGGAAGGACTGATGCTGAAGCTGAAACTCCAACACTTTGGCCACCTGATGTGAAGAGCTGGTTCATCTGAAAAGACCCTGATGCTGGGAAAGATTGAGGGCAGGAGGAGAAGGGGATGACAGAGGATGAGATGGTTGGATGGCATCACCAACATGATGGACAATGGTTTGGGTGGACTCCAGGAGTTGGTGATGGACAGGGAGTCCTGGTGTGCTGCGATTCATGGGGTCGCAGAGTCGGACATGACTGAGTGACTGAACTGAACTGATATAAACTACCTGAGCTGTGAATCCTCACACTTACGTAAGAATTCAACTTAGTGCTCTTCAGTCTAATGCATACTTCAATTTGAAAGTCTTGGTGAGTGTTCATTAATTTTATTTAATATGCTGTCACAAAGTCAGTTGGTAAAGAATCCAACTGCAATGCAGGAGACCCCAGTTTGATTCCTAGGTTAGCAAGATCCCCTGGAGAAGGGATAGGCTACCCACTCCAGTGTTCTTGGGTTTCCATTGTGGCTCAGCTGGTAAAGAATCCGCCTGCAATGTAGGAGATCTGGGTTCAGTCCCTGGGTTGGGAAGTTTCCCCTGGAGAAGAGAAAGGCTACCCACTCCAGTATTCTGACCTGGAGAATTCCATGGACTGTATAGTCCATGGGGACAGAAAGAGTTGGACATGACTGAGCAACTTTCACTTTCACATGAAGATAACCTGCTGCAGTCTTCTTGCCTGAAAAAAATCCTTGGGCAGAGGAGACTGGAAGGCTACAGTCCAAAGAGCCACAAAAGAGTCAGACATGATTGAGCAACTGAGCAAGCACACACATGAAGATAAGTATATAGATGGGTCCCCAGCTTAATGATGGTTCAACTTACAACTCTTTGACTTTACCAGGGAGCGAAAGTGATAGGCATTCAGTCAAGACTATACTTTGACTTTGGATCTTTTTCCCAGCTAGAGACATGGAGGGTCCAGTCCTCTTGTGATGCTTGGCAGTGGCAGCAGCCACAGCTCCCAGTCAGCCTCATCATCGCCATCACGAAGGAAACAACACAATACTTAAAACTGTCTGTGCCTAGACACTTGCTCTGCTTTTCATGTCCAGTATTGTATTCAATAAATTGCACTAAGTATTCCATACTTTATTTTAAAATGTGTTAGATGGTTTCCCCCAACTATAGGCTAATCTAAGCATTCTGATCATGTTTAAGGTGGGATGGACTAAGCTGTGATTTTTGTTATATTAGATGTATTAAATGCATTTTCAACTGATGCTGTTTTCAACTTAAGATAGATTTATGGGGATGTATCCCCATTGTGGGGCTTTCCAGGTGGCTCAGTGGTAAAGATGCACCTGCCAATGCAGGAAACACAGGAGACTTGGGTTTGATCCTGGGTTGGGAAGATCCCTTGGAGTAGACAATGGTAACCCCCTCCTGTATTCTTGCCTGGAAAATTCCATGGGCAGAAGAGCCTGGTGGGCTACAGTCCACAGAGTTGCAAAAAGTCAGACACAACTAAGCATGCACATATCTCCATTATACATCAAGGAAGATTTGTATTAATATTTTCTTTCGAAAAATAGTAGCAAAATATGACTATCGATCAGATTTTGGACAATTTGGCAAATATATTTTGTGTCAGTGAACTGTAAAGCTTAATAGATGAGAATATAGTTCTTTGGTTGAGTAGTTTCCTTCAAAATAGCACAGAAGGATTAATGTGTTGGTAGCAATAACCTGGAGAAGGAGATAGCACACACAAGCCTTCATACCAGGGAAGATGGTTATGATATAAATACTTTAAGCTTTGAGTAATACTTTAAGTACTTATGCTATAAATACTTTGAGCTTTCCTTTGACTGTTTTGTTATCTAGTTTTAAGTAGGTTTTACTCAGTAACTTTGGTTCTGCTCCTTATTAACAAATATTATTCACTTAAAGTAAACTTGACTTTAAAAACAATGAAAAGAAAGTTTGTTCCTGTTAGTTTTCTTTTGTGAATAAGTATTTGCCCAAAGTTCCATCTGAACTACAGATTGAAGAAATGTTCCAAGTCACAGCACATTTCTGTGGTATGGTTGCTCACTCAAATGTCATTGTAAAACATATGCGTTGTGATAATTAGTAATAAATATATAAATAAATAAAATGTCACAAACAAATACATACACATGTGGTACCTGCTTACTTATTCTTACTGCCTGAGGGAGTAAGATGTCTCTTTTAAAAAATTCTAATTTTACTAAGATTGCCCACTTTTAGAATAGCTAAAGCAGTGGGTATTTTCTGAGATATAATTTGATTGCCTGCCATTCATGACTTTTCCTGTGATTAATTAAATTTGCTTAAGTATGTGAAAAGACTGAAAAAGACAAGTATTATACACAGACTTTTTATAATTAAGACACTAATACTTTAACTTATTAAACTAACACTAGTCATTGCAAAATAACATAGTTTATGCTAAACATTTTTAATTACCTTTAAGTCAGCAAATAATTTCTTAAAAAACTTTTTTTTGGTTGAATCACGTGGCATATGGGATCTTAGCTCCCAACCAGGAATCAAAATTGCGCCCCTTGCATTGGAAACTTGGAGTCCCAACCACCAGACTGCCAAGGAAGTCCCTCAGCAAGTAATTTCCAGAGGATTATCCCATGACGGTTTGCAAAGCTTTGATGGTAATGCTATTTATCTCAATCCTGGTTTTAAAAGCAAAAACTGGGAACAACATAGGTGTCCAGAAATGGGGGATTAATTAGAAATTCGGTTGTAAATAATGTTCGTACTACCATATTAAGCAAAAATGTAGGTCACATATGCATCTTTTGTCCAACCTGATTGTGTTACTTTCAATTCTTATAATAGATACATTCAATGTCCATCTAGTTCCTAAATGTAAGGAATCATATGTTAGGTCCATACTGATACATACATATATATACACATGCGTACAGAGAAGGCAATGGCAACCCACTCCAGTACTCTTGCCTGGAAAATCCCATGGACGGAAAGCCTGGTGGGCTGCTGTCTGTGGGGTCGCACAGAGTTGGACACGACTGAAGTGACTTAGCAGCAGCAGCATACATGCATACATATATGTATATATATATACATGCATACATATACGTATATATATACATGCATACATATCTATGTATAAAATGTAGGTACTTTACATACATTGTACACAGATTTAATAAAAATACATTTTATGCACATACATTTTATACATATGTAATTAAAGGTTCTATGAATTATTTAATATTGTAAATGTTCCCTGAGAAAAAATGGAAATGTTGAAAATACCATGAAAATTCAAGAATGCTTCTGGAAACACAAATCAGAAGAGAGAGAGGAGGAAGAAAATGGATGGCTGGCACCTCTGAGAAATAGTGCTTTGTTATTTGAGAATTTGTCTTCATGCCTTCCGAGGAAGAATTCATTTGTCTTTATTCACTTACTTTTTTGCCTCAGTGCTTCCACAGATTAAAACCTCCAAGTCCTCTGAAGCCAAGTCTGTCTCTGAGGTTGGCAGAAGCACAGGCCACAGGCTTCCTTTGCTGTCACCCCTGTTTTGAGGCCATAATGCATGAAATTCAGAGAAACACTTGCCTGGGGCCTGAGCTGTGTTACCCTCAAGATGGACGGGTCATGCTGGGATGGAGGTAGCCAGTGCTTGGTAATGCTGGCTTGTTTGTAATATTGGGGACTTCTTCTAATCTCTCTTGCTCAAGTGAAAAATTGGTACTGTTTACATGTAACATTTAATCCCTTTACCCACACAATGACAATGTTTTTTACATGTTTTTATTTCTTTCTCCTTTTTTTAAAAAAACCTATTTAATTTTTTTTTTTTTTTTTTTGCCGAACCTCACAAACTGTGGACTTGCAACCGCTGGAGTCAGCACACAGAGTCTTAACCACTGGACAGCCAGGGAAATCCAGATAAAAATCTATTTTTATCTTTGAGTGTAAAGCGCACCTTTTTTAGACAGCATATTGTTGGGTCATGTTTTTTTTAAAATTCAGTCTGACTTTTGATTGGACTATTTAGTCCATTCACCCTTAATTGTATTATTTGTATAGTTGGACTTGCATCTACCATTTTAGTTTTTGATTTCAATGTCTCATTATTGTTTTTTTGTCTCATATACTTTTGTTTCTCTATTCTGTCTTCACTGCTCTATTTTGTTGAGCATTTTCTGATGTAGCAATGTAGTATTTTCTGACTCGTTTGCCAGTGCAAGAGATATAAGAGGCATGGGTTCCATCCCTGGTTTGGGAAGATCCCCTGGAGGAAGGCATGGAAACCCATTCCAGTATTCTTGCTTGGAGAATCTCATGGACAGAGGACCCTGGTGGGCTACAGTCTGCTGGGTCCCAAAGAGTCGGACATGACTGAAGCAACTTAGCACACACTCGTACAAACATTACTCCTATATAGATCTTTTCCTTCCTTTTTCATGATGCCGTTATATCTATTATATTTATTAATGTTGCAAATTCAAGAATTCATAGCTATAATTATGACTTTATCATCTGTAGTCTCTTCTTTAAGTTCAGGAAATGGCTTTATATTCTCCACCCCTTTTGTGCTATTATTGGCCAGTGTATTACATGTATATTATATTTCTATATCTGCTAAGCCAGATACATTATATTCATATTATTTTATACAATTGCTTTAAAAATAATAAAGAAATGAAAAAGGCACCCATTTATACTGTTTCATATAATAACAAAATTCCCTTTACTGGTGCTTTTTAATTTTTTGGTGTGTGTGTATGAATTCAAATTCTTAAGCTGAGGCAGGATGAGAAATGGTGTCCTGCTCCTTCTGGGAAGAAAGCCCTCTGCCTGAGAGCTGGTGCGGGGAGGGAACCTGTGTTTTTTGTGGCAGCTCTCTGGAGTGGAGTCTGAACCTTGCTGAACTGGGAGAGGGGAAGAGAGAAGGGTCATGGTTCATTTACCGTATGCTTTCTTACTGGAGTTTTGTGGATTTTCTTCAATAGATGTCTCTTTATTTGCTATTTGCCCTTAGGACCACATCCAGAAGTTTAATTGTTTTTTTTAAAGATAATTCTCATCAGTTTCCTTGGAAAGCAGATCATCAGAGTTCCTTATATTCTCATGAGAGGAGTTGATTTCCCTTGGCCTTCACTTTTTTCCCCATTTTTTGGACACTTTGTTCATTTAGAAATATGAGGGTATATTGAAGAAAGTTAAAAAAAAAAAAAAGAATTTCTTGAAATGCCACTTTCCCGAGATACACAATCTCAGAAATAACTAGAGACTTCAGTGCTGCCAAGATTCTCTCACTTACTCCTGCTTAAAACTAGAATTTCACTTAATAATAATAAGTAGCTTATATTTATGTAGCATTTATTATGTCCAAAGCACTCACTTAAGCACTTTTTATATATTGACTTATTTAGCCTCTGCATAACCATAGGAGAGCTTCCCTCATAGCTCAATTGGTAAAGAATCCATCTGAAATGCAGGAGACCCTGGTTCGATTCCTGGGTTGGGAAGATCGTCTGGAGAGGGGATAGACTACCCACTTCAGTATTCTTGGGCTTCCCTTGTGGCTCAGCTGCTAAAGAACCTGCCTGCCATGCGGGAGACCTGGGTTCGATCCCTTGGTTGGGAAGATGCCCTGGAGAAGAAAAAGTCTACCCACCCCAGTATTCTGGCTTGGAGAATTCCACGGACCCCAGTTTATGGGGCTGCAAAGAGTAGGACACAACTGAGCGACTTTCACTTAACCATAGGATGTAGCTATATAATTATCCTCCATTTTACAGATGACATTACTGAGGCATTAAAAAAAATCTGCTTCTCTGTCAGCTTCATTCTTTTCCCTCAACCGAGGAAAAAAATCTTGGCTGTCTGAGTTTCCTTTACTGGAAACTTCTTGACTCCATTTTTTATTTCTAAGTTAAAAATTTCTAAGAAAAGATTGGCCTAAATTGGGTCAAACGCCCAACTCTCTATCAGTCAAGTATTCTGGCCTTCATTTTTGAAAGATAGTTTGCTGGCTGTGAGATTCTTAGTTGAAAGACTTGTTTTGAAAATTTTATCTGCTCCCGTAGACCTCTGGCCCTCATCAAAGGCAGTTGCTATTTTCCACCATTTTCCTGGTGGAAAAACAAGGGAAAAGGTCACAGGGAAAAGGAAATGGGTAAAGGTCACATTGTCTTGTTTATTTGCATCTTTCTCTCTCCCTCAATCTCTCACTCTCCCAGTGAAAGCTGGGCATTTAAATTCATGTATTGTATTTGTCTTTCTCTTTCTGACTTATTTCACTCTGTATAATAGACTCTGGGTTCATCTACCTCATTTGCTGTGTGACACAGGAAGCTCAACTCAGTGCCCTGTGACAACCCGGAAGCGTGGGATGGAGTGGGAGATGAAAGGGGATTTCAGGAAGGAGAGGACCTAAGTATACCTGTGACTGATTCATGTTGATGTATGGAGAGGCCAACACAATGTTGTAAAGCAGCAATAAGCCTCCAACAATAAAAAAGAAAAAAGAAATCTTAAATTGCAGCAACTCTGGATTTTCAGCAGTGATCCCGTCTCCTCCTTGGGCACTTGTTGCTATTGCTGGTTTTGTTAGTTTGTGTGTTTAATGGTTTGTTTGGACCAATTCTACAAAATCTCCTTTCTTCAAAGTGTGTTGCCTGGAGGTCACTGCTCAGCTGCCCCTGCGGCCATTGCCTTGTTTTTATTTTTAATCCTGGATTCCTAGAAGTCACCGATGGCTCAGCATAACTTAATGTTCAGCCAGTGACTGGCCAGACTGAAAGTTCTTTGTCCTTTGCTGGGAGATCTGTGTGTAGCCTAGGGAGTGATTTCAAGCCTATACCGCCTTCAGCCAGGTGCTAGTAGTTCTCATGTGCCCAATCTCATTTTGTAATTAAAAAAAAGTAGAAAACATCACTATACAAATAAATATAAAATATAAACATGAATTGAGAAGTTTCTCACAGTATGGAAATTTGTTGCCCCACAATTTATCCAAAAATACAACTATGAAACTCCACACATTGATTTTGCCAAAGAGAATGTTGTTCTAAAAATTAAGAGGCTGTGACAGAGACTGTATCTTTAAAATAACAGAAGTGGGAATTGATGTGAGTTGTCCAACTAAATTTATAATTATTATAATGAGACTCTAATTAAAAGTGTTCTGACAAGCAAGCCACATGAGCTTCTGGCAACCTTAGTTTGTTCTAGGATAGTAGGCAGGCTTCATTCCCTTTTGAAAGTCCCGTCATTCAATTCTACTTCCTCTGGAAATGAATTTCCCACCACTCCACTCTACACAGTTTTTTCCTTTTCCTTTCCATCCAGTTCACCCCTGAGTATTTTAGAGTTCTTGAGCAGTCTCCAAAATGGGGCTGCCCTTTGTCCTTTGACCTTCCAGCTGGTGGAGCAGGTTGTGCTGGACAGAGGGCTCCACTGGTAACTATAAACCCTGGGCTGTATGGCTCTGCTCCTGACATTGAAGACAGAGAAATTAAGGACAGAACTCGAATCTTTCCCTCAGAGTCTCCTTTTGGGTTGATGAGATTTACCTCATGTGCAGGGAAGTTTTCAAAGAGCTGTCAGAAGCTCCAGGGGCTGAGACATCCCTGGGGAAGGGTCTTCACTATGGGACAGCTCTCCACATAGGATACAGGACCCTGGTTTTGGGACTTTGTGGTTTGTTAAGGCTTTTGTTTTTCTTGGAGAAACCAGATTTCATGTTACTTTTTGAGTTGCCTTTACTCCTCATCTTGGAGCTGTCTCTGTGTAAAATAGGGGAGAGTCTTCTCTGAGTCTGGGGCTTTCCTGGTGGCTCAGATGGTAAAGAATCTGTCTGCAATGTGAGAGATGTGGGTTCGATCCCTGGTCCAGGAAGATCTCTTGGAGAGAGGAATGGCAACCCACTCCGGTATCCTTGCCTGGAGAATCCCATGGACAGAGGAGTCTGGTGAGCTACAGTCCATGGGGTCGCAAAGTGTCGGACATGACTGAGTGACTAACACACACCACACGCTACACACACACACACACACACACACACACACACACACACACACACACACACGTACACAACTCTCTGCATCTGACTGCTGTTGGCTTCACCATGAGCTCTGGTGGTCCATCTGTCAACACCGGCCTTTGCTTTGCTGGCTGAGGACTCCAAGCCCTGCGAGGTCCTCGGCCTTCAGTGCCTGTACAAGGCCGGGAAATGAAGTTTACTGTTCCCCGGGGGCCATCCGCTTCCCTGTCCTCTAAATTTTCCCCTAACTCTGGCTTTAGTTTTCAACAAACCTTAGCTGGTAGCCAAGAAAAATACTTTTAAGAACGCCCCTTCAAGACTGAAAGGGACAAGAATCATAAATTTAAAAATAATTATAATGAAGCAGGAAGTCTAATCTTCTGCCCTTGTCTCCGCCTGCCACCTGCACAGGGCCTCTGAGGGTGCGCTCTGTTGCCCCCAGAAGGACGTTCCTCCGGCTTGGGCACACGGCGTGTGCAGAGGAGGAAAAAATTCTGGCTTTGACTTGAGACCTCTCACTCAAACCTGAGAGGAAAATCTGTGCAGGAGTCTTGGTTCCCCCAAAGGAGAGAAAATGAGAAGGCACTTCCTATCCATTAAAGTATCCAAAACATCGCCGCGGGAAAGTTAAGCTGGTCCAGATGCTAAGTGCGTTAAGTAAAGAAGCTCAGAAACCTCGTAGATTGCCAGAAAAATGTTAGGGTCGTACTTCATCTTGGCCGTTTCCAGCTGGTTCTGAGAGCAGGAACAAACTTGCTTGTAAAGATCGAGAGCTAAACTTGGGCCCTGGGAGTCTGGCCCTTTCTCCTCCTTCTGTTCATACAAGGAACATTCTGGAAAAGATATGAGTGGAAATCAAAGAGGTCCAGAGTGCCTCCTCCAGAAGGGAGAGACTTACACCTGGAGGAAGCAGCCTGCCATCCAGAGACAGCCACCCTTCCGGGTTCCACGTGCCGCCCTGAAAGACAGAAAGCCAAGGAAGCAATAAATCAGGGCAAAGAAGTTCGCTACTTTAAGAAAAATAAAGATCTCAAATATCAACAAATGCATAAGTAATAGCAGAGGCTATTTCTTGCTCCATCAACATTGTAAATAAATTACATGTTAAAACCCTGGCCAGTATCACTGACAAAGCACCATGTATATACAAGCTTTGTTTTTGTGCTTAGTTTTGTAACTGCACTTCATGCCCTACAGTTGTGTGGCAAGAAAAAAAAAATATTGAAACAAGCTGGAGGTGCATCGGAAAAGTATGTGAGCTTGTAAGCAGGCTGTGAGATGCTGTCTCCCAAGCAAGAGTCTGAACCGTGAGGATGGGTCTAGGTAACCTGTTCCTGTCAAGGGTGTTTTAGAGAAAGTTTAATGCAAAGGCCTGGTGGCTCAGTCGGTAATGAATCTGCCTGCAGTGCAGTAGACCCGAGTTTGATCCCTCAGTTGGGAAGATCACTGGAGGAAGGAATGGCAACCCTCTCCAGTATTCTTGCTTGGAGAATTCCATGGACAGAGGAGCCTGGTGGGTTACAGTCCATGCGGTTACAAAGAGTTGGACAGGACTGAGCGACTAACACTTTCCCTTTTCATAATAGAAAGGAGTACCAAGTGAAATAAAACAAACAAAAACAAACAAAAATCCTTACCATTTGCCTACATTAAGACATACTAAGTGGGACTTCCCTGGTGGTCCAGTGGTTAAGAATTTGCCTGCCAGTGCAGAAAGCATGGGTTCGATCCCTGATCTGGGAAGATTCCACATGCTGTGGAGCAACTAAGCCCATGTGTCACGACTACTGAAGCTCTTGCACCCTAGTCTGTGCTCTGCAACAAGGGAAGCCCACGCACTGGAACTAGAGAGCAGCCCCACTCGCCACAACGAGAGAAAACCTGCAGGCAGCAATAAAGACCCAGCACAGCCAAAAATAGATAAAAAATAAAATAAGACTTACTAGGCTATTTATATAGATTGATTTCATTCTCAAGAAATAATCCCTTTAATAATAATGCCATTTTGCTGAATCTATAGGAAGTAGGCTGTGGATAGAAACTTTAATTTTTTGTTTTCCTTTGGAAACAAGGGGGATGTTCAGATTGTGTCCTCCTTTCCAGAAAATGTACCTTTGCATTCTTCTTCTTCTCAGAAGGGGAATGTTTCTTTCCTTTCCTTTTGAATTGTTTTAAAGATAGGTAGAGTAGCATGTGAATGAGTGGGTAAGGTCACTGCAGACAGTCTCATGAAGATGTGGTAGAATCCTCGGATTATAAAAGGGACCCGTTTTCCTTGCGGCACGCTGTGTTTTCATCCTCCTGATGAATGCTTTTCATCAGAAGAAACAACAACCTTGGATTCCTGCCTTAATTGAATTGGTGCTCACGGTGGACTGGATCATGTTCAAAGACGGCAAGATTAGATACTCATTTGTACTTGGATTTTCAAGTGGAGCTTTCTGAGTTCTCTCTGTTCAGTATTCACTACATTTGAGTGGATTTGGAGGGAGGGAAATCTGTATTGTATTTGTGCAAAATTACAAAATATCAGTGGTCTAGATCTGCCGTTATATGCTTTCCCTAATTTTCTTTTTATTACCCTTCGCATAATTGGAAGGCAAGACAGCTTTCCAATTACAGGGGCCACTGAGAAACACAAACAGCCACTAAGCACCAGCGGGTCCTCATTTCCTGCCATTCCAGTCATCACGCTGCTGCTCAGAAAAGTGCCCACCGCTTACTGACGACCACAGATCCCAGGGAAGGGACCAGGGTGTCTGAACCTTCTGGCCCGTGTGGGGAAGTGAGCCTATGTGGTGAAAATGAGAAAACAAAAAGTATTCACGGTTGAATCTATTGGCCACATTGTTAAGGTCAAAAATCTAACCACCTAGGGCCAGATTCAATAAAAATCTGTCTGGCTTTTATGCCAAGCCATGCAGGCCTGGAAAAATCAATTTTGTCGAACTTGTAAAGTCTTTGCCGGTCAAGGCACAGTCAGAATTCCTCTCTGTTCTTCCTCCCAGATCTGGCTTTGGGGATGCCGGGAGGACCTGGGGTGGCCGGGGGCTGGCAGCTCTGCATCGGTTCTAGGAGATGCTTGGGGAAGAGAAAAGGGGAGAGCACATGACTGTTGCCCGTTGTCACACTGTACGTGCACACGTCTAGCACGATCAGGCCTCATTCATTCATTCTTCCATGTATTCATCGGACACTTGGGGGCTCCCCCCGGTGCTAAGTGCTTAGCTCTAGGCTGGGACTATCAAGATGAAAACACATGGCCTGTGTGCCCAACAAGGCCACATGGTAATGTAGAGTCATGAGGATTCTTTAAAGGGATGCCGAGGACTCATGGCAGCATCATAAAAGAGGTGTCTCAGTAAGTCTGGAGGGTAACAGCCTATTCGGAACTGTATCTCCGAGGAGGGGGGACAAGTGAGACCGGCCTTGAGGTTTGGATTTGGAACAGTGGCCTGGGGAAGGTTGAACATCTTTGACTGAGAGCATCGGGGACAATCGTGTAGAGATGTGTGTGTGTGTGTGTGTGTGTGTGTGTGTGTGTGTGTGAGAAAGAGAGACAGACAGAGAAACAGGGAGACAGAGAGAGCAGCAGAGAAAGGAATGCCCTCCTATACAGTAAGTAGTGAAGCAGAAGCAGATGGACTGGAGGTGAAAAGTCAAAGTCACCATCAAGTTGAAGCAGAGTAGGTGCACATTATCATCACATTTTAGGAAGAGCCTGGAAATATGTGAAAGATGAACTGGAACAAAGATGCAGCCAGAGCCAGAAGAGAATGGGGGACGGCTGTGTTCACTGCTTTACCCTGTGGACCTGTGGGGCTGAATGGGGAGCCAGTGGTGTGAGCACAGTGTTCAGTCTTGTTGATGAGACAAGAGGCAGGGCCATGCAGGGTGGGGAGGAGATGCAGGGGGGACAGGTGGGTGTGGAGGGCAAGGGAGCAAAGTGGACTGTGCATTTATGTTGGAGGCATTGGTGGGCAGCTCGAAGCATCACCCTGGCTTGAGGATAAAGTGAAGGTCGATATTTTGTGGTGATAGTTGTAAACTGAGGTGTGAATGGGGCAAACAGACCAAAGAGAAAACGTCAAGGAGAGAGGTAAGTCGTGAGGGCAAAGCCCTGGTAAGGACCTGGGTCAGGCAGAGACGCTGGAACAACTCAGGGGGTCCCTGGAAGGGCGGCATAGAGGGAAGAGAGTCAGTAGAGAAGAAGGTCCCTGAATGTACGGGAAGAAAAAGTTCCAGGTGAGTGGACGTCAGTGTTATGTTCTACAGAACGGTCCAGCAAGGAAAGGCACGAGTAGCTGTCCTTACACAGGCTGGGTTGGAGGCCCACAGCTCCATCTGGACATCAGCTTTCCTGTTACACAGGTCAGCTCCATCCTAGACTTCCTGCCATTAGGGCTTCTTCAAACTCGCCTCCATCAGTTAACCCCCACGTGTCCTCAGCCACGTGAGAAAACAATTGGCTGCCATCAGGACCGCTGGGATGCTTGGAGACTCTGGGTGAGCCTCATTAGTCCATCTATTTGAATATCACCTTCAACCATCTTTTTTCCTTTTTTAGAATTGAGGTATAGTTGGTTTACAATACACTATTATTAATAGTTTCAGATGTACAGCATAGTGACCATAGAAATTTTAAGGATTATACTGCATTAATAGTTAGTATAAAATGTTGGCTGTGTTCCCTGAGCATATGTTCCCTGGCTATATCCTTGAGCTTATTTATTTCATACATAATGGTTTGTACCCCTTAATGCCTTCCCCCTATCTTGCCCCTCCCCATATTCCTTTTCCCCACAGTTAACTACTAGTTTGCTCTGTATATCTGTGAGCCTGTTCCTGTTTTGTTATATTCACTAGTTCGTTTGAGGGTCCACATATAAATTATACAGTATTTGTCTTTCTTTGCCTGAGTTATTTCACTAAACATAACACTCTCCAGGTCCATCCATGTTGTTGCAGATGCCAAGATTTCATTTTTTATGGCTGAGTAATATTCCATTACATAGTTCACAACTTCTTTAGCCATCCATCTGCTAATGGACACTGAGGTTGCCTCCATATCTGACAACTGTAAATAATGCTACCATGAACAGTGTGATGTGTGTATCTTTTTGAATTAGTGTTTTTGTTTTTGCCAGACAAGGCAATTCTGTTCTCCCATCTCTCTTGATCTCTGTTCCTGTTGCCAACAAGTCCTCCCACCAGCTGGTGGAAAGGACAGTTAATGCCTGCTCCATGCTGGCCACCAGCAGCCCTATACCACCAGCAGGTGGAGTGGGGATGGAGGTGGGGTAAACTGCCTGTCTCCCTGGAGGTCTCCAGGGACAGCCGAGTGTCTTCTACTTGCTCTGAGCTGTGTTTGGATCCATGGGATTGAGGCCCAGTGCCCCTAGCAGGTCAACAGCCTCTTTCTTGGCACTTTTTCCTCCTTCCTTGTCTGGCTCCCCAGGTCACTCTCTCCAGAGTCCTGGGATCATGCCTCTAAGCAGCTTTTTGTGCCCAAGTCCTTGCTACAGGGTCACTTTTCACCCAACCTAAGACACAGCATTTCCCACTCTGGGGTCTTGCAGACACACATGGCCATGCCATCCTCCCCGTTTTCCTGTATCAAAAGTACTGGGGTTTGTGGGCATGGAAGGCATATGGTAGAAACAGGTGTCACTGATGCAGATTAAACCCTGTTTCAGGGCAGTGCTGCCTCTGATGGCAGCACACCTGCTCAGCAGAACCTCTGGAGGGAGGACAGTTTGCTTGGATTTTTAAGACCTGTTCCTGCTGTGGAGGGGAGTGTGGGTGGCTGTGTGGGTTGGTGAGGGAATGAGAATTTGAGCTGGTCGACCGACATCCAGGTGTGGGGCGGGGAGGACAGGTGTGTGTGTGTGTGTGTGTGTGTGTGTTTGTGTGTGTGTGTGTGTAGGGTTTCCCACAGTGGAAAGGTAAGAGGACATTTCAGACTCAGAGTGAAGTTAAAACACACAATAAGCTCAGAGTGAGGGGTGCCAGTTCAGAAGCCCGTGTGGTCAGCCTGAGACTGAGTGAGTCTCCAGGAGGGACTGCAAAGGCAGCTTCCTGTGCTGCAAAAGCAAGGCCAGGCAGGGGCCAGGGCCAGCCCCAGGGTCTCCCATTCAGAAACGGGGACCCTCGTCCTCTAGGGCAGCCCTGTCCCGTGGGTCCTGGGCTGGCTCCCCTTAGAGGCAGCAGGACCACATTCACGTTTCCCGTCTGGGAGGTTGGTACCAGGACAGACCCCGCCCCTGCGAGCAGAAGCTGCCTGCTGATGGAAAGTCTCGGTCCCCTTGCCACCAAGCGGACAACTGGGCTCCATTAATTTGCCACAGAGGCACAGGCCAGTAACTCACCATGAAGCCAGCAGAGCAGAGAAAATATTTGCCCAAAGATTAACAGGGGAGCCCCTCTGGATTTCCAAAGTGCGGGGCCTGACAAGCTCCAGGCTTTAAACACCTCGGGCCAGACAGGGGAACCACAGGCCAGGCCCATCTATGTGTGTGTCCCTGGCCACACCAGCACCTGGAGGTTCTATGCCGGCGAGGCTTCTGATCACCGAGGAGTCTGCTTTGTTAGCAGCGGAACAGACTCTTGCTGCTGCCATGGAAACTGGGCAGGGTCTTGATGAGATGATCCCAGAGGCTGCTCTGCTGACTAAGTCATTGGTCAGCTCTGTTGTTCCTGGGGCCTCTCAGTGTTTCTAACTGAGAGCTTCTACCGCTGCGGAAAAACAGAGATTTTCTGCTTCCGGGGAGCCCCCGGGGGACAGTTCCCAAAAGTCCTGACAAGTGCAAAGTGTCTTTCAAGCCTGCTTCCTTTCTCTGTATTACTTTGCTATTATTTTTTAATTGTTAAAACTTTTTGGAATGAAATATTAAATCCCATAGTACTTTACAGTTGTCGAAATCTCACACATATGATTTCATGTAACCCTATAATAAACTTTTTTTTTATCCCCTACTCCTATATTGCTCTGCCCTCCTTCCCTGTCCTCACTGGTAACCACTAGTTTGTTCTCTAGATCCCGAGTCTGCTTCTTTTTTGTTTTATTCACCAGTTTGTTGTATGTTTTAGATTCCACAGATAAGTGATATCATACAGTATTTGTCTTTCTCGGGCTTATTTCACTTAATGCCCTCCAAGTCCACCCATGTTGCTGAAAATGGCAATATTTCATTCAATTTATGGCTAGGTAGTATTCCACTGCGTACATATGTACCACAATTTCTTAATCTATTCATCTGCTGATGGACACTTAGGTTGCTTCCATGTGTTATGTTAGTCGCTCAGTCGTGCCTGACTCTTTGCAATCCCTCGAACTCTAGCCCGCCATGGTCCTCTGTCCATAGGGATTCTCCAGGGAAGAATACCGGAGTCGGTGACCATTTCCTGCTCCGGGGGCTCTTTCCCACCCAAGGACTGAACCTGGATCTCCTGCGTTGCAGGTAGATTCTTTACAGGCTGAGTAGCCAGGGAAGCCCTAGGTTGCTCCCATACTCTAACAATTATAAATAATGCTGCTGTGAACACTGGGGTGCATATATCTTTTTGAATTAGTGGTTTTTTGTTTATTTTTTTTTAGATACATAGCCAGGACTGGAATTGCCGGCTTTCAAATTTTGAAAATTGAGGTAGATTTTACATATGTTTATGTTAGTGTACAACAATATTCTGAATTTGTTGCTGTAAGACACGAGTACGCTGGGTTGTTCTGCATTTCCATGTCCTTGGAACCTGACCTTGCACCTTCAGTGTCCCCAGCATGAGGAGTAAAGGAGGGAACTATGTCCCTGACAAAAGGCAGGAATTGAGCAATTTTACCTGGTTCTGCAACTAAGTGGCTTTGTAAACTTGACACAGTCATCAAAGCCCTATTGTTTTCCTTTTCTTCATCTTCTGAATATGGGTAGAGGGTGGGGAGAGGGATACAGTGTTTCAATGATGACTTCTAAAGCTTCTGTGCTGCTTACAGTAAGACTGATTTTCCACATTCTGATCAGACTTTCTAAACATGTCCTCATCAACTGATTATTGGAAAGGAATCTACAAAGCATATTGAATATGAGATCTCAGAGGAATGACATCATTAGGTAACACCTCCCCTAGGGCTTCCATGAAGACACTGACAAGCTGGGAGCCTGAAGGGCAATGATGAGTAACTTAAAACAACTGATGCACTGGCTGAAACACAGAGGACAGGGGTGCTTTCTGCAGGATTGGCTTTGGGTGTATGGTTTTAGTAGCTGGGAGGAGAAGCTGGTCCAGGAAATGAGAAAACATAACTTCTTGCATAATTTTAATTTTGATATAATTTTGACATATGTAAAGTATCCAAGCCATATTTTTTCAACTGAACATTTGAGAATAAGTTAAAGATGACTTCATGATGTCCTTTTCCTCCAGGTACTTCAGGAGGCCATTCCTAAGAACCAGGCATATGTATCCCCTTACATAGCCAAAGTACCATGACCAGAATTGGGAGATTCAGCATTGACATGACACTATTGTTTGGTTTGTAACCCACCTTTGGATGTGCCAATAATTGCTAATGTCTGGCACAGCAGTTTCAGTCTCTTGGTCCAGAGGCCACACAGGACATTTATTTAGTTATGTCTCTTGAATTTCATTTAATCAGGAAGAATTCCTCACCGTTTGCTGGCTTCCTGACTGTGATATTTTTGAAGGGTCCTGGCTGGATGCTGAGTGACTGTCTCTCAGCTTCAAGAGTTAAATTCAGGTTATGCACTTTGGGCAAAAAAGACCCCCTAACTAACGGTGCATGCGGCCAGGAGAGATGCAGAGTTGTGTCCCATGTTAGGGGCGATCATTTCATCACTCTGCTGCTGCTGCTGAGTCGCTTCAGTCGTGTCCGACTCTGTGCGACCCCATAGACGGCAGCCCACCAGGCTCCCCCGTCCCTGGGATTCTCCGGGCAAGAACACTGGAGTGGGTTGCTATTTCCTTCTCCAATGCATGAAAGTGAAAAGTGAAAGTGAAGTTGCTCAGTCGTGTCCGACTCTTCGCAACCCCATGGACTGCAGCCTACCAGGCTGCTCCGTCCATGGGATTTTCCAGGCAAGTCCTGGAGTGGGGTGCCATCGCCTTCTCCGATCACTTTGTTAAGGTGGTTACTATTTTTGTAAATCTGATCTATGAATTAAATACACTGGTTCAGACCTGGTCCTTCTGATGAACTTCAGCAGAAGAAACGTAGCCTCATGCAACAGCGCCACCTGCTGATAGAAAGGAAGCGTTTCTTAGAATTCAAGTCCCTAGTTAACGGCTTCGGAGAAGGCAATGGCACCCCACTGGGTCGCTAAGAGTCAAACATGACTGAGCGACTTCACTTTCTCTTTTCACCTTCATGCATTGGAGAAGGAAATGGCAACCCACTCCAGTGTTCTTGCCTGGAGAATCCCAGGGACGGGGGAGCCTGGTGGGCTGCCGTCTATGGGGTCGCACAGAGTCGGACACGACTGAAGCGACTTAGCAGCAGCAGCAGCAGCAGCAGATAACGGCTTATCTTTTGATGCCTTCCAAACGTTTGTTGTGGTGGTGGTGGTTCTTTAGTCGCTCAGTTGTGTCCTACTCTTTTATGACCCCATGGACTGTATAGTCCCTTAGGCTCCTCTGTCCATGGGATTGCCCAGGCAAGAATACTGGAGTGGATTGCCATTTCCTTCTCCTGGGGATCTTCCCATCCCAGGGATTGAACCCGTGTTTCCTGCTTTGGCAGGCAGATTCTTTACCACTGAGCCCCAAGGGAAGCCTCTTCCAAATGCTACTTAAGATTAAATCTAACCTTTTCAGAGATACAGTTAGATAATGGAGCTTGGGCTGAAGTGTTGAGGGAAATTGTAGGGAAACGCTGAGCGGAAGCTGATAACAGAAACTTTCACGTGTTGGGATCTAGGGAAGTCATTCTGTCTTACACACGAGTTAACTTGAGTTGTATGCAACTACAATAGCTTGTTTTTGGTCAGTCAAACATACATTGCACATTTGCTTAAATTAGCAGAGAAAAACATGCATTGGCCAAAAGTAAAGAGCATCCACGTTAAAAATAAAGATGAAATGCCTGCCTTTCTGGGACTCTCATACTGCTCCACCTTTGAGGATAAGACTCCCTTCCCAAGTGCAAGGTCATGCTGACTTGCTGTGCAGATGTATCTTTTTCCTTAAAATAGATCCCTGACTTGTCTGATGCTCTTTGGTTCTGTCAAGATATAAAGCCATGCTGGAAACTGTACTTCTCCAGAGCAGCGCCTCAGAGTCATCTGGGAAGTGGGCTCCTGGGCTCATTCTCCATTTGGCTCAAATAAAACTCTTTCCTAAGGCTTCCCTGGTGGGGCAGTGGTCAAGAATCCTCCTGCCAATTCAGGGGACACAGGTTAGATCGCTGGGCCAGGAAGATGCCAAGCAGCACCGTGCGCCACCATTGCTGAAGGCTGAGGGCCCTAGAGCCTGTGCTCCACAAGAAGAGAAAGCAAGCACAGTGGACTACAACTGGAAGAGCGAGCCTGAACCACTGCGACCAGAGTTCAGTTTCTCAGTCACAGGAGCTCAGTTCCTCAGAGCCCCACACACCCTCTGAATCATGGAAGGCTCCCGGCCTGCAGTTCCCTGCTTCCCACCAGGTAACATCTGACATACCCTGGGCAGGTGGGGGAGGGTATCCGGCCCTCACTGGTCCTGCTACAGCCACCCAGCACTGACTCTCACCACTTACTCTCCTTTCTTCCTTACGACATAGTTCCTTGTAAACTTTAACTTGGTCCAGCATTTGCCTCATTGCTTGTCTGGAAATAATAAGAATTTGTTTCGCTCTGTAATTTGAGAGAAAGCCTGGCATTCCCCTCCCACCATGGAAAACACTCTGGAATGATCCCTGTCATCTTCCAGTCGAGCTGGTCACTGACTAGTTATTTCCTTCAAAGAGATTTTTGATCTTCTCTCTGCTAATCAGAAGTCTGAACCTGAAAAATCATACCAGATCAAGGGGACGGCCCAGGTCCATTGTGCTTTCTGTTTCACCACCTGTTTCTGCAGTATTCCTTCAAGTGTTGGAGGACATGAGAGCAACTGATGACATTCGTGTTTGAACTGAGTTATTCTTCTCTTGTTGTTGGCCATTCTTCACTCACCAGAGCTCAAACTTGGTCTGGAAGTGGAGGAGAGAAGGGAAAGAGGAGAAGGGGATTTTGGTTCTGGAGTTAAGAGTTGGAAGAGTTAACAGTGAATTTGGACGGCAAAACTGAGAATATCCGAGACGATCATGTGGAGAATGTGCTCAGGTGTGTCCAACTCTCTGCAACCCCGTGGACGTAACCCACAAGGCTCCTCTGTCCCTGGGATTTCCCAGGCAAGGATACTGGAGTTGGTTGCCATTTCCTTCTCCAGGGGATCTTCCCAACCCAGGGACTGAACCCGTGTCTCTGATGTCTCTTGCGTTGCGGGAGGATTCTTTGCCCGCTGAGCCACCCGAGAAGCTGTGAGCCATCAGGGAAGCCGATCAGGGTGATGATCATCTAGATCTTCATTAATTACATCTGCTGTCTAGATGGATGGAGGGGTCAGGTGAATGCTTAGACCGCAGCTGGGATTCCAGGCACTGCGTTTACTGTGAACAAATACACACAGGAACCCAACACAGCAGAGATAACGTCATGCCCATGAGGAAGGATTGGGAGTCCAGGAAGCACTGGGCTTGGAAAAGAGTCAAGATAAAGGAGACCTGAGTTCAGTCCCTGGCTGGGGAAGATCCCCTGGAAAAGGGTATGGCTACCCACTCCAGTATTCTGGCCTGGAGAATTTCATGGGGACTCTATAGTCCATGGGGTCGCAAAGAATCGGACACGACTCAGCAACTTTCGCTAAAGGGGGCAAGATGGCCGTGCACAACTATTTTCAAGTCCGACACAGAGAGTCCAAACTCGAGTCTCTTTGACTCAGGCACAGAACTAACAGTAGTGAAGATGAAGTTTCAGAGGTGTAAGTGCTACCTTATTATGAAAAATAAAACACATTTCTAGCAGCTGGGAATGTCCAAGGATGATTTGGGATGCTCTGAGTGGTAGAGCTGCAGAAAAGGTATGTGTGACCAGATCATGTGACCTTAGTACCCCATTTACACTGAGATCTGTAATTTAAAGATCCTTTAGCATTTAATCTATAGCTTGACCTAATCCATGGTCAACTTTTTAATCTTTAAATTCTGAACAAATAAATGAATAAAAATAAATTGTTTTGATTCTTTCATCCAAACCCAAGTCCAAGGTCATACAATTGACATTAGATTCATTTGTTCTAAAAATTATGTAACACATGAAAAAATGTATTTATAAACAAAATAAAAATCTTTTAAGGTCAGCTCTTTGTGAAAAGAATTTGGCACTGTGTAAAGACTGCATTTCTATTAAATGCTTAAACTTAATTACTGTATGATCAAGTTTAATTATTCCTAGAAAAATTCTCTACTTCATAAATTATTTAACAGTCATAAAGTGTGGCTGTCTGAATTAGCACTTTGTAGCCCACAAAGAAATCCCGAAGGGGAAAATAAATAATTCATTTGTTTTTTACCAGTTTGGCTGCTATTAGGTTGAATCTTATGAAATTATTTGACCATTTTTTAATTAAAAATTTTATTTAAAAAGTATAGATTCATGTGAAGTTGTGAAAAATGATACAGAAAGAGCTTACCCAGTTTCTCCCAATGGTAACATCTTGCAAAGCTATAGTACATTTTTGATGTGCAAAATGGCGATTTTATGGGATTCAACCTAATATGTTATAGATGGATGCCAAAAACCACAAGTTTGACTGGGTTAGGTTATGTGGATATATCCCAAATTTGTAAAGCATTCAAGTAACGTTGGCAACATTGAAACCTGGGCCATGACAGTGGTGACGCATGTGGGTTTGGTTGTGGGAGAGAAGAGGTTTCCTGGGAGACTCTTGCAGCAGGAGAACAGGGCTGATGGCTGGATTTTAAGAAATGCTGCAGAAGGATCCAGGAAATAAGCCTGGAGAAGTAGATGTAGTGCCCTAGGGTAAAGAGGGACTGCTGCTGCTGCTAAGTCGCTCCAGTCATGTCCGATTCTGTGTGACCCCATAGATGGCAGCCCACCAGGCTCCCCCGTCCCTGGGATTCTCCAGGTAAGAACACTGGAGTGGGTTGCCATTTCCTTCTCCAATGCATGAAAGTGAAAGTGAAGTGCTCAGTCCTGTCCGACTCTTTGCGACCCCATGGACTGCAGCCTACCAGGTTCCTCTGCCCATGGGATTTTCCAGGCTAGAGTACTGGAGTGGATTGCCATTGCCTTCTCTGGAAGAGGGACTCAGTTCAGTTCAGTCGCTCAGTCGTGTCCGACTCTTTGCGACCCCGTGAATCGCAGCACGCCAGGCCTCCCTGTCCATCACCAACTCCCAGAATTCACTCAGACTCACGTCCATCGAGTCCGTGATGCCATCCAGCCATCTCATCCTCGGTCATCCCCTTCTTCTCCTGCCCCCAATCCCTCCCAGCATCAAAGTCTTTTCCAGTGAGTCAACTCTTCCCATGAGGTGGCCAAAGTACTGGAGTTTCAGCTTTAGCATCATTCCTTCCAAAGAAATCCCAGGACTGATCTCCTTTAGAATGGACTGGTTGGATCTCCTTGCAGTCCAAGGGACTCTCAAGAGTCTTCTCCAACACCACAGTTCAAAAGCATCAATTCTTCAGCACTCAGCCTTCTTCACAGTCCAACTCTCACATCCATACATGACCACAGGAAAAACCATAGCCTTGACTAGATGGACCTTAGTCGGCAAAGTAATGTCTCTGCTTTTGAATATGCTATCTAGGTTGGTCATAACTTTTCTTCCAAGAAGTAAGAGTCTTTTATATGGCTGCAGTCACCATCTGCAGTGATTTTGGAGCCCCCCAAAATAAAGTCTGACACTGTTTCCACTGTTTCTCCATCTATTTCCCATGGAGTGATGGGACCAGATGCCATGATCTTCATTTTCTGAATGTTGAGCTTTAAGCCAACTTTTTCACTCTCCTCTTTTACTTTCATCAAGAGGCTTTTTAGTTCCTCTTCACTTTCTGCCATAAAGGTGGTGTCATCTGCATTTCTGAGGTTATTGATATTTCTCCCAGCAATCTTGATTCCAGCTTGTGTTTCTTCCAGTCCAGTGTTTCTCATGATGTACTCTGCATAGAAGTTAAATAAGCAGGTGACAGTATACAGCCTTGAAGTACTCCTTTTCCTATTTGGAACCAGTCTGTTGTTCCATGTCCAGTTCTAACTGTTGCTTCCTGGCCTGCATACAGATTTCTCAAGAGGCAGGTTAGGTGGTCTGGTATTCCCATCTCTTTCAGAATTTTCCACAGTTTATTGTGACTAGAGACACAAATATCAGATACAACTCAAAGGCCAGAGGGAGCTAGCGGGTGGGGAAGCAGAGGCAGCCTGGGATACGGCCAGGGTAGAATGAGTGTTCAGTCCACTGGCTGAGAGGAGGATGCTGCTAATTGAGAGGAAGAAACTTCAGACGCAGCAGAGTTTGGAAGGTAAGCAGCTGGGAGAATCAATAGGAGATTCATCCAGGAGAGGAGAAGGAAAACTCACCCCCGAGCCCACATGAAGAGAGAGACTAGAATGTGTGAGATGACCTTAACATTTCAAAGTAAACAAGAGGGAGTGGATTGTAAAATTTACTGGTTTTCAAATGTTTTAAGAATAATGCAGTCCTTTGTCTTTTTCTACCCCATATCTCATGCAGAATATTGAAATAGGAAAAATATGAGCTCAAGACTGGTCTTGTTGAAATGAGGGAAACACCCATCTTCAGTCTCTTCTGCTTTTACCTTCCAAAGGCTGGAGTTTTCACAAATGCATTGGAAAACTAATAGAATCCATAAAGGAATTAGGTGGGTAAAATATATCAACCCTTTAAGTCCTGTTTTTATCAGGCTATGAAATTTAATTCTCACATAATTCTGTGGTTAGGCAAATAAACTATGAGATTGCAAAGGATTTTGTTGATGTCAGAGAGAGACTGAAAGCTACAGAGAAAACTGTAACAGGGATGAATATCTCATCTGAGCATTGTCATGACAGCAACTGGTCCTATGAACCCAGAATGGGAGCAATGTGGCCCCCAGTAAACACCCAAGAGGGATCAGTTGATTGTGAGCATGTCTTGAGCCAAAATGTTATGGGCTGCCTCAACACAAATGCACTTCTAGCCTGGACTGATGAAAACCTAATATTCAGGCCCAGAAACATGACTGCCCCACTCTACAGGCTGGCTTGCCACATCTGGAGGAGGACCTTCACTGGGAACTCTCCAGATTCAGATAGGACAGAGACACAATGAAAAAAAAAAAACTGTGCAGATGAGGGGAAACAGACCAGGAATGGCCATGGACTTGACTTGCTATAAATATTTGTTCAAGGAAAGAAGGGGGAGAGGCAGAACAAGGTGAGGGAAAAGGAGGTGGGGAGGGAGGGAAGGAATGAGCAGAGCATGTGATGACATGTGGTTATGACTTAGAGAACTTTTATTTCAGAAATGGAGATGGATAAGCTGAAAGGGAGAGCAGAGAACTTGTGAAAGGGGATAAGCATACGGAGGGTAGGAGAAGTAGATATGGCTGGTGATGGTCCCACCTCTGTGTCATTGGGATACAAGCCATCAGCTGTGGTTGTCAAGGCTTAAAGCTTCCTCATCACCCCAGATGCTTAAGCGAGTATTCCAATGCTCCACACTACAGTCCAGAATCCCCACCCACTTTCTCCTGGGTGTAACACACATGCAAGCATTCCAATATAAATATTTATAGGGCAAAGGACCTCAGAAAACAGAATCCTTTTTTTCCAAATGGTATTCCACAGAACCATCCTTTGTCTCCCTCTTTCCCCTGATTCTCCCTCCTTTCCCCTCCTCCCTTTCCTTCCTTTTCCCTTCCTCCCTCTCATCCTTCCTTCTTGTCTTCCTCTTCCTGTCTCTGTCTCCTTCCCTCCATCATCTCTTCCTTCTTTCTCTCCTTTTAAAACAATTTTTTTTTAGCACATGCTCAGTGAACACTGCTAAATCCCCTACCCCTCACCTACAATGTTATGTAAACATATATGACTCTGCCTCTGTGAAGTTCATGAGAAAGTGGAGAAGACAGATCTTGGTTAAACAAGCGCCACTGTCATAGACTATAAATTGTGCTTCCTTTATTATTATAGAAGTTGAACATTTAGTCTTATATCTATGGAGGGTGTGAAACCTATGGACCTCTTAACATAGGTAGGAAAACCAATTTACGCACACACACACATACACACACACACACATATATATTAGCTGTTCAATTGTGTCTGATTCTGCGACCCCATAAACTGTAGCCCACCTGGTTCCTCTGTCTATGGAATTCTCAAGGCAAGAATACTGGAGTGGGTTGCCATTCTCTTCTCCAGGGGATCTTCCCAATCCAGGGATCAAACCCTGGTCTCCCATATTGAAGGTAGATTCTTTACCATCTGAGTCACTAGGGAAACCCATCTATCTATCTATCTATCTATCTATACATGTATCATTCTATCTATCTATTTAGTTCTTTAGTTCTATTTACCTCTAAATATATGCATATTTAGAACTGTATTTAGTTCTCTAGTTCCTATAGCCCAATGCATTCATTTTTCGACATCAAAATCAGTATACTTTCTCTAATTCAGTAATGTAAACTCGGTTCATTTTGTTCAAGAGGCTCAGTCCCTCTTCTTCTCCTGAGGTGGTACCCAAGATTCTGGGAGCTTAGACCCATTATTTCTTCCTCAGCGATCAATGCAAAGAAATAGAGGAAAATAATAGACTAGGAAGGACTAGAGATCTCTTCAAGAAAATTAGAGAAACCAAGGGGACATTTCATGCAAAGATGGTTTCAGACAGAAGGTCAGAAATGGTATGGACAGAAATGGTATGGGCCTAACAGAAGCAGAAGATATTAAGAAGAGGTAGCAAGAATATACAGAAGAACTATACAAAAAATATCTTCACGTCCCAGATAATCACGATGGTGTGATCACTCACCTAGAGCCAGACATCCTGGAATGTGAGGTCAAGTGGGCCTTAGAAAGTATTACTACAAACAAAGCTAGTAGAGGTGATGGAATTCCAGTGGAGCTATTTCAAATCCTGAAAGATGATGCTGTCAAAGTGCTGCACTCAATATGCCAGCAAATTTGGAAAACTCAGCAGTGGCCACAGGACTGGAAAAGGTCAGTTTTCATTCCAATCCCAAAGAAAGGCAATGCCAAAGAATGCTCAAACTACCACACAATTGTACTCATCTCACACGCTAGTAAAGTAATGTTCAAAATTCTCCAGCCAGTCATCAGCAATATGTGAACCTTGAGCTTCCAGATGTTCAAGCTGGTTTTAGGAAAGGCAGCGGAACCAAAGATCAAATTTCCAACATTCACTGAATCATCGAAAAAGCAAGAGAGTTCCAGAAAAACATCTATTTCTACTTTATTGACTATGCCAAAGCCTTTGACTGTATGGATCACCACAAGTTGTGGAAAATTCTGAAAGAAATGGGAATACCAGACCACCTGACCTGCCTCTTGAGAAACCTGTATGCAGGTCAGGAAGAGTACGTCAAGGCTGTATATTGTCACCCTGTTTATTTAACTTATATGCAGAGTACATCATGAGAAACGCTGGGCTGGATGAAGCAAAAGCTGGAATCAAGATTGCCAGGAGAAATAACAATAACCTCAGATATGCAAATGCTGCTGCTGCTGCTAAGTTGCTTCAGTCGTGTCTGACTCTGTGCAACCCCATAGATGGCAGCCCACCAGGTTCCGCTGTCTCTGGGATTCTCCAGGCAAGACCACTGGAGTGGGTTGCCATTTCCTTCTCCAATGCATGAAAGTGAAAAGTGAAAGTGAAGTCGCTCAGTTGTGTCCGATTCTTAGGGACCCCATGGACCGCAGCCTACCGGCTCCTCTGCATGGGATTTTACAGGCAAGAGTACTAGAGTGGGTTGCCATTGCCTTCTCCAAATATGCAGATGACACCACCCTTAAGGCAGAAAGTGAAGAACTAAAGAGCCTCTTGATGAAAGTGTAAGAGGAGAGTGAAAAAATTGGCTTAAAGCTCAACATTCAGCAAACTAAGATCATGGCATCTGGTCCCATCACTTTATGGGAAATAGATGGGGAAACAGTGGACACAGTGTCAGACTTTATTTTGGGGGGCTCCAAAATCACTTCAGATGGTGACTGCAGCCAAGAAATTAAAAGATGCTTACTCCTTGAAAGGAAAGTTATGACCAACCTAGACAGCATATTAATAAGCAGAGACATTAGTTTATCAACAAAGGTCTGTCTAGTCAAGGCTATGGTTTTTCCAGGAGTCATGTATAGATGTGAGAGTTGGACTATAAAGAAAGCTGAGTGCTGAAGAACTGATCTTTTTGAACTGTGGTGTTGGAGAAGAGAGTCCCTTGGACTGCAAGGAGATCCAACCAGTCCATCCTAAAGGAGATCAGTCCTGGGTATTCATTGGAAGGACTGATGTTGAAGCTGAAACTGCAACACTTTGGCCACTTGATGCGAAGAGCTGACTCATTTGAAAAGCCCCTGATGTTGAGAAAGATTGAAGGCAGGAGGAGAAGGGGATGACAGAGGATGAGATGTTTAGATGGCATCACCGACTCAATGGACATGAGTTTGGGTAAACTCTGGGTGTTGGTAATGGACAGGGAGGCCTGGCATGCTGCGGTTCATGGGGTTGCAAAGAGTCGGACACGGCTGAGCGACTGAACTGAACTGAACTGAGACCCATTATGGCCTCAGGGACTGGCTGGGGTAGGGAGGAATGTGGGTTTCTTTGAGACTTTGCCAGGACACAGCTTATCTCATAGTGGCCCGTGGTGGGGAACCCTGGTTCCCATTAGCTCACTGCACAGTTGTTGCCATGGGTGGCGGTTGCCATGGATAGTGGTTTCCATGGACGGTGGTTGCCACATCCCACCTCCATGCACCCTTTAGGTTGATGCCAGTGGTTCTTCTTTAATTCCCTGAAATTCTCACAGAATCCTCACCTGAATTCATATATGAATTTTACTGTTCTTCAATCCACCAAATTCAGCATGCATTTTATTAATTCCTTCATTTCCCTTTACTAGGCTATTTATCCCCTCTAGCTTCTCAGGTTACAATTTCATGTCATTTGACTTTGTTCTTTATTTTTATTCATAAAAAGGCTATAAATTTTATTTTGAATACAGTGTTTGCCACATGGCATGACTTAGGATTTATTATTTTCTGGCCATTATTATTCCTGAGGAGAGTAAATTGAATGTTTATTTTTTTGTCTGTCTCATTAATTTCTATATTTTTTATTTCAAACTCCAAGGGGTTAGATTTTATTGTCATCACTTGTATGTTTAATGTTTGTAACTGCTGGTTGCACTTATAAACCTGTGCTTATAGAATTTCTACTTTTTGGAAAATGTGAAGATTCTTCATGGAAATTCCATGATTTTATATTTTCATAAATGTTCTATGGACATTGAAAATAAAAAATTTTGCATTGAGTTTAAGATTATAAATAGATATAACTGTAAATACCATGTTTCCTATAAATTTTATCTCCCAAACACATCTCAACTCCACTTCCTACTATATACATCTTACAATCCCAGAACCTACAACCAAAGAAGGACGTGTCCTGTGTTTAGGGTTTTGAGGTGTCCGGGTTTAGGATTCTCTGGAACCTCAAATCAAGTATGATAGCTGCCACTGACAAGAACTAAAGGTGGCCATGACCTTCACCCCCACTGCCTTACGTCCCCAGCTCGTGTGGATTTTGCCGTCCTGAAGCTTGGGGTCCGACAAGGCTAGTATTTTCCATTTGGTTATCCTTTGTCTCAAACACCAACCAGGAGGTAAAATTATTAGAAGGACGTTATTGAGATTCCATCTTTCTGTTAGTTCACATTTCTATACTATTCTTTATTCATCATTTGGTTTCCAACAGCCTTGCTTTTATAGATCACCAAGTTGAATAAAGCAGTTTTTCAGTCTAAACTGAGAAACTTTTATATTAATAAAAGTATTTAACCCATTTTGGCCTATTTATTAAATTAATAATTTGGTCTCTGCCATTTACTTGGTAAGGTTTCTTTGATGAATCCTTTGTCTTCTCTTTAACTCTTGTGGAACATCTCCATTTGAATGTTTGAGATGCATGTCAAATCCATCATGTTTCAAACATAGCTCTGTGCTCCCAAACATCCTCTGAAGTTTCTCCCATCTCATTAAATGGTGCCACCTTCAACATACCTCAGATCATCCTCCCCTCATATCATTCATGGAAAACCTGCATCTAATCTATCTGTATTAGATGCGTATCTATCTGTATCTGTTTGCTCAACCCAAGGTACACAAACTGTGACAGTGAAAGTGAAAGTCGCTCAGTTGTGTCTGACTCTTCGCAACTCCACGGACTATACAGTCCATGGAGTTCTCTAGGCCAGAATACTGGAGTGGGTAGCATTTCCCTTCTTCAGGGAATCTTCCCAACCCAGGGACTGAACCAGGGTCCCCTGCATTACAGGTGGATTCTTTACCAACTGAGCTATTGGGGAAGCCCAAGGTACTCAAAGTGGTCCCAAAGCTGACCCCTCTGGCTATCTCTTCTGCCATATATCATGCCCAATATGTCGCTATGTCTCATGGAGTTACTGTTAAAGGATCCTATCTGATTAATTGTCCGTGATCAATATTTATTGAGTTCTTATGTTGTGGCAGATGTTTGATAGGTATTAGGGATACCTCTGTGGATAAAACACAAAGACAGCTTATATTCTAAGGAGTGGAGCTAGACCATAAAGAAAAATTGTGTATGCCTACACAATTGTGTGTGTGTGTGTGTGTCTTACATGGAGCTGATTGAAGTGTCATGGAGAAAAACATAAAAGGGGATAAAGTGGAAATATGAGAAAGTTGTACTTGTAAATAGTCAGAAAGGCATCACTTCGTGGAAGAAGTGTACATTGGTGTAAGAATTTACACTGGTGTAAACTCTGCAGTGAGTGAGGGAGTAAGCTGTGTGGGACCCGGACACAGAGCAGACCCCACGGTGGGCAAGCAGGTGGAGCAGTGAGGTGGTAGGTGCCAGGAGGTCCAACCGTTAGGGGTGGGCAGCCAACCATGCTGGGCCGTCAAGGCCATGGAAAGGATGTGAACCTATGATAGGCAGTGAAGGGCAAGCCACAGAGGTTTTTGTTTGGTTTGTTCCACTTGAAATGAAAACAAACTTTCAGACTTTAGGATGGTTTTATATTTGCAGAAGTGTTGTAAAGCTGGTGCGGGTAGCCCCATACAACATCCATCCAGTTTCCCTTGCTCATTACCGCATGTCACCATGGTGTGCTGGTCACATGGAGCCAGAGTGGTTCCGTTACACCTAACTCAACTCCACATTTATTTGGAAGTTCACCACTCCCCATCTAATATTTTTTTTTCTATCCCAGGATTCCACCCAAGATGTCACATCATATCTGGTTGTCACGGGTCCTTAGTTTCCTCTGAATATTTTCTCAGAGCTCCGTTGTTTTTGATGACTTGACAGTTCTGAGGGCAGAATTTTGCACAATACTCTTGCATTTGAGTGTGTTTCGTGTTTTCTCATGACTAGACCAAGAGGTCATTCCTCACCATTAAACTGAAGTTTTTGGGGAGTGGTGTTAGTCGCTCAGTAGTGTCCAACTCTTTGTGATTCCATGCATCGTAGCCCACCAGGCTTCTCTGTCTATGGAATTCTCCTGGCAAGAAAACTGGAGAGGATAGTCATTCCCTTCACCAGGGGATCTTCTTGACCCAGGGATCCAACCCAGGTCCCCCGCACTGCAGGCAGATTCTTTACTGTCTGAGCCACCAGGAAGGGGACACAAAATACATAAAATCAAAATACAACAAATAACAGCAAAAACACCTTTGAGGGATTATAAGGTATATTTCCCTTAAAAATCATTAAGGAAGAAAACCAAGGAAATGGTACAAAATATTTCAAACAAAAGCACCTTATATATTAAAAAAAAAAAAAAAAACAGTGGTGTGCATCCCAAGCTGTACTTCAAGGACAAATTTACAATAAATAAATCCAACAGCTTTCCCAGGTGACTCAGTTGTAAAGAAACTGCCTGCCAAGCAGGAGATGCAGGTTTGATCCCTGGGTAGGGAAGATCCCCTGGAGAAGGAAATGGCAACCTACTCCAGCATACTTGGCTGGAAAATTCCATGGACAGAGAAGCCTGGTGGGCCACAGTTCATGGGGTTGCAAAAGCGTGGGGCATGACTAAGCTACTAAACAGCTGCATAATATTTCAAATGCTAAAGGTGGGAAGTGGAACATCACGAAAACCTAAATCAAGTAGCAGAAAGGAGATAAATAGGAAATTAATTGAATAACAAATAAACAAAAAGGAGAGTTAATTGGTAAGGTCAAATGCTATTTTTAAAAGAACAATAAAACAGACAGAGAGAGAGAGAGAGAGGGAAAGTAAGCATATAAATAATACTAGGAACAGATAATGTTAACATAAACTATACAGAAGTCATTTTAAAAATTACCAGGGTCAATCTGAAAAACCTTTACACCAATAAATTTTTTAAAAACTCATGAAATAAGATGATTTTTTAGGAAACTGTTATTGCCAAATTGGTCTTAGAGGAAGATTACCAAGAAGGTTCACATAAAAATGTAATGATAAAAATTGAAATGGGGGTTCATGATATCTTATCCCCTAAGACTCAGGCCCAGGTGGTTTTTCTAGCAACTATTAGCATAAATTTAAGAAACATATTTTCCATTATGTCTTAACTGTTTCTTAAAAAAAAAAATCTTTTAAAGTCGTACAGCATGAGTCACTTTCTAAGGATTGAAGAATACTCTTAAGAAAACTAAAAACACAAAGATGCATGCTTTTTGTTTCAGAACCATAAATACAGCAGGAAAAAAAATTATTTCCTTGCTGGGTTCACTTCAGGGAAACACTGAGTCATCTTTGCAGTTAATACAAATTCATCTTTGTGGTTAATACAGTTTAAAGGGGCTCTGATTCTAAAAGTGCAATAAACCAGTGTAATACTTCCATTCGACTTCTTCTGTACTCACTCTGCAGTTACAACTATTTCAGAAATGGACATTGAGGTAGGGATTTCTTTCCAAAGGGGCTTCCCTGGTAGCTCAGTTGGTAAAGAATTTGCCTGCAATGCAGGTGACCCCGGTTCGACACCTGGGTCAGGAAGATCCACTGGAGAAGGGATAGGCTACCCACTCCAGTATTCTTGGGCTTCCCTTGTGGCTCAGCTGGTAAAGAATCTGCCTGCAATGCGAGAGACCTGGTTTGGTCCCTGGGTTGGGAAGATCCCCTGGAGAAGGGAAAGGCTACCCACTTCAGTATTCTGGCCTGGAGAATTCCATGGACTGTATAGTCCATGGGGTGGCAAAGAGTCAGACATGACTGAGTGACTTTCACTTTCTCTCCAAATGTTGGGAGGAGTGCTTCAGGACAGAATAACATGTACTAATATTTTTATTTTTTCTGATTAGCTATTTTTTTTATTAGAGTATAATTGCTTTACAACATTGTGTTAGTTTCTGCACAACAGAGTGAATTAGTCATATGCATACATAACTTATACGCAGAGTACATCATGAGAAACGCTGGACTGGAAGAAACACAAGCTGGAATCAAGATTGCTGGGAGAAATAACCTCAAGTGATACCACCCTTATGGCAGAAAGTGAAGAGGAACTAAAAAGCCTCTTGATGAAAGTGAAAGAGGACAGTGAAAAAGTTGGCTTAAATCTCAACATTCAGAAAACGAAGATCATGGCATCTGGTCCCATCACTTCATGGGAAATAGACGGGGAAACTGTGGAAACAGTGTCAGACTTTATTTTTTTGAGCTCCAAAATCACTGCAGATGGTGACTGCAGCCATGAAATTAAGATGCTTACTCCTTGGAAGAAAAGTTATGACCAACCTAGATAGCATATTCAAAAGCAGAGACATTACTTTGCCGACTAAGGTCCGTCTGGTCAAGGCTATGGTTTCTCCAGTAGTCATGTATGGATGTGAGAGTTGGACTGTGAAGAAGGCTGAGAGCCGAAAAACTGATGCTTTTGAACTGTGGTGTTGGAGAAGACTCTTGAGAGTCCCTTGGACTGCAAGGAGATCCAACCAGTCCATTCTGAAGGAGATCAGCCCTGGGATTTCTTTGGAAGGACTGATGCTAAAGCTGAAACTCCAGTACTTTGGCCACCTCATGGGAAGAGTTGACTCATTGAAAAAGACTTTGATGCTGGGAGGGATTGGGGGCAGGAGGAGAAGGGGACGACAGAGGATGAGATGGCTGGATGGCATCACTGACTTGATGGACGTGAGTCTGAGTGAACTCTGGGAGTTGGTGATGGACAGGGAGACCTGGCGTGCTGCGATTCATGGGGTTGCAAAGAGTCGGACACGACTGAGCGACTGAACTGAACTGAACTGATACGTATAACTCCTTCCTTTTCGACCTCCCTACCCTCCCACCATCCCATCCCTTTAGGTCATCACAGAACACCGAGCTGAGTTCCCTCTAGCCATCTATTTTACAGAAGTTTCCCGCTAGTGATCTGCTTTACACGTGATAGTATATAGATGTCAATGCTACTCTCCCAGTTCTTCACCCCTCCTCTTCCCCTCCACGTCCACATGTACATTCTCCACATCTGTGTCTGTATTCCTGTCCTGGAAATAAGTTCATCGGTGCCATTTTTCTAGATTCCACATATATGCATTAATACACGATATTTGTTTTCCTCTTTCTGACATCACTCTGTATGACAGACTCTGTGTCCATCCACTTTTGCTTGGCAACATTCCAGGTTGATCCTTTAGACTATATTTTGTTGTAAGAACTTGGGAAAGGCTTCATCTTTATTCTTTTCTTTACTCCAACTGGCTGTGAAGCTGTCGTAATTTACCATCACTGTCTTGATACATCTGTATCATAAAATAAATTCCCATTTGTACCTGCATCTATGTGTTAATTCAGATCCATCCTATGGATATGCCCCCTGTCCTCACCTTATTACTTACTGTTGCCAGTGAAGAATGCTTTCAGTCTCTCCACCCATACGTTTTTTTTTTCCCTCACAGAACAAGGGGTCAGGAGGTAGATGGCTGTTGGTGTCCTGTATTTAGCTCAAGTCTGTCGGGACTAAATTTTCTAGGTTTCTTCTGGCCTTTCCAAGATGGGGACAAGGTGGCCATGGGGTCCTTGTTCAAGGGAGAAGGAAGAAAGAGGACGGAGCAGCATCTTCAGCCTCTGACTCCATCATAAGAGCAGGGTCATGGGCAAGCTCCCTGGTTCTAAAGGATGCTCAGTAGGTATCTGGGTCTCATAGCATGAGGGAAAGGGGAGGAAATGGCTTTTCTAAATTCAGATTCTCATATTTCTTTGTTATCAGTAGCAATTCCTTCACTTTTCCTTTCCTTTCTTTTCTTTCATTCTTTCTTTTTCCTTTCTTCTTCCCTTCCTCCCTCCATTCTCCCCTTGCACCTTCCTCTCTCCCCCGACTTTTCTTGGCATTTAAGTGACTTTTGTTGCTTTTGTTTAGTCACTCAGTTGTGTCTGATTCTTTGCAACCCCCTGAACTCTAGCCCACCAGGCTCCTCTGTCCGTGGGATTTCCTAGGCAAGAATACTGGAGTGGGTTGCCATTTCCTACTCCGGGGGATCTTCCTGACCCAGAGATAGAATCTGCATCTCTTGCGTCTCCTGCACTGGCAGGTGGATTCTTCACTACTGCACCACCTGGGAAGCCCAGGTGGCTGTGTAGGTGGACAAAGTGGGTCAACACGAAACATGACTAGAAAATGAAACTGACAGAAATCCAGTGCTGAGATGACAGAGGAATATGGAGTTTTCAAAGGTGGTGCCATTTGGAAAGAAGGAAACCTGGAAGGGGATGGGTTTGAGGGAATAGGGAATTATAAGCTTGCTTTCGGACATTTGAGTTTTCATCCATTTATTTCTTAACTCCTTCACCAAGAATGAATGCATTGCCTGCTATGTGGCAGGCATTGTGCTAGGCTCAACAATATGTAATTTGATGGGCAAGTTGGAAGTATCTTCTCCACACCCAAGAGGAGCCAATTGGGTAGGGACCTGGACTGACATGGCCTGGAACTCAGGAAGTAGGTCTGAGGTCTGGGTTACAACTTTGCATTTATGTGTTGTTTACATGTAGGTGATAATGGAAGCTGGGAATTAGATGAAATAACTTGAGTCTTAGATTCTAGGGTGAGGACATTGCATAAGAGGAAAAAATAAAGGAGTCCCTGGGACCATCCCTGAGGAACATCAACTTTTAGCTGGACCTGTTAAAAAGAAGATACCAGGGACTTCCCTGGTGGTCCAGTGGTTAAAGATATGCCTTTCAATGCAGGGGACATGGGTTCAATTCCTAGTGGGGGAACTAAGATTCTACACACCAAGGGGCAAGTAAGCCCATGAATCACAACTAAAGAGTCAGAGCACCACATCAAAAGATCTGCATGACATAACTAAAACCCAGTGTAGCCAAATACATAAATAAATATTAAAAAAAAAAGAAGAAGACACCATGATGGGATCCAGAGAAAGAGCCAACAGAGATATAGAAGGAAAACAGGGAAGCATTGTGCCCCAGAATAAAAGCACACAGAATGTGAAGGTGAGCAGGATTGAACTGGTCCAAGAGGTCAAGTCTGATGAGGCCTGAGGAATATCCCCTTTGACATGGAACTTACCACTAACCCCCACCCCCCAGGGCTGTTCTGTTAGCTTAATGGGATCAGAGGCCAGTCCGGAGTTAGTGAACGGTGAGTGAAACGTGAGGAAATTGAAATGGACTCTTTGGAGCACTCTTCCAAGGGAGCCAGGAGCCCAAGTTCAAATCTTGACTCTACCATTTATTAGCTGGTGACCTTGGGGGAATCACCCTCGGTGACTCCTTTGACACATGGGACAATGTAGAACCTGTCTCATGGAATGTAGTTGAGGCTTGCATAAGAAAGTGCTTTGAAAAATGCCTGGGCTTAATAAATGTTAGTTTTAGTGAAAATTGTACCTGGGATCAGGGGAAATTTCCAAGTCTTTCCTTCTTCCTCCCTTCTCCTCTTCCCTTTCCTCTTCCTTCTTCTTCTTCCCCCTTCTCCTCCTTTTTCTTTTTTAATAACAGACTTGAGCATTAACCTCCATATGTTATGTTTTATTTATTCTATGAAATCGAACCCATTTTGTCCAGGTTATTTGAGAAGTGTTGATGATTTCAGACACTCACACACACACACACACACGAGCACATATACACATCCAAATGGACATTTTTTTCCAACAGAGAGTCTATAAACCAAGTAAAAAAGGTATACACAAGCAACCAAATGGTGCCTAAAATTCAATGAATATTTTAAAAATAACTTTGACGCCATAATGCTTATCTCTGAAGCAAATATATTTCTGAAAAATGTTGGTCTTCTTCCAGAAAAATGAAAAAAGTGATTGCTTCTCATGGTGAATTGAGAGCCATAGGCTGGAAGGGTCTCTTCTTGAAGCTGATTTGAAATCTTTTTTTTTTTTTTTTAGTTTTTAAAAAAGTTTTTATTTATTTTAATTGGAGGACAATTATAGTATCATGATGGCTTTTGCCATACAGCAACATGAATTGGCCATAGATATACATGTGTCCCCCCCATCTTGAACCCCCCCTCCCATCTCCTCCCCACCCCAAGTATTAAAAGTGGGATATGAGTATATACACAGATAGGCATGTATGTATTTCTACTGTTACACTATCTTTATTTGTTTAACACATTTTCTTCACCTGGCACCTGGCAGAGGGCTTGTGACACTAAAGAAAGTGAGGTGCAGACAAGCACATTTGCTGAGGGCTTGGCTGGTGGGGGAAAGGATGCAGGAACAGAGCCACAGGAAGCCATGGATGAGGACCGAGGATGCTTCAGCTGGACCACAGCTGTGCAGGGCACTGTCTCAGGGTGAGGCTGGCCAGCGGTCTTTCTGATCCAAGGCTTGGAGGATGAGCTGGGATGAGCTCACGAGCTTTCCCCAGGGTAGGAAAAGACAGCGAACACCGTAGGCTCCTGAACAGTCTGTGCAAAGACTCAGACACATGGAGAGAAATGAAAATTGGGGAACCCTGGTGGGTATTCCTGCAGCCAGAAAGCGCCACTCCTGAGGGGGAAGGGGCTGTCTTAAGCCTCCATCAATCTTAAAAAAACATTCCCCTCCACCCCGAACCACTTGGTGATGCTTTGTGACCATTTCATTTCTACTCCCTGACAGTTTAAATTTCCAGGATAGGTTTCCCCCAGGGCATATTTAGGTAGAATAGCAGTAGAAGTTTATTTAATAATCACGAGTTGGCTGCAGGCCAAAGCAGGGCTTGTAAACACCTTTATAAAACCAGGAAAACCTTCTCAGAGTCTTCAAAGTACTAAATCTGTCTTGCACAAGACGCACGTTAAACGTACCCCCACCACGCCACGGCTAAAGCAGATGTGGGGAATCTAACATAAGTGATTCTTGTGATAAAAGTTTAGAGTAGAGAGTTAGGAAGCTTGAAAAACAAGAACAAGTAACAAGAACTTTTGAAGAAGTCAGTTTTCTTTTGTTTTTTAAGGGCAGGCCGAAGCTGGCTGAGTAGCGTGAAGAGTTTGCAAGTGATGTCACATCTGCACGGTGATTTGCGCTGAGTCCCTCTCGGGGGTGACCCTCCTGTGGTTCCGCTGGACAGGCACAGACTGCGCTTTCAGGGCTCCAACTTGGTTTTCACGGAGTCAGGAGAGTCATCCCTGGCCAGCTGGCAGAGTTCTCTGGAGAGAGGCTGGGTTGAAGGGACTTTGATGCTTTGTGTTTTCCAATGACTGTCAAGTGAGGGAAGCCCTGAATGAAGGTTCATGGCTGTGCCATTCTCTGGCATTGAAAATGCTCCGTTAAAAAAAAAAAAAATGTCAACAGTTCCCGCTGCCTGCCTTGCATCTCGGAGGAACGTGGACATTTTAAGTTATCCCTGCCACTTAAAAGAATTATAACCACAGAGGTTGTGAGGGAGCAGCTGGTTTGCAAAGCTGCTTTGGGTAAACCTGTCACAGCTCATGAGTAAACAGAATCTGAATACAGACGCAGTTCGTAGGGGAAATCAATTGCTTTTTCTACAAAATAAAAGGAAGAGTTTTGCTCAGGGCGATGTGACGATGCCTTGCAACTGTTCTGCATTAAGTGCAACTTTCTTCTAGCTTTCTCGCCGCCCAACTTGCCTTTCTTCTACAGCGAGCCGCTGAGGTTGTGTATGGCGCACTGGGAATATCTAAACTGGAAATAATTAAAATATCTATTTCATTTATAGTGGACCTTATGTGAGGAGAGGGAAAGATTGCCACAGCTTCCTGACTATATGAGTTAATGATGTGTTCTGCATTTTCTTAATTTTCCACATTTTAACAGGCTCTGTTCCTTATTTGGGGGCAGGGAGGTTGGAGAGCCATGGGATGCAGGCTCACTCAGGCAGGAACTTCCAGCTCACAAGAATACAAGGGGATGGCGTGGAGAAGGTCAAGTTAATAGTGTGATTCCAGCCGCTTTCCTCCAGATTCTCCCTTCAGTGTCAGAGCTAGCCTATTTTCAAGGTAAAGTTTCAGACCAGAGATTGGTACAAAGCCATTGTGTGTAATCGACAAGGGGATTTTCAAAACGAAGTTCCAAAAATCATTATGAGTAAAAATAAAGCACAGACTCTCTACAGAAAAACAATAAACCCGCACCACCATGTGTGTGTGTTTAAGTGTATGTTTGTGTGTGTGTGAGGTAAATACGTTAGCTGTATGTCCACAGTGGAGTGAAGTTTTTGGTAGATTAGGGAAAATGCCTTTTTTTCAGAATTAACTTGAACATTATTTTGATGGAGACCAAGCTAGCATAAACAAAGCCAGAAGTGAGATACAAAGGCTTAATTGATTATAAATCTTGGGGCTTATTTGTATGATTGGGTTGCATGACTGAAGCTTATAAAGGAAAGAGTGTCTTACACTGAGTTATAAGCATGCTTTTGGGCACAGTTAACTATAAAGAGGAGAAATATGAAAGTCATTCCCGAAATGTTTGGAGATAGGAAATCTGTGGGGGAGATAAAAAAATCAGATTGCATTATTATTTATCCTGTGATTTTTCAAATTGCAAAGAAATATTATTTATAGAAAGGGTTGACTCAAAATGTTATCTAGAGGCGATGAATCAAAAAAATAAAGCACAAAACATTTGATCAAAGATAATTCCAATGAAAACTCAGTGATGGGATGAAACCATATCTTACTCAATTGCAACCCATAGCCTCAGGCTCAGAGCTGGGGCTGGAGGGCAGATTATGAACCTTCTCATTCAATTTTTCTGGCATCCTGGCTCTAGACAGTAGATTTCTCTGAAACTACATCCTGATATCCCTGCATGACCAGGCAATTATGAATGTCCATCTTGTTGAATGGAATTTGAATTTACAAAGACCGATCAGAAAAAGCCATGGGGTCGCAAAGAGTCAGATGCGACTGAGTGACTGAACTAAACAGAACTGAACAGAGAAAGAGAGAAAATCTCTGATGGTTAGGAAAAGAGGAACGAATATGAAGAAAGATAAATTCATTCTGCATTAGGTTGGAATCTTCCAAAAACTGACCCTAAGACAAGGATTTGATCACAAGTAGTTTATTGGCAGGTAATCCCAGGACTATGCTCAACCTAGACAGTATATTAAAAAACAGAGTCGTTACTTTGCCAACAAAGTTCCATCTGGTCAAAGCTATGGTTTTTCCAGTAGTCACGTGTGGGTGTGAGAGCAGGACTATAAAGAAAGCTGAGTGTTGAAGAACTGATACTTTTGAACTGTGGTGCTGGAGAAGACTCTTGAGAGTCCCTTGTGCTGCAAGGAGATCAAACTAGTCAATCCTAAAGGAAATCAACCCTCAATATTCGTTGGAAGGACTGATGCTGAAGCTGAAACTCCAATGCTTTGGCCCCCTGATGTGAAGAGCTGACTCATTTGAAAAGACCCTGATGCTGGGAAAGATTGGAGGCAGGAGAAGAAGGGGATGACAGAGGATGAGATGGTTGGATGGCATCACCGACTCAATGGACATGGGTTTGAGTAAGCTTTGGGAGTTGATGATGGACAGGGAAGGCTGGTGTACTGCAGCCCATGAGGTTGCAAAGAGTCGGACATGACTGAGCAACTGAACTGAACTGAATCCCAGGAATCTATGAGGGGGCAGGAGGAGAGACAGGGAAGAGGAGAAAGCAGACAGAGCATCCCACTGTGGGCCCTAGGGCGGACACCTGGGACAGTCCCGGGAAACGGAGCAGAACACACCTTGGAGCGGGCCTACCAGACAGAGACACAGATTGGGGGAACAAGGGTCATCTCTTAGTCTTCCCTGTTTGCTAACAGAGTGTAAGTGTGGGGCAGTAGGAAGTTTCTCCTTTGAAGGAATGAGAGCAATCCTATCTGCCTGACAGGAGCTGAATATGCCCAGAGCTGGCTTAGGGTGGTTGGAGGACATTGGTGTGAGGCTGAGGTGCAGTCAGAATCTTCCTGTGAATCTACTGTGAACTTTTTATTCTGTAGGAACAGACTGCTGTACCCCAAACCAGATCCCTTTGCTTTGTAGTCATGCGCTACTTGTTCTGGAGAGATGCCAGGCAAGAGCATAGAATCCGTGTGCAAAAACATGTACATATCTGGTAAAATAGATTCACAAATGGTTACATCATGTATGATGTGTGCCTTACTCACAGTGAATTGGGCACTGGCTCTGTTCATTTTGTTATCCTATCATCACAGATAATCCTTCACAATTATTTTGCCCATGCTTCTTGACTAGGAGAAAAGGATGAAAGGAAATGCAACTTGGTAAGTTAGAATACCTTTTGTATCCCTGGATTCCTCCTGTATTCCCTCCCCTTTTATCCTTAAAGGTGTGTGTGTGATCTTGTCATCAAAGGACAACGGAGACATAAAAGCATCCCTTGTGGAAAGATTATCCCATCTTCCTCTGTCATCACCCCCTTCCCATCCCTGACTCAGCATGCCTGCCCCTTTACTTAACAAGAAATGGACAGCCATGACCAGCAGGGATGGCTGAACAGTGGTAAGGGAAACTGACCCATCTCCTCTTTGCATCTGTAACCCTGCCCTCATGCCTGCAAATCCAGGTTCTTGCTCATGATAAGAAGGGACAGGAACTCTAGGTTGCCTTGTTGTGCTCGCTAGGTGCCACAGCAGCATCAGAGAAGAACATCTAATAAATGGCTCAAGTTAATTATCTTAGTTCCCTGACCAAGGATTGAACCTGTACCCTCTGCATTGGAAACTTTGAGTCTTAATCACTGAACCAACAGGGAAGTGGAGTTAATGATCGTTGCTCAAACAGTCTTAGCTGCTGCAGAAGAAAGTGCTCTTGTTCTGGCCTCCCCATGTGTCAAAGACATCAAAATTACAGAAGTAACCTGAGCCTCGTGTTTTCCTGATGTTTAATCCTCTTCTTCTCTAGACAAGCCATGTGAGAGCTATCTTTTCCTTCTGGGGTCCTGGCACCATGAAGTCTACAAACCTGCTGAGTGGCTGGTGGAGACCTTTTTCCATCTTTCTACCAAGAGCCTGGCCCATGTGGTCCTCAGCAGTGGGCAGGACAAAGGAGAGGTATTTACTATCTTAGTAACTGAGCCAAGGGCTGATGTTGAGGTATGCTCTTCTCAAGGCTCCGCTGAGGATGTACACAACCATAAAACTGAGGAAGTGTTATTGGTTTTAATTCCTGACATTATTGGTGATTCATCAATGTAACTGGTCACAGTACCCATAGATTTCAGATATTTTGGTTTTCCATGTTCTGCGCGGTACTTAACTGGACTGCGCTCTGTTATGGACTGAATGGAGCCCTCCCCCCACCCTCAAACTATATTTGGAGATAAAGCCTTTACCGAAGTAATCGAGGTTAAATGATCTGGAACTTCTAGCTTCCAGAACTGTGAAAAGACAATCTTTTGTTCAGGCCACTCCATCTGTGTAGTTGTCATGGCAGCTCTGGTAGGCTAACACATATCCATCTGATTTTTTTTTTTAAACTGAATTCTATCATCATGTAGGGTAAAGAATGAGGTGTGTATGAATTTGATTTCATCTCTTCTGCTATTTTGGAACTTTCTTTGAAAACTTTTTTTTTTTTCCCATGACTTTGCATGAATCAAAATTTATATCTTTTAGAAAAAAAAATCAATTGGGTAGAATCCTGCAAACTATGCATTGGTGGAGTGGGAGTGCTTTTCAACCTGAAGACATTTGAGATCCCTGATGACATTAAGTTGGCTTCCCTGGTGGCTCAGATGGTAAACCATCTGTCTGCAATGTGGGAGACCCAGGTTCGATCCCTAGGTCAGGAAGATCCCCTGGAGAAGGAAATGGCAACCCACTCCAGTATGCTTGCCTGGAAAATGATACAAAGACTTTCCCTTTGTCTGATACAAAGACCTTCCCTTTGGCTGAGCTGTAAGCGGGAACATGCTATAGAGACATTGATCCCTCAACGTGCAACTGGTTTCTGACGAGGCTGGGGATGTGTAGATACTGAATGACTCATTCAAGAGAGTAAAGAGATCAAAATGCTCTGTATGTTTCCTCCTGATATCTACTTTAAGATACCTTGGGGCCAGATCAAATGATCACTATAGGAGACCAAACAGAATGGTTTGAATCAAGTACATATTTGGAGACTGTGCAGTTTGCTTCATGGGAACAGGCTTCTATTTTGAGTAGTAACAAGAAGCTGAAAGACTGAGACTCACTTGATGGTCCAGTGGTTAAACTTCACCTTCTAATGCTTGACGTGCGGGTTCCATCCCTGGATGGGGAGCTAAGATCCCACATACCTTAAGGCCCCAAACCAAAACATAAAATAGAAGCAGTGTTGTAACAAATTCAATAAAGACTTGAACAGCAGTCCACATAAAAAATAAAATCTTTACAAAAGCGAAGTTGAAAGACTAGTAAGTTGCCAGTGTGCTATGGAAACACGTGAATGCCAGCTGATTATTTGCTGCTATCAGCAGAGATGTGGGTATGAAGCTTGTGACAACTGAGACCATCACATCGTCACATCTTTGTTAATAAAAAGCATGGTCTTACTCACTCAGTTGACTTTCTACTTACTACCCTGTAAGTAGTTCCTCAAGGAAAGTTACATGGCTCAAAATAGCCTGGAGTTAAAACTCCCCTCCAGGTCCTCCCCACCATTCTACGCAAGATAAAGAACTCTTTCACCCGAAGAAAAAAATGGACATTAAGGTTGATTATGTCCAGTGCCCAGCCAGTCCAGCCTCTGGCTGATCTCCAGAATTCCTTGCCCCAGCTGTTTAAGAGATAACTACTCCGAACAACCTCGGAGAAAAACAGGCCCCCTTAAAACAGTAGATTTTCACATATATGCCTATACTCTTTTCTTGAGTTAGTGTAGCAGCTCACTAATCTGACTGTTGCCCCTTCTCACCTCATTAAAGGTGATCTGTTCCTGTAAAGTGCCAGTCTCGTTCTTTTTCCAAACCTTGCCTTCTCTAACTCCCTTACCCTACAGTTCCGTTTAGTTCAGTTCAATCACTCAGTCATGTCTGATTCTTTGCAACCCCACGGACTGCAGCATGCCAGGCTTCCCTGTCCATCACCAACTCCAGAACTTGCTCAATCTCATGACCACTGAGTCTGTGATGCTATCCAACCATTTCATCCTCTGTTGTCCCCTTCTCTTCCTGCCTTCAATCTTTCCCAGCATCAGGGTCTTTTCCAATGAGTCAGCTCTTTGCATCAGGTGGCCAAAGTATTGGAACTTTAGCTTCAGCATCAGTCCTTCCAATGAATATTCAGGACTGATTTCCTTTAGAATTGACTGGTTTGATTTTGTTGCAGTCCAAGGGACTCTCAAGAGTCTTCTCCAACACCACAGTTCAAAAGCATAAATTCTTCATCTCTCACCTTTTTTAATGGTCCAACTCTCACATCCATACGTGACTATTGGAAAAACCAGAGGTGGAATTAAAATGTAAGACCAAATTGTAATGGTTTACATATTTGTTAACTTGGCTTCCCTGGTAGCTCAGGGGTAAAGAATCCTCCTGCAGTGCAAGAGATGCTGGAGATGTGGGTTTGATCCCTGGGTTGGGAAGATCCCCTGGAGGAGGAAATGGCAACCCACTCCAGTATTCTTGCCATGTCCAATCCCATGGACAGAGCAGCCTGGTGAGCTACAATCCATGGGGCCACAAAGAGTTGGACATGGGCGAGTGACTGAGCACCTGCATGTAATTTAATTGAAACCACTTCGGCATTCATAGAGATGTCATGTTTGGATATTTCTCTAAGAAAGAACTTGCCAACCTGCCGGGAGGAGGAGAGACAGCACCTCTGGAATCTTCTGAAGCATTTGTAGTGGAGCAGGCAGCCCTCGGTCAGTGATGGAGCATCCTGGGGTCTAATTGTTTCTACCAATCCCTCGAGTTTCTTTTCTGTTTCTCAGGACTGACCCGCAGTCTTGAGCTCTTCCTATCTCGTCCTCTTCCCTTCCATGCCTCCCATCACAAGAGAGCTGCAGAATGATCTGAAGACATCATTCCCTTCTCCTCCTCCCTCCCTGACCATTCACAGGTGTTAACTCCAATAAACCTTTTGCGCTAACAACTTTATCTTGGCATTAGCTTTCTGAAGGATCCAACTAACAGTTGCTGAATAAGGTAAAATAACACATATTTCACCTCTGACTTTTAGAATTTTAAAAAATTATCTTGCTAATTATCTCTTTAAAAAATGTTATTATTATTTTTAAAATTTTTGGCAATGCTGTGTGGCATATAGGATCCTAGCTCCCTGACCAGGGATCAAACTCATGTTCCTTGTGTAGTCTTAACCACTGGACCACCAAGGTAGTCCCTCACCTTTCACTTTTAAGGTAATCTCTTACTACACTGCATCAGGGTGAAGGGCCAGGAAAACCATGGAAGAACCTAGAAATTTTGCTGGGTGGTGGTGGGGGTTGTTATTATATTTGAAAGCCAGTGAATAGCTTTCCCTTTTTTTTTTGGACTCAGGCTAACTCCCTAATTTCTAAAGCTACTGTCTTGAATTTATTCTGCATTTGAAATATGGTCATAACTATCTGTTGGGCTCTTTGTAGTTATATAACCAAAGAACTATCACACAGCAATCTGGGTTATTTTAAACCAAATGACTCAACCTTCAACTGGATTTCATATGGCAATATTTTCACCATAAATGTCATAAAGGAGTTTCACCATGGAAAGATTTATGAATCATGGTACGGCTGTTTTTAGACCTTGGTCAAAAGTAAAACAACATCTGTGAATACACACACACACACACACACACACACACACACACACACATATATATATTGTGTGTGTGTGCCGCCTTTAGGTCTCTCAGAAGGGTAGCAGCCGCCATGCCCAACACAGAAGAAAGGCCATGGATGGTTCATGTCTTACTTATGCTGCATTAGGCAGCCTCTCCCTGTGGGAAAAAGAGTCCATAGGATTCAAGAAAGTCCAGGTTTAACCCCAGTCATCAGTGACCACTGCTTTATATAATGGAAGCAGCCACTCCTGGGGATTCAGAGGCAACATATCAACTTGCTATGTCGGGTTGACCATGAAGTCCAAGGGCACAATTGCCGATGTGCTGGAATCAACAGGTGTCTGAGTTTGGATCATTATGAAGGGGTTGACCTGGGTCTTGATAGTTGGTTTAGCACCCGGAAAACTGCACTGTCTGTTAGATTGAAAAACAGATTGAAAAAGATAACAGTTTGGCATCGTTTGATATTGTTATTTCTAAAAGTACAATTAAGAAAACAGTGCTGAATGGATGATGGAGACACTCAAATGTGTGAATCTTCTTTTGTTCAGGAAAAGTTATTTTGAACTGAGGAACAGCCTATATTGCAGATGTTAAAATGTGGTTTAATTTCTAAAATTTGCATATAGATATACAAGCTAGTGGTTAGCATGTTTTTTCAAGACTAGATGAAAATAAAATCCCTGGAATAAAAATCCTTCTTCTTTCTAGTTGTGTGATTCTTGAAGAGTTAATTAACCTCTGTGAACCTCTGTTTTCTTATGTATAAAATGGTGACTCTGGTACCCAGCTAGCAGAACTGCTGTGAAGATGTTGAAAGGACATATATGCTCAGAGTGAGCTCCGAACAAATGATTCCAGACATAATGGTGGTGAATAAAATGCAAAAAATATATATGAAATGTGGGAACATTACTTGAAGTCTTATTTACAGTAACCATATTGTTTCTTGAAACTAGCTTTTAAAAACAAAAATACAAAAAGCTCTAGCCCAGTCAGGTAATAATTTTTAAAAACTCTGAATCAGTGGGATTCATTTAATAAGGTGAATGGGAGTATCCTGAGACCCTCTAAGATCACTAAGTTTATTTGAATATTGACTGTAGGATTTGCTCCATAACCGTGATTGAAGGTATGTTTCTCAAATATTTTCCAAGTAAATACATTTTGCTCCATCCTCCCAGATCTCAAGTGTATTAATAAATCTACTCAGTAAGTGGTTTTTATTTCTTCTTCTTTTTTTAATTCTGAGAGGAAAATTAGAAGATCATGTTGAAATCGAGCCAGATGGTCCAATCTGACTTTTCACATTAGGTGAATGCTCATAATTTACTCTATCCTGAAGCAACCACAAAAGCAGAAATCATGGTGAATGGCCTCCAAGAACATCAAATCCAAAAATTCTCAGGGGTTTTCTGTTCTGTCAAACATTTCATCAAATGGCATGAGAAACATATCTTTCATGTCCTTTTCATTTTTAAAAAGGCTGTATCCTTTGTATTAGAGGAAAGTAGTTTTGATATGTGTTTTAAATTACCTCACATAATAACAGTCTCTGGAAATGCATCTTTCCCTTTTTTAAGCCAATGCAAAGTTTCTTCCATAAGTGTAGTGTATTCATTTAGTTCTCTTTCAGATAAAACTTAAAAAATCTGAAATCACTCTCTTCTACCTTAAATAAAACAAAGAAACCCTTATGACTTTTTCATCTTTTCTACTGGATAGAGTTTTTAAAAAATTGATGAATAGGCAACATATAGTAGGTCAAGATGATAACTAATCTGATTTTAAAAAAAGAAACGTGGGCTTGCACAGCAGAAGAATTGGAAAACGTGTTATCTAAATATGTCATGGGGTATATGGACTTTAATATGTAACATATGTGAAGTTTAATCATTAAGCAATGAATTCCTCTTCTGAGGTCCTTATGGTGAGTATCAATGAATATAATATTTTTTGAACTGAATGAAATGCCCAAGACCAATCTCTCAAGATTTAATTACCCACTTAAAAGTCCCCAGAGTTCTTCAAGGAAGCCCCAAGACTCATAGATTAAACTCCTTGATAGTCGTTGTGCTTTGGAAGGCAAGCCGACAGCAAGGGGTCAACTCTACCTGGAATTTTGAAGTGGGCAGCATGGAGGAGAGAGCCCTCCCTGCCCCCATTCACTGGGGCCCTTGCGGATCCTACAAGTCCAAGGGCCTGACCTCCTGAAGATAATAATGATAGTGCTGTGAATAACTGAATACAGTAACATTGACTTCTATCAATGAGATTGGCACAAAGGCAGAACAGAACTTGGTCATGTGATGAGGAGAAGTGGAGGTGGAGGGTGGGTCTGCCTCAGATAGAATATTTAGGAAATGGCACCTGAGCTGAGATCAGATGGAAAGGAGGGGCCACCCTGAGGGAACAGCAGGCGCCATCCCCTGAGGTGGGACAGTTTGGCAGGGGTCCCCAGGGCCAGTGTCACTGGAGGGCAGTGACCGGCTGGACTGGGAAGACCTGCTTGGGTTTTTGGATGTTCTTGGGACAGAGTTCATGGGAGGCACAGAAGGGCTGAAAGCTGGGTAACTCCAAGAGCTGATTTACTATTTTAAAAGATTCCTCTATCTGCAATCCGAGATGGTGGAAGAGCCTCCAGTTAGGAAGTCCTATAGCCCAACCCCTAGTTATGGTTGACGGTGATGTGAACCATGGTGGAGGCAGTGAGGTGGTGGGCAATGAGCTGACATGACTGGCTGGTGATGTCAACATCTGGGATGAGAGAAGGGAGGGTTTCAGCCTTCAGAACCTGGCTGGTAAAGAGACCAAGAAATGAGATGAGGAACGTGAGTGAGGGTTTTTATGGATGACGTTCAGGGGATTTATTGTAGAGATATCAATTTTGAGATACCATTTAGTCAATCAGGCCCAGATTTCCAACGGGCAGATTTAGACACTGGTTCATTATGTCATTCACAATTCAAGGATCCATACGTCTCCAAGAAATGGAACTTTTTTCATAACTCTTTTGACAGATATAAACCAACAAACGAGCCAGTCCTAGTTTATCCTTCTGGGGCTGTTCATACCTTGGAAGCAGAGTTATTGACCTGTGTGTGCTCACAGGGTGCACCCCCAGACACCACTGGGGTTCAGCATGCACACCAGATGAATTTTCTAGAATTCCCAAGATGGAAATCTATTTGCCTCTCTCTCCTGCCCCTCAGTTTTGCATGAGGACCTGTGGGTTTCTGCAATGTCTAGAAGTAAGCAGAAGGGATAATTCTGGAGAGGCACAGTTGGGACTTGGACGTTGAAGGGGACAAGGAGAAAGGTGTGGATTTGGAAATGTCATGATCACTCTTAGAAGTTTCAGTGGAATTTTCAGCAAGAAAACCCTCATTCCTTGAAAATTCCAACATGCCTTGAAGAATTGGTGGGAGCATACGAGCTCTCCCTACAGGCATGACCTAGCCCTGGGAGCGCCAGTTCAGCTCAGCCCCTAAACTCTGGTTTGGGAGTAGAAACCATGCTTTCAGAGCCCATCAACTGATTTTAACGGTTCAGCACAGTCCTTTGACTGGGATTTTCAGGTATTGCTTTTTATGCTATTTGGTTATTAATTACAGCTTAGAAATCATTTTATGTTGTGAAGTGCTTTTTATTTATTAAAGCTAGCATAAATTTTCCCATGACATTTAGGGTCTAACATACCATGGTTCTCCACTTAAAAAAAAAAAGTACCAAATTAAATTCAGCTTGAGCTCCCACTCAGCAGCCTAGGTAAGAAATCCAGGATCTATGAGTTTTGGGGGGACCCTTCATCCATCCTCTCCCCCAGTTTCAGAGAACCTCGGGGATAACTCAGTCGGTGGAAATGGGGGAGTCCAGGAATTCACGTCATTGCCATTGCTCCTGGCTCAGGCTCCCTACTTCATCTGAGGCTGGTCAGCTCCCTGGAAGCCATATCCACACCCTGAGCCCTTTGCTGCTGGGCGCTGGACTTCCATCACCCATGTGGACCCCACCTCATGGGACTGACAGGTGTGGGTGGGAGCTGAAGTCATCTGGCCTTTCCCCTCAGTGCGACATTGCCCTTCTCTGTGGTGGCATCTTCCCTGGGAGCAGCCCCCTCCAGTCTCTGAAAGCCCCTAACTTCCCTCCACACTGCCAGCCTGGACAGTCCTCCCATCCTTGCCCTCTTTCAAGACTGGAGAAAGGCACACTTTGCTCCAGAAAAGTGATAACATTGACATAAACACGAGCTACCAGCAAGCTTTCATACCCTCTCACAGACCAAACAGACCAGGCAGACAGACAGCCAAAAGTCCCTCGAAATATCTGCTCACTGCTATGTTGTTCTTCAGTCTCTAAGTTATGTCCGACTGCTTGTGACCCCAAGGACTCTATCACCCTCCAGGCTCATCTGTCCATGAGATTTCCCAGGCAAGAATACTGAAGTGGGCTGTCATTTCCTTCTCCTGGGGATCTTCCCAACCCAGGGATTGAACCCACGTTTCTTGTGTCTCCTGCACTGGAGGTGGATCCTTCACACCGTGCCATCAGGGAAGCCCCACTGTTATCTTCTCAGCATACGAGACCTAAGGATTTTGGCAGAATTACAACTCAAAGATAAAGAGAGGAAAAGGTTTGAGGAAGGATATCTATATGGAATAAATAAGATTTTTTTTAACCTAGCTGTGCAATATTCCAGAAGTTTCCTCAGTGGTTCAGAGGGATGGATATTCTCCCAAAACAACCACGTTTATGTCTCTAAGCTGTCACCCACTGAGATATTGTGGAAAAGGGTCGAAATAATGTCACAAAGTCAGATAAACCATATGGAGTGTTTTGTTTTTAAAATAGACTCCCTGCCCCCACTGCTCCTGTCCCCATAATTAATATGTGCCAAATTGTAGAACAATTTAAAAATATAGAAAGTGCTATAAAGTATAAGAGTCAGGACTTCCTTGATGGTCCAGTGGTTAGGACTGCAGGCTTCCACTGCAGGGGCCGCAGTTTCAATCCCTGGCTGAAGAACTAAGATCTACAAGCCACATGGCACAATCAAAAAATTAAAAAAAAATGAGTAAGAGTCATATTGCCTGTAATCCCTCATAGGGATCATCTTTGTGAGATTTTAGGCTTTCCTTCCAGTTTTGTCTCTAATGCTGGCTCTGTGTCCTATAATTTTTGTATTGACATAGCCGACAAGTATATGCAGATTGTGTCTTGTTTTTCTTTCAGTAATTTTGGATTGTCATGTTTCATTCTCAGGAAATAAGTCTAAAAATAATGTGAAGATGCCAATATTATGCTTTATACCCAGAACCAGATAAGCAGGCCTCTCTCTTCCTCCAGCCAGCACACACAGTCTCCAAGAGCCCCGTGAACATAAAAGAAGGATAAGAATACAACAGGAATAAAATTGTCATTACATGGTGGCATCTATAGGAACTGACTCTCTCAACCATTTTTCTCAATTGTTTCCCTCCTTTCAGTTTTTTTGTAACTCTCTCATTAATGCCTGGCTCTATTTCTAATTTTTTTTCCGTAGGAGACACAGTTTGAAGTCAAAGACCTTGGTCAAAAAACATGAACTTTTTGGTTAGTGTTTGCTCATTACAACACTTTTCTCTGAAAATGATATACTGTCATGTTAAAATATGGAAAATACAAAAAAAAGAAACCCATAAAATGAATAACATAAGAATCATAAATATTCCTGTAACCTAGAGAAAACTACTGTCAGTACTGTGACATCTATAATCCCGTATGATTTTGTGAACATATGTTTCTGCTTCTTTTATTAATATTACTTACTGTTAATTGCATTTTTCCATATTGTTAAATATTATTTGAAAAGGTGATGTTAATGGCCTAATGCATCTCACACATCATAGCATATTGAGCTGTTTCCCTTTCATTGGCTTTACTTTCACTGGTCAATTCTTCACTATCTCAAACACTGGGACCATCAACACCCCCAGGTTCCATCTTTGAGCCTCTACTAGCTCAGTCTCTCCTTAGGGATGAGGGCATTGAAATTGGGACATGTACAGAGACCTCTTTAGGCTGCTGTTGGCACATTTGTGTCCCCCTAGCAACTTCCAAGAGGTGCCTTTCTGGGTGGATATGTCTCCTTGGAAAGGACCAATTAGAGAAGAGGGTCCCTTGCTAGGGTTGGTACAGCCTTGCCAGATACAAAGTGGAGTGAGCAGGGTGTGAGCTAGGTTTGTGCACCCACTTCCTTGACCATATGCCTTTTTTTTTTGCAGTCAACAACCTGGTAAACCATACACAGCTGTTGTGCTACGTGTGATTTTTAACCCAAAGTAAATGTCAGAGCTGGTTGTTAACAAATCCAAATGTAGTCAACTCCAATTCTGCTGCTCCTTCAGCTACTTCAAAACACCTTCTGATCAGGTCAAGAGGCCAACAGTCTGAGGTTTCTATAGCTCTTGCTATGTGGTATTTGTGACCAGTTGTTCAGCTGTTCAGAGTACATTTTATTTTTGAAAAAGCAGTCACCATTGGATTATCTAAAGATTCCATTCAGGCAGCTGTACGTATTCTCTGTTTTGCTAATGTACCCAAACTTCATGATACTAAAAAGTCTTAAGTTACAGACTGCAATTAAAAAAAACAAGTTACTGTGGTCATTGGGATCCCTGGAGAATGTCCCCTCAACCAATTCAACTGGGCAAATTGTTAAAAAACAGCAAGCATCTTGAGCATGACCTTAACATTCATCAGCTATGAGGGCAACAACTCTAAGCCAGCTCAGGGATCCCTGCTGGTTTTGATGTCCCAGCAGGGTGTCCTGGAATTTCGTCCTAACCCAGTCATAGTTTTCCTTTAAAAATTTGGAAAGCAGCTTTCACCCAAAGGCAGACGGAGGATGGGAAAGTGACAGTGAAATGGAAAGCAAAGAGTTCACATGTCTATTATATGTCCTTAAACCAGTCTTTTCTGCTGTGTATTTTGGCACATGGTTTTTAGACATATTTGAGTCAATCTTTGAAAGCTGAAAGCTGATCCAAAGCCACGCATTCAGAAAGAGATGGAAAAGCAGTTGTAATCTTTTCATCCCTCAATTTTTGAACAGAAACTTCGTTATAATAATTGTTCTGGATTGACGGACTCCCCATTGAAAACTGGATCCAAAACATGGTTTTGATAGAAAATCCCTCAGATGATAACACAGCATCTAAACAGCACCGAGCAGCCAGAAAAAGAAGCCTTCCTTCAGGTCTGGTGTGGCGTCCAGTGGACTTTCTTCGCACTGTTTTCTAACTTTCTATCTTGAAATAATCTGGGACTTGAAACTTTTGAAAGAGTACAAATAATGTCTATATATCTTCACCCATATTCTCCAAACTCAGCATTTTAACTCGGTTCTTTATTGTTCTGGTTCTCTCTTCAGCGTGTGCTTTCTAAAAATAAGAGAGTTCTCATAGGTAACCATGGCATGATGTCCAAATCAGGAAATTAGTATTAATGCAATATTGATATCTAATCTGCAGCCCTTATCCTATCCTTCCCTGCTAGATTTGACCTCATCCACATGGGGACCAGTTGACCCCTGGAGCCCCTAAGGTGACATCATAAGAAGGACATATTATCAGACACAGTATTGCCCCTGTCACCTTCCTGCCAAAAGCAAAAACTGCATCTAGTCTTGAGGAAACAGCGAATAAACCCAGAGTGAGGAGTGCACCAGAGCAGAACAGGACAGTCGTCTTCAAAAGCTCCAAGTCACCACGTTACAACAAGCCAGTAATGACCTCAACAGAGAATGAAGGGGAAATTGTTCCAAACGTGCAACCTGGCAGTTCCATGAGTTTGAACTGTTTGTGAAGAGGAAGACTGGCTAAATGCCTTAACAACTGGATGGGGTCTCAGGAAAGGAAATCCTCACTCTTTATTAAGAAACACAAAGGGCACTTTCATAAACACATTTCATAAACACATCCACATAAACACATCCTACATGTGACAGTGCAGACAGCTTTGATGGGCATTGCAACCTGTGAGATGTAAACTGTCACCCTGTAGATGAAGGGCTGACCAAAGCCCTGCAGCCCGAGCACCTGGTCATGAGTATCTGTGTGGCCCCCAGAGCCTGCAGGACTCTGCACCCTTGGACTTCTGGCTCCAGAATCAGAGCAGAGCATCCCAGGGACTGCCCAGCACAGAGCAGTTTCCTTCTGCTTTTCCACATCACAGAGCACTGAGAACCATCACATTCGTATAGCATAGCAACCAGGAGATTTAGGGGCATTTATAGAGTATTTGGTGAGATTTTCATTATGTGTTCTCTATGTTATATAATTATGATAAGAAAAGTAAAATATGAGTCTTTTAGAAAACTTTTAAACATAGAATTTGTATAAATCTTCTACATAAAATATTTTACAGTTTTCCCCCATCCCTCCCCACCCCCATTTTAATGAGAAACTTGAACTTGCCCCTATAATCTAAATTTAACTTCTTCAGGTTTTATGCTTGGTGTGGCTTTATGAAATTCCCCATCAGTCACAGATTCAGGTTTCTTGGGTCTGAAGCTTATATAATATGAGAGGAAGGGAGAACAGAAAATTGCAAATATAAAACAGGGTACAAAATTCGCATTTATTTAGAATGAGAAAAAAGTCATAGTGTATTACTGGAGACTTGGAGATATAAGGCCTTTTGTTTTACAATCTGTTTAGATCATTATCAGAACCATATCCATGGAAAAAGTCATGTTTGAAGCCTGATTCCCCCTCCCAGCCTCTCTGTGGCCACCACTGACTCTGCCAGGACTCATAGGGCTAGAAAGTCAGACACCTTGGACCTTACTGAGGTTACCTTCTCAATAATTCCAGTTTCTTATAGTCATTGTGAATCAGAAAGTTTGTTCACTCAAATAGATAATAAAAAATAGCCATTGTACATCATTCAAAAATGTACAACTATTAACAAAGTTTCTGCTTTTCCTTAACGGAAAAATAAGCTATTACAATTTCATATGATAGTAAGCAAGAATACTGGAGTGGTTTGCCATGTCCCTCTCCAGGAGATCTTCCAGACCCAGGGACTAAACCTGAGTCTCTGCATTTCCTACATTGCAGGTGGATACTTTACCGCTGAGCCACCAGGGAATCTCATGATAATAAGCACAGATTTCTTATTCATTCGATTTCTATGTGTCAAACCTGGACTTTGAAAGTGTGATAGAGCTTTATTCTGCAGGATGCACAAGCCCAGTGACAGCAGGCATGTTGTACATGTAGTTTGGATGAAAAGGGCACTTGAGCCACAAAGATGTCAGTTTCTGATACTCCAGAGGACATGGCTTTGGGACTGTGGCCTAGATTGACCCTAGACAGGCATCCCCCAGGCCCTGGGGGCCCCCAAACCACAGCCTCTCCCTCGGTTGACCCGTCTCTCTCTTCTGGGCACAGCCTCGCCCCCAGGAGTGGATGGCAGAGTGAGAGCATGGACTTGAGTCCCACAAGGATGCCACTCGTCATGCAGGGACCACAGGGCAAGCCTGCTTCCCTTCGGCTGCTGTCCCAACAGCTCAATCCAGGCTGCCTTGGATCAAATCCAACCATAGCTCCAGCCAAGGGGGTAGAAATATAGCGGATTCCATCACACACAGGGTAGGGGGGAGATGCTCTGCTATAGTAGACGAGGTGCTTTGTAATGGCAGAAGATTAGATCAAAACAATGTGCATGAAAAGGCTTTAGAAGTGATTAAGTAGAGTCTTCCCTGGCAGTCCAGTGGTTAAGACTCTGAGCTTCTACTGCCGGGGGAATTGAGTTCAATCCCCGGTCTGGGAACACAGGCCCCTCAGGCCATGGGCCATGACCAAACATCTATAAATAAATAAATACTGTCCTATGAACTATTGAATTTAAAAGTAAAAGAGAAAGAGTCATACATGACTGATTGACTCTTTGCCACCCCATAGACTATAACCCGCCAGGCTCCTCTATCCATGGAATTCTCCAGGCAAGAATACTGGAGTGGGTCACCATTTCCTCCTGCAGGGGATTTTCCCGACCCAGGGACTGAACCCCTGCCTCCTTCATCTCCTGCATCGCAGGTAGATTCTTTACCTACTGAGACACCTGGGACCCCACTGAATTTTAAAAAAGCGTATATAATAAAATAAAATGATCAAGTCATCTCACTCATTTTTGGCATAGAAATTCTAAGTAGAAATGCCCTTTGATGTAGACAGAGCAGAGGAACCACAGCAGAGTGAAAGAAGTAAGCAGCTTTACAACAGACTGCCAGACTGTCAGTGAAACAGGCTTTTCCCAGCAGTTTCCCTGCTTCCATCACAGGATGGCGTCAAAGCCTCTGTGACTCAGGGTGAATGTCTGGGAGCTTGGGCACATGTAGTCATTAAGGCTATTGCATCATTTACAAAACCAGCTTCGCATGAATTCCTACCTCCCAGTTGCTGAACATCAGATCTAATGTGGGCAGTTCCTTGTTGATGGCTGGGGGAGGTTTGTGCTTATCTTTCTTTTTAGATGATGGTAGACATGTCTGGAGGAGGCAATGGCACCCCACTCCAGTACTCTTGCCTGGAAAATCCCATGGACAGAGGAGCCTGGTGGGCTGCAGTCCATGGGGTCGCTAAGAGTTGGGCACGACTGAACTACTTCACTTTCACTTTTCACTTTCATGCATTGGAGAAGGAAATGGCAACACACTCCAGTGTTCTTGCCTGGAGAATCCCAGGGATGGGGGAGCCTGGTGGGCTGCCGTCTATGGGGTCGCACAGAGTCAGACACGACTGAAGCGACTTAGCAGCAGCAGCAGACATGTCTAGATATGTATGGCATTTTAACTTCACCTATAAGAGGCCATCGGTAAATGCCACACATTTTTATCATTACAACTCAGTTAATTCCAGAAATAAACATGTAAGACAACTTCATCCCCAGAGGCACTGAGGGAAGAAGCTCTCTCCCACCTTTCCATTAGATGGTAAATAACTCGCCCGCAATGCACAAGACCTGGGTTTGATCCCTCGATCGGGAAGATCCCCTGGAGAAGGAAATGGCCACCCGCTCCAGCATTCTTGCCTGGAAAAACCCATAGATAGAGGAGCTTGGCAGGCTATACTCCACGGGGTCGCCAAGAGATGGACACAGACTGAGCAACTCACACTTTCACTTTCCTTTCACTTTCATCTTCCCATTGGCAAGGTCGTTCTCACCCGTGTTTACCTGGATCAAAAACAGATGGAAAGGGAAACAGCACACATTGTCGAATGCTGGCAGCCTTCAGCAATACATAAGGCCGAGAACATCTTTGTAGGCAGGATGGCTGAGTTCTTTGCAGATTTGCAGCACACATACATTAATACATCGTGGATTATTTTGCTTTATTTGCATACACAAATATTTGATTTGTATTTAGAACTAACTGAGGGAGCCCCTTTTTGTTTTTTTAAACTTTCCTGGGTCTCCATCCAGCTCCAGCCCTGCAGGCCCCACCCCCTCAAGCCACAGGCCAAGACAGCTCCCCAATTTGCTCTTCCCGAGGGGGTGGCTGTGAGCCTGCTTTCACGTCTCCCCACGTCAGCCGGGATTTATACTGCTTTCCTGCAGGGTTTCCTGCTCCACGCTGCTGCAGAGCGTTCTCTCTATAACCTGCCACAGTTTAATTGCCAAACTTCACATTTAAAATATTATGGATCCAAGAAGAGGAAAATAAATAATTTCCAATAATGGGCAACTGAGACCCCGCAGCCGGGCCCGCCTGTGAGGCAAATTGGTGGAAGCTGGCTGCGATCTTTCCAGTGGGCCCTTTAGAGTGTGCGGTTTTCTTACGGAAAGTCTTTCTTCACTCTGCTTCTCGGGGTGAAAAAGACTTTTGGGGAGATACTTGGTTAGAATCCTGAGGCTGTTAATCTCTAGTACCCTCCCATGGCATCCCCTTTGCCATAGGTGCTGTGAAGGTTCAGGCAAGCCCCATTCTCATGAATCCTTTGTTCACACAGGCTTGGCAATCACCATCTAGACTGAAATTATAAACACAGTTTTCCTCCTGCCCTTCAAAGTTTCTAAACTCTACCAGTAATTCAGCCAGATTGCCCTTTAGAGTAAACCAAACACAAATGGAAAAGAAACAGCATGAAAAACAGAAATTTAAAAAAAGTGATTGGAGTAAAAAACATATTTTATCGACTCACACTTCTACCAAGACAGAGATTAAAAAGAAAAACAGGCTTATTGTGAATCCAATATAAATTCTATCTAGATACATTAGGTCATTTCCTTCAAGTTCTTAGAAGCTGTTGATATGCATTTGTTTGATGTCTCTGATCTGATTTTTGACATGAGGCTGTGTGTGCATTTTTAGAACTGGAAAAAAGAGTATACTAATTTTAAAGTAAACAGAATGAAATGACTTCTCCCCATTTAGTAATTTTTTTTTTTGCACTAGGCTTCCTGAAACTATTTCCATCTGCAACTTTATCTTTAGAAGTTTTAATAATTTTTTTAATTTTGCCACTTGACTTTGATGAGTGCTGTTGGCAATGGATTCAGATGGCAAGGCCCTGGTTTAATCAATTGCAAGCGGCTTCCATAACCTTTGGTTTGAGAAGTAAATGGGAGGAGAGCAGAAACTCAGTGGCACTTTCTCTTCTCTTTCAAACATATGTTCTTATTTAATAAATTCCCTCTCAAATAAAATAAGCCCATAGTTATTGGTGGTCAGTTTCACATAATAGGAGCTACTACAGTTTCCCATTAAAGAAAAATACAAGGCTGCAATAAAACAAACCGTGAGTCACTTTATTGGGTATGAAGTAATAAACTAGTGGTTATAATGATAACTCCTGTGATGTGCCTTACAGGAAAAAGACCTTGATTGCTGTGTTTGGTTTGGGGTGGAACTTCTTAGCCTAGTAGTACAGAAAACCAGTATGCAGTCAAATTCCACTTCTCTGTGTTCTTACAGAAACTAGAAGGTTTTACTCTCAGCGATGATCATAGCCATAATTGAGTGCATAATGTGGTGTTTAATATCTCAGTCTTCCATAAAACTCTACCTAAGGGCAAGAGCTGTTCAGTTTGGGCAGCTGAATTACTGCAGGCATGCATGGTAATTAGTATCCATTATAGAAGCAAGGCAAAAAGAATGGAAAGAAAGCAGAGGAGAGCAGGAAGAAAAAAAAAGAGAGAAGGAATAAAGGAAAAAATAAAGAGAAAACGGTAACTGGGGGAAAAAAAAAGAAAAGAAAGACAGAGACCAAGAAAGAAACACAAAGAAAAAAAAGAGAAAAAAGAAAGCAGAAAAGAGAAAGACAAAGGAGCAAATGAAAGAAGGCTCTAAATTATTGGGAACCTACCATTTTAAGATTCTGCCAAGCTCTTTAAGTTGACTTTTCAGAATACCTGTATCAAATAGGTATTTCTAATTTCAGTTATCTTTTTAAGGCAAGTAAACCACAGCACTCCTAGTAAAGCATTTCCAAAGCTTGTTTCCAAAATGCCCTGTGTTGCACCTTACCGCCAGCCTGAAACACAATATTCTTCCCCAGCCCTTCAGCATGCAGAGGCAGTAAAGAAAGCAAAGGTATTTCAACCAGAAAGGGTTGCTGAGTGCTGGGCGTCGGGCCGCGCCCCGTCTCTGCAGGTTCAGCTGGCTGGGAACCCACGGGGTGACACGGCCCGTGGATCAGAGATGAAGACAGAACATCATTACCCATGGCAGGAATCATATTTTGTCACCGACCTGAGAACTCTTGTTGGACGCGGGTTCCAGTCCCCTGGAAATGATACTGCCCGGCCGGGGAATTTCTCTTAAAGACGCAATAATTCACGGCTGGATATTAACCAGATCTGTGACATACGGGGCTGCCACATCTTCTCATTTCACTGGCTCTAACCCTGCCGAACGTTTCTAATACAGCAGGGGTGTTGGGTGAAATACGACTTTCTGATTGAATGAATGCCTGCGGGCCTCCGTGATAAACACCAGTCCAAGTGCACTGCGGCTTCTAAACGGAGGACAAGAGCCAGATCCTCTAGATGAGTTAGCAGCAACCCCTTCCCCACAGCTCCCCCTCCTAACCAAATTATCTCCGTTTACTTTTCATCACATCTGACTGTGACCAATAATTTGTGTACGGCAAACATCAGTGTTTCTTGCCTGCCTTGCACGGTGCTGATTTTTCTCTGACTCTTCACGTTCAGACGCTAGCTAAATCTGACTTGAAGGCAGTTTAATAGAAGGCGAGTTTCAAAGAAACATTTGCTGTGTGGCAGGATTGATATAAACCGAAGCATGGGATAGTTAAAGTCCATCCACCTTATCGCTGTAACTTCCCCCACCTTTTTATTACCTTTGTTGGGTTCCTATGGCAAACATATTTCATTTTCTTCTGGTGTATTTTTCCAGCACTAAAGCTCTGCTTTTTTTAGGTCTACCTAGAAGATTTTCAGTTACATCATTTGCAAAACTATGTTGATGTTAACATTGAAAAACCTTTTTGCTTGCGGTTGTATATTTTATTTGGCTAAAAATGGCTCATGTCTAATACATTACATGTCCTTTGGTGATACTCTTTAAGCGAGAAATTCCAAAACTCACAAATACCGAATAGCCAAAAGTTCCAAGGCAGTGCATGAACGCTAAACATGCAATATATCTCCTCCTTTTCCAAACAGAAAGAGATTTCTCTCTGATTTGTTTGATAAATTTGACCCAAGATTTCCATTTGCAGTTATTGGAGTTCCTACTGTTTTTCTGCGTGTTGGTGGGCCGAGGCCTAATCACCCTGAAGCCCCACGGAGACCATAAATTACAGCGATGAGGCGAAGCTTTGTGCTTCTCAGGCTGCAGGAGAAGGCCATTTTGCTGCAGCCTATTTTGACAGGCATGAATTTAATTCATTGTTTTATGACAGACGGGAAAAGTGTACATGCTCATAGTACTGATTTATGGTCATTTGGGTCTGGAGGATTCTATAATTTGCAACTAATGTGAAAACAGATGGATAGGCAGACACCAAAGGTTAGGCTGACCCCTGGGTTCTCTCCCCTGGTTACAAATGGCGTCCATATGCGTCCAATCTCTCTGGGTGAGGTCTACGCCGGTTGGCCAGACTCCATAGAGCATGCTGCACCGTTCTTTCCTTTCCTGAGTAAGTCGGCAAAAGTGAAATTTGGAGAACATTTCTAACCTTGGTTTTCCAAGAGTCATTCTGTGCCTTCTGCACGTGTGGGATTCTTCTCTTTTCTTTCTTTTTACATGAGAAAGGACTTTTCTATGGTTTGTGGACTATTGTCCTTATTAGCCCAACATGCAATAGCATGTAGAGGCGTCGTTGAATGTTTTCATTTCAATTGACAAATTTGTTTTAAGAGAATGATTGATTGAAAATCATCGGTTGGGGACTTTCAAAGGAAATGCTTCAAGTTGGGGACGAGCAAGCATTTTTGTGAGAAACGTATTTTACATAAACAAATTTCTACCTTACAAATCACTTTGCATTTTTAGAAAATAAATGGGTTATTGAGTAAAGTTACTCCATTGATACTAAAAGTTTTTAATATATTTTTGGCTATTAAATGACTTCACCAAAGAGGTAACAACAGTGATCACGTCTCTTTTTGAAGAAAGAAAGGCATTTTAGACCTATAGTAACAAGGTAAATCCACTGTGAATTTTAGTTGAACTGGTACTTGCCATCTGTTAACAAATACAATGTTAACAAATTATATATATAATTTGTTATTGATTTTCTTGTCCAGTTATTATAACATTATTATCTTCATTTTATAATTTCAGTTTTAATTTCAATATTAAAATTAAAGAAATCATTCATTGTAGTTCAGAAGATAAATTTGTGTTTAATTCCACTTCTTTTTGTAAAGTGGAAACACAGATTGCTAATCCCTAAATAAGACTACAAAATCCAGATATAATTAAAGACTGTTTTAGTCTTGACCAAATTAGTATTTTGACAATAAAAGTCAAAATACATAGTGTTGCACAGTGTTAAAATATTGCTGTATTTTTTTTTTATTCCATTTTAAAATTCCATGTGAACCAGTCTAACGGCTATACCGGAGGCTTAACCAACACAACATGATTCATGCTGGTCCAATCAGCAGGGTATTTGCAGCTTCACATGGTGCTATGAAGACAGCTGTATTTAACCTCATTTGACATTTCAACCTTTGTACACTTACCCCAGGAAGGGAAAATTTTAAGTGACTGAAAACTAATTTCAATTGGCATCAGAAAAAATAAATAAATAAAACAAACACACCAGATGAGTATTTTCTTAAGGCTGTGGTCTACTTGACCATGGGGCTTCCCTGGTGGCTCAGATGGTGAAGAATCTGCCTGCAATGCAGGAGACCAGGGTTCAACCCCTATGTTGGGAAGATTCCCTGGAGAAAGGAATGGCTACCCACTCTCATGTTTTTGCCTGGAGAATCCCATGGACAGAGGAGCCTGGTGGGCTACAGTCCATGGGGTCACACAGAGTTGGACACGACTGAGGATATAACACTACTTGGCCGTAAGCTTCTTTTTAACTATAGAAAGAAACCCATGTGTGTGGATTTTTTCCACACTTTACTTCCTGAAGCTGTAGGCTGGAGATGCTATTTTCATTTTTAAAAAATTGATTAATTAATTAATTTGACTGCACGAGTTCTTACTTGCGGCATGTGTAGGAAATTTGATCTTTGTTGCAGAACGCAAACTCTTAGTTGTGGCATGTGGAATCTAGTTCCCTGAACAAGGATCAAAACTAGACCTACTGCCCCGGGAGTCACGGGACCACCAGGGAAGTCCTGCCGTTTTCATTTTGGGCAGAAGCTACCACCATCTCTTCGTTGAGTCATGTAGGGGTGGCTTTCTCAGAAGATATTAGCAAGAGTCACACATGAAAGTCTGTGAAATGACAAAGGGCAACATCTGATCTTACTGACTTGGCCCAAATTTTAATTTTTGTCCAGGGTTCAGACTGTTGACATAAGAACAGGCTTATTCACAGGATCACATGACATCAAAACAGGTATTAATACAAGGCACTTCTTTTGATCATGTACTTTTTGGAGTGGTTATGGTGAGTTTTATTTATCTATTCAGGTCAATTGCCTGGAAAGGGCCATATCTGGACCCCTGAGCCCTGGGAAAGGAAAGGAGGCAGTGACTGGTTGCCCCATGGACGCCAGCCCTGCTGTCAGCCTTCATACCCACACCTGTCTGCATCTGCTCCTCGCTTTCTTTCGTCTTCCAGACCTCTGCCTTCTACCCGACATCTTCATGCCCTCAGCAGAGCCTGGGGCTGGACTGGATGGTGGGCAAAAGCTCAGGACTCTGCTTTTGCCTGAACTCTCCTGGCTTTCCCTGAGTTCCCTGTACATCTCTGTCCCAAGCACCCCACTTTCAAGTGGTTGGTAGCTCAAGACCCTTCTATTTTGCTGAGAACCTGACTTGATTATATTAACTTTTAAAATTCCTTTACTGAAAGAGAAAAACAAACACTGTATATTAATGCATATATGAGGCATCTGAAAAAATTGGTATAGATGATCTTGTTTACAAAGCAGAAATAGAGATAGAGAGGTAGAGAACAAACATGGATACCAAGGGGGAAAGAGGGGTGGTGAGATGAATTGGGATTGACCTATATACACTACTGATACTATGTAGTAAATAGATAACTAATGAGAACCTACTTATAGCACAGGGAACTTTACTCAATGCTTTGTGTTGACCTAAATGGGAAGGAAATTCAAAAAGGAGGGGATATATGTGTAGTTATAGCTGATCAACTTTACTGGACAGTAGAAACTAACACAACATTGTAAAGCAACTATTATTATTATTATTAATATTCCAAAAATTTTATTATTATTCCAAAAAAAATTTTTTTTTAATTCCATGACCTACTTCAGTGTCTGGAACATAGGAGCTGTTCAATAAAAATTAGTGGAAAGTTGAATATGTTGAAAGGAATATGCTCCTTAAGTCAACTGCATAATGATAGACATCAGTCAGGATGCTGTGGATCATGGAATAAATTAATGGTATATCTAGAACATATACATAGTTAGAAAAGGATTTCAGAGAAGTAAGAACTATAGGAACTCATGTACACCCGTGGCTGATTCATGTCAATGTATGGCAAAACCAATACAGTATTGTAAAGCAAAATAAAGTGAAAGTAAAAGTTAAAAAAAAAAGAACTATAGGCGAGGAGACCAATTCTATGCATTAAATTAAAACATTTTAACCATCACTGGCATTTTTTGATGGCTCAGATAACAGATACATACACTCCTTTGGGTAGCCTTGCTGACAGTTCACACAAAAGCCAATCTCTCGGCTTCGTCCTCTGCTCACTTTCTGGCTCTGAAGGTACCAAGGTTCACAATTTCTAAATCTCTCATACTTTCTTCTTTCTATTTATAAAAACGTATATGGTATATGTGGGCAAACCATTCTATCTTGGTTTGTATGTTTTTATTTTTAACTAAATGAGTAGCTAACACAGTTGCAACATGCCTGAGATTTTTGTAAGAACTGAACAGTGAGAGACTTTATTTTCTTGGGCTCCAAAATCACTGCAGATGGTGACTGCAGCCATGAAATTAAAAGGTGCTTGCTCCTTGGAAGAAAAGTTATGACCAACCTAGACAGCATATTGAAAAGCACAGACATTACTTTGCCGACAAATATCTGTCTAGTCAAAACTATGGTTTTTCCAGTTGTCATGTATGGGTGTGAATGTTGGGCCATAAAGAAAGCTGAGTGCTGAAGAATTGATACTTTTGAACTGTGGTGCTGGAGAAGACTCTTGAGAGTCCCTTGGACTGCAAGGGGATCCAACTAGTCTATCCTAAAGGAAATCAGTCATGAATATTCATTGGAAGGACTGATGCTAAAGCTGAAACTCCAATAGTTTGGCCACCTGATGTGAAGAACTGACTCACTGGAAAAGACCCTGATGCTGGGAAAGTTTGAAGGCAGAAGGAGAAGGGGACGACAGAGGACTAGATGGTCGGATGGCATCACTGACTTGATGGACATGAGTTTGAGCAATCTCCAGGAGCTGGTGATGGACAGGGAAGCCTGGCGGGCTGCAGTCCATGGAGTCGCGAAGAGTTGGGGACGACTGAGCAACTGAACTGCCTGACTGTGTTTCATTCATCTGATCATCAGAGCAGCCTTAGGCAATAGGCACTGTCATGGCACCAGTCCTAGAAACATTAAGACCAAGACCAGGGAGGCTGAAGAATGTGCCCAAAGCAGTGACTGATGCTCAGAGGATAGGAGCGCAGGCAGTCTGGGTCCAGAGCCCACACTCTCACCTCTGTGCTCTGACACATTGAAAAGGAGAACAAACCTGATAGACCACTTTGTAACTTTTTTTTTTTCGATTTCGTGATATGTCTTGGATATTTTTTCATTTCCTTACATAGAGATATAACTCACTTTTAAAATTACAAGCTAATATTCCATAGCATCAATGAATGCTAATTTACTTTGCCATTCGACACCCAAGGATGTTTAGGTTGATTCCAGTCTTTTATTATTATAAACTTACAGCAAATAGTCTTGTATACTTTTTTGCGTGTAATGTGGCAGCATCTCTAATTGACATACCTAAAAGTGAAATGTTGGGCTGGGGGAAGGTATATGACATTTTAATAAATGCTGCTAAATTTCCATCCAGGAAGACTTTGTCAACATTTCCAGCAACCAACAGTGTTTGTTATCTTTTTTTTTGAAAAGAGTAGGAAAGATCCCAAAGCAATAGTTGATAGTTTTAATTTGCATTGTGCTAATTATATCAGGATTCATTTTTACCATTTGTCTATTGATTTGTAGAGATTCTAGATATATTCTGGACACTAATTCTATACATGTAACGTATATTAACACATTTTCTCATTCTGTTATTCTGTTTCTTATTCTGTTATCTGTTTCTCATTAACAGATATCTGTTGATCTGTTGACTTTTATTATTCCACTGTTTTGATTTTATTTATTTATTTTGGCCATGCTGTGAGGCACACAGAATCTTAGTTCCCCAGGAATTGAACTCTGCCTCCTGCAGTGGAAGCATGGGGTTCTCACCACTGGATCACACGGAAGTCCCCACACTGTTTTAAAGGTTTATGAGAACAGATCTTTTCTGTGTTTTTTATACTGCTTAAGGAATTCTTTCTTACTGGTTTTAATTGGACATTTTATTATAACACAATTGCATTGAGATTTATTTATTTACTTGCTTATTTATATGCAGGTGTTATTCTGGAATTTATTAATGTTTATAGTAAAGGTATACTATGCTTTAGGCTATTCAATTTCCCAGTCTTATTTATTGAATAATTCTTTTGCTCTTCACTGATTTGGAATACTATTTTACCATTCATTTAACAAACATTACTTCTATTCTGATAATTGTAGTAAAATTAGCAAATAAAAAGTACAGAGGAGACAAAAATTATCATAGTATATTAAACTATTGTGTAGTTTTTCGATGATTTCTCCCCAACCTGATTATTACTTTTTTAAAAATATAAATTTATTTATTTTAATTGGAGGTTAATTACTTTACAATGTTGTATTGGTTTTGCTATACATCAACATGAATCCGCCACAGGTATACACGTGTTCCCCATCCTGAACCCCTCTCCCTCCTCCCTCCCCGTACCATCCCTCTGGGTCGTCTCAGTGCACCAGCCCCAAGCATCCAGTATTATGCATCGAACCTGGACTGGCAATTCATTTCGTATATGATATTATACATGTTTCATTGCCATTCTCCCAAATCATCCCACCCTCCCCCTCTCCCACAGAGTCCAAAAGACTGTTCTATACATCTGTGTCTCTTTTGCTGTCTCGCATTCAGGGTTATTGTTACCATCTTTCTAAATTCCATATATATGGGTTAATATACTGTATTGGTGTTGGTTATTACTTTGTATAGCTGACTTTTACCCTGTCACTTCTTACCATATAGTAAACATTTTCATATATCATTAACTAAGTAATTAAAACAACAGTGGAATACTATGTTTGGTATCAAATTAGCAGAGATTTCTAAAAGCACAATACTTGGAGGTGGTGAAACTGGAGATTGGTTGGACTTGACAATGCTGCTGGTAGCAACTTTTTGTGCAAATGCTCTGGAAAAAAAAAAAAAAGATAAAATAATTGAAGAGTATTGCAGTACTCGTGTGCCCTGATCTAATAGTTTACTTGCAAGATATGTGTCCAAAGGGACTAACCAGAGATGGAATCAAAGATTAATATGTAATCTGTTGCAGGTATTTTTGTAAGACTAAAAATAATGAAAACCCTAAATTGTCCAACAAGGAGGATGGTTAGCCGAGGTGCATTGACTCAAGGCAGTGAGTGCAGTGGGCCTGGTCGGGTGGCCATTGGTACCCTCTGCCACATGCTATCAGCTCCCACCTCCCTGACACGGGGGAGGCTGGCACTGTCTGGAGCCCTAGTGTCTGACTGGGGCTCTGGCTGCCTCACGATGAGTCATGAGCACGAGTGACATGAGTCACTTCCAGGCCAGAATATTTAACTGCCAAAAGGAAACACTCCAGGGTTAGCAAGGAGACCAGCAATGTTTGAAGAAACATGCTGAGAGATGATAATCAGGAAACAACTTCTGCTAGCCATGTTACAGGAAGAACAAACAAATCTGACTAGATGTTAGATTTGTTTCTTTTACTTTATTTTTATTTTTTTAAATCACTAAGTCTTTTAGAAATTTTATTTATTTAATTTTGGCTGCTTTGGCTCTCCGTTGCTATGCCAACCTTCTCTAGCTGCTGTGAGCTACTTTCGAGTGAAGGTGCACAGGCTTCCCATTGCGGTGACTTCTCCCCTTAGGGAGCGCAGCTCTAGGATGTGGGTTCAGTAGTTGTGGTGCATGGGCTCAGCTGCCCAGCAGCATGTAGAATCCTTCCGGACCAGGGTTCAAACCCATGTCACTGGTACTGGCAGGTGGATTTCCAACCACTGGACCACCAGGGAAGTCCTGTTTCTTTTACTTTAACCTTTGCTTCCTATTGCTTTGTTCATTAAAAGACATAATGGCTTTCCTCGGGGAACCCTGCCCCTCGGCTTGAAGGCTAAATGAAAATGCCTTTGTTCAAGGAGACACCCTGACCCCGTCCACTTGTAAATGGCTGCAAGAGAGGACAAATTAACACACCCCCTCTGAAAGAGATGGGAATACCAGACCACCTGACTTGCCTCTTGAGAAACCTATATGCAGGTCAGGAAGCAACAGTTAGAACTGGACGTGGAACAACAGACTGGTTCCAAATAGGAAAAGGAGTACATCAAGGCTGTATACTGTCACCTGCTTATTTAACTTATATGCAGAGTACATCATGAGAAATGCTGGACTGGAAGAAGCACAAGCTGGAATCAAGACTGCCGGGAGAAATATCAATAACCTCAGATAAGCAGATGACACCACCCTTATGGCAGAAAGTGAAGAGGAACTAAAAAGCCTCTTGATGAAAGTGAAAGAGGAGAGTGAAAAAGTTGGCTTAAAGCTCCACATTCAGAAAACGAAGATCATGGTATCCGGTCCCATCACTTCATGGGAAATAGATGGGGAAACAGTGGAAACAGTGTCAGACTTTATTTTTTTGAGCTCCAAAATCACTGCAGATGGTGATTGCAGCCATAAAATTAAAAGACACTTACTCCTTGAAAGGAAAGTTATGACCAACCTAGATAGCATATTGAAAAGCAGAGACATTACTTTGTCAACAAAGGTCTGTCTAGTCAAGGTTATGGTTTTTCCAGTAGTCATGTATGGATGTGAGAGTTGGACTGTGAAGAAAGCTTAGCGCCGAAGAATTGATGCTTTTGAACTGTGGTGTTGGAGAAGACTCCTGAGAGTCCCTTGGACTGCAGGGAGATCCAACCAGTCCATTCTAAAGGAAATCAGTCTTGAGTGTTCATTGGAAGGACTGATGCTGAAGCTGAAATTCCAATACTTTGGCCACCTCACATGAAGAGTTGACTCATTGGTAAAGACCCTGATGCTGAGAGGGACTGGGGGCAGGAGGAGAAGGGGACGACAGAGGATGAGATGGCTGGATGGCATCACCAACTCGATGGACATGAGTTTGAGTGAACTCTGGGAGTTGGTGATGGACAGGGAGGCCTGGTGTGCTGCAATTCATGGGGTCGCAAAGAGTCGGACACGACTGAGCAACTGAACTGAACTGAACTGAACTCCTTGATGCTGGCCAAGTCAAGCGATATTTGGCAAGATTAATGGCCTTTTTACTTCCTCACCTACTCCTCCTCTGTGTTCTGTAAAAGAAACTGGCATCCAGATCCCATTAGATTATTTTTCAAGACACTAGTCTGCCATCTTCTCAGTCTGCTGGCTTTCCACATAAAGCCATTATTCCTTGCCTCCATACCTGTTTGCTGACATACTGGCCTGTTGTGTGGTGAGCAGAGTGAGCGTTGACTTGGTAACAATGAGAAATGGGAATATTGATTAAAACAAGCATATTTTCTTGGAAACAACAGCTTTTAGCCATGGATTCATACAGATAAGAAAAGGTTCACAAAATAATAATGGGAAAAACAGGATTAAAAACATATTATCCACATACAAAATCAATTTTGCTTCTACGTTTGCTTGTGTATTGTCTATGGGTGTAGAAAATAATGTAACAAACACTAAAAAAAAAAAGAAAAACAACCACCCAAAAGTTAAGTTTTTACCTTTGGGTATTGGGTTTACTGATTTTAAATTTCTTCATTTATTCTGTATTTTCTAAAGCAATTGTATATTATTTTATTATTATAAAGTCTGTTTTTTAGATCTTGTAAGCATACTTTGTAATGGTTATATAATATGTCAATATATAAATAAATTTAGCCTCTTCTTGTTGAATGTAAGTTATAGTTTTCCACTGTCTTCATGAGATAGTGATTATCACTGTGTGTAATTTTTACCTTGTGGATCAATTCTTCCCAAAGTATTGATGGTAAAGTTAATTACATTTACTCACATTAAACATTGTTTCACTGCCAGACTTTTAGTGACATTCACTCTGCTTATGATCACTGTGGATCCCAACGTTAGTTAGCCCTAAACTTCTGTGTTTTAAGGAAGCATTGTATCAAAATACAATTTTTAGCATGGCCTTTTTTTTTTTTTTAACACTATGTTGTCTTTTCAAATGCAGACAGGGCTAGGATTACAATCATCCTGTCTTCACACCACTTAACAACATCTATGGCTTTATAGTATGGTAACCTTCATTAATATAGATGGTGTAATTTGGAGATCAAGAGCAGTGGCTTTGAAATAACAAGAGCCTTAAATTTAAACCCTAGCCGTGCCACTTCAGAGCTCAGGGACTTTGAGAACTTCATGTATGTTCTCTGGGACTTAAGGTCTCTGCTGGTGAACTTGGGGTCATACTAGTAGCCACAGCATAGAAATCTAGTGAGGATTAATTGAACTATATGACAGTTTTAGCATAAGCTATATTATGCTAAACAGAGCATGAGGTCAGCAAATGATAGCCAATATTATTGTTGTTTAAAGGTATATTTCTATAAAATGTTGTTTAGAAAAATTGGGAGTAGGAAAAGAGTAGAGCTACGGAATCCAGAACAGCTTGATTTTAATCAAAGGACAGATTATTTAGGGGCAAATCTCTGTAGCATTTTGTTGTGCTGTTTTTTGGTGAATTCATCTGCCTCGATTTCCAGTACCTTGTTCATATTACTGACTTCAAAGTGTCTTAATCTCCACTCTTTTCCCCACCAACAGCAGCCCCACATCCTCACTCTAAATATGAGCTGGAAGACAGTGACAACTGATACTGTCAGACCTTCTCTACATCAGCAGAGAGCCACCTTTCCCCACTGCCCCAGCTGGTCCCCAGGACTTCACATTTCTGCAAACCATCAGCTCAGCCCAAAGGAGCAATTTCTGTTTCAATTAAAATCTACAAGACAGTTAGGATCTGGGAACTCCATGGGGAGTTTCATCCTTTCTAAGTATGAAATAGAGGTTCTCTGATCAGGCTAGGACTACTCTGCTTCAAGTGTTGGAAAGGAAATGATCTTTTAAAAGGTGAAATAGCCAAAAATGGAAAAATCTCTTCTGGCTTTTCCTGGGGACTTTTGAGGCATTTCCCCCAAAGATCCCTGGTTAGCTCCATAACTTTTCAAGACCTGTTCATTGTGCCAGAGAAGGAAATGTACCTACGATTGCTCTTTGGGGTAGTATTTAAGTCAAGACTAGATTTCAAGCTCCACTGAAGCGCAACATTTTGCATTTTTGAGGAAGAAAATTTTGCTGGTAAAAATGCTATTTTTCTTATAGCACGATCCATAAACATGCTTTGACAACTTTCAAAATGGCTTAAAAGTTGGCTTACACTTCCAAATGTACCTAATCACATCGATTCTTTTTAGATCTATTTAAATGTTCCTTACCATGAACTGAAATTCCCCATCATTTCCCTTTATTCCTTCTCACATAGGCAGACTTCATTTTAATGTGCTTTGCTTTACTGCACTTTGCAAATACTGCGTTTTTGACAAATTGAAGGTCTTGTGGCAGCCCTGCCTTGAACAAAGCTATTGGCTCCATTTTCCCAACAGCATCTTCTTGCTTCGTGGCTCTGTGCCACATTGTGGCACTTCTTGCAATATCTCAAACTTTTCCATTATTATGGGGATCTGAGATCAGTGGGGGCTTCTCAGGTAGCTCTAGTGGTAAAGAACTCACTTGCCAAAGCAGGAGACATAGAGACACAGTTTCAATCCCCGGGTCAGGAAGATCCCCTGGAGGAGGTCGTGGCAACCCACTCCAGTGTTCCATGGACAGAGGAGCCTTGAGGGTTACAGTCCATGGGGTCTCAAAGAGTCGGACGTGACTGAAGAGACTTAGCACAGCATAGCACATGATGAATTTTAATTGTCACTTCAAAAACCGTAAGAAAAAAAACCCAGAAATATTGCAATGGGTCATATTTTACTTCATTGTTGAAATGATCATTGAATACGATACATTTTCATTGACTAAGGGAGATTTATTTTTCATGTAACTCCATATGAATAGTGTACTACTATGTTTAGTGGAATTCTCCTTTTCCACAGGTGTTGCTTTTGGACTTCCACAATTGGAGAACAAAGATGAGAAAAAAGTGTTTTCCTGCTTTCTGTTGGCTCATTTATCCTTGCTGTGACACAGTAGTGTTACCAGCAACAGAATCTTCTCTGTTTGCTTGGGAAAGGCACCTGCCAACCTGGCCTGGGCATGATGGACCGTAAACCAATCCGGTTCATGGGCTTCTTGTGTCTGCTGGATTCTGTTGCTGTGCCCTGGACTGATCACTGACACTCTTTCTGAGCTTCTCTTCCTCAAACACTTCTGACATCACTTCTCAGGGCTGGGTTGACCCCAGGCTCCCTCAGCAGCCCCTGGACCCATCCTCACTGTCACCTCCATAAAATGAAAAACATAGCCCTTGCTTTGATGCTGCCCAGAGTCCCAGCAACTTCCTGGAACATTTTAACAAACAGGAATGAGAACCGGCGTTGTTCTCAGCATTCTGTACACCTTAACTCATTTAATTCTTGTACTAATCCTGTGCGTCTTATTATCATCCCTATGTTATGGGTGTGGAAATGAGGGACAGAGAAGGTAAGAAAATTGCCTGTGGTCACACAGCAGTAGGTGGAGGGAGCCAGGAACCCCAGGTTCCATGAATTAAAAAAAATTGTGTTTTAATTTGTTGGAGTGTAATTGTTTTGCAATGTTGTGTTAGTTCCTGTTGCACATCAAGTGAATCAGCTATATTAATACATAAATCTCTTCTTTTTTGGATTTTCTTCCTGCTTAGGTCACCACAGAGAACTGAGTAAAGTTTTCTATGCTATACAGTAGGTTCTGATTAGTCACCTTACACGTAGTAGTGTATATACATCACAGCGAAGTAAGAAAAAGAAAAACAAATATCATATATTAACACATATATGTGGAGTCTAGAAAAATGGTACAGATGAACCTATTTGCAGAGCAGAAATAGACACACAGATGTAGAGAACAAATGTATGGACACTAAGGTGGGAATGAATTAGGAGATTGTGATGCGTGAATTCTTAACAGCAGCTGCAGGCAGCCTTGGGATTTGCTTGGCCCTGAGGGCTCCAGATCCACCTCCCTCCCAGTCTCAACACCTGCCATCCAACCCCATAAGCAAGTCATCAGGAGGAATTACTCTGAGTTTTGAGTCTTTTATCTAAGAATATAGTTTTAGGTTCAAAGAGAAAACATGAAGGATATTATTAGATCCATCTCTCAGCTTCATCCAACTTACTGTCATCTCTCTTGCTCATAGTCCTAATTGATGGACTGACACACCATCAAGAAACTGCTAAATCAAAGGGAAATGAGATCAGGGTCAAATTAATCTTGCATTCAAGGGCTATATACCTCTTGTTTCCTATGAGCTGAGAATCACAAAGATAAAGCATGAAGATGACCATATGTGTCTTCAGACCAAGACCAAAGTACTCAACTGAATTTCAACTTACCTAGTCTTTAGATAGAAGTAAGTAAAAAGAAGCAAAGAGGAGAAACATTTGTGGCTAATACAATCATCCCAGCTTTTGGTCAGGATCTGGAATATTCGTATGCGGCAATAATATGGCCAAAAATCCTCTGCTAATTCATCATGGCTTATATTTAAGATTCCCTAAAATCACTGGGTCCAAAGTCAGGCCACGTTTTCCCAGAATTTCCAGTACTGAAGATCTTTATAAGATGTCACCATTCTGAATTTCTCAGACCACAGAAGGATTTCAATTATTCCTCTCAACCCTCAACTGCAAGTTGAACCTCAGGGCAGGCTCCCAGCTCCGCCATGTGGATATGCAACCTCTGTCCTTTGTTGAGAGAGGGAAAAAGTGAACAGCTTTGGAAAGATAAAAACTGGCTCCAGAAATAAGGGCCTCCCCCGAGGGACCCAGCTGTAAAAGAGACAGGGAGGAGTCTAGGTGGAAAGAAAAGGTCCGGTGAGTATAGGTGGGAAGGAAGGAGAGCAGGTGTAGACGGATGGAGCAACGAATTACAGGATGACTAATCAGCCACGGGACAAAGGCTTACCTCCAAGGTAAGTGCCACTAATATTTGCCTTACACCAGTGAAAACACTGGCACAGGGTATCAGGGATATATGATCATTTGGCAGGTGGCAGGGACAGAGGTAAAGAAAGGGCTCTTGTGACACATATCCGGAACGACTACCCACACTACTGTTTTCAGTGCCCTTCTGAGTGTGTTAGCTGATTCTCTCAAATGATAACAAAGAGGAGGGGCTTAGACTACAGACAGGGAACCACACAGGTATTATTTATTTGACGACGACATCTGAATTTTTTCATATTGACCATCTGGTGATGTCCATGTGTAGAGTCTTCTCTTGAGTTGTTGGAAGAGGGTGTTTCCTATGACCAGTGTGTTCTCTTGGCAAAACTCTGTTAGCCTTTGCTCTATTTGGTTTGTACTCCAAGGCCAAATTTGCCTGTTTACTCCAGGTATCTCTTGACTTCCTGCTTTTGCATTCCAGGCCCCCATAATGAAAAGGGCATCTTTTTTGAGTGTTAGTTCTAGAAGGTCTTGTAGGTCTTCATAGAACTATTAAATGTCAGCTTCTTCAGCATTACTGGTCAGGGCAGAGAGTTGGATTACTCTGATATTGAATGGCTTGTCTTGGAAATGAATAGAGATCATTCTGTCACTTTTGAGATTGCATCTAAGTACTGCATTTTGAACTCTTTTGTTGACTATGAGGGCTACTCCATTTCTTGTAAGGGATTCTTGCCCACAGTAGTTGATATAACGGTCATCTGAATTAAATTCACCCATTCCGGTCCATTTTAGTTCACCGATTCCTAAAATGTCATTGTTCACTCTTGCCATCTCCTGTTTGACCACTTTCAATTTACTTTGATTCATGGTCCTAACATTCTGGGTTCCTATGCAATATTGCTCTTGATAGCATCGGACTTTACTTCCATCACCAGTCACATCCACGTCTGGGTGTTGTTTTCTTTTTGACTTCATCTCTTCATTCTTTCTGGATTTATTTCTCCACTGATCAACAGTAGCATATTGGGCACCTATCGACCTGGGAAGTTCATCTTTCAGTGTCATATTTTTTTGCCTTTTTATACTGTTCGTGGTGTTCTCAAGGCAAGAATACTGAGGTGGTTTGCCATTCCCTTCTCCAGTGGACCACGTTTTGTCAGAACTCTCCACCATGACTCATCCATCTTGGGTGGCCCTACACAGTATGACTCATAGTTTCACTGAGTTAGACAAGGCTGTGGTCCATGTGAAGAAGCACACCGGCTGTGAGGGACCTCGCAGAAGCGTGGCCGAGAGGAGCTACCCCACCTCCGAGGGCAGGGTGGCGGCCAAGAGGAGCAACCCCACACTGGAGGTCAGGGGCAGCGGAGAGGAGCTATCCCACGCCTGAGGTCAGGGGTAGCAGCCGAGAGGAGCAATCCCATGTCCAAGGAGCGGTGGCTGTGCAGGTGCAGGAGGGCCGAGAGGAGCTACTCCACATTCAAGGTCAGGAGGGGTGGCGATGAGGAGATACCTCTCCTCCAAGGTGAGGAGCAGTGGCTGCGCTTTGCTGGAGCAGCCCTGAAGAGATACCCCACGTCCAAGGTAAGAGAAACCCAAGTAAGATTGGGTAGGTGTTGCGAGAGGGCATCAGAGGGCAGACACACTGAAACCATAATCACAGAAAACTAGTCAAACTGATCACATGGACCATAGCCTTGTCTAACTCAATGAAACTAAGCCATGCCATGTGGGGCCACCCAGGACGGGCAGGTCATGGTGGAGAGGTCTGACAGAATGTGGTCCACTGGAGAAGGAAATGGAAAACCACTTCAGTATTCTTGCCTTGAGAACCCCATGAACAGTATGAAAAGGCAAAATGATAGGATACTGAAAGAGGAACTCCCCAGGTCAGTAGGTGCCAATATACTACTGTAGATCAGTGGAGAAATAACTCCAGAAAGAATGAAGGGATGGAGCCAAAGCAAAAACAATACCCAGCTGTGGATGTGGCTGGTAATAGAAGCAAGATCCGATGCTGTAAAGAGCAATATTGCATAGGAACCTGGAATGTTAAGTCCATGAATCAATGCAAATTGGAAGTGGTCAAACAGGAGATGGCAAGAGTGAACGTTGACATTTTAGGAATCAGTGAACTAAAATGGACCTGTGGGCAGGAATCCCTCAGAAGAAATGGAGTAGCCATCATGTTCAACAAAAGAGTCAAAAATGCAGTACTTGGATGCAATCTCAAAAATGACAGAATGATCTCTGTTCATTTCCAAGGCAAACTATTCAATATCATGGTAATCCAAGTCTATGCCCCAACCAGTAATGCTGAAGAAGCTGAACGGTTCTATGAAGACTTACAAGACCTTTTAGAACTAACACCCCAAAAAGACGTCCTTTTCATTATAGGGGACTGGGATGCAAAAGCAGAAAGTCAAGAAACACCTGGTGTAACAGGCAAATTTGGCCTTGGAATGCAGAATGAAGCAGGGCAAAGACTAATAGAGTTTTGCCAAGAAAATGCACTGGTCATAGCAAACACCTTCTTCCAACAACACAAGAGAAGACTCTACACATGGACATCACCAGATGATCAACACCGAAATCAGACTGATTATATTCTTTGCAGCCAAAGATGGAGAAGCTCTCTCTATACAGTCAATAAAAACAAGACTGGGAGCTGACTGTGGCTTAGATCATGAACTCCTTATTGCCAAATTCAGACTAAATTAAAGAAAGCAGGGAAAACCACTAGACCATTCAGGTATGACCTAAATCAAATCCCTTACGATTATACAATGGAAGTGAGAAATAGATTTAAAAGGCTAGATCTGATAGATAGAGTGCCTGATGAATTATGGACAGAGGTTGGTGACATTGTACAAGAGACAGGGATCAAGACCATCCCCATGGAAAAGAAATGCAAAAAAGCAAAATGGCTGTCTGGGGAGGCCTTACAAATAGCTGTGAAAAGAAGAGAAGTGAAAAGCAAAGGAGAAAAGGAAAGATACAAGCATCTGAATGCAGAGTTCCAAAGAATAGCAAGAAGAGATAAGAAAGTCTTCCTCAGCGATCAATGCAAAGAAGTAGAGGAAAACAACAGGATGGGAAAGACTAGAGATCTCTTCAAGAAAATTAGAGATCCCAAGGAAACATTTCATGCAAAGATGGGCACAATAAAGGACAGAAATGGTATGGACCTAACAGAAGCAGAAGATATTAAGAGGTGGCAAGAATACACGGAAGAACTGTACAAAAAAGATCTTCATGACCAAGATAATCACAATGGTGTGATCACTCACCTAGAGCCAGACATCCTGGAATGTGAAGTCAAGTGGCCCTTAGAAAGCATCAAAGGAACAAAGCTAGTGGAGGTGATGGAATTCCAGTTGAGCTATTTCAAATCCTGGAAGACGATGCTGAGAAAGTGCTGCACTCAATATGCCAGCAAATTTGGAAAACTCAACAGTGGCCACAGGACTGGAAAAGGTCAGTTTTCATTCCAATCCCAAAGAAAGGCAATGCCAAAGATGTTCAAACTACTGCACAATTGCACTCATCTCACACGCTAGTAAAGTAACACTCAAAATTCTCCAAGCCAGGCTTCAGCAATACGTGAACTGTGAACTTCCAGATGTTCAAGCTGGTTTTAGAAAAGGCATAGGAAACCAGAGATCAAATTGCTAACGTCTGCTGAATCATGGAAAAAGCAAGAGAGTTCTGGAAAAACATCTATTTCTGCTTTGTTGACTATGCCAAAGCTTTTGACTGTGTGGATCACAATAAACTGTGGAAAATTCTGAAAGAGACGGGAATACCAAACCACCTGACTTGCCTCTTGAGAAATCTGTATCCAGGTCAGGAAGCAAGTTAGAATTGGACATGGAACAACAGACTGGTTCCAAATAGGAAAAGGAGTAGGTCAAGGCTGTATATTGTCACCCTGCTTATTTAACTTCTATGCAGAGTACATCATGAGAAACACTGGGCTGGAAGAAATACAAGCTGGAATCAAGATTGCCAGGAGAAATATCAATAACCTCAGATATGCAGATGACACCACCCTTATGGCAGAAAGTGAAGAGGAACTTAAAAACCTCTTGATGAAAGTGAAAGAGGAGAGTGAAAAAGTTGTCTTAAAGCTCAACATTCAGAAAACTGAGATCATGGCATCTGTCCCATAACTTCATGGGAAATAGATGGGGAAACAGTGGAAACAGTGTCAGACTTTATTTTGGGGGGCTCCAAAATCACGGCAGATGGTGACTGCAGCCATGAAATTAAAAGACACTTACTCCTTGGAAGGAAAGTTATGACCAACCTAGACTGCATTTTCAAAAGCAGAGACATTACTTTGCCAACAAAGTCCATCTAGTCAAGGCTATGGTTTTTCCGGTGGTCGTGTATGGATGTGAGAGTTGGACTGTGAAGAAGGCTGAGTGCCAAAGAATTGATGCTTTTGAACTGCGGTGTTGGAGAACACTCTTGAGAGTCCCTTGGACTGCAGGGAGATCCAACCAGTCCGTTCTGAAGGAGATCAGTCCTGGGTGTTCTTTGGAAGGACTGATGCTAAAGCTGAAACTCCAATACTTTGGCTACCTAATGTGAAGTGTTGACTCATTGGAAAAGACCCTGATGCTGGGAGGGATTGTGGGCAGGAGGAAAAGGGGATGACAGAGGATGAGATGGCTAGATGGCATCAACAACTCGATGGACGTGAGTTTGAGTGAACTCTGGGAGTTGGTGATGGACAGGGAGGCCTGGTGTGCTGCAATTCATGGGTCACAAGGAGTCAGACAGAACTGAGCATCTGAACTGTGCTCCATGTGATTAGTTTGATTAGTTTTCTGTGATTCTGGTTTTCATTCTGTCTGATAAGGATAAGAGCCTCATGGAAGCTCCCTGATGGGAGAGACTGACTGTGGGGGAAGCTGGGTCTTGTTTTGATGGGTGGGGCCATGCTCAGTAAATCTTTAATCCAATCTTCTATTGATGGGCTGGGCTCTGTTCCCCCGCTGTTGTTTGGCCTGATACCAAACAATGGTGGAGGTAGTGAAGATAATGGCAACCTCCTTTTAAAAGTCCCATGCATAAACTGCTGCACTGAGTGTCCCCAACCCTGCAGCAGGCCATCACCAACCTACACCTCTGCTGGAGATTCATGGACACTCACAGGCAAGTCTGGATCAGTCTCTTGTGGGGTCACTTCTCCTTTCTCCCGGGATCTGGTGCACACAAGGTTTTGCTTGTGCCCTTCAAAAGTCTGTTTCCCCATGCTTGTGTAAGTTCTGTAATCAAATTCCACTTGCCTCCAAAGTAAATTTGCCTGGGGGTTCTCAGTCCCTTTGCCAGATCCCCAGGTTGGGAAATCTCTTGTGGGTCCTAGAACTTTCTTAACAGTGCGAGAATTTCTTTGGTATAATTGTTCGGCAGTTTGTGGGACATCTACTTGGCAGCTCTATGGTGGGGTTAATGGCAACCTCCTAATGGCCATCACCAGATAGTCAATACTGAAATCAGATGGATTATATTCTTTGCAGCCAAAGATGGAGAAGCTCTATACAGTCAACAAAAACAAGACCAGGAGCTGACTGTGGCTCAGATCATGAACACCTAATTGCCAAATTCAGACTTAAATTGAAGAAAGTAGGGAAAGCCACTAGACCATTCAGGTATGACCTAAATCAAATCCCTTACAGTTATACAGTGCAAGTGACAAATAGATTCAAGGGATTAGATCTTATAGACAGAGTGCCTGAAGAACTATAGACAGAGGTTTATGACATTGTACAAGAGACAGTGATCAAAACCACCCCCAAGAAAAAGAAATGCAAAAAGGCAAAATGATTTTCTGAGGAGGCCTTATAAATAGCTGAGAAAAGAAGAGAAGCTTAAAGGCAAAGGAGAAAAGGAAAGATATACCCATTTGAATGCAAAGCTCCAAAGAATAGCAAGGAGAGATAAGAAATCTTCCTCAGTGATTAATGCAAAGAAATATCGGGAAACAATAGAATGGGAGAGACAAGAGATCTCTTCAAGAAAATTAGAGATACCAAGAGAATATTTCATGCAAAGATGGGCACAATAAAGGACAGAAATGGTATGGACCTAACAGAAGCAGAAGATATTAAGAAGAGATAACAAGAATACACAGAAGAACTATACAAAAAAATCTCCATGACCCAGATAACCACAATGGTGTGATCACTCACCTAGAGCCAGACATCCTGGAATGTGAAGTCAAGTGGCCCTTAGAAAGCATCAAAGGAACAAAGCTAGTGGAGGTGATGGAATTCCAGTTGAGCTATTTCAAATCCTAAAAGATTATGCTGAGAAAGTGCTGCACTCAATATGCCAGCAAATTTGGAAAACTCAGCAGTGGCCACAGGACTGGAAAAGGTCAGGTTTCATTCCAATCCCAAAGAAAGGCAATCCCAAAGAATGTTCAAACTACCACGCAATTGCACTCATCTCACACGGTAGCAAAGTAACACTCAAAATTCTCCAAGCCAGGCTTCAACAGTATGTGAACTGTGAACTTCCAGATGTTCAAGCTGGTTTTACAAAAGTCAGAGGAACCAGAGATCAAATTGCCAACATCCGTGGGATCATAGAAAAAGCAAGAGAATTCCAGAAAAATATCTACATCTGCTTTATTGATTATGCCAAAGCCTTTGACTGAGTGGATCACCACAAAGGGTGGAAAATTCTTAAAGACATGGGAATACCAGACCACCTGACCTGCCTCTTAAGAAATCTGTATACAGATCAGGAAGCAACAGTTAGAACAGGACATGGAACAACGGACTGGTTCCAAATTGGGAAAGGAGTAGGTCAAGGCTGTATATTGTCACCCTGCTTATTTAACTTATATGCAGAGTACATCATGCAAAATGCCAGACTGGATGAAACACAAGCTGGAATCAAGATTGCCAGGAGAAATATCAATAACCTCAGATAAGCAGATGATACAACCCCTATGGCAGGAAGTGAAGAAGACCTAAAGGGCTTCTTGGTGAAAGTGAAAGAGGAGAGTGAGAAAGTTGGCTTAAAACTCGACATTAAAGAAAACTAAGATCATGGCATCCAGTCTCATCACTTCATGGCAAATAGATGGGGAAGCAGTGGAAACAGTGAAAGACTTTATTTTCTTGGGCTCCAAAATCACTGCAGTGGTGACTGCAGCCATGAAATTAAAAGTCGCTTGCTCCTTTGAAGAAAAGCTATAACCAATCTAGACACCATATTAAAAAGCAGAGATATTACTTTGCTGACAAAGGTCCATCTAGTCAAAACTATGGTTTTTCCAGTAGTTATGTATGCATGTGAGATTTGGACTATAAAGAAAGCTGAGTGTGGAAGAATTGATGCTTTTTAACTGTGGTGTTGGAGAAGACTCTTGAGAGTCCCTTGGACTGCAAGGAGATCCAACCTGTCAGTCCTAAAGGGTATCAGTCCTGAATATTCATTGGAAGGACTGATGCTGAAGCTGAAAATCCAATAGTTTGGCCACCTGATGCGAAGAACTGACTCACTGGAAAAGACCCTGATGCTGGGAAAGATTGAAGGCAGGAGGAGAAGGGAATGACAGAGGATAAGATGGTTGCATGGCATCACTGACATGATGAACATGAGTTTGAGCATGCTCTGGGAGTTGGTAATGGACAGGGAAGTCTGGTGTGCTGCAGTCCACGGGGTTGCAAAGAGTGGGACATGACTGAGTGACTGAACAGATCTGAATTTTTAGAAAGCCTGAAAAAGCAGTCAAAATTTTAGTACTAATACCCTAATCAGGCAATGCTGTTCAAATATAAAAACAAACACACCACAATTATATCTTTCTGACTATAAGCCATGTTATTTGAAAACATGAGAAAAATGAGTCATGTGAGCAAAAATAAAAAGAAAAGCCAATTCCCCACTTTCCCCAAAAAACCCATAGAAATGACATTAGGAACAAATGTTCAAAAGCATCTCATACGCACCTTTAGAATTACTTGAAGATCATAAAATCTTAGGCTGGAAAAATATACCATGTGGTACAGAAGGTGATGGGTCACGGCACAAAGTCAGTTTTCCCCAAATGATTGCATCAGCTTCATACTCTTCATCAAAAGTTTGATGGAATTTTCTTGGAAGATCAGAGAGATTTTTCTGGAAAGATAACCAGGCAAAAATAGCCAAGATTTTTACAAAGGCAGAAGAAGAGAATCACTGAGTATTGCACCTGCTACCAGCTAGAGTGGAGACTATTATAGTAGCAACAACTTGTAACTAGCCCTTGTAACTAACTCTTGTAACTAGTCCTTGGGCTTCCCTGGTAGCTTAGTGGTAAAGAATCTGCCTGCAATGTAGGAGACGTTGGTTTGATTCCTGGGTCAAGAAGATCCCCTGGAGAAGGAAATGGCAATCTACTCCAGTATTCTTGCCTGGGAAATCCCATGGACAGAGGATCCTGAAGGGTTACAGTCCATGGGGTTGCAAAGAGTTGGAGACGACTTAGCAAAACATACACACACAACTAGCCCTTGTAATGAGCCCCTATAAACACCCTATGTTATCTTCCCTGAGCTGTCACAGTTCCCTGCTTCCAAAAACTTCAAAGAACCACGATATCCCCTTTCAGTAGAAGTCAGAAGGCTTTTAGTGCCTATTCACAAAGTCACACAATCAATAGCAGGTATCTGCATAGCACCATGCAGTGTTTTTTTTTGTTTGTTTGTTTGTTTTTGTTTTTGTTTTAGCATCCACTTGCTTACCTGCTATGCTCTGAGCTGCAAAAAGTCAGAGGTAGCAATGGTGTGAAGTCAACAATGGGCCAATGGACCAGAAATGGGTGACTTGGATTGAGTATGTGATGGAAGAAATATCACTTATCATGGAATACAATATTCTTCAAAAATTGGTGCTGAACACTTACTTATCTGCTTTGGAAACAGAAAAAAAACAATCTCACATTGCAGGACTTACTAAAGTAAATTCTACTTGGATTAAGGAACTGAATGGAAAAAGTAAAAATTATTATTTTTTTTACAATACGGAAAAATATGTGTAAGTCCAGATGTCCTAATGTTGGAGAAGAGCTTTCTATTAATATATATGAAAGAAAACAAAAGGGAAACAAAATAGAAAGATTTAACTACCTAAAATGTCAAAAATATTGGAACTAAATCAGAACATCTTAAATTGGTTAAAATTGCCATGAAATGTCTATACTAGTATAGAAAGAGCTCATAATATTTTGTGAAGGGAGCTTATAATGTATCTTGAGCTGATAAAAAGATCCTGTTCTATAGTTTCCTAATTCTAGTTCAAAGACTTTATGCTCCACTGGAGCCTATTATACAGAGTGAAGTAAGCCAGAAAGAAAAACACCAATACAGTGTACTAACGCATATATATGGAATTTAGAAAGATGGTAACGATAACCCTGTATGTGAGATAGCAAAAGAGACACAGATGTATAGAACAGTCTTTTGGACTCTGGCAGAGGGAGAGGGTGGGATGATTTGGGAGAATGGCATTGAAACATGTATAATATATATGAAACAAATCGCCAGTCCAGGTTCAATGCATGATACTGGATGCTTGGGGCTGGTGCACTGGGATGACCCAATGGGATGGTAAGAGGAGGGAGGAGGGAGGGGTGTTCAGGATGGGGAACATGTGTATATCTGTGGTGTATTCATGTTGATGTATGGCAAAACCAATACAATATTGTAAAGTAATTAACCTCCAATTAAAATAAATAAATTTATATTAAAAAAAGTAAAACAAAAACAAAAACTTTATGCTAAGGAAAACCATCAATAACGAAGCCAAAGCTGAAAGGATCTTCCCAGAAACAAACTTTGCCCTAGCAAAAGCTACAACATAATCTAAAGAAAACACATTCAATAGGAGAAGGAGTTAACTAATTCTTGTCCATCTCTGTGAAAAACACAGAGACGTGGGAAGATCTGAGGACAAAAGTTTGAAACTATGTCTATACCTAGAAAAGAGAAAAATAATTGTCAGATTATGCATTAAACATCCAAAGGTGGCGATGAGACACAGTGGGCTGATCCATACTTGGTTTTTTATTTTACTTGTTTTTTAAATTTCTGCAATATTTTATTTTGTATAGTGAAAACAAACCATGTTTATCATGAGAAAAGGAGAAAATACTAAAAGGAAAAGTTTGGTTTAAGATTACATATCAAACATGATTCCACGATCATAATTTTCACTTATCTATCCATACATAGAAGTAAATACATCAAAAAAAAAAATCATGGTAATGATCTGAGGGAATGTGTTACAGGAACTTTTCCATTTTCTTTTTACTGATTTTTATACTTTTCAAAATATAAACTATTTTATCTCCTTTTTCTAATAAGAAAAAAATAAACAATGTGCTTTTATATAAAGGTACGTCTCAAGGAATCTGCTTTCTGCTCCCTGCAGGCAAAATTCTGAGTGTTTTTACTGCATGTGGTTGCTGTTGTTCAGTTGCTAAGCAGTGTCTGACTCTGCAGCCCCACGGACTGCAGCACGCCAGGCCCCTCTGTCCTCTGCTATCTCCTGGAGTTTGTTCAAACTGCACATGGGGACAAACCATTTCATCAACTTGCATCTCTGGCTTAAATTCTACAGGTGCCATCCCACTTCTGTTTGTGTCTTGTGTAAATTTCCAGGAGGAGGTGGGTGCAGCCTTAGGAGGAGGGGCCCCTTGTCTATGCATCTATGTCTTGTGATGGATGTCTCCATCACACCCCGCAGGTGTGGTTGAAGGTTGATTCCTCAAGGGAAACAGAGACAGGCTGTGCCCGGCAGAGCATTAGGAATGCTCTGGCTCAGATGGACGTCACCAGAAGAATGTTTAGAGCCAAACCCTGGAAACCGTGACCCCAGGAGAAGTTCCCGGATGGAGAATGGCACCATGTTTCCATGTTCTGCGACTAGGGTTTCTGTTAAGTGTTGCTGGCAGCATCCAGGTCTGAAGGTGAGATGGACTTGACCATCACTGTGATGGGATTTGCTGAAAAATTTAACCCTGATGTTTGTATTTGAACACTTGCTGCTTCTAACAGCTGCAAGTTCCCTTCCTCTCAGCTGAAAGCTGCCAGCGGGAACTGACTGCCTGTGGGCTTCTGTAAACGGCAGAGTCCAGAAAAAACTGGGGGTGTCGACCTGCCCAGCACCAGTCTATCAGCAGGTCACACTCCTTCCCTACAGGATGTGTCTCTCTGCCTCCTCACTCCCTGGACTTTTTCCTGACTTTGCTTTTCATACCACGTTAATTCATGCCTTACGTGCCTTTTTCTATCCTGCTGTGTGGCTGTCAAACCTCAGGTTCAGTAGGTGGCCATGGAATTGTGCCTCCAACACTGGAAGGAGAGTGGAGGTGGTGTCGACACCACTCAAGACAGGATCTTTCAGCGCCAGGTGTAGGGGCTAATGATGCAGAGCTAACATCATTTCCACCACTGAAAGCCTGGTACCTCCTTTGCCCGGGCGGGCCAGGTGGTCAGACATCACCTGTGTTCCAGGCGGTGGTTCCTCTGCACCCAGGATTGACTGAGCCGTGTCCAGAGGCCTGTCAGCCAAAACAGCAGTTTTTCCAAACGTAATCTTCCACTGAACAAATCTCTATTCTGTCTACATGGCAGTGCTGGCAGCTGTCCCTTCAGACCTCAGCTGCCACATGGTGGGGATCCCTAGCTCAGAAGTCTAGCCGAGGTTCTGTGCCTTTTGAACCCCATGGGGAAGGGGCAGTTCATAGGGATCTGCTGGCTGGTGGAAAAAATAAATGTTCAGTTGTGTTTTCTAGAGTGAGTTGGCAGGCAATTCCAAGCTATGGATTTACATTTTAAGACCCACTTACACAACAGTTGCATCTTCTTTTATAAACAACTTGAGGAGTGGTCAGAAGAGCTGATTAGAACCTGAGGCTCAGCAGTCAGTCTGGGAGATAAAGGATTAAACAGCAAATTACATAGGCAGACTATTAACCGCAGACAGTAAAGAATCTGCTTGCAATGCAGGACACCTGATTCAATCCCTGGGTTGGAAGATCCCCTGGAGAAAGGTATGGAAACCCACTCCAATATTCTTGCCTGGAGAATCCCCCCCAGAGGAGCCTGGCAGGTTATAGTCCATGGGGTCGCAAAGAGTTGGACATGACTGAATGACAACATAGTAACTCCAATACACAAAGTGTTTTAAACACTTTCATCCTTCCTAAATACTTTCTGCATCCCTGAAAAAGCGACAGAAAGTATAAGCTGTTTGGCTTTTCTTGGAAAATGCAGGAAGATTATAGCCTAGAGTAGGCTTTGAGGCTATAACTCTAACCAAGAGAGAGGCTCTGCCAATGGATGGAGCCCTGTAGTTTCCCCAAGGATCCCTCCATGGTCAGGGTCCTCGTCTGTCCTGTAACAACTCTGCTAAGTTCCTATTCTTTCTTCAATTTTTCTCATGCCCTCTCTCTTTGCCTCTGACTTGCTTCTCTGATGAAGACTGCGGATACAGAAAAGTGAAGTGTGGTAAGGATGGACCAGGTCTTGCCAGTGGGTGCTGAAAGATTGCTTATTTTAGCACAAGTTTTACATAGGGTTCCCTTCAGAAGCCTCTCCAACTGGGCTGTCCTTTGAGAGGAGAGTACTTACTCAGAGAGGAATAGAATTTAATATAAACATTCCTTGCCCCCCAAAATGAACCAACACGAAAGACGAAAGCCTGGTCTCAGATTGTCTATAAAACTGGCTGATTCAATATCTAAACTCACAGAATTGCCTTCCAATTAATTTTGAGATTGGATGGAAAACATGTTCAAACTTCTGCCCTAAATCATTCAGCCAGCAACTACTCCTGTGCCCTTCATATAAGCCTGGTACTGTGTACTTAGGTTTTATTTCTCCAGAGCCAAAAAAAAGAAAATCTACAAAATTGCTGCCTGGATTGGTATACCACGTGCAGAAGCTGTGGTTCCTTCACAGGGTATCACAGAGCCTCTTCTCCCCCTGCAGAATACAGACCTTGTCTTTTCTTAACAGAATTTTGTCACAATTTTGCAGGTGCTTTCTTTGACAACAGAAGGATTCTTATTTGAGGGAGAATTTCCAAAAGGACTCGATCCAGATTTGCTCTGAAGAATCGCAGGATGGTCCAAGATTTGCCTGACAATAGCTTTGAAGGAATGGCTGTGCCAGAAATCCCTGAATCTCATTTATGACCTGACCTCCCTGACAGCAGAGACAAACGAAATGACACCAGCTCTGTGATGCCAAAAGGAGAGTCCAGTCAGCAAAGGCTTGGGTTTAATTCCATCTCATCTTCCCTAATGAGGAAAAGTCACCTAGCGTAAAACTCCTTTATGTTATCACAGATCTTGGTCCCCGACTTGAAGCAGTCCATCCAGGAAACTCCAAGTTTGGGGTCAAAGTAGTAAGGAGTGTCCTGAAATGTGATGAGGTGGGAAGTGAGCGACATTTAACTTCTAAGAAAATCTACCAGTTGAAACTGTAATTAGGTCACTTAAAAAATAGTGATATAACTTGAAGATTAGATGACCAGTGTTGAACTTTTGATTTTCTCTCCCTGTATATACATGTGTCTGTGTGTGTGTGTGTGTATATATATACACACATATGCAACATGTATACAGTTTATAATACACGACATTACGGTTCATGATAATTGTAATCTCTGCCAATCTGACACGGAAAAACTAGAATTCTTGGTGCTTGTCTGATCTTTTGTGGAGGGCCCTTTGTATAAGTGTGTGCACAGACCATATATGACAAGTGCCCAAAAGCGAAGGAAGTTCAAAGATGGTAAAAGTGCCTTTAATAATTTTGTCTTATGTAATTATCTAGTAATAATTTTTATTTTCCTAATAATAGTCTGTCTGTCTCAAAGTTTAGGCATGAGGTTTTTTTTAAATGCATGCTTGTATCAATTTTTATAAGCCATAATTAAGAATAATATGTAGTATTGTATTTTACTGTTGTTTTAGTACTCTTCGTATTTCCTGAAATGTTAGCTATGCCACAGGGGGGAAAATATGAGTCACTTTTCTTGGCAAGACATCGTGGTAACAGAACCACTGCAACAAAAGAGGATTTACAGGACAGTATTTGGATCATTAGTTTAACACTATCTCAATGATTCTGTTTCTCTGCAAACTTCATTATTTCAGCATAGAGAGTCCCTCTTCTGTACGTAAGAAACAGGCAGTATGCAAGCATATACCTAACACTGGGAAAACACCCCCTCCCCCCCGCCAAAACAGAACACATATTACATATTCATTTATTAGCTTTTAACTACTCAGAGATAGTTTAAAAATACCATAACATTCACAGCTTACAAAGAAATTAATTTTTTACTTGTCTGAGGGAAAAAAACCAAAGAAATCTTTTCCTTAAACACTTTACAGTTTTCCGTAGTCATTTACATTTTTGAGAAGCCATTTCCTTCTAGATTTTTAAAGCAACATAAACATTTATGTGCTACCAAAATACTCTAAGCCTAAATATATATTATATTTCTATGTATTTTTTATGGTTCTGAGCTCACTTTATGGGCAATGTAATTTGGGGAAACTCATGCATACTACATGGAAAATGCCTTTGAATTTTATCTTATTGTTATTTAATTAATAGATGGATTTTTAGTGTAAATAGAAAAAAAAGATATAAAATATCTAGAATGAATGTGGTTTTTGTAACCAAGCAACTCTGTGGATTTCACTATGCATACCATGTGTTAAGTTCTGCCCTTTCCCAAACCCGAAGTCCTGCCTTCAACTTCTGGCCTCAAACACGCCCAAGGAAACAAGACCCTGGAAGTCTGAGACTGAAAATAAAAAAGGAAAAGCAAAGTTCTCTAAAGCATTCAATCATCTTGAAAACAATCGCATCAGAGAATCATTCACGTATGTGTTTCTCTAGTTAAAAGGCGGTAGAAAGTGAAAGTAGAACATTGATTCTGAACTCTAACAGGCTTGATTTAAATTTTGATTTCTTGATGTCTGAGCATTTTTCCTCCTGTGTCTCTAAAAGATGCCTGACTCAAAATCTATTCCGGTCCTGCGGGTGCCATACCCTGTAGTTTGGGAATATCCTGTAGTGTGGGAGAGAGAGTTAAGGCTGTAGAAAGAGGTAAATACAAAATGCAGCCATTTCCCCTCAAAAGAGTGCAACAGTTAGTCCTGCCACTTGAGCAATGATAGTGTTTCAAAACAGTATTTTAGGATTGAGAGGGGCCTTTTGAGTTCAGACTGTGTGTACAATCAGGCTGCCTTGCCCAGTCTTCAGTTTCTCGTGTGTAAATAGACGAGCAGGCTCACCCATGGGACCTGGACCACCGTAAGTCAGCATCCCAGCATGGCTCAGGGATGCAGGTTACAGGTGTCGACTAACAAGATGCATGACATGAGAGCTGCGAGTTAAGTTCTCTCTGGGACAACGTGAGGACTGCAGCCTGGGAGACAGCACCTCAGGGAGCTCAGAGAGACTGCTCCAAAGAGGTAGTGGGGGAAGGTCAATATATAAGATCTCCATGAAGGAGGAGTTCAATGCAATCAGTGCTTACTTTACAAAAGGTTTTCTGATAGTCATGAGGAGCTGAGGTCACCATCCAGGGAGTCAGTGCTTTTCTAGATATGAAGAAACACAAGGACTGGGATCATGATATCAGTCCCTGAAAATATCTAACTATCTCAAGACCTGTTTCTTTATTTTCTTGGACTCCAAAATCACTGCAGATGGTGGCTGCAGCCATGAAATTAAAAGACAGTTGCTCCTTGGAAGAAAAGCTATGACAAACCTAGACAGCATATTAAAAAGCAGAGACACTTAACCAACAAAGGTCCATCTAGTCAAAGCTATAGTTTTTCTAGGAGTCATGTATGGATGTGAGAGTTGGACCATAAATCAACCTGAGTGCCAGAGAATTGACGCTTTTGAACTATGATGTTGCAGAAGACTCTTGAGAGTTCCTTGGAGGAGATCCAACCCATCAATCCTAAAGGAAATCTGTCCTGAATATTCATTGGAAGAATCAATGCTGAAGCTGAAGCTCCAATACTTTGGCCACCTGATGTGAAGAACTGACTCATTAGAAAAGACCCTGATGCTGGGGAAGATTGAAGGCAGGAAGAGAAGGGGATGACAGAGGATGAGATGATTAGATAGCATCACCAACACAATGGACACGCGTTTGAGCAAGCTCCAGGAGTTGGACAGGGAAGCCTGGGGTGCTGCAGTCCATCAGGTCACAAGGAGTCAAACATGACTGAGTGACTGGACTGAAAGACCTGTTCCATCAGTTTCCCTAGAGAACAGAGGGCCTCACTATCCACCCTTAATTCCCTTCAGGGAGTCTTGAAGGTCAGCAGCTGCAGTGGCACAGGCAGATGGCGAATGCCCTTCTTGTTGTTGTTCAGTGGCTGGTGAATGCTCTTGGCAAGTGCCAGTTAGTAGTTGACACAGAAAAACAGAGAGGGGGTATGCGAGGTGTCTGGGGGAAGCTGGGGACATGTCCATTCTTTCTCTTTCTTTATTATGTTTTCTAAAAGTGGGTGAAGATTCAATTCAGTCTCTCATTCATTTCAAGAGGGAGATGTCAAAATCACAGCAAACAGAGAGAGCCCGCCTGCTCCACCTGCCTGGCATGAAGCAATAATTCCCGGGTCATTTTCTGTTTCATTTTGTTTTGTTTCGTCTGAAGGACTGAGTCCCCACCCCATGAAAGTACTAGTGAGCTAATTGCTGAGTTATTTTTCTTACAGCGATTTTAGTATTTTATTAGTTTTTCTACTTCACATCACTAGTGATTTAAGTCCACTCCAGCATCTGAAATGTTACAGTTTGATAAAATAAGTAAATTAATAAAATCTAAAGTGCTTCCAAGCTGGGCAGACGCCTTTCGGTATGCTACACTTTTACTGCTCTTCCCAGCTGATATTTATAACTCAGCCCATATGCGGTTATAAAGATTTATTATGAGCCTGTGGAATAAGTTCTGTTAATGTGTACAGTAAACGTCCAAGTTTTGACTCTGTGAGCCATGGAGATTTCTAATAAGATGAAGCCATCTTGACCAGGGGCCAAGCCAATGCACCGTTGGAATGAAGCCTTGTATTGATGAGTGCTAAGCTGTGCACCCCAGACTGTACACACCACGTGTGTGTGTGTATGTGTGTGTGTGTGTGTGTGTGTGTGTATGTTTGCTGAAAACATCTGTGAAGGTCAGGTAGGTATTTTTCTTCTTCATTACCATCCTCAGCTGAGAAGAGTTAAGTTGAAGGATCCATTGACCGAAAGTTGAAATGGAAATTTTTAAGATGATAAATAAAAGCTGGACTGAGCCAGGCCAGAGCCAGCCAGAAGTACAGTGAATGGGGCGTCTGTCCACGACCTGGCTGGCCGAGTCCAGCTGCTGGGCGGTTACTCCAGGCTCATCAGGAGAGAGAAATTTGCAGCCACCAGCTGGTGTGGATCCTCACCACCTTCCCTTCCGTGGCCCAGCCCTCTCCTTTCACCTACTTTGTTCATTCTGGGATACTTCTCTTGTCCTTAATGTATGTGTATTTTTTTTTCAAGTGAATATCTGCCTTCTGGGGAAGACAAAGTTCTTAAAACAATAGCATGAGATAGTTTCAAAAGGTTTGCAGTACTTTTCTTGACCTTGACTGCATTAAAATCATCTGAGAAACCTTTAAAAATATAAAAAAGTCCTCCCCAAGTGCTGTTGGAACATGTTTTTTTTGTTGTTGCTGTTGTTCATTTTCCTTAGAGAATCCCCAGCTGCTAATATGCAGTTCAGGTCACAGACCTCTGACCCAAGTACCAACGCTAATTCTGACTCAAAGATTAGAGAATGGTGAAAAAGTGACCTTTCATAGAAGTTTTGAAAGTAATTAACACTTGAGAGTCCCTTGGACTGCAAGGAGATCCAACCAGTCCATTCTGAAGATCAGCCCTGGGTGTTCTTTGGAAGGAATGATGCTAAAGCTGAAACTCCAGTACTTTGGCCACCTCATGAGATGAGCTGACTCATTGGAAAAGACTCTGATGCTGGGAGGGATTGGGGGCAGGAGGAGAAGGGGACGACCGAGGATGAGATGGCTGGATGGCATCACTGACTCGATGGACGTGAGTCTGGGTGAAGTCTCCGGGAGTTGGTGATGGACAGAGAGGCCTGGCGTGCTGCAATTCATGGGGTCACAAAGAGTTGGACACGACTGAGTGAGTGACTAAACTGAACTGAACTGAACTGAACATTTGTCTACTCCCCAGAGTAGACAAGATAGATTGAGATGCCTGATTAATTCAACCTAAAATTTCTTTGTGTGCTGATTTAATATGTGATTCTATTATCATCAATATTCTAAATGGACTTTTGTCCCAAATGAGCAATTAATGTAAAATTTCAGAGAGTAAATAAACCTGGACTGATGCTAGAAAAATTCTGAGGACCTCTCTACATGTTACTTCTGACTGAACAACAGTCTTCTTGGATGGCTATCGATCTTTGAATTAAGCAGAGAGCCCTGGATTTTAGCTGGACCTGTTCATGGTTGGACAACATGATCTTCTCTGTCAATTTCCTTTCCAAAACATGCCTGAAATCTATACATTCTCCCCACCCCATTTCCACTGCTGCCACCACCTACCCAGGCAACTGTGGACTCCAGAGCAAAGTATGCAAGGATCTTCTACATCTCTCTCCAAACCTGGTCTCCACATGAGCTATGTCACCACCTCCCATTGACATCCACTTAAAGCCCTTCATGCCTTTTCATGGCACTGAAAACAAAATCCGGACTCCTCACCAGGCTACAGGCACCACTGGGTCCTCTCAAACACATAGACTGCGCTCTCTGACCTCACCCATCGTGTGTTCTCTCACTTCTTTCTCACTGGGAGACTTTCCCCAACCTGCTGCTCCCCCCAGGCATGCTTTCTGCCTCTGTTTCAGTTTTTGTCACCCTCTGTCTCAGCCTGTTTTTTCACTCCTTTATAACATTTCAAGTTTGCAAACTTCCATTGTGTTTTGTCTGTTTAGCTCCTGTTCCAAGTCTGTCTCCTCCATTTCAAATGAAAGTCCTGGACTTCCCAGGAGGTGCTAGTGATAAAGAATCCACCTGCCAATGCAAGACACATAAGAGATGTGGGTTCAATCCCTGGGTCGGGAATATCCCCTGGAGGAGGGCAAGGCAACCCACTCCAGTATTCTGGCCTGGAGAATCCCATGGACAGAGAAGCCTGGCAGGCTACTATCCATAGTGTCACAAAGAGTCAGATACAGCTGAAGTGACTTAGCACCCACACACCCACGTATGCTCCAAGCCTGTCTCCTTCATTCGAATGGAAGTCCCCTGAGGGCAGGGACAAAGATGTTCCCTGTTTCATCTACAGTTTCTTGAACATGCCTTGTGTGTATTGACTGTTCAAGAGATATTTGTTAAATGAGAGGAGAAATAAAAGAAATAATCTTTCTTCTTTCTTGTCCTTTACCTTAAACCTGTCACTGTGTTGCTCCATAGTGCCACTGAGATGGAATCCAGGTGACAACCTCCGCTAACCTTCTTCTGGAGGGCCCATTCTTAACTTGTGGACTTTGAAAGTAGGAGAGAAACCCCAGATGGGGTCACAGCACCAGACAGCTCACACTGATTGTATCATGCATTCTGGAACTCTGTAGTCCTCACAATAATACTGTACATTAGGAACTATGATTGTTCCCATTCTATAGATTTATAAACTGAGGCTCAGAAAGGAAAAGTATTCACCCAAGCTCACCTAACTAATAAGTGTTGGACCAAGTGTTTTGACACCATATCTTCCAGGCTAACCCACTTTTCTATGCCCCTCAAGGGAGGGTACCATTTATTAATACATTTCACAAAACTGGCCAGGAAAGCAAGACTAATTTTTCTTGGCAGTTGTGATACCTTGCTGGCTTATATTAAGAATGTTGGCTGTTTCAAATCTTCCTCTGCACTTATGCAATTGTGTATTTTAAAACCAAACTACAGGATTTTACATTTACTTCCTTTGAATAGTGTCACTTTTATTTCAGTGCTCCTTTGTTCAAATCTTCTAAATATCAGTGAATGTTTAGAGTGAGAAGAACATGGACACCAGAGCAAGACAAGCCTAGGTTCAAACCGCAGTCTGCAGTTCAGGGAAGTGTAATGATGGGCAAGTTATTTAACTTTTCTGAGTGCTGGTTTTCCTCCTTAGTAAAGGAAGAGTGCCTGTGTAGAGCTGTGTGAGGGCTCAGAGAAATCCACCTGTAAAACACGGCACCTTGCACTTTACAAGTGGGGCCAGCCCCGATGTTGGCTTCCGGTCTCCTGGTCCACACATCAACCAGCTCTTCCAGCTGTGTTATCTGAGCTTCTCGCACACAGTAGACTGTTGTTCTGTAGCTTTTGAGTCATCCATCCATTAAACTGCTCCCAGAGGCAGCAGGCTTTTAGGGGGAGCTGTCTCTTCCCCTGAACGCTTCCCTTCTTCATCCCAGGGAACAACTCTCACACACTTGTGATCAAAATGACCTTGATTTGTAGGGGATATGAGCAATGTTGCCCTACTGAAGCTAGGTTTATTTGGGGGGATGTTCATGGCTTTACACTCTATCTTAAGGTTCTTGGACATCTGAATAAACACTGGCATGAAGCATAGTAAAACAAATGCATCCATATATGTGAACAGAAAATTCAGAGCTGGGAGAAGTAAAAAAAGAAATCCATGAGCTTACCTTCCATGTCCAGAAGTGACCTCATGGAGAGGACAATCAGCTGCTATTGACCATGATTTTGAGAAACACAGTGTCTGGTGTGCGAGCGCCCCTGTCGGACTGCCCAGTATTTCTAAACCTTCACAGACTGTGACCATTAGCAAAGGATATGACCATAAACACCTGAATAATTTGCCTGATTAATTCATAATTATCCACTATCACCCAGGCAACATTAGGATAGCTAAGCTTTGATGCAAGAGGGGAAAGTGTAGAAGGAAGACAATCAGTGAATCAAAGGGGAAAAGTTTAGACTTCTGAAAACAGAGCAAGTCTGTGTAAGATATGACAATGCAGAAGAAGTTGCAAGAGAACCCAGCAGTGAGTGACAGGAGAGGAGGGAGTCTTAACAAAGGACAAGGTTCTAGGCCAAGGTGAAAGGGAAGCCAGAGGCTAAATTGGCTGAAGAACCTGTGAGAACCTTCACATGTTGTGGAGAGAATGTGAATCAATGCATCCGCTTTGGAAACCTCTGACCGTATCTAGTTATACACAGCTTCGGGACTCAACAGTTCCACAACTGGTACATTTCTAGCAAATGTCTGTACAGAGGTTCACTAAAAGACACATGCAAAATGCTCACAGAAGCACTATTTATGATAGTTCTGCAGGAGTTTGCTTTGGATGCCATAACAAAGTACCATCGTCTGGGTCACTTCCACAATATTTATTTGGTCATAATTCTGGAGATGAGAAGTCCAAGATCAAAGTGTTGTCAGGGTTGATTTCTTCTGAGTCCTCTCTCCTTGGCTGTCTCTTCCCTGTGTCTTCACATGTGTCTGTGTCTTAATCTCCTCTTCTTATAAAGAGGTCAATCGTATTGGACTAGAGCCTATCCCAATGACCTTGCCATTGTTGTTCAGTCACTCAGTCACTGCAACCCCATGTTCTGCAGCACACCAGGCTTCCCTGTCCTTCATTATAGCCCAGAGTTTGCTCAAATTCATGTCCACTGAGTCGATGATGCCATCCAACCATCTTATCCTCTGTTGTCCCCTTCTCCTCCTGCCCTCAATCTTTCTCAGCATCAGGGTCTTTTCCAATGAGTTGGCTCTTCGCATCAGGTGGCCAAAGTATCGGAGCTTCAGCCTCAGCATCAGTCCTTTCAATGAATATTCAGGGTTGCTTTCCTTTAGGATGGACTAGTTTGATCTCCTTGCTGTCCAGGGACTCTCAAGGGTCTTCTCCAACACCACCGTTCAAAAGTTCAAAATCCCAATGACTTTATTTTACCTTAATTACCTCTTTTAAGCTGCTCTCTCAAAATACAGTCACATTTTGAGATACTGAAGGTTTTTTTCAGTGTGAAGTTTACACCTCAGCAAAATAGGTAAAAGGAGAAAAAATAAATAAATCAGAACTAAGAAGTTGCAAACCAGGGCAAAACAATCCCAAATATGTCTGCCAAGGTGGTCAAGTAAATCATTCAAAGCAATTTTTGTTGTACTCAGCTCATATTTTCCGAATTGGGACCTTACGAAAGGGCAGGTGTCCATGCTGATGTAAAGACCGTTTGAGAACCTTCCTAAATACAAGCTACTACCTCAGGATGTTACAGAACACCAAGAATAAAGACAGAGGAAAGGAATGAAAATAACACTGGAAAGACTTCTCATTTGCGGATCTGACTGTGAGATGACAGTGGATTGATGCCCTCCATACTGCAAAGAAAAGTCATTCTGGTGGTGGAATTCTACATTCAGAAAACTCCCAGGCAGGGAGACTGGCAAACTCAAAATAATGAGCCGTGAGAATCTCCGGAGCTTACCTTAGACATAACTTTTCTCCAGAATTTAGTAAATGATGCATGGAACAATGGGAAGAACTGGACTCCAGCTGTGAGAAGGGAAGGGAAGTCCAGAGATGACGACTGGGTTGTGACCCAGAGAGACGTTCCAGGTTGGATGTGAAGGACAGAAGCTCTGGTGGGGGGAGCATCTTGGTTAAAAAATTATTCGAGGACAAAATGCCATGGACTGGGCCCTCTGACTGAGATGAGAAGGTAGAACAACTTGAAAATATGAGGGAGACACATTATTCTCTATTCAACAAGAAAAAAGAAAAGCAATGAAACACTCCTGGAAAAATAAACAAAAGTGAAATAAAAAAGTCATACAACCAATGGAATGAAGGAAAAGAAAACCATTTGGATTTTATTTTAGGATAAATTTTACTTAATGTATATATATATATACTTAATGTATATATATATAGAAAGTCATACATATATATAATACATTATATAATATAATGTGTTATGTTTGTTATCTTATATTTATGTATTATAATATTTTGTAGTATAGATAATGTATGTAAAAAGCATTATACATATGTACATAATATATATAATGTATTTTGTTTCTTATCCTTATATTTATGTATTATATTATTTTGTGCATTTACTTACACTATATTTTTAAAACAAATAGTTTAGAAATTAAAAGTCATCAATAAATGTATTTTAGAGGCTGACACATATGAAGCACCCATTTATGTGTGATGGTGAATATTTTAGGAGACTTTCTCCCACAGAGCCCACACCGGTGGATGTTGACAAATCCTTAGCCAACTACACCATAGTGGGGGTCGGGGACTGGAGTACTAGGGGCAACACTTACACTAGGTATTGGGGAGGATGACAAGATGAGTGACAAGTGAGTACCGGGAACTCGGAGGGAGAGAAGGATTCTAGCCTAGCAAGAGATGGCATGTGCAAATGTCCGGAGGCAAGAAAAAGATGGCTGAAGGGAACAGTGAATCAATCAGGGTGATTATGTTTAACATATGAATGGTGAGGTCAAGGGCCATCAGGGGCTCTGGACATGTTTAGGGCATTTAATGGTGCCAGACTATCATTCAGAAAGGTTCTGCCAATTTATTTACACTCCCATCTGCTGCGTGAGTGCCCTCCCCCACCTCTTCTTTCCTTTTCTGCCCCCCGCCCCCATTTTCCACACTGAAGTTTGGAATGCATTTTACAATTCGGGTTGGCCAGGCAATAGTAATGATCTAATTGTCACTCCCTGCACAAATTTCTCAGAATTTGTAGAATGAATTTCATGAGCCTGGAGGAAAATATTGAAGACAATAGCAGAACATCCTTTTAAGATGTGCTGTATCCTCAAAGTTCTCAGTGGCCTAGAGGATGACTCTGTGTGGTGGTAAAACAAACACACAGCAACCCCACAGGAGCATCAGTGTCTCTGAACTGAAATGAGACTGTGCCATCTGCAGAGACGTGGGTGGACCTAGAGCCTGTCACAGAGAGTGACGCAAGTCAGAAAGAAAAACATATCATATATTAATGCACATGAGGAGAATCTAGAACAATAGGATAGATGAACCTATTTGTAAACCAGAAATAAAGACACAGATGTAGAAAACAAATGTATGGACGCCAAGGGAGGAAACAGAGGTGGGATGAATTGAGAGATTGGGAGACCGGGATTGACAACTATACACTGTGCTATGCTAAGTCACTTCAGTCCTTTCCAACTCTTTGTGACACCATGGACTGTAGCCCTCCAGGCTTTGCTGTCCATGGGGATTTTCCAGGCAAGAATACTGAAGTGGGTTGACATGCCCTCCTCCAGGGCATCTTCCCAACTCAGGGATCAAACCCACACCTCTTGTGTCTCCTGCATTGGCAAATGGGTTCTTTACCAGTTAGTGCAACTTGGGAACTCCTCACGTATCCACTGGAAGTGGACACATTAGTTGCTCAGTTGTGTTAGACTCTTTGTGACCCCATGGACAGTAGCCTGCCAGGCTCCTCTGTCTATGGAATTTTTCAGGCAAGAATACTGAAGTGGGTTGCCGTTTCCTTCTCCAGGGGATCTTCCTGACCCAGAGATGGAACCTGGGTCTCCTGCATTGTAGGAAGATGCTTTACAGTCTGAGCCACCAGGTAAGCCCTTATGTATATGCTACTATGTATAAAAAATGCATAAAATAGATAACTAATGAGAACCTTCTATAAAGCACAGAGAACTCCACTCAATGCTCTGTGGTGACCTAAACGGGAAGGAAATCCAAAAAAAAGAGGGGATATATGTATATGTGTGGCTGATTCACTTTGCTGTACAGCAGAAACAAACACAACATTGTAAATCAACTATATTCCAAGAAAAATTTTAAAGGAAAGAAAGAAAAGTGACCCAAAAGAGGCAAAATCAGAACATGAACAGATTTTAGGAAAACTCTAAACTCATTTGTGTAACTTATACTGTCCCTTTTCATCCATTAAAGGGTAATATATGATGAAAATCTACATTCATGTCTTAAAAAGCTCATTAATTATAAAATTAAATTCTGAAAGATAAGAAATAATTGTGTCAAATTTAATTGGTAACATATTTTATTTGATGACACGTAAGATTTTAAAGCTTTTAATAATTGATGACATTTTATAGTCAATAAAATAAGGCACATACACATTCTTGTTTAGAAAAAGTGGAATTACATTTCTTATAACCTGCCTTTTTTTATGCTGAACAAGCACTTTTTGAATTGAGTCAAATGAACAGCAGGTGTTAAAACAACAGCAAAATGTTTCTGGCTAAATTCATTCACCAGAAGGTGCAGCCCTCGAGGATACTACACACTCTTATTCTTCACTTCTCTGCTGAGAGTTACTGCAAACCTGTCTCCTATGGTGCCGGTCAGCAAGCCAGGGGCAAACTGACAGAAGGGTTGCAGGGTCCAGCTGCATCCTCTGTTAGCCCCTAACAGAGTGTCCCAGGGAATGAATACTCCCCCTGGCTGAGTGCTTTCAATCTGTGAATCAATGCCAGGTCTGCTCTCCCTTTGCCCACGTCCCAGACTGAAGCCCCCACTGCCAGCCACTCCACTGGCTCTGCAGTGGTCAGAGATGCCCCCTTGGGAAGGGGTTGTGGACATGAGGTTTGCACCGGGCGGGGTGGGGGGACACTGAACTCGCTGGAAGAATTCCCACAGGCGGGGGCTACTATCAGGGAGTTCATTCTGATCCCTAAAGTATCTTCATTGCCCAAGGCACCTTAGGAAAATAAACGATCCTGAGGTTGCTAGTCTTGGAATGTAATTTCCTTTCTGATATTTGTTTTTGAAAGGCAAGTGGTGTCAAGAAAGCAGAGTGGGTGTGAATACTCCCCAGCTTTAATTCCATTCACTCTTTCCGTTTTAATGCCCTTGATGATGTAGAGCTCAAGATGTAATCTGCAGGGGCCTCAGTTTCCCCCCTTTGGACCTGGGGAAAACAATACATCTTTGGCCAACTAAGCTTGAGGATCAAATGAGATCCTCCATGTAAGGCTTGTTTTCTAAGAAGAGAGGGAGGAAGTGTGGTGGTTGAGAAGCACAAAGCATTATGTGTGTTTACAGACTGAAAAGACCTGAACAGATTATCTAGCCCAAACCCCTTGTTCTGCAAACAAAAGAAGCAAAATTTTGACACAGACTTTCCTGAGGGTGGAGAAAGAGTTTGATGGTGAAGCTGGGTTGAGCACAGTCCTCTGTCTTTTGGTCCAAAGCTTCCTCAGTTTACTTTGCAGATATTCCTTCCAAGTCATGGAGCAACCACAAATGACGTTTGGCTACCTGAAATGTTTTTTTAATATCACAGCCTGAGGTGGCGCTAGCGGTAAAGAACCCACCTGCCACTGCAAGACACATAAGAGACATGGGTTCCATCTCTAGATCGGGAAGATCCCCTGGAGGGGGAATGGCAACCCACTCCAGTGTTCTTGCTTGGAGAATCCCCACAGACAGAGGAGCCTGGAGGGCTACAGTCCATGGGATTGAAAAGGGTCAGACACGGCTGAAGCAACTTAGCACAGCAAAGCACAGCCTGAAGGAGTGAGGCTCAATGCCCATTTTACCCAAAGACAATTAAAAGAGAAAACTACAGCTTTCTTCTTCTTTTAAATTAAAAATTTAAAGATAAGGCCAAGGTAAAGATGGGGATTCAAATTTAAAATAGCCAAAGAAAGAATACCAAGGAAGTAGAAGACAAACATTTTGTCTTTCATAGGGAAAGAATTCTCCATTCTATTTTACAGCCAACCATAACTTGCAAGATGAATGATCCTTTCGGTTAATGTCATGCTTTTCAAGTTACATTAAAACCTGGTCTTGCATGAGAGGCTCTGGTGAAGCAGTTATTGTCAGCAGCTGGGCCTGATTCTGCAGGACTTTGTGTCCTCAACTTTCCTGGCTTCCTCCGAAATCGAGGCTGGTACACAGAGCACCCAGACTTGATAAGCAGTCTGGCTCTGAAATCAAACTCCCAGCACCCCGGATGGCAATGGCTCTCCTCCCTGAACTTCACCCTGGACCAGCCCCTGCACATCATTCTGAGGTTAGACACGGCGGAGAGGACAGCATTCCCAAGGGTTCAGCCTTGTCTCTCCAAATCCCCAAACTTCTGCATGTGTAAGTAATACATCACCTTCCCTTCTTATTTTCTAAGTGGATTTTTATGACTTACATATCAACTTCTGGCTCTCAGGTGATAACACCAGGACAAACACAGATGTCTTAGGCTAGTTAGCTCTTTTCCTGATATGGTGAAATAAATGAGGAGGAAAAATAAGCAATGTCTTCCTGAGATGGAGATGGAGGAAGGGTTGAGAAGCAGTGATGCACCATCCCAGTCATGTCCTGGAGTCACAGGTGTCTACACATGTGTTAGCACTCGTAGAAACATATTCCCCAAAATGGCCTATTCTTCTATATGTTAATTTCAAAAGGAAAGCTACTGTCTTTCTCATGTGCAGTGAGAGACTAAGAAACAGACTTGATTTGGCAAACTTGGAAGGCTTCCTGGAGGAAGTGACATTGAACAAGACCCTAAGGCTTGGCTCCCGACTTGGATGCCAACAGGGCCTGTGGTTCTTGGCCCTGGCTACACACTCCTTGGGACCTTTGAAATCAGATTGCTGCCCAGGCTGCCCTCAAGACACATTACATCAGAGACACTGAGGAGTACTTGGGCATCTGTATTTTTAAGCTTCCCAGGTGTTCTGAGGTTTAACAGAGTTGGAGAAGGCTTGAGCTGGAGCAGAGGTGGGTGCAGGGACCTGGGGCTGGCATGGCCAGTGTTCCCTGGGGTACGGTGAACAGGGGAGTGGGCAGGTGGGCAGGAGGAGTGCACTGAACACAGGCAGAGTGGGCAGGAGGCATCCACAGTATCCAGTCCCGAGATGAGGGGAGGACCGAGAGAAGTCAACCATGTGGGGAAGCCAGCTCAAAGGTGACGTCACCCTGGGGCCAGCATGGACCCAGAGCAGTTGAAGGATGGGTTAGTCAGGACCCTGCTAGACAGCTCAGAAGGAGTCACAGGGGTGATTTGTGTTCTGTGGGCTAATTGATTTAATGTCATGCCATTCAGGATAAAACCGTGCGCCATCAGCAGGAAACTTACCTGAGTAGCAATCAACAGCCCTGCTCTGCAGGCTGGCCCAGCCAGGGGGGTACAGGGCTCGCCTGTACTGACCTCCAGAGTGGAAAGAAAAAGAACGTTCACATCCTGACTCTAAACTTCTCTCCTCGCCCCGTGAGTCAGTACATAAACTTTAATTCAGATGTTGGCAGGACTGTCAGCAGCTCGTATGTCACGAGGAGCCCAAGGAGGCTCCCTGTGCCCGCCCGCAGCTGCCTCTACCGCCTTCCCCCGAGGTTGGAACCTCCTTGATTTGTGGAAACTTAAAGACCAGGGCCTCCTCGGGAAGCCTTGGGAAGCAAAACTTCAGCGTGGATCTCTGCCTCAGGTCCCAGTTCAGGGACCCAGCCGTTGGGCCCAGGCCTGTCGTCCACTCCCCGTCTGGGTGCATGGATGGTCCCTGCTGACAGCCAACCTGGAAGAAATCGAGCTATTAGCCCTGAGCAGTGTGGACACAGGGGCCGACAACAGACAAAAGCACAGGCAGGAAACAGGTAACTTCCGTTCCTCCAGGGGCAGCAGCCTCTCCTAAACTAATTCTCCCTGTCAGCCTACCTGCAGGTTCCTACTTACAAGTGAAAGTGAAGTGAAAGTGGCTCACTCCTGTCGGACTCTTTGTGACCCCATGGACTATAGAGTCCATGGAATTCTCCAGGCTAGAATACTGGAGTGGGCAGCCTTTCCCTTCTCCAGGGGATCTTCCTACTTACAAGGGCTTGCAGCAAAATGTGGAAATAGATATTACCATATGTATAATAGATAGCCAATGGGAATTTACTGTATGACTCAGGGAACTCAAAACGGATCTCAGTAACAACCTAGAAGGGTGGGATGGAGAGAGAGGTTGGAGGGAGGTTCCAGTGGGAAGGGACGTGGCTAAACTGTGAGTGATTCATGTTGATGTTTGGTAGAAACCAGTGCAATACTGTAGAGGAATTATCCTTCAATTAAAAATAAATTAAAAAAATTTTTAATGAAAAAAAAAAAAAAGCCCCAAAACCCCAGGGTTGGTAAATGCCTCCCTGAAGGGCAGAGCCTGTGACCTGTGGGTGGAGTCTGTGAACTGTGGGTGGAGCCTGAAATCTGTGGGTGGGGCCTGTGATCAGTGGGTGAAGCTGAACTCCAGAGCCTGAGTCCTCTTCCCCTCTCCTCCCTCACCATTTTTAGGGGCTACCTGGTGGGGACAGTTAAATGACACAGCCAACTGCTGTGACATTAAGATAAAACTCAACATACCTGTTCATGAGTTAGACTCACCACTGCACACAACCTCATCTTTGTCAACTAAAACTTGTCCTGATCCGCAGTGGATGAACAGGATGGGATGCCTGAACTGCAGCTAGAAACACATACTCTGTGTCCCCTCTGGAGAAATCACCCAACCCAAGCACCCTAAAAAGGATCTAAATATAAGATGGTCTTGTTATTGTAAAATGAAGCTGAAGAAAACCAGAAGCATGTTTAAGGTTTTGAAAAGTCTCATTATGTTCAAAACAGCCTGTGTTTGGTGCTATAGAGTTTATGAGCCTGAAAATAAAGTTACAGGGCATAATATAGAAGAGACCTAATCAATATCATATATCCAGGAAGCTTGGAAATTGAAGGGAAAGCTCATATGTGCTGCTCAAGACTGCCAAAGCCAGGACAGGGCACATGCAGAGGAAGTCAGAGCTTGTACTCAGCCCAGGTTACCTCATCCAAGTGGAACACTTCTTCCAGGAGCCTGACTTCCCAGACGTGGACGACTCCTGCCCTACTCCTTCTCATCTGTGTCCTTATTTTTTAACGGCGGGTAGGCTTCCTTGGTGGCTCAGACAGTAAAGCATCTGCCTGCAATGAGGGAAACCCAGGCTCAATCCCTGGGTCAGAAAGATCCCCTGGAAAAGGGAATGGCAACCCACTCCAGTACTCTTGCCTGGAAAATTCCATGGATGGAGGAGCCTGGTAAGCTACAGTCCATAGGGTCACAAAGAGTTGAATACGACTGAGTGACTTCACTTCAGACTCCATGAGAAATGGTTAGTTCTTTCTTTTATCATTTGGAATGGGTCAGTCCAAATGATCTCTATCTCTATCAATCCAAATGATCTCAATCCATCTCTATCCTGCTTAAACATGAGTAGTTAATTAATAGGGGGCTTCCCCCAGTGGCTCAGCAGTAAGAATCCACCTGCAATGCAGGAGATGCAGGAGCCAAGGGTTCAGTTCCTAGGTTGGGAAGACCCTCTGGAGGAGGGCCTAGCAGCCCACCCCAGGATTCTTGCCTGGAGAATCCCATGGACAGAGGAGCCTGGTGGGCTACAGGCCATAGGGTCTCAAAGAGTCGGACACAACTGAAGCAACTGAGCACGGCACAGCATAGCACAGTAGATTATTAAGAGAGATTATTTTCCGAAGACAAGGAGAGGAGAAATGTCTCCTTTCCCTTTGTCATAAAAGATAACGTGAACCTCTGTAGATCTGTCCGTGTCCACTCCCACCCCCACCCCAACTTTTAAAACTTGGGGCTTTGGTGAAAAGCCTAGAAGCAAGGTCCAATGATCACACTTCCTAGAAATGTGACCTTGGATGAGTCACTCCTTAAACCTCAGTTTTCTCAACTGATAGTGGAGACAGGTCTCCAATCACATATCATTCCCTTGGAGACCCCTGACCCAGGAACCTGATCAATGATAACCCTAGGCCTCTATTTAAAAATTTTTTTCTTAATCTGTTTTCTTTTTATCCACTGACAGTGTACTGTATTTCTGTGTGTTGATTTGTTAAAAACAGAAGATAAACCCTGGGGATACCACATTCCCGTCTCTGGAATAAGGCCTAAATTTGACAAGAGCCAGTTTAATGGTTGAATTATTATTAGTCAACTGCTGGCCATATTTAGAGGAAAGAAAAATTTAGAGATAAATTTAGAGAATGGCAGTGTGTATGGCTGGAAATTTTCTTGAACTCCAAATTCACTGAGGATCGTGACTGCAGCCATGAAATGAAAAGACGCTTGCTCCTTAGAAGAAAATCTCTGACAAACCTGGACAGCATATTAAAAAGCAGAGACATCATGTTGCTGGGAAACGTCCATATGGTCAAAGCTATGGTTTTTCCAATATGGTTTTTCAACTCTCAGGATGTGAGAGTTGAACTGCAAAGAAAGCTGCTGCTGCTGCTGCTAAGTTGCTTTAGTCGTGTCCGACTCTGTGCGACCCCATAGACGGCAGCCCACCAGGCTCCCCCGTCCCTGGGATTCTCCAGGCAAGAACACTGGAGTGGGTTGCCATTTCCTTCTTCAATGCATGAATGTGAAAAGTGAAAGTGAAGTCGCTCAGTCGTGTCCGACTCCTAGCGACCCCATGGACTGCAGCCTACCAGGCTCCTCCATCCATGGGATTTTCCAGGCAAAAGTACTAGAGTGGGGTGCCATTGCCTTCTCCGAAAGACGGCTGAGCACCAAAGAACTGATGCTTTCAAATTGTGGTGCTGGAGAAGACTCTTGAGAGTTCCCTAGATTGCCAGGAGATCACAACAGTCAGTCCTAAAGGAAATCAACCCTGAATATTCACTGGAAGGACTGATGCTGAAGCTGAAACTCCAATACTTTGGCCACCTGATGCGAAGAGCCTGACTCATTGGAAAAGACCCTGATGCTGGGGAAGACTGAAGACAAGAGAAGGGGATGACAGAGGATGAGATGGTTGGATGGCATCACAGACTCGATGGACATGAGTTTGAGCAAGCTCTGGGAGATAGTGAAGGACAAGGAAGCCTGGTGTGCTGCAATTCATGAGGTTGCAAAGAGACAGACAGGACTTAGTGACCAAACAAAGCAGTGGTTGGAAGAGGAATAAAAGCTTGCAATGGACAAGTTTAAGTCTGGCTAGAGAGTTGGGAGATAAGTCAGCAGAGCCAACGGAATGGGGGGAAACTGAGGCAGGACCAAGATCACAGTCAGTTAGGAGATGGCTGAGTTGAGTCCTACTCCATCCTTCAGGTGTCTGTCTGTGAAATTACAGAGAGTCTACATACTGGTTTCTGCCCCTGGTTCTGGCACAGAGTTCCTAAAACCCTTCTAATTTCCCAAGTGATAAGGGCTTCAGGGAGCATGTTTTGTTTTATATTTGGCCTTTGACCTTGGTTTTTGACTCAGAGCTCCTAAATCCCTCAGAATTTCCTGTGTAATAGGAGCATCTTTTGTTTTAATGAGGCATCTCTTCATGGGCTCCTGGAGAGCTTTAGCATGGGGGCTGATTGCCAAGAAGACCAAGCCATGATTCGAAGCTTACTGCTCCACCTGTCATCCCCTGGTGGTGGACATGTCCTACGTGAGCATGTAAAGAAAATATGAGTGCCTTTCCCAGAGCCTGTGCAACATCCGGATGTACTGGCCAAGTGCCCTTTAGGTATAACATCAAGGGCCATGGGGAACCTAGAATGGTTGACTAAAAATCATTCACAGTCTAAAAGTTGAGAGTTGTATTTTATTTGGTGGGAATGTTTGGGACTTCAATCCAGCAGACATCATCTCAAGTAACTGAGAGAACTGCTCCAAAGAGGTGAGAGGGGAACCAGAATATATATAAGAGTTTTGCAACAAATGGGCAGGTAGTCTGAGATCACTGCTAATCAAAGAAAACCAGACATCCCAGGTTTAGGAATTTAGCACTTTTCTATGTATGGGAAGATGCAAGAGTCTGGACTCCCTGAAACAGTTCCTTTGATAGGCACCTATCTGGGGCCTGACATTCTGTGTCTTCACATCCTCAGGGCTCCACGTGGGAAGTGGCTGCCCTCTGATGGCTGCTAGATGGTAGGTATTCTTTCCCTTCCTGAGTTCCCTCAGGGCTCACAAGCCGGTGGCTCTAATTGCTGATGAACGTGATTGCCTTTGTTTACTGATATAGCAGGAAACATTCCATTGGTGGTGGCTCAGACGGTAAAGAATCTGTCTGCAATGAAGGAGACCTGAGTTCAGTCCCTGGGTGAGGAAGATCCCCTGGAGAAGGGAATGGCAACCCACTCCGGTATTCTTGCCTGGAGAATTCCATGGACAGAGGAGCCGAGCAGGCTGATTGGGTTGCAAAGAATCAGACACGACTCAGCAACTAACACATTCCGTTTATCGGGATGAACAATTCACTGGTTATCATCTAGGTGGAGAGTGGAGTGACCACAGTCCCAGCACCAACATCTTCTTGCTTGAAGCATCTTCCTGAAGGTGTTCCCTGATTTGCTCCTTCACAGGCAACTGCAACCTGGGAATCAGAGGAGTCAACGCTCCCAGGAGCAGCAGGGTCAACCCTCGAGGCTTCACTGGTCAGAGCCCCAGGCTCCCTCTTCTCCAGCGAGTGATTCCCAGCTGGGCTCTGTGCCTCCTCAAAGGGTCCTGTATGCAACTGAGCTGCAGGCACCCAGGCGGTAATGCCCACTGACACCTTTTCAGGTTTTCTCCCTGTTCTGCTTCATCTCCTCACTCCCTCCCCCACCTACTGGCATCCCCTCCACATGGACCACCTGCCTCCATATCTCTTCAGGATCCTGCTTTTAGGGAGACTTAAATGAAGAGTGTACACAGTAGTTGAGGACCTAGAATACTCGCTGTGAAGGCAGGAGCATAGAATTATTGTTGCACCGAAGAAGAAATGAACAGATCTGAGGAAAATATGATTCCTCTGAGCGATGCTCATCCCCAGAGGGAAGTTCTTTCAGGGAACCACAGCGAAGGGTGGTTAGGGTTTTCATTGTGAGTGTGGGAGAGGAAGACAAGAAGGTGGGACTATGTCAGGAAGGAGAAAAGATGAGGGAAAGAGGGCTTGGGAAACAGAAACTTGACACGGTGATGAGGAGGAAGTGTCAGTCGCTCAGTCGTGTCTGACTCTTGTGATCCCACGGACTGTGGCCCACCAGGCTCCTCTGTCTGAGGGATTTCCCGGGCAAGAATACTGGAGTGGGTTGCCATTTCCTTCTCCAGGGGATCTTCCCGACCCAGGGATGGAACCTGTGTGTCTTGCATTGGCAGGTGGTTTCTTTACCACTGAGCCACCAGGAAAACTTTGATGTCTGAACTGAACCAAAACAATCAAAAATCATCTTGTGATTTCCAGCCATGAAACCAAGTGTATCTGTATAATTGAGTGCAGATGAGGGAATCAGTTCATTCAGTCATCTTTTATTGAACTTGGAGGGTGACAGACACAGCGCTGGGGTGAGGGGATCTCGGTGGGCCTGCTGAGTTTCTATCCTGCTCAGTTTATGGACTGAGCCCCTGCTGGCACTGTATTAACTGCCTCGTGTTAAAAAGAAACAGAACTCTGGATTTATAGAATGTTTGAAGTGGAAGAGAATTCAGAAGTAAGAGCTTTTAGCCTCCATATTCCACTAAAAAGGAAAAGAGAGAGCATGAAATGGCAAAGCTGTACTTGAACGCAGGTCTCCGCTGGGCCCTGGACCCATGCTTTCCACCAACAGCCCACGTTTCCTTTAGGGAGACGGATGGCATATGCATCTCAGAGAGTTCAGGTCTCGTGTGCCGACTGCTGGTTTATAGAGTTCTTCTGTGGAGTCATGTTTTATTACACTAATTTTTAATTTGATTCAAAAGCCCCAGTATGAAATATGAGAGTCATAAACTATCTTGAGCGGGAAATATTAGGAGGAAAATTGTGGCAATCGTAAAATTCTTTCTTGTGCTGCAGAATCCCAAGGGGAAAGGAAGTGGGAGGAGAGGGGGCTTTTTCTGCCTCATCACCTCCATTTGGACGTTCTTTTAGGAGGAGAGAAACAAGCTTTTGGAGCATCTTGATGGTGGCTTTCTACCATGAACATGCGCCAAAATCTCTCATGGATTCCTATAGCCACACAATTATTGTTTGATGAGTCAGGGTAGAGTCTTGGTAATAATCTTTGGAAACTTTTCCTTACAACAACATCACAAATCTTGCCAAGGGACCTATCACAAGATTGATCAGTGAATGATTTCCAAGAAATGTGAAAGAAGGCGTTGAATGTGAAATGAGGGGGCAGCCTGCAAAAGTCAGACCTTGGAAACTACGGGTCAGACAGCCTGGGTATTTGATGGATAAATTGAAATAACAAGAGAAGGAGAGTATGGGGGAGAACGTGTATGTGTGTCACTCAGTTGTGTCCAACTCTGCAACCCCATAGGCTGTAGCCTGTCAGGCTCCTCTGTCCGTGGGATTCTCCAACAAGAATACTGGAGTGGGTTTCCATTCCCTTCTCCAGGGTGTCTTCCTCACCCAGGGATCAAACTCTGGTTTCCTGCATTGTCAAACAGATTCTTTATGGTCTGAGCCACCAGGGAAGCCCCATAGGGGAGAATGGATACACGTACTTGTATGGTTGAGTCCGTTTGCTGTTCACCTGAAACTATCACAACATTATTAATCAGCTATACTGAAATACAGAAGAAAAAGTTTAAAAAAAAAAAAAGTGGGAAAGGGACTTGTACATCTGAAGAGACTTAAACAGTGTTTCGGCAGCCACAGTCCATGGGGTCGCAAAGAGTCGGGCATGACTGAGTGACTAACACACACAGTGTTTCATGTTTGAGACACTGTGAGGAAGGAATTAGTATTGGAATAAAATGATGTGGGTATTTGGAGGGAGATGTGAGCTGAGCTCAGGATGGGGCATGAAGAATGGGGTCTTGCTCCTTCCCCCGAGTACCAGTTACAAGGCCCCTCATCGTCGTTATCAGCATTGTCATCTACTTTCATAAGGCTGATTTCACCTTGGAAGGAAAGCTATGACCAACCTAGACAGCAAATTAGATAGCAGAGACATTACTTTACCAACAAAGGTCCATCTAGTCAAAGCTATGGTTTTTCCAGTAGTCATGTATAAATGTGAGAGTTGGACTAAAAAGAAAGTTGAGCGCCGAAGAATGATGCTTTTGAACTGTGGTGTTGGAGAAGACTCTTGAGAGTCCCTTGGACTGCAGGGAGATCCAACCAGTCCATCCTAAAGGAAATCAGTCCTGAATATTCATTGGAAGGACTGATGCTGAAACTGAAACTCCAATACTTTGGCCACCTGATGAGAAGAACTGACTCAGGTCTGGAAAAGACTCTGACGCTGGGAAAGATTGAGGGGCAGGAGGAGAAGGGGATGAGATGGTTGGATGGCATCACTGACACAATGGACATGAGTTTGAGCAAGCTCCAGGAGTTGGTGATGAACAGGGAAGCCTGGTGTCCTGCAGTCCACGGGGTTGCAAAGAGTCAGACACGACTGAGCAACTGAACTGAACTGAACTGTATGCAGGAGATCTCAAGGTTGAATAACCTTGCTTCCATGTTTTCTACCACTGTCCATACTTTCCTGCTTTGCTGCAGCCTTCACCAGCTCTCCGTGACCTTCCACACTGAGGCCAACTCCCACCCTGGTGTCTGTGGAGCGGCCTCACATCTGCCAACTCTGTGTTCTTGTTCAACCCCATCATCCAGCCCCATTTCTGAACCTTCTCCAGCCAGACCTCTTCTTTGAAATCCTGCTGGCTGCTCTGAGGTCCTTGCCTTCTTTCTCTGCCAGCTTTGTGGACAACGACACTCAAATGTTTTGAGATCCCATGAGAGCAGGGATTATGACTCCTTTCTTTGCTGACATTCTCTGGCAACCGAAGGTTCCTTGGTATGAAGAGAAAAACTTCCTTGGTAATCAGTGTAAGTCAGAGTCCGTCCTGCATTTTCCACCGTTGTACACTTAGCATCTCTTATCCCACCCTCAAGTCCACTGAGAGGAGGGCCACAGCCTCCCAGTCCAGGACGCGGAGCTGGGGACACCAGGTCCAGGCAGGCCAATTCTCTGGGGAAACAAGGAAAGCTGGGTTTTTCTCCCAGAATCTTTCCTCCACTTAGCCTTAAGGATCCCAGAGAGACCCACATGGAGATGTCCTCTTTCCTTTCCCTGTTCAATAAATAACATTCTGAGTCCTAAAGAGAGGTGGTGTGGAGAGCTACATCTTCCCAGTGGAAGCCCACCCAGGCTGGATAAGCAGGATGGAGTGGAATGAAAACAAAGCAGGTAAGTATGATAACGAAGATGCGTACTCTGGCTGGCGAGAAGAATGTGGCAATGATGTGGCTGAGCAGAGCATGGGGCCCGTGCACACATGTGGCTGAGGCAGGCTTTAATGCAGCAGAGTCTTGTCCTTGTGGGGAGAGGACTTGACCAGGACGACAAGGAGTGGATGGTGACGGAGCTCCCCCTCAGGACTAGACACCACCCCAGGTTCCCATCATTCCATTCTAAGCTGATAAACACCCTTTCATTCATCATTGTCCTTGGATAGCAAGGGATGCTCAGAAAGGTTGCATCACTTTGCCCCCACATTTCTCAGACAAAATGGAGACTGAAACTGACGTTTGTTTTTGGCTTCCAAAGTCTGCAATCCTACTGTGCCTCTCAAACTGTTCAGGTATATCTACTTCTTTCCTACTGTGTGGATCTCTTGGAAATTGTGGTAGGTCAACCCTAGAATAGCTAAGCATACATCCACATCACATCAGATACCATCCACCTAACCTAGATGCTATTTAGCAAGTATTCAATGAGTTTTGAAAATATACAGAAGACAGAACAACGTGAAGTGAAAAAAAATTGATTCATTTGATTGTCTTGTGACCCAGGAAAAAAAGATCACCTCTAAAACTGAAGGATGAAATAGCCCCTTGCCCAGCCTGTGGACTGCAGTTCTCAGAAAGAGGGAGCAGAGAATCCTAGCCCCCCTGCTTCTCCCCAGGGCACCCATCAGGTCTCCTGGGGCTACAAATGCCCACCAGAGAAGCAAGACAGTGATTTGGTTTTCAGCTCAGTTTAGTCACTCATTCGTGTCTGACTCTTTGTGACCCCATGGACTTCAGCACCCCAGACTTCCCTGTCCATCACCAAATCCCGGAGCTTGCTCAAACTCATGCCCATTGAGTCAGTGATGTCATCCAACCATCTCATCCTCTGTCACCCCCTCCTCCTCCTGCCTTCAATCTTTCCCAGCATCAGGGTCTTTTCCAATGAGTCAGTTCTCATCAGATGGCCAAAGTATTGGAGTTTCAGCTTCAGCATCAGTCCTTCCAATGAATATTCAGGACTAATTTCCTTTAGGATGGACTGATTGGGTGTCCTTCCAGTCCAAGGGACTCTCAAGAGTCTTCTCCAATACCACAGTTCAAAAGCATCAATTCTTCAGCGCTCAGTTTTCTTTATGGTCCAACTCTTTAGATTTTGTCATTTCCTTTTTATACAAGTCACCTAAACATCTTGTGAGAAATTCGGAAAATACAGGTAAACCAAGAAAAACTTCCAATGGAGTCATCATAAAAATTTTCCGCTAATACCTCAGCACAGAGACTTTTGGGTCGGAAATCCTTCGGACGATTTTCCGTGTGTTGGTATTCTGTGGATCTCTGCTTTTGCATGCCTGCTTTTCAGTCCAGTTAACACACAGCTGCTTTAGTGTTTCTCAAAGATGGGCCCCCACCAGGTGTGCAGTGAATTACCTGAGGTGCATGTGCAAATGCGGATCCCTAGGCCTTTTGTTCTACTGAATCCAAACCTTGCAGGTTATGGAAGGAAGAATCTGTTCTTAACAAAACTTCTGGCACAGTTGTTGTCTGCACTTCACATTGACAGCCATCGCCTTTGTCACGCCCATACATACTACTCTAGAGTCTGGGTTACTTAGTGCCCTGCTGATGGACACTTGGGCAAGCTCATTTTTCTTCATGATGCCACACGTATCAAAGCATGTGTGACATTAAATAGTGTTTTCTTTGGACAAATTCCTGGAAGTGGGATTGCTGGATGATGGGGTCATTGCTATATGTAGAAGCAGCTGGAGGTGCTGAGATGAGAGTGCTAAGTGGCAGCTGTGGAGCCAGCTCAACCAGTGCCCTACCTTGACCTGGACCCTGCCCTGCCCACCTGGGTGGTCCTGCAGCTTCCCCGCCTGCCCTGCCCAGAGATGCTCCTACCTGGCCACTCCCACAGTTCTCCAGGTGGCTGTCTGTGAATGATTCTCCATGAGGAGGGCTTGGGAAGGGGCCACATTGAGGAGGAGAGCTGCCCCCTCTTACAGGAGTGCTGGGAGTGACAGCTCACACTCCACTTGGGACTCAAGCAGGTTGATGTTACACACCCCTCTTCCTCTCTTCCACTCAGCAACACTGAGAACTTCCACCTGGGTGGCCAATTGCGCCAGGTGCTGGGACCACAGTCTGGGATGGGACTCAGTCCCAGCCTTGGGTTCCTTGCATTCCAGCTAGAGAGACAAAATTGGAGATGAAGGAGATAGGGAAGAAGCCAGGACCTCCTGGAGGCCACAGGAAACTCACCAGGAAGATGACATTTTCTTTGTTATCTCAAGGGGAAACTTCTTTAACTATGAAAGGAACACACAGTTATCTAAGTCACAGAGAAGCACAGAACAATCTTAGAAACCCATCACTGCCTCACTCCTCTGACATAGCTACTATTAGGTTCTGGACTCTGAAATTGCATATTAAAAAGTTATGTACGTATGAATATACAGAAGGAGGTCATACTTCCCAGGATTTTTTCATTAAACTGGTTCTTCCACTCAGCAATATGACTTGGGCACCCTCTCATGTCTATACACCGATGACCTCTGTTTAGAATTGTTTTCCTGGCCGTAAGATTATCTATGTTACAGGTGGTGCCTATGGCCCACACCCTTGTTTCCAGTCAGTATTGTATTATGGGTTTTATGGCCAGGCTCTGCTCCTGACCTGTTGGATAGCCCACCTCCTGGGGCATAGGTCCCCTGTTTATAGCCCATGCCCACCAGGCTCCTCCACCCATGGGATTTTCCAGGCAAGAGTACTGGAGTGGGGTACCATTGCCTTTTCCGTATCAGCATCTATTTGTATCTTAACGAAAACCTTACATCTTAATAGACTGTTGAATTGCTGTACATATTATTTTAGAAGCAAACATGGAATGTAAATAGCAGGAAAGCTCAAGTTACTGATACTAGTGCTGTTGGTGAAGACATGAAAGCCAGAGAAACGCTTTCCTGAAGAATGTTCTATCTAGACTTTGAAGTCGGTTAAGTGGGCACCACCTCTCAGGGAATTGGCTACTGCTGACCTCTAATGGAAACTCCAGGTATTACACCAAAAAGAACTTGGAAACCCAGAAACTAGTTGTGTTATTTGTGGTTGATCCAACGGAAGTTGTGAAACCCTGGGGTCTCGGAAAAGGTGCCAATTTTCTCATGATTAGAGGAAACTTAACAGAGTGGATGGCATAGATCCAGCGAGTCACGCCTCCAACTGCAGTGCCGACTTCTGGCTGGAGCCAACGCTGACCGTTTTCTTGGATCTGTAATGTTTGTAGCACCATGATACATAGCGCTGAAAGCCCATGTGAGCTCACTCTCTAGTTATGTATCAGGCATCACGCTCCCCTGTGTCTCTAATGCGCCCCCTGTCTTCTAGGTGTTCCTGGCTTCAGTCCATAACTGCCTGTGACCTCTCATTATTGCTGGACTCATTTTCATCCTGGTGGGGAGGCCCCACCCCAGGAGAGCTTTAGCTCCTAGTCAACTGATACCTGGAGCTGGGCATCCTGGCTGCCCTTTTCCAGGCTCAAAAGCCCAAGAAACTCTCATCCTGATTGGGTGGAGGCCATCCATTTGCAAAGAAGCCAGCAACAAGGAGCTCACAATGCTAAATGACTGTAAAGTCATTACCTTACTGGCCTCAGCCTAGCTGTAAAGTCCTTTGCTGACTACTTTTGTAGGAAAAGAGTGAGTCCAGAAAGCAACCAAATGTTTGTCTTTGGGTTGTGTTTATCTTACCCCAAGGATGATGTTGACCATTTGTGGGGTCGGGACTCGGACACTTGTCTGGAGACACAGGGCCAGTGGAGGTGGGCAAAGCTTGAAACTGTGGGGGTCCTCAGTGGAAGGGGGAAGGGGGCCGAGGAACCAAAGGAAGGTGGAGAAACAAGACGATGCTGTCCTGAAATGCAGCCAAGAGAAACTGTGTAGGTGGGAAAAGCAGGCCAACAATGGTGCATTTTCATAAAATGTGATGACATTTTAGTGATGTGTGAATTCACTTATGTTCTCTGCTCCAAAACTTCAGAGTGAGACCACCTGAGTTAGTATTCTGAGTTCCTGCATGATTTTATTTATTTATTTTTTTTATCATCAGCAGGGGGAAAACTGGATGGGTTTCGCTTTTTCAGCCCTATGTGTTTCATTTGGCCTCCAGAGGATGACATATAATAAGCTCCACTTTCTGTGGCTGAGATGCTGAGGCTGACACGATCTCTTTCTCCAACTTCAATGAGTTCCCTTAACCCCACAGCATCTTTTCCTGCCCTTGGAAAAGGAGGACCTGGCTGTGATGTAACAAAAAATTAAGGCCAATGTTTGAAAATACATAAGATAAATCCTTCATGGTCTAGGACTGCCATCCTTTCAAATGACCTATATGTGTGCTGGCATATATGTTCACTGCAGAAAATTTAGGGAATACATAAAAAATAGGGAGGAATAATTGAGTCACTGGGTTCTACTACCCAGCAAGAGCAACATCCAGTATTTTATTGTGTGTTCTTAGAACTCTTAAAAAATTTATTTATATTTATTTCCCCATCTCTTGTTTTTTATCCATATCTGTATCTACAGAGTTGGGAGTCAAATCATTCATAGTGTTTTGCAAAACTGGTTTATTTTGGTTAAAAATGATAGAAATGGTTACCATGTATTCTTATGAAATGTGACTTGAAGGGATATATAATATTCCCTCATGAGTCTACCACAATTGTCCTAGTGTTTAAGCTATTTGGGGGGCTTCCCTGATGGCTCAGATGGTAAATAATCTGCCTGCAGGGCAGGAGACCTGGGTTCGATCTCTGTGTTGGGAAGATCCCCTGGAGAAGGGAATGGCAACCTACTCCAATATTCTTGCCTGGAGAATCCCATGGACAGAGGAGCCTGGCGAGCTATAGTCCATGGTGTTGCAAAGAGTTGGACATGACTCAGCGGCTAACGTTTAAGGTATTTTTATTGCTTTATTACTGAAAATGAGGCTGTAATGGACATCTAGTAAGATTTCCTTTGTTTACTTGTACATTTTACAATTTATTAATAATTCTGATAACTGAATAAGCAAAGGCTAAAAGGACATCCCTGGTTTTCAGTCAACAGATGAAGATGTTTGAGTTCAAAGGTGATGAATGACTTTCCTAAGGTACTTTGAATAAAAGTACAAGTGGTTTACAAAAAAAACATTTCAAAACTGATCAATAAGACAGGACTTAGGAAAGTGGGCAAGGCCTCTGTGTCTGTCTGCTCCCAGACAATGTCTTGCATCCCTGCTGGTCCTGAACTGAGAGGGCCACGGTCGCTTGAGGTTGTGAGGAAAGCCTGGGTGAAAGGGAGGAGCCCGATAAGGTCGGGGGCCTTTCCGCAATTCAGACATCCTCCCAGAATGAAAGGAGGGTGCTGTTAGTCTTTATTTGCCAGGTAAGGATTATGAAGACCCGTGGCAAAGAAAGGGTTCCAGGAGCAGAGCCGAGATGGGATCTAGTGTGTAGGATGTTGGTGGAGCCTCCTTGGAGTCAGCACCTCTGAGGGGAGGGGCAGGAGTGAAGAAGTGGGAGCAGGAGTTGAGGGGGGTGGGGTGAATAAAGGGGATGAGATGGAAGAGGGGAAGGAGGGGGAGGGGGGGCAGGGGCAGAGGTGGGAGCAGGGCTGGAGGAGGGGTTTTCTGTTCTTTTTCTGGCAACAATCTTGTACAGAATTTCCATAGCCATGGGAGAGAGGATAAAGTTAACGGTGTTTTTTTGGAAACAGCTCTGAGAACGAGGTACCAAGTTTACGGATGCCATCTCATCTTCTCTGTGGGATTTTAAGCTAAAAATAAATACCTGTATGCATTCTCACTTGGGTCAGAGGATTCATTTTTCCTTTGAAAGAACTAGAAAATATTCATCAGTATTTAATCAAAATATGATGTAGTTGACTTAATTCAATCACTACAAACTGAGCAAAGTGACATAATTGCTTGATAGATGGCCTTAATGCATGGCATAAAATATATATTATGTTCAGAAAATAACTATCAACTTTACTGTATGTTGAGGTTTGTTTGCTTTTCAAATACTGCAAGTAAGATGTGGAGTTTAATTTTCTATTTATTATGTACCAGTTTCACTGATATCCATGTAACTTTTAACCATATGATTTCATATTTTATGCTTTCCATTTCTTGTTACCCCAAATTTGTACCTCCTATTTCTCCTTATCCAAAATTACAATTTTCTACTGACTTCTAGCATTCACTCTCAGTTCAGTTCAGTTCAGTAGCTCATTTGTGTTAACTCTGTGTGACCCATGGACGGTAGCCCATCAGGCTCCTCTCCTGTTTCATGGGATTTCCCAGGCAAGAATACCGGAGTAGGTTGCCAATTCCTGCTCCAGAGGATCTTCCCAACCTAGGGATCGAACCTATGTCTCCTGTATCTCCTGCACTGGCCGGTGGATTCTTTACCACTGCACCACCTAGAAAGAGCTTTTATATGTACAATCTCTTTAAATTTGTGAATGAACAAAAAATTTTCTGTCTTGGAAAAATCAAATTGTGCTTTCTCCTGTCATTTTCAGCAGTGACCCCAGTGCATTGCTTTGGAACAGAAATAATAAACTTTGGTATGAAAAATAATTGACTCCAGCACACATGGTGGTAAGGGGCAAAACCTAAACTTTTCCATCTCTGTGCTGAATATGGGGTTTCACTCTGGAATGACAAAATGCAAGAATCACAGGAGGGTTTTGTTTTTTGTTTGTTCTGGGACTTTCACAGCCACAGTGTGCGTGATACATTTCTACTCCAAGTGGGGATGGTTAAATACTAAACTCCAAATCCCAGTCCTCAGCCACTGTGGTTATAAGGAGAGCAGCCTGTTTATCAAATGAGACTCTCCCCTTTCTAGCCACTCTGATTGGACCAGGCAGAAGCACATGACCCAAGCTGGGCCAATGAGCCTCTTCCCCATGAAAGTCACAAACATTTGGAGAAGAACACATCCTTGAACTGGCTCAGTCTTGACTGCTGGCCTGTGTAGTCCAGAAGTTGCTAGGAATGGCTTTGTTCATTGGGAAGTGGAAAATCAAAGGCTGAACTGCACAGAAATAAGAGTGAGCAGCCCCAGAGAGGGAAGCGTGACTGAGAGACACACTGAAAATGTCCTGGGGTCTTGTGAAGGCTCTGAACTATGGTTTATTACAGTCCAGAGACTCAGGGCATCTGTGCTGACAGATTCCAAGAGCCCCTGCCTCTTGATAACCCATCCCTCTTCCTTTTAATCCCCAAAGCCTCCACCCCCACCCCCTGCCAATAAATCTGCTGTTTTGTAACCCAAAGAGCTTTGACTACAAATCATAATATTAAATATTTGTATTTTTGAAATCTAAAAAGGTAAAAAGAAGGCGTAAGGTTTAACGGTTACTCACAGCTGGCCTGAGATTTGAGGAGTAGAAGCCGTGGAAGTAATAGTATCAGGCGAGGTTTCCCTGGAAGCATTTCAGCTCTGGTCCAGCCACCCTGACATCCATTCTGTGTTACTGTCCTGGGGCAATGTGTGCCACTGAAAAGATGAGGCCGTCACACAAATAGTTTTGGAATAAACTATCTGAAATTGTCTTCGATTTCAACAATTCCTTTTCTCCATCTCATGGGAAGGGTAATTGTGCAACTCTTCTCTCAGCCCACACAGCAATTCCAAGATAGGAGCATCTTTTCCCTTATTTTGCAGAGAAAGGAAAATAATGGAGAATTAATTTGCCTTGGATCACTCAGCTCGTCTAGGGCAAAGGAAAGACTTGCACTCAGTTCTTCTCGTTTTTAAGCAGGGTGCTTTCGTCTGTGACACACAGTGCTGTTTCTGTCTCTTTCCTTGACAAGAATATCAGTCTCACTCCATTTAAAGATTATCAAAGTGTTTAATGAGTAATTTTATTATTTTGGTAGAGGATTGTTGAGGAAAACTTATAATTGGTTTTCATTCATATTTTTTTGTTGCGCAAAAATTGCCAGAAGACAGAGAAGCAAGGTATTTTGGCTTAATGTGTCTTTTTCCTTCCAAAGAATCCCTAAATTATACCCCGCCAAAGAAGTTTGCCTGTAGATATGGTTTTTCAGTACATTTGGAATTATGCACATCCAGATACAAGAAAAAGAACTGTTTATAACAACCAAAATAATGAGGTAACACTTCTTAACAGTAGTTATCTCTTCATATTTTCACTTAGCTAAAGGTTAATGTGGATTATTTCATTCACTCCTTTAAGCAATTGTATAAGGCAATCAAGGTAGCTTTTCTGACGTTACTGTAGAGCATTTAAAAATGTGGGCTATTGCCATTTTTCAAGTTGGATATTGTGCTTTTGCAGACAAAGGAAACAGGAGAAGCACCATCAGGGAATCTGTCTTGAGCCTTCCCAGTGTTGGTCACAGATGACGTCACAGCATGAGGACGACATACTGCCCTTGGCCTGAAGCTGTGTGTTACCCTGCTCTCTCAAAGTGGAGAGGCAGGACCCAGGGCTGCTTCATTAGGTCCAGTGAGAGGTGAGGGCTGGGTTACCAAATCACAGACTTATTAAAGAGTGAACAGAAGGACTTCCCTGGTCATCCAGGGATTAAGACTTTGCTTCCAAAGTGGGGTACCTGGGGTCAATCTCTAGTAGAAGAGCAGAGATCCCACATACTGCTGGGCAGCTAAACCCGAGCACTGCAGCTGCTGAGCCCACACACGCTCATGCTGCAAAGCAGTGAGGCTCCTGCATGACGCAACCAAGACCTGACGCAGCCAAGTATATAAATCTGTTTTTTAAAACAGGCACAAAAACATTATAAGCATGGGGCTCATCAGAAAATCCTTGATTTTTGGTCCAAGAGGTAAAGGTAGCAGAGAACTTCATTAAAAAATGGCCCTTGCAGCAGCCCCCCAAAAATCAAAAACAAAAAATAGTAGTCTTTTAGTTTTTTCCAGTACAAATGAAAATGTTCACTGGGGGGATATGACTTTCAAACTTTATTTTGGATGCTTTCACTCCATCATAGCATGGGCTTCTGACACGCCCACCATACAGCGGCCACCTTATGTGTGCAAGTCAGAAACTAAGGCCACACTGAGGCTGCAGGCCTTACCAGGGCCTTCCGGCCTTCTCCCCAGAAAGGTAAACAACATCTCACTAATAAAATAACCAAACAAACAGAAAAGTATTTGCAAGCAACGTAGTCTAAAAAAAAAAAAAAAAGAGTCCCGATGTATATAAATACTATTATCATGATTAACTTAACAGGAATTCTTACCTAAAGAATGTATTTTTATTTCTTTGTTTTTAATATTCTAATTTATTCCATCATTTGGCTGGGCCTGGTCTTAGCTGTAATATGTGGGATCTAGTTCCTTGATCAGAGATGGAACCTGGGCCCCTCTGTTGGGAGCATGGAGTCTTAGCTACTGAAGCACTAGGGAAGTCCCTGTACTTTGTATTTCTAACGAATGTCTCAAACCACTCCATATGTGCGTGCTTCTGAAGTACGGTAGGCTGAGTTGTTTTCATCATGGAGCTCACTGACATGTGTACTGTTTATCAGTGTCTCTGTCTCCCTGTTAGTGTGCAGCCAGACTCAATAGTAAAACAGACTTCAGTGGTGGAAGGGACTTTTACCCCAGGTTGATAGTTAAATCCATGTGACCGTGAGTTTTGGGGGAGATGGTATATGATGCAATTCAACAAGTTTGTTGTAGGAGTCAGGATGCAGGGTGCCCGCCAGCCACCCAGCCTGCATCAATGACAGTGTCCTCTGTGTTTTATTTAGTTTATATGAGATGCTTCCTCCTTGCTACATCTTCATCTGAGCTTCCGGCAGAAGGGTGACAGTTCTGCTGTCTTAGCCACATGGAAAAACAGGTAGCCTTTGTGCCAAGACTTTCTTTCATTCTCTCTGTCTCCTCTCCTGCTACTGGTGACCACCCTGCTTGAATCGCGTTTGGGCTACTTTGCTCCTGATGAATTTCCCAAACTCTGTCCACGGCTAGCAATTACATTCCTTGTAAGCTGCCAGCTTACAAGGAATGCAAGTTGGATTGCCTCCCTCTCCACCCCCAAAGTTGCATGTTTATCCTTCTTCACCTTGATTCCCGGAAGAGTCAAACATCTGACACTCAGGTCAAGCCTGAAGGAAATGGTTGTCCCAGCTGAAAGTAGCCTGGATCTCAGTTTGCTTTTTAAGGCACTTACTCAAAATCAATGTCTAATATTTTCTTTGTGTGATGCAGTGCCTCTCAATAAAAACAAAAAGAGGTGCTTGACCTGAACTTTAAGAGGTCCAGGCAGCAGCGATGTTCAGTGGAGAGAATAGTATTCCATTACATGTGTCTGATGAAATAAATGATTCTGACTTAAACATCCAAGCACAGCTGAGATGGAGGAGACTTATTCCCTCAGCAGAACAACACGCCAGCAGGCACTTAACTCCAGACTCTTTCTTGCCTGTATTCTGTTCTCTCAAGATGGATGCTTTAGATTATTTAATGGAGAAAGGTAGCACTTTGAACTCCAGGAAAATCAAAACGTTACAGCTTTGAGGTTTTTATTTTTTTATTTTGGTCTCACAGTACCTAGTGAATAAAACCAGCATTTTTTTTTTAACTAACAAGCAAAGTTGTCTCATCTTTTAAGAAAGCAACTTCAAACATTTGTTATAGATGAAAGCTGGTCAAGCATGTAAGCAAATCATTTCGGTGTCTGATGGTTATATAATAAAAGGCATTTGATTCAAAACAGTGTGTCATGTTGGTCAGCAAATCCCTGCTTCCACTAAATAACCAAAATACACAAATTGAAATAAAGTGAAATTCTTTTTCCAGAGTTAATGAAAGGTTCCTGTTTGTGAATTGTAGGCTTTGAAGTCCAAAGCTTCCCAACAGCACCAGGAATTCACCAGTGATTTATGACTATTTGGACAAGTGGTGACCAGAGCGTTACTCTATGGAAAGCTGACATTCCCTACCTGTCAAGGCGGCCTTCGTACAAGCTGGGCTCTGACTCCTCTGCCCGCAGCTCCTGCTCGCCTGGGCTCCGGGTGGGGTCCGAACGGGCTGTGTGGTTTGGCGCGGCCTCCGCTCTCCTCCGGGCCCTCGCCTTTTCTCTCCACCTGCCCCGACTCCACACGCCACTCTCCTTCGCATCAGCCTGCTCACTTGCCCCAGGCCCAGACAAAGCCCACTTCCCTCCTGTGCCGTCTCTCTGGTCCTTTCTTTGTGACACTTGGTTGATCCAGGACACTAATCTAAGGCCAGTTTGCCTGAGTGAGTAGGGGGTACTCGTTGGGTCCAAGAGATCGTTCCAGAAGTTCCCCAGATGGACAGTGGCCATCTGCGTAAACAAATAGTGGCCACGTTTCCCATCCCATCTTTAAGCCCTCTCTGCCTATCCTGGGAGTTGGCCAGGCCCCAGGATAGTCCAGACCAACAGACCCTGTGGGAGACCCAAGGGCCTCACAGGGACAGGTGGGTTCTAGGAGAAGAGCACCCTGCATCCTCAGATGCTGGAGTGTGCGGTCCTTGCTGGGTGGCATCCAGGACAGACACTCAGCTTGGAGGTGAGGCTGGGTTTTGACATGATCTGAGTTGGAGTATCTGAATGGCTCCCCTAATCCCCCCATGCCCTGTAGCAGTGTGGTCATAAAACACACACACACACACACACACACACACACACACACACACACACACCAAGGATCCCAGTACATTCATCAAAGCTAATGTGTGTTTCTGAGTTGTTTTCTTTTCTTATTTTGATAACTTACCTGGAAGCCACATGATTTTCACGACCATGAATATAAACTAGTGTGAACAAGACATAAAATGACCCCCTTTATCTCAAAGTTGATCTTCCTATGTTTTTACGCTCTGGTTTTCTCTGTCGCTACACTACCTTTCATCTCCGTCAGCTGGCGTTTCTGGTACATTCCTGCACATCTCCTTTTGTGACGCAACATCCGGATGTAAAGAAAGCCCAAGACGAGAGCTGTCATCGAGGGCTTCACGGTCTAGTTGGAGATAAAAGAGTAAGCCTGAAAGAAGTAGTAAGTGAGGTGGCGTGGAGGGTGGGGGTGCTGGAGAGAGCCGAACAGCTGACCCCCTAGTCAGGGGCTTCAGACCCAGTTTTGTCCCTTATTGATTGCATGGCCTTGACACCAGGGACAGCTTCTGGAGCCTCTGATTTTGGTCCACACATCTGAAAAGTGACGATTATGTGGCTCCTGCCTCGTAGGTTTCAGTGAATGTTGAATGTGAGGATGGAGCCATTCTTGGCTCTCTGAGAAACACGTGACTCAGGTCCACTGGTCACCAGAGTGCCCTGGAGTCATGAAAAAAAAGTCTGGCTCCTGGGAAAAGTTTTGCCTGATGAGTAGAAGGTGGCCTAAGTGGGATCAGGATGGGACTATCCATTTCGAGAAAAAGAGAAGAAAGAATAGCACATCTTTAGACACTACCTTTGTGTCCCAAAGTTACATCTTGTTTTCTGGATCTCATGGAAACACCTCACTCCTTGAAGGAGAAAATACGAACATATTCTTATTTTGGGTAAAATATTTAAGATGGAAGGCACCAGGCACAGCTTTTCTGAGTACAAAAAGCATAAAAAAAGACAAGAACAGAAAAAATGTTGTTTGTTTAATGTGCATGGAGGGTGAAGGAAAAAAAAAAAGATCTTCAAATAGTTCAGCGTCCTGTCGCTTGGCTGCAATTCATTTCCAAATAAAATTCTTCCCAATACCATCCTGGCCCTGCCTCCCCTGCCTGCCAGCCCTCACTCACTCTTCCCAGAACCACCAGCATCTTTCCCAAGGCCGCACCAAAGAAAAATAGCACCTTTGTCTTTTTACACAGCTTCCTAACTAAAAACACGGGACCCCTTAGAACTGAGCTCTGGGTGGAGTCCACGCTCAAAGACATGCCCTAGAAAAATCAAGCTTGTCAAAATTTATGAATGTGTTGATATGGATCATAACTCCATCTGTAGAATGAAATCAGGACATTTGAATCTGAAATTTATGTCTCCGTGATGTCAACTATCTGGAAAGAAAGGAGTTTCCAGAACAAAGAGATGGTCTTTCACTCGTATTAGACAAGCTGGAATGCTCCTTGAGATGCTGGTGAAGAGACAGTTGAGGGGACACATGGCCCTGCGTGGACTTTGGGCGAGATACCGTGCGTCTCCACTTTGCACTAGACTCTGCTCCTTACTCAAGTGTTGTATCTGGCTCCACTCTGAGTGCGAAAGATGAATTCTTTCAAAACTCTCACTGCTGTCCAAATGAGATGGGAAAATGCCTCAAGACCACTGCTTATTCAGCTCTTTCCACAGAAGGTACCTGGAATGCTGGCCGGAGTTTTTTCTTCTTTATGCCTCTATGCTTTCACTTTTATTGCTGTTTCTTCAGATTATGTGAAGAGATAAATAGAAGGGGAGGATGTTGGGCAGGGAGTGTCTTGGGATACCCTGGTGTTTTCATGAGCTCCCAAACCCAGCTTGATTGGAAGACAGAAGTTAACTCTGGGCTGGTGGGTTCATCATCAGAGCCCCCAAGGCCACGAGCATTTTCATGCATGATATTTCCCCCAAGATCCTGTTATTCTTCTTTAGGACCAAGAGCACTCACAGATGTTCCTAGAACGTTCACTGTGGCTACAAACCACAACCTCTCTGCACAAAGATCTGCAGCTGCCCCTGTAAAGGAACATTTTAAATTGAAGCAGCATGAGAAAAGTGGAAATATCAGGTTTGCAGTTAGTATAGAGTATTGGAAAGAGTCACATAGCTGGTAACTAAAGCCATGCGCATGGATGAGTCACCTAGAAAGAGAAACGGAAAGAGAGAAGGCGGCCCAGGACTGAGTGGCAAGGGTCTCCCACATTTAGAGTTCAAGAAGGTGGGTTATCCAGGTATGAAATACAACAACTCAAAAATCTCTGAAGGGTCAGATCTTGCCCCAGCTCTGTGGTGGGTGAGCAGAATAAGAACTGGAGAGAGACCCCCAAGAAACTGGATATCATATACTGAATGAATGGGGTGGAGAGGTGGGGGGAGTTCAGGGGGATGTGAATATGGAATGTCCACTGCCAACTTCATAGGTGTTGAGGTTGGTATTATCTGCTGCCCAGGGTAGAGTCTACATGGTTCATACCTTTTCACCTCCAGAAGCAGGACTCTTTTCTGATCATTTTTACAAACTTTTCTGAATGCAGAAAAGACATTCAGAGGCTTTGGAGGTCACCAAGGGGATATCTATATTTCAGAAATTATGGTAGTACCTCACAGCCTGCCATAAATACCAGTACCCTAGAACATTAATTAGTATGTTACCAAGATCGCAAACCAGAGTTTATTATGGTGATTTCACATTCTGTGATGTGTGTGTGTCTATTAAATGCCAGATGCCTCTGAGTCACAGTGGCTTTTATTCTACTTGTTTATCAGTTGCTAAGTCGTGTCCAACTCTTTGAGACCCCATGGACTGCAGCAAGCCAGGCCCCTCTGTCCTCCACTGTCTCCCAGAGTTTGCTCAAATTCATGTCTGTTGAGTCAGTGATGCTATCTAATCATCTCATCTTCTGCCTTCAATCTTTCCCAGGATCAGGATCTTTTCTAATGAGTCAGCTCTTCAAATCAGGTGGGCAAAGTATTGGAGATTCAGCTTCAGCATCAATCCTTCCAATGAATATTAAGGATTGCTTTCCTTTAGGATTGACTGGTTTGAGCTCCTGGCTGTCCAAGGGACATTCAAGAGTCTTCTGCACCACAGCTCAAAAGTATCAATTCTTTGGTGCTCAGCCTCCTTTAATAAGGTCCAACTCTCATATCTGTACATGACTACTAGAAAAACCACAGCTTTGACTGTACAGACTGTTGTCTGCAAGGTGATGTCTCTGCTTTTTAATATGTTATCTAGGTTTGTCATAGCTTTTCTTCCAAGGAACAAGCGTCTTTTAATTTTGCGGCTGTAGTCACCATTCACAGTCATTCTGAAGCCCAAGAAATAAAAGTCTGTCACTGGTTCCCATTGTTTTCCCATCTATTTGCCAGGAAGTGATGGGACTGGATGCCATGATATTAGTTTTTTGAATGTTGAGTTTTAAGCCAGCTTTTTCACTCTCCTCTTTCACTTTCTTTAAGAAGCTGTTTGGTTCCTCTTCTCTTTCTGCCATAAGGGTGGGGTCACCTGCGTATCTGAGGTTATTGATATTTCTCCCAGCAATTTTGATTCCAGCTTGTGCTTCATCCAGCCTGGCATTTAGCATGATGTACTCTGTGTAGAAGTTAAATAAGCAGGATGACAATATATAGCCTTGATGTACTCCTTTCTCAATTTTGAACCAGTCCATTGTTTCATGTCCAGTACTGTTTCCTCTTAACATGCATACAGGTTTCTCAGGAGACAGGAAGATGGTCTGGTATTCCCATTTCTAAGAATTTTCCATGGTTTGTTATGATCCACACAGTCAAAGGCTTTAGCATAGTCAAAGAAGGAGAACTAGATGTTTTTCTGGAATTCCCTTGCTTTTTCTATGTTGGCAGTTTGGTCTCTGGTTCCTCTGCCTTTTCTAAATCCAGCTTGTACATCTGGAAGCTCTCAGTTCACATACTGTTGAAGTCTAGCTTGAAGGATTTTGAGCATTACCCTGCTAGCATGTGAAATGAGTGCAATTGTGCTGTGGCTTGAATTTTCTTTGGCATTGCCCTTCTTTTGCATTGGAATGAAAACTGACTTTTCCCAGTCCTGTGGCCACTGGTGACATATTGAGTGCAGCATTTTAACAGCATCATCTTTCAGGATTTTAAATAGCTTGCCTGGAACTCTGTCACCTCCACCAGTTTTGTTTGTAGTAATGCTTCCTAAAGCCCATGTCACTTCCTTCTTCAGGATGAGTAAAAAATCGGATGAGTGAAAAATTAGGAGGGAGGAAAAGCAGGAGAAAAGAGTCATGAGGTTAGAAGAAATTTTGCTTCCTATCAGAGTGCGTCACGTTTTTCTGGTAAGGGAGAAAGACTCAAAGGAAAAAAAGAATAAATACTGTTAAAGAATGGGTTGTGGTCTTAAGGAGGAAGGACAGCTGAGTTCAAAGGATTCTCTTTGACAGGGAAGAGATCTTTACTCTTTGACTATGGCAGAGAATGGAGGAATCAATGATGACAGAATCTGAACTGGAAATAAGCGAAGTTCAAAAAGGTCTTAATAAAAATTTCAAGCTTCCTAGAAGTAATGAGATCATCCTCTGTGAGAAAAGGCTTAGAAATAGGGACTCAGGGAGAGGGGAAAATAGGATCCATGGCAGACTCTAATGGGTCTTGTTAATGATCTGACAAAATACTGAGCATTTATAAATCTGTTGTTAAAACCTCCAGTTGTCTGAGCAGCATCCAGCTGGGATCAGCTCACATGATGAAGACTCGCAGGCTCATCTAGACCAAGATCAAGGATCAGATGAACGTTGTCAAAGCACGTGCATCTTGGCAAATGTCCACACGTGACTTCAGAGGAGCTGGGTGACCTGGTTGTCCCTTTGCTTGCAGGCAACAAGAAGCTCAGTGGAGTGGCGTGGAAAGACTGTGGGCTTCGAGTCACCCAGGCGGGACTAGCATCCAGCTCAGCCATCCACACCTGGAGGACATTGGCCAGAGGGCTGAGTATCTGCCCATCTCCTGTGATGCCAGGTGTGGACCCGACAGTCCTCACCACGTAGGCTTGTGGAGAGGACTCATGGGAGTAGGAGGCAGAAAGCATTTAGTGCAGAACAAGCAACCACCACATCACGGCTCTGTCTCTGCTTTGCAGCTTTTGCTGTAGAACAGTCGATGGAGCACCCGCGGATACTCTGGGTTCAGATTTCACTGTGGTTCACAGTGGTTCTGTGAAGATGAAGCCGTTGCTGACAGTCCATGCTGTGCACATTTCAGAAATGACCACTGCAAGCTGCTCTGCCTAGGACCTAACTTATTCACCATAGCTGATTTCTCTATCATCTCTTTAGCATCTATCTATCCCTTTGGCTGTCTGTTTATCTATATATCATCATCTGTCAACTCTCTCTCCCTATCTATCGTCTATCTGTGCGTGTGTGTGTGTTTCAGGGGGTTTAAAGGTTTTTTGTTGTGTTTTTTTTTTTTTTTTTGCATTTGGTTACTGCTATGCTTCACCTTTTCACTTCCACTTAAAAAAAATTCATTTCCCCCAAATTCTCAGTGGTTGTGTGAGCGAATTATTAAAAACATGAAGAACAGGCACCTGCACTGTACCTTCAGTACATCAGACCAGACACTCTGAGATCAGTCGCCGATACAGATCCATCACTCCTGGCCATCCAGCTGTATCTCTGCCTCCCATCAGACAGGCAGCCCTCTCCTGATTCTGTGATTCTAGGAGCTTCTCTCATTCATGTCGCAACCACCAGGTCTTGGCTAATGAGTATGTGTATTTGGAGTGATGCTTGAGGCTTGTTAATAAGTTGCTACCTGTGGAAATGTGTTCTCATTTGGAGAAACTGAGGAAGTCAAGAGGGGTGGATTGGCTAACCTATCCTGGAGACCCTGCGTGGACAGAGTATTCAGTGTCCTGAGGGGCCCTACCAAAACGTGGATCTTTCCCTGCTTCACAGACAGTGAGAAATCCAGAGGTTTCCCTCGCCTGAAGAGGGCCACCCTGTGAGCCGAAGGCAGTCTATGGGATCATGTGGACTTCAATGCAAGGTTGAGGACGAGGTGCCTGCAGTGACAGAGCGGGGGCCTCACTGGACTTGCAGGGCCTCAGCTGCTTCTGTGCTGATTTGGTAATGACTACTTCACTGGGAAGGTCTACCTGAGTGTCAGAGTTTTGTCTGCAAATGGCTTTCCTCGTGTCCTGTCATTTCCCACCAAGAAAAGCCCTAAGAATTTTGTATGATATAATCACCTAAGGTCAGCTGGTACTGTGAATAAAGGGAAGTAATCACCACAGCAATAATCGCTACTGGTTCTCATCAGGGAAAAGTCCCCCTGAAATCCAGGTAGAGGGATTTCACCAGTAGAACCAGCCCTTTGGCCAGGATGCTGGGAATGTTCCTTGTAGGCATCTACATCCATCAGCGATTCCACATGGTTCTGGTTCTGGCTGACGTTGGTGCTCACCGAATGTGCCTTTGCCTTGCCTTTTCTGATCAGCTTTCAGTCTGGGTGAGACCTGTTAGTGAAATGAGCTCTCTGGTTTGTTTTCATGTCTGACAGTCTTTATGCAAATCTCTGCCAGAGAGATGCTGGTTTGAGTCCTCGGAGGAAAAGGCCACGACTGTCTGGCCCATCCCCAGATTCTCAATACATGGTATAGTCTGGCCCATGGGAGGGGCTCAGTAAACCCCAGTTAGATGAGTGACCGAGGCAGGGAATGAGTGAGGTTTGTCCCTCCCTCCCGGCCTTGAGTAACCTGCTGTCTGTCTATCCCACGGGAGGGTGCGTGGGTAGGACAAACAGCAAGCGGTGCTGAAGGGTCAGTTACTGCTGATGAGTCTTCCCATCTCCAGTTGAGTCTCCACAAGATTCTTGGACAGAATTTCCCTCAGACGTATCTAAATCGCAGATTTAAGGACTGAAAAGAAAATTTGACGTTTCTGGCAATTATCATGCAGTTGCTTTAAAGGGAAAAATTAAAATTATACCGACAAAGGGCTGCTTAAAAGAGAAACAAATACATGAAAATCCTTTATTCCACTCAGTTTTGGAAGTCAAGCTCTTGGGCATACAAAGCAAATGACCTTGCTCTGTGGTAAAGGGGGTCACATTCAAACAAAATGGAAAAGAATGCTGCAAGAACCTCTTTGACTAACCAGGGACATGCCCTTAATAACAAACCCACCTCTCAGCCTCCATCCCTTCCTGTTGGTGGCTGCTGCCTGTCTAGAATCACTTTGGATCAAATGTGCCTTTCATGGAGAGAAAAGGGGAGATTTCACCTCAGGAAAGTCTCTCATGTTATAAACGAGGAAACCAAGGCCCAGAGATGTCACGTGATAGAGTTGTGCAGCCAGCATGCAGCGGACCCGAGATCCATAGCGACCTCCAGCAGCAGCTATGAGATGCCTGTTGTGTGCATCACTGGGGCCTCAAGGTAGGACAGGAGTAAGAACAGTCCCTTCCTCCTGGGAGCTCGTCTCCTAACCACACCTACGAAAACTTTGAGAACACACAGCACATTTGATGTTCTGTTTTTTTCCCTGATAGAGGACCTTGTAATGAGTTAAAGGAATTTCAACATGCAGGTTGTCACCAACTGTCTCTCCCGTATGGGATGCTGGTGCCCTAAGGAAATCGTTTACCATCTAACGACTCACGTGCTACCCCTGGTGCCTGCAGCTACGGTGAGCAGGTGGGGCTGAGTGCCTGACTTGGGACACCCAGCCCCTCTTGACCATGGACAGTCTCAGGCTTGGCAGCCGTGATCTCCTAAGGGTTAACCACAGGCTCCAGGGCCGGCGGTAGATTTCTGAGAGTCACTGCTCGCTCTCAGGGCCAATGCCAGCACGACATCTGGCGTGCACCTGAACAAATCCCAGAAGTTTCCTTTGCGATGTTGAACAAATCTGTGCCTTGACTCCTGGCTCTGAAACCCACTGTGGTGAGTCCTCCGGCAGGCAGGGCAAGGCCTCCTTCACACGAGGACCACGCCAAGAGGAGCAGCGTGACGCCGCCTCCACCCAGCCTGCGCCCCAAGCCGTCATCTAGGCTCCTTCTGCCAGTAATTCCATTTGGCTCACTCACGTTTTGAAGCCAGCTTTTCCAACTGCAGATGAGTCATCTCTTTTTCTCTCCTTTTCTCCCTGTTCTAGACTCAGTTTCCCCTCCAAAACCCCACCCCTCCCACCCTTCCATGTGCATTCCCATCCACCAAGTCTCATCCCTTAGAGTGGCTTGAATTAAAATCAGGCCCTCAGGAACTTCCCTGGTGGTCCAGCAGTTAAGACTCTGAGTTCCCAATGTGGGGGGCCTGGGTTCCATCCCTGGTCAGGGAACTAGATCCCACAGGCTGCAGCTAAGAGTTCACATGTGTGCATGCTAAGTGGCTTCAGTCGTGTCCAACTCTGCGACCCTATGGACCATAGCCCACCAGGCTCCTCTGTCCATGGGATTCTCCAGGCAAGAATACTGGAGTGGGTTGCCATGCCCTCCTCCAGGGGATCTTCGCAACCCAGGGATTGAGCCCATGTCTCTTAAGTCTCCTGCATTGTCAGGAGGATTCTTTACCACTAGCACCACCAGAGAAGCCCAAGAGTTTACATATTGCAACTAAAGATCCCACATGCTGCAACTAAGACTTGGCACAGGCAAATAAATAAAAATAAATAAATGTTTTTTAAAAAGATCTACTCTAAATAAAAGAAGCCCTCAGAGGGGCACTGACTTCCCTCACACTCTCCGTCACTCCCACCTTGTGCTGAAGGCATCTTGTCAGGCATCAGTGGTCCATAATCCTGGCATCTAGTTACTTTCCCTGAGTGAGAGTTAGATTGCAGAATACTGAAGATGAGCAGGCTTGATAAGGTTATTCGGACCCATAGCCCCATGACACAGATGAAACGAACAATGCCCCAGAGGATCCTGTTGTCCCCCAGGTCTGCAAGCATCCTCAAGCCTTCCCTTTGGGGGTCCTCCCTCCTCTGTGTTCGGGAACCCCTTCCTGTAGCCACAGCTTCTGGTGAACTCAGTCCACCAACTTCATGAGGGCCCTCGGGACTCCACCTGGGAGAAACTGTCTTCCTCCCACCCACCCTCACCTCACCCCTCTGCCCTGGGATGCGCTGTTTCTCATTGCTTTCCCCGGTTCTGGGCAGCACTTGTGCTCAGCATCCCATGGTGTAGGACATGCATGCTGTCTTAGTGTGTGCCCTGCCCTCGAGAAGGAAAACCCAGAGACCAGGATTCCAATGCTGGATTTGGCCGGTGACCCCAGGGGCCACTGGCAAGAGGTGGAGAGGAGAGGAAAGCCCTTGAAGGGCGAGTTGTAGCCCCAGGTCTGCTGTGGGGGGTGAGTTCAGGGTGAGAACAGCCTCCAAGAGCAGACCCATCAGAGAGCAAGGAAGCACACATGTTCACTGGCCACTGCCAGCCCCTCCTTCTGGGGGGGTTCCTCGAGGAACACCAACTCCCTGGCATCTCCAGCTCCTCTCAAACTCTGGGCAAGCTCTCAGTCAGAGACACCTGGAACCACGTGTCAGGGTCCCTGGCATGGACTGAGGGGCCGGCAGTGTCCTGGATTGGGTGTACCTCCACGTCCCCGAGATACGGTACAGAATGGGCATGCTGCTTGTTTTAATTGAACTAAAACCTGAATGAAACCAGTTGGTAAACCTTCCTCCTCAACTAAGAGAGAGATGGTAACCCAGAAGAATATGAGAAAAGCCTAGAGTTTGATGTAAAGTATCGAGAAGTCCCAGTTTTCTGCAAGGTGAAAGGTCTAGATCATTGGGTCAAGTGAAGATTGAATAAGATATAATATACACATATATGTTCACATGTGTGTACACATGTGTGTGCATGCACATATACATACACACACACGTCTCACATTTATGTGTATATAAATACCTGCACCCAAACAGAAATAACCTCTCATCCCAAGTGGTCCACTCTCTGCCCAAAGTCAACTCCAGAGAACCTCAGTCCAGTCACCGCCACGGACACAGAGGAGTCCCAATTGCTGTTTATGCTACCATCTCACCAAAGATGGGGATCAAAGTTGTTACCCATGGCCACACGCCTCGAAATCTTTAGGCACTTCCTCCCAGTGCCCTAGACGCTTGCCCAGCACACCTCATCCCTACCCTTCCCTCTGTGACAGCCCCCCATCCTTTCTCCTCTTCTGTCCCCGCTCTCCATCCAGAGGTTGACTTAAGAGATAGTCCATGGGACTTCTCTAGCTGTTCAGTGGTTAAGACTTCACCTTCCAATACAGAGGGTTTAGGGTCGATCCCCAGTCTGGGAGTTAAGATCCTACATGCCAAGAAACCAAACATAAGACAGAAGCAATAGTTCAACAAATTCAACAAAGACTTTAAAAATGGTCCACATGAAAACAATCTTAAAAGAGAGAGAGAGAGAGACTGTCTATGTTTGTGTGTTGAAGCCACACTGGCCACCTCAGCTCTAACAGAAGCCTACCTCCTCCTTTTACAATAGAAACATGGCCTCCACTCCCACGTCCTTGTCTGAAAGATGCCCAACCAGTAATGAAGGGATGATGCCAATTAGCTTTGTTGTCTCTCTATGACTCTAAAGATAATAACTCTCTCCTTTCATGTTTTATTCAAAACTGGCCCACACGTTCACAAGGATCCATCTCTTTTTAATGTGTGTTCATTCAGATCCCCAGCAACAACGGCAGAAAAGATAAGTATTTTGACATGTGTTCTTTTTAAATGCTTAAGATCGGAGAAGCCAAAGGCAAAATATGCTCAGAAATAAATGAAAACACGTGAAGCCAAAAATGTGCATTCTGGCCTCTGGGTCTGATTTTGCTTCCTGAATGCCCTGTCCACCCTGCTCTCCAAAGTGTCCCTCAGGTCAAGTCTTCCAAGGATCACCGTCCAGTCCTCTTAACCCCTCCTGCCTCCCTTCTTGTCTGATCACCTAGTAATTGCCTTGTGTGTCTGCATGCATGCTCAGCGACTCAGTCATGTCCGACTCTGTGCGACCCAGTGGACTGTAGCCCGCCAGGCTCCTCTGACCATGGAATTTCCCAACAAGAATACCAGCCTGGGTTGCCATTTCTTCCTCCAGGGGATCTTCCCAACCCAGGGATCAAACCCGCGTCTCCTAAGTCTCTTGCTTTGACAGGCAGATTCTTCACCACTGTGCCACGTGGGAAGCCAGTTATCTGGCATTTGGTGGTGTTGTTTAGTCACCCCGTCATGTCCAACTTTTTGTGACCCAGAGACGGAACCCAGGTCTCCCACCTTGCAGGTGGATTCTTTACCATCTGAGCCACCGGGGAAGCTATGCTGTGCTGTACTTAGTCACTCAGTCGTGCCCAACTCTGCGACCCCATGGACTATAGGTCCACCAGGCTCCTCTGTCCATGGGATTTCCCAGGCAAGAATACTGGAGTGGGTAGCCATTTCCTTCTTCAGTTTTCCTGCATGTCTGTTATCTCATAATATTACTTTGAGAAGACACACAGGCTGGGGCAGGACCTTTTAGGACCTTGTCCAGATCATGCGCAGCACCTTGTATGACTTTCAGCTCCCATTTCTTCCTCTTGCCTGACCTGATGTCACAGGGTTGTGTGGATGATTATGTGAAATGCTGTCTCGGAGGCCGACCCAGTAGACTTTAACACTTATTTTTCCCTTTCTGAGTCTTTGCCCTCCTCATGTCACCCATTATCATTTCCGTGGGAGTGTGTGTGTCCTGGATTCCAACATTATTGCCAGCTACTGAGGAGGAGAGTGTCCAAGCACAGGGTGATCCCAGGATGGCTCGAGAAGAGTGGGGAGGTGAGGCTAAGAACGAGTTTCCAAGCGAGTTATCACTGTGGATCATTGCAGCTTAATGCTATGAAACTCTGGATAAAGGTATAAAACATGCCTCTCAAAGTCGGCCAGCCTGAGGTGCTAAGAGGCTGGGGGATCAGCCTCCCCGCAAATCAGTCATGAGTTAAGCACTGTCCCAGGCCACCGCTGTGCTCTCAGGCAGAGTCACCTTTCGAGGTTTCAGGGAACGACCCAATGAAGAGATGTAGCCATTGGCTGCTTGAAATTCTGCCCTAAGGCGGCCCTGCCTGAAGGAAATGGCTGGGTCCCAACAGAATCTGCTACAGGTGTTGTTGGCTGAGAAATGAAGCTTGTAATAATGACTGACACCAAAACAACATTTTTGAGTGTAAATATTGACCTTTTCTCAATGTGGTGCATGGAGTTAGCTGTGGCTCATACCGACAAGAGGGGGTAAAGTCTCGGTCCCGCACCAATGATCTTACTTAGATCTGACTACAGGACACCTCTTCACATCTAGTTAGCTTGATTCCTTACAGCATAGAAGAACAAAAGTGCACTTGTGGGTTTTCCCTGGTGGTCCAGTGGTGGAGACTTTGCTTTCTACTGAGGTGGGTGGGGGTTTGATCCTTGGTCGGGGAGCTAAGATTCCACGTGTTGCAGGGCAAAGGAATGAAACATCAGGGGCAGTATTGTACAAAATTCAATAAAGATTTTTTTTAAAAATAGCCCGCACCAAAAATCTTAAAAATGCACTCACTTGTGTGTTTCTTTATGTGTGCACGTAGTATAGTAACAAGCCCATTATAAAATCTCCATGCAGAAGTTTAACCAAGAAACCAGTAAGAGTTCCCCAAATTATTACAAGAGAATGGATAAATACAGGCTGAGAGGGAGGACAGAGAGTAATGTGGCCAGCCCTGAGCCACGAGAAGCATCATGGTTGAAGGAAGTAGTGCTGGCCTGAGCAGCAAGGGCTGCCTGGGAGTTAAATTGGTGGAAGGTATGGGGAGGGGACTCTGGACATCTTAGGAGGAAAGGTCATGGGTAGAGAGACCCACAGCTGGAGGAACATGGAGGGAACCAAGGTGAGATCTCACGACTGTGGGAGTTTTGACTCAGAGTCTTAAAGGGGCATGCATTCGCACTGTGACCCTGGCCAAGTGGCTTAGCTTACCTGCTGTTTATATCTGAACAATGAAAAGAACAATGTCTCCTTCATATTAAAGTAGCACTGCCCAATAGGAACCTCTGGAATGATGGAAATGTCCTATATCTGTGCTGTCCAGGACAGTGGTCACTGGCCATCTGTGGCCACTGAGCATGTCATACCCGTCTACTGAAGTGGAGAAATTGAATTTTCATTTCATTTCATTTAAACTTAAATGGCCACAGGTGACCCATGGCTGGGCAACAGTGCTCCATCCATGCCACCCCGAGGTGATATACAGGTCTTTGTATCCAATGCTAATTTAAAATTGCCTCTTGGACAGAAATGTATTTGATTTCAACGTGGCGGTGACCAGCCGTCCCCACTGATAGCAATGGCTTTCCTGGCTGGCGCTCTTCCAGCCCTGTGATTGACTTGGCCAGTTGAAAACAAAGTTCAAATGGCAGCCACTAAACGCTATGAAATATCTTAATTTTAACCTAAACAGAGGGCAACAACAGTCTCCAAGGCAGAAGCAGGGGCTCAGCAGATGATCCAAAAGACAAGAAGAAAAGTCAGTTTAAAGAAAACAATCAGTGGCTGAAAGCTATTAAGTTCACTCTTCTAGTTCAAAGAGATTCGAAATGGCAATTTGTCAGGCAACTGTTGTCGCTTTAGACGCCCCTAGTTGTTTTCTTTGAAGCCCTTGATTGACTGCAGGAGCCTGGGCCAGATTCTTCTAAGGACAGGATTTCCACAGTTGAACACATTTATGTCACAGTAATTATGACTCTTCCCAAATTTAATCAACAAAGGCATAAGAGTGCAAGTTTGAGAAATTATGCATGTGTTCAGCAGGGTCCAGGCAACAGCTTGGGTGAACGTGGACGAGCTCAGACAGCCAGCTGGATGGTTTGGGTCACTTAGTTGTATCAATCCCAGGCTGGAGAAGGTTGTCTGTTGGTGAGCCAACAATGAAACAGACTTCAACTTGAGAAGGATCATTTCTACGAATGAGCAACTAATGGAGAGTAATCAAGTGCGCTAACACTGTATTATCTCTCTAGCCAGCCAAGCTGGGGTCTAGAAGGATCTCTTTTGCTAGTCATTTCTGAAAATAGGTGCAAAGGTGAGTGCACCCCTGGGAAGCAATGAAAGGCTTCCACAGAGATATGAGCACAGGAAGACCAGCGTGAAAGAGCTGTACATGCTTCTGTGCTCTTGACTCAGACTTGCCTCTAAAAACGAACAGAATGGAGAGAGGATGGAGAAGCCTTCTGAAGCATTTTGACATTAAGAAAAATTACTTGCAAAGTTATTTGCTATTTGCAAGGCTGTCAATAACCTCCTCAGCAATGGAAGTGTTTCCATGGGTGTTTGCAGAGGAGGTTGAGGGGCGAAATTTGTCAGGGCAGGGGTCCAACCTACGTGTCCACAAGGAAGGTCAACTCAGAGGTTTGGGACTGAAAGGAACATGGCTATCTTCACAGACCAGCCCCATTTCCAAACTCTTACACACCCCCTGACCTCGGCAATAGCAGTGTCCCAGGTAGAAACGTGGAGGGAGATACAGATTAAAAATGGGAGCTGAGGGGCCCTGTGGAGCGCACCAATGAGGTAGACCCTTGCCCAGCAGCTGTGTGCCAGATGTCCCCACAATGCAGCCTTGGGGACACATCCATGGCAAGTAACTCCAGCAGAGAAAAAAAAAAGTGATTTCTGCAGACGGCTCGTGGGGCCAGGGCCAGGAGTGAGGTCGGAAAAGCAAGTCAACAAAGGCGGGAAGGACAGATGGAAAAAGGTGAAGCCAGGGAAGATCTGGAAAGCTGGGAAGGGAGCTTGTCACAATCGTGTACCCCCAAGTACAGGAAGCCAGGCGACAACATGTGTGGAGCAAAAGCTCATATCCATACCTGGCAGGAGGCTCCAAGGTCAAAGCCCCAGGACTCTTGGCATTCAGTCCACAAGGTGACTGTGCAGACCGCACAAGGAGCCTGATGGGAAGGCAATTATTTTAATCATCTGGAACTTTCAGAATTCACTCATTCATTCATCCATACCTTTAACTACATGATCTTGCCCGGTGGCACTAGTGATAAAGAACTCGCCTCCAGTGTAGGAGACTCAAGAGACAAGGGTTCGATCCCTGGATCAGGCTCCTGGACAAGGGAATGGCTATCCACTCCAGTATTCTTGCTTGGAGAATCCCATGAACAGAGGAGCCTGGCAGGCTACATACCATGGGGTGGTGAAGAGTTGGCCACACCTGAAGTGACTTGACACACGTGCTATTGTGGATCATCCTGGTGATGGAGAGCTGGAGGGCATATGTGACCCGGGAGTCAGGTGGCCTGTTTGAAATCCTAGCTCTGCAGAGCAGCAGCTGTACAGTCTCGGGTAAACAGCTCATTTCCTCTGTGCCTTGATTTCTTTTCTGTAAAATGGGGATAAAAATTGTGCATCTCTTATAGGGCAGTCAAGATGATTAAATGAGTGGATCCATGAAAAATGCTCAGAGGAGCGCCTAGCACAGTAAATAAACTGCAAGATTTAACTATTTTTATGATGTGCTCATCAAAAAGAGCCACCAGGACACTTACTGGTATGTATAAGTGGAAGGAGATTAAATAGACTTTAAGGATAGTTTATTTTTACCCTGCTTGAAAGATTTTAGTACCTGAGCAACAGAGTTTACTGCAACCTAGGGAAACCTTTATGTTTCTTAGGAAAATCTTTTGTATATTGCCTGGTAACCTGTGCCTGCACTTTGTCCTTTCTTGTTCAGGTTCTGTCCCTGGAGGCCACACCAAACCAACCCGGTCTGCTCCCACAATGGAGTGTTTCAAGGACAAGAAGCCTGGAGAGGTCCTGAGTCTTCCCTTTTCCAAGCGTCATACCCACAGACTTCCTCAGTACTTACCAAGACACAGCTTTAGCATCTTCCCTTTCATTGTCAGTTCTGATTACACATGGCACCCAAGGCTGAGCTAATTCTGCAGGTGATCTGACCAGGACAGAGTGGAACAGATCTATGACTTTCTTCCTTCAAGACCCAATGGTCACTTTAAGGCCACCAAATAGTGAAGCCAAATGTGTGGCTGCTGTGTCTCTTGATTCCTTTTAAAGATCTTACGGCAACAGTACCATCAAGAGGTCTCCATAAATGTCATTTCGGGATCATTTCTTTACAATGTACTTACTTAGCAGCATTGACATTTGAGTCCCACATGTAAAAAAAAAAAGTCATTTGTCCTTGCCAACTTTTTGAAGCAATTTAGCGATTTTGAACCTTATTTATATTATACAATGTCATCAATAACCTATTGTATCATTAGATAACCCAAAAGACACACTGTGAGAATTTTCATCAAAGTTACTCATAAAATGTGTGCATCAATAGGACAGAGCTCAGAGTCATGTGTCACAGGGCTGGGGTCCTCCCTCTGGACAAATGCTGTTCTATCATGGGAATATTGGGGGTGCAGCCTTGCAACTAGTTACTGACTTCCAAAATTGTCAGAAGAGTCTCTCTACATTTCCCCTTATTTTCCAAAATGCATCATGAAACACCCTATCAATATCTGACAGTAGTCTGGCGGGTCACAAGGGCCCCTTGGCCACTTGCCAGGTGACAGTGCCACCTTTTCAGTGGACCAAGGGGATTGTTGGGCCATCACCATGTGGGCAGAGTCCAGAAGGATCAAGTCCTTTCACTGCACAAGGTAACTTACACAAGCACCACAAGATGTCCGTTTTCTGTCCTATAGAGGTGGAGTTCTCCAACTCAGGGCAAAAGAAACCATGAGGGCTTGTGTGTTAACACAGATTGCAGGGTTCCAGCCCCAGAGTTTCTGACTCAGCAGGCCTGGGGCAGAGCCTGGGAATTAGTATTTTTCACACATTCCCAGGTGGTGCTGTTGCTTCCTGTCTGGAGGTCACACTTGGAGAACCACTGTCTTAGATAAGCTTCTCTTCCCGCTACTCTTTCTTTTTCTTTTGGCTGCACCACTTGGCATGTAATATCTTAGCTCCCCAACCAGAGATCAAACTTGTGCCCCCTGCAGTGGAAGCACATAGCCCTAACCACTGGACACCCATCAAAGTCCCTCTGCCTCTCTTAAGATGGAAAGGACTAAGGACGAGACGTGAAGATGATCTTCAGTTCTGCCTACATCTTTGAGACTCTTCAAACAGGAAACTCTCTGTACCAGAGGGCTGAGTGTCTATGAAGGCTATCTTTAGCTTTTCTCTAAAAAAGTTTTTAATTACCATCGATTTCTTATCAGAATTGTATTTCTTTTTCCTCTCACTGCATCATAAATAAATCCTCTTGATTAAATCAGATTTTGGCAAGAAAAGAAGGGTCTTCTCTGATCTTTGGCCAAACATTTCCCTAAAACTTCATGCCCACCATATAGTGTAATCCAGAATTCCTTAAAAAAAAAAAAACAAGAAAGAAGGTTTACTGTGAAATTGCTATTTCTCAGTGAACTCATGCTAGCTTCTTGTGATCAGATTCCCTTTGCAAGGGAAGCAGAATGTGTAATCTATTCCAGAATCCTGCCTGCAACAGGCATTCTGGTGTCTGCTCCCCTCACTGAGGTTCACACTGAAACAAAATAAAATTCAAATAATTCTCTTTCCTCCAGATCGTCCATCCTCTTGATACCATCATTTCTGAGTCATGGGTTGTGCCTTTGGTCATCCAAAGGTTGTGCCTGCTCACATGTGCTCAGAACCTTTACTTGTCCAGCAGACATCACGGTCCTCCACCTATTCAGGACTGCAGACGCACCCACCCATCCTGCAAAAGTTTTCTTTCTGCTCCCAGCCAAGGTTCCAGGAGCAGGAAGCAGCCAATTGCCAAAGGAATCTCCATGGGTCCTGACCTGCTTCTCTGTATCTTCAGGAGTCTCAGTGTTGAGAGAAAACAGCTGCAAAGGGCCAGATGGCCTTTAACTAATGTCCATGGGCTAGGAGACTTGCTGGACAGTCTCCCGACTGTGGTCTATCTGACATCAGCAGTCTCTGGGCAACACACAGTGGTCCCTCCAGCTGGTTGCATCGGACAAGATCTCAATGTAAAAAGATGCTCTATGAGGGCGGATGCTGCTTCCCCACAGTCCTTCCCCTCATTCCCATGGGTTCTCTCTCAAGACCTCTCTCAGCCTCAATACACAGGAATCTGTCCCTTCTCCTGGGATATCTTTTCCCCAGAAACGTGCAGATTGGCTCCCTCATTTCTTTTGGATCTTTACCCAAATGTCTCCTTCTTTCCTAAATGTTTCCCCTAAAATAACAACTTCCCCCACCTCCTCCAATCCCCCTTTCTGCTTTACTTCTCTCCTTAGCAAGTGTCACCATTGGAAATGCTATCAATTCTACCGGCTTCACTTTATTTATTGTCTGTCCTGTCACAAATGCAGAGGTTTTTGTGTGTTTGTTCAGCTGTTGTATCCTGAGTTGGTAGAACAGGGCTTGGGGCATAGGCGTCCTCATCGGTGAATACTGAATGAATGAATAAATGAATGAGTGAGTGAGTGAATGAATGAAGTGGAAGAGGGACGCCATGAAAAAGAACATGGGAATGGAGACCCACATGCTATTTTACCTGCAAGCATACCCCTGGGTGCATCTATTTTGAGCTAAGAGTTCACATGAAGTCAGGGATTTGAAACTGGTTATCCTAAAACTTCCATGCCCATGGACTTCCCCCAAAGACACTGGGGACCTCCTGAGGCACCTCTACTGCATTTTGAGGGCATTTGATCTCAGTCTCAAAGGGCCCTCCACTTACTACATTTCCTAAGTCTCCAGCTACTGAGATGGGGCAACAGAGCCGGACCTACAATCTGTGCAAACTAGAGTCTTCTCTAGTTTACAGTCTATCAGTCTTCTATCTGATACAAAGGGCTCTCAAACATTCTGGATGGGGTTGGAGAAACTTCATGTTGTATATTTGGTCAGTTCCTACTGTCAGACTCCCAGTAAGAATGTGACCCTAGGACCCCTGCTCATTGTCAAGTAACCATTATGTGACAAGTCCTGGCATACAGAGACCATCCCATTTAATCCTCATAGTAAATCGCTTGGATCATGTAACCTTCATTTTAAAGATTAAGAAATAGAGGCTTGGTGAAGTTATGTATCTTTCCTGATTATGTGCAGTTAGCAGGCTGGGGGGAAGGATGGCACTCAGGTGAGTTTGACCTCAGAGCCCTCTGTCCTCTGTGTAGGCCCAAGTCGAGTTACCCAGGGAACTTTGGAGGATATTATGGAGATGAAAGTGAACACCTGGTGGCTCAGTGGTAAAGAGCATCCCTGTCAATTCAGGAGACCCAGGTTCGATTCCTGGGGAAGGGAATGACTACCCACTTCAGGATTCTTGCCTGGGAAATCCCATGGACAGAAGAACCTGGGGGTCTACAGTCCATAGGTCGCAAAGAGTAAGACACGACTAAGTGACTAAACAATGGAAATGACGGTTCTGCTGTGACTGACTCCAGAATTTCCCACAGGCACTGGGTTCAGAAAGATGGGCCCAACCCACGTGCTCTAAGCCTAGAAACTCATCCTTAGGGGGCCCATCTGTGGGCCTGCGGCGGAAACCCCTGCGGTCCAGGGCGATCTCTCTCCCTCCCTGCCCCTTACTGTCTTATATCTTTCATGCCGAGCGGGGCCCAGGGGGCCCAGGGGCACATCTGTGTTTCTACACAGTCTCCCCTTCATGTGTGCAAATAAAATAAGGGATGGCCAAGTAGACACCTGTATATACAGTCACCTTCTCGGCCAGACAGATATTTATTTGCTGTTGTATAAATGAGGGAAATTTGCACTCAGCCCTGAACACTTGGCTACCCGGGCCATCCTCCCGTCTCCCCAGAGGCTTCTTCCCTGAGAATGGCCGCGGTCCGTGACACCTCATCCCGCTCTACTTGAAGACCAGGCGCCGGCTGGGGAAGATCTGTTTCGCACCTGTACCCGGGGCCTTGGAGGGTGCTCGGGCTGTCAGAGAAATCCCAGGCGCCACGGCTGAGTCCAGCCTTCCGTGACGGGGAGGAAGTGCCTTAAAAGGCAGGTGCTCTGGTCCTGTCACATGTTGTTTTATGGGACGGTCCCTAAACCAGAGCCTGTGTCATTGGGCCTGCTTCAAAGGGGTCGGCCCACCTCCCCGGGCTGAGTGGAGATGATGTGAAACGAGGTGGGGGTGTAAACCATGAATGTCAGGTTCTAGCCCCATGTTCAGCCCCCACACTTGATGAAACATCAGCAGGGAAATGTCCGGATTCTCCTTCGGCTAACTGTGAAACACGTGGTGTGTAGGCTGTAGTGACAAAGTCAGGAGAATGTCTTAAGGGTGTTCTTTTTCTTTTTTTTTTTGATGTGGAGCATTTTTTATTGAATCTGTTACAACAATGCTTCTGATTTGTGTTTGGGTGTTTGGACCTGAGGCATGTGTTTCCTGACCAAGGATGGAACCTGCAACCTCTTGCATAGGAAAGAGAAGACTTAACCCCTAAACTGCCAAGGTAGTCCTAAGGGTGTTCTTTTAGGATGCTGGGGATGGCAAACTGAGTTTCCGAATTGTGAGGAAGGGCATTATTTTTCTTTACTAGTAGTATTTTAAAATGAAAATATTTTAATCAATTCCTATTTAATTGCAAAGTTTCTAGACCAAGTGATGGCATTTTAAAAAATATTTTTTTAAACAGTTTTCTGTGTTAAGACCCAGCTTTCACATGACGTATCATCAGTAGCCCCTGGAGTGACTGAGGGGCTGGACTGCCAAGAAAATCCCCCAAAATCATTTGATTTTGTGATTTGCAGTTCCCTTGCGTGCCTGCATACTCAGTCACTGCAGTCGTGACTCTTTGCAGTTCCCTTATGCCTAACCCAGCTTGGTTGAATATCTTTTGTGTGTTTAACCAATCAAGTTTTGTCCTACAGTGTTCCTCTTCAGATGTCTTCCTGTTTATCTGCTGTGGTTTGCTGTGGTTGTTAGCATTTGGGGCATAGTTTATACATTCTCTCTCCTACCCCTTTGTCTGGCATTTTTGCTGCAAGAATCTTTGCCCCCACAGGCTTTTCATTCTTTTTACCTCGATTTTTTACTAATATTACTTTTTAGTTAAAATATGATTGGATTTGTTTATCTCTTTTCTTATAGTTGGTGTTTTTGGGGAATTATTTAAGAACTCCTACCCCCAAGGTCATAAGAACTTCCCTGGTGGCTCAGACGGTAAAGCGTCTGTCTACAGTGAGGGAGATCTGGGTTCGATCCCTGGGTTGGGAAGATACCCTGGAGAAGGAAATGGCCACCCATTCCAGTACTGTTGCCTGGAAAATCCTGTGGACGGAGGAGCCTGATAGACTACAGTCCATGGGGGTGCAAAGAGCCAGACACAACTGAGCGACTTCACTCACCCCCAAGGTCATAGAGATATTCCCTTATATTATCTGCTGAAAACACTGAGGTTCTGCCTTTCACATTTAAGTCTTTCACTCACCTTTTTTGATTTTTTGTTTGTTTTGCCTGCGGCATGAAGTAATCTTTACTTCACTTTTCTGTGGATGACCAGTTTCTTGGGCACCATTTGTTGAAAGTCCTTTCCAAACCACTAACCTGGGGGATACCTATGTTCGATCCCTGGGTAAAGAAGATCCCCTGGAAAAGGGCATGGCTACTCACTTCAGTATTTTTGCCTGGAGAATCCCATGGACAGAGGAGCCTGGTGGACTGCAGTCCAAGAGGTCACAGAGAGTCAAACACTACTGAACAATTAACATACACACACACACATACATCCTGGGGGAAACAGCTCTGCCACAGTCAGGGTTGCTGATACATGCATGGATACGTAGATCTATTCAGTACTTTTTTTTTTTTTCTGTCTATCCTTGCACCTATACAACATTTCTTAGCGACTATACCTTTAATTAGAAGGCTTTCCTGTTAGCTCAGAAGGTAAAGAAACTTCCTGCTATACAGGAGACCCAGATTTGATCCCTGGGTTGGGAAAATCTCCTGGAGGAAGGCATGACAACCCACTCCAGTATTCTTGCCTGAAGAATCCCATGGACAGAGGCACCTGGTGGGCTACAGTCCATAGTGTCACAAAGAGTTGGACACGACTGAGCAACTAAGCAGCATGCAAATTATGGTCTCCTCATTTGAAAACTTGGATTAATGATACCCAACTTATGAAAGTATGGTAGAAATGAACTTAGAAAATGCATATGCATGTGTTCAAATGTTTCTTAGCCACAGGAACGCCTGTGCAAATGTCCTTTGGTAAAGGACAAATGGGCTCCACATGTCCTTTGAGGCTCAGTGCATTCGTTTGTGGTGGCTGAATGATGAGTCACCACGCTATCCTTTCTCTCTTCTGGTCCTCCCAGAGCACCTGGCAATTGGCCATGTCGAAGAATCAGGGTCATGGGTAGTCCTCCGAGCACAACCCAGGACATAAAATTATACAAGTCAATGAGGCTAAGTACTTTAAGGGACAAAAGATAAAATCACTGGTCAGGAATAAAAGAATATAGCAAGAACATAAATGAAGCAGGAAAGAAAGACAAGAATCCATTCTGTACTCAAGAGACTTTTTTTTTCTGTCCAGACAAGAAGAGGTGAAAGTGAAGAGAATGAAAAAAAGAGCTTTTAAAGAAATAGATATCTGTGCCATCCCTTAGAGCAGTAGTCTCCAACCTTTTAGGCACCAATGACCATTTTGTGGAAGACAATTTTTCCATGGACTTGGGGAGGTCGGATTTTGAGATGATCCAGGTGTGTTGCATTTCCTGTACACTTTATTTCTATTATTATTGTATCAGCTCCACCTCAGATCACCAGGCGTTAGTTCCCAGAGGTTGGGGACCCCTGCCTTAGGGCATTGCTTGAGAAAAGGAAGCAAACATTTAAATGGTCTTGTAACTGGGTTACCTTTCTTTGGCTGTGATTTTCTGTTGCAACTGAGCCTCGAAGTAGCTGATTCTTACATGGGTTATTTGTGAAACTCAGGAAGGAAAAACTGTCCCTGCTGAAAGGCGCATGGGGACAAGAGGGCAAGTCTCCCAAGAAGCTGCTAGTACTCCCTGGGGCTCCTTGAAAATGTCCTTGAAAACACTTTGCAACCTTGAAAGTGACCTGCACCTGAAGCACGACTAATGATGAGAAGTGGCGGCTGCCTAGACAGCTGCTCGCTGACACGAGTCTGCAGGTCCTGAGATGCTCTGTGAGATGCAGACTCCTGGTCTGTCACCCCAGTCACTGCCGCCTGCCTCTTCCTTCTTAGCAGGTGCCTTGGATCATTGTTTTATGCCCCACATTTGAGAGCCATGATGTTTGTGAAGCAGGGAATTTGGAAGCTGCCAAGAAAGATTTGCACAGGGCTTGGCCCCACAGCAAAGAGCAAGCTTTGTGGCTTCAGTGTCTTGAAATAACATGTTGGTTTCACTTTGCTCAAGTGAACCATATTTTTCCCTAGTCTTCAAAGTCCCTGGAGAAGCACAGAGTTATTGGTGGAATCCACAAGGCCATTTGTGCGTGGAGTTTGAATGGAGTCTTTGATTTGCACCTATAGGTACTGTAATTTGCCAAAAGTAAAAGGATTTTGTTGTTATTCATATACAAGTTTATTAGACTTTTTGTTGCTCTTAAAGTAGTAGAACAAACAGTTATTTGGTTCAGTTATAATTATGTGAGGCTTGAGAAAAAAAAAAAACTTTGTCTTTTTTCCCCCTAATTTGAGAGATACTCACTGTCTCTTTTTTAAAACTTAAAATTTTTTTTATTTTATTGAAATATAGTTGATTTATAATGTTACATTAATTTCTGCTGTACAGCAAAGCGATTCAGTTTTATATACATATATATATATACACATGCTTTTTCATATTCTTTTCCATTAGCTTTATCACAGGATATTGAATATAATCTGCTGTGCTGTACAGTAGGTCCTTGTAGTTTGCATTGGCTTGTCCCAAACTCCCAATCCATTCTTCCCCACACTCCTCCTCGGTGGCATCCACAAGTTTGTTTTCTGCGTCCCTGAGTCTGTTTTTGTTTTGTAGATAAATTCATTGGTGTCATAGTTCAGATTCCGCATGTAAGTGTCTTTAATGAGCAGAAACTCAGCCGGAGCAGAACTTTCAGTGTAACTCTGAACACTGCCCTCTAGTGTCTGCACAGGCAAATACAGCTGAAGAGCTTGGCTCAGGAGCCCCAAGGTGCTCTATCCATCTGCTTCGAATTCCTGGCTATGTTCACACCACAGACAGGTTAGGCTGTGCTGCCCCCACTGCTTCTGGTCTCCTTCCCTACGCCACTCTAGGGGGTCAAACACATGCCACTGAAGTTTCGGGAACCACTTATTTACCTGAGTGATTCATGTGACATCATGAACAGAAATCAGCGATAGGAACAAACAGTCCACAGTTTGGTCTACACCTTGGTCAAGAGATGGACCTTGTATATGGGGTTTCTAGTGCTTCTGAACTTGGACCAAGCACTAAGTGTTAGTCACTCAGTCGTGTTTGACTCTTTGTGATCCCATGGACTGTAGGCCACCAGGCTCCTCTGTCCATGGAATTCTCCAGGCAAGAATACTGGAGTGGATTACCATTTCCGTCTCCAAGCATTAAAAGGCACTTAAAAGCCAACTTGTTAAGTACTGTCATTAAGTCACACAAACAGATTTGTACTCTATTTTGTAAAAGAAAATTTGGTGTGCTAAAAGGAAAAAAGGTGCCAGCAGACCAGAGAGGATCCTTCAATCTGTCTGCTTAAAAAAGTTGCACAATTTGAGAGTTGCAAGTTAAGTTTTATTTGGGGCTGAGTGAGTACTGCAGTCCAGCAGACAGCACCTCAGCGAGCTCTGAGAAACTGCTCCCAAGAGAGAAAGGGGGAGAAAGCCAATATAGACATGATTCTGATGAAGAGGGAATACATGTGACCAAGCATGTATTTTTTCCAGAAGGTTTCTACTCATCTTGTAAAGCTTTTGCTAGCCCTGAGGAACAGTTACCACTGTGAAGAATTTTCCTGCTTTTCTAGATATGCAGAGATACAAGAATTGGGGCCATAAAATTGACTCCTGAAAATATATAACTATCTGAAGACCTAGCTGGCCAGTTTTTCACCCAGGACTGGGGGCCTCGTTTCTGCTCTCCACCCTGAACTCCTTTCAGGGGGTGTTGAAGGTCAGCAGCTGCAGCAGCACTTGATTTAATCCTTGTAAGGGTAGATGGCAAGTGCCCATGGCAAGCGCCAACTTGTAGCTGACAAGTCCACATCAGATGTGAGGAAGGTGTGGTTAACCTTTCAATGTGTTAATATTCAGTTAGCGATTGTCTATATTCTCATACTCATTTTATATTTATTTATATTCGTATTGCATACATATTTATTTTATATATATTATATATGTTTATATTATATGGACAGAGAGGCCTGGCATGCTGCAGTCCATGGGGTTGCAAAGAGTTGGACATGACTGAGCTACTGAACTGAAGTGATATTTATATTTATTTATATTCATATTATAGTTATTTTGTCAAGTTATCATAACTCAAATTATTAGACCTTAAAAGTTTAAAACTTAATGAAACTTTGGTGTGAATGAGAAAGAGATTTTGTAAAACACACGCACAACACATACACAAGAACACAGGAAACAAGAGTTTCAAAGATTTCTGTTTCTTTTCATTGTGCATTTCTTTTCCTCTAGGAAATGGTAGAGACAAAAATCTTAAATATTTAAAAGCCAGTAGTTCTATTGAGTGACTGATACTATTTTACCCCTCTTTTTAGTCATGCACCTAAATCTGTGAAAATGAGAAAGACGAAAGCATTCTTATGGAAGAGAATACAGTGCCAGCTCAGATTACAAGCAATGAGAGATTTTCACAAACCAATCATTCTGTTTAGATTCAGAGAGGTGATTGAGTTGGCTTCTCTAGCAATTAGCATTTTCCAGGAGAAAAGGAGTTCCGCATTGGGAAACCGGCTGGCTTTCCTGGTAGGTCAGATAGTAAAGAATCCACCTGCCAATTCAGGAGAGGCAGGAGGCACAGGTTTGATCCTTGGGTTGGGAAGATCCCCTGGAGAAGGAATAGCAACCCACTCCAGTATTCTTGCCTGGAGAATTCCATGGACAGAAGAGCCTGGAGGGCTACAGTCCCTGCGTTCACAAAGAGGTGGATACCACTGAGTGAGTAACTTCACAACTGTTGGGAAGCCTGCTGATGAAACTGCTGGAACTAGTATGCCACCTAATGGTCACTCCACACATTGCAGCTTACTAGGAAAATAGAAGAAATACCAGGAATTTCCTTTAGCAAAGGGCTTCCCAAGTGGCTCAGTGGTAAAGAATCCACCTGCAATGCAGGAGACGTGGGTTTGATCCCTGGGTCGGAAGGTCTCCAAAGAACTGGACATGACTTAACTACTAAACAACAACAACAATTCTTACTTGACTCAGGTTAAAATTCTCATCAAATACTAAAATTTGCTGTTTGTATTAAATATCCATTCACTTTTTATGGAAAAAAATCTTATCCGTGGCCTCAAGCCTTATCCGCTATTAGACCATTTGAAACAGTGCTGTTTTCTAGACCAGAGACTAAAGTCAAGTGTCATCCTTTTTGGCCATTTCCCTCAGTCCGGATCCAATCGCACTTTAGCTTCCTTTTAAGTGGACATTCCCTCAGCCATTCCTGTGGTTCTTGACCCGGATGTTTTGAAGAGCATAGCTCAGTTATTCTGTAGAATGACTTCATTTGGATTTCTCCAATGTCTTTCATTTGAGGCAGGAACATCACAGAAATGACCCTGCATCCTACTGAGTACGTCTTGCAGGACCCACAGGATGTACTTGTCCTAAGACTGAAGGTGTTCATTTTGAGCTCAATTAATTTTGGATCCGTGTTAGCACTGTCTCAATGCTAAGTTTCCTTGCTTGGATGGTAATGCAGTGGTTATATAAGAAAATCTCCTTGATCATATGAAATACACACCTTGACTCTACGTGCAAGAGTTGAACCAACACAGCAGCAGAGCGTGGAGGTGAGTGAGCTTGTGGCTGGATCTCCTCCCTTCCTGTCCAGGGCTCTGGGTCTCTGCTTCCTCCTCCCTGCCCTCACTTGGGGTTGCCTGGCTGGGTGTGAGTCCTTTGAGCCTTGGCTCCTGTTTGTCCAAGCGGAGACCAATTTCCTTCACCTGTTCTACAGCATCTCTCTCCCAGGGATGTCCAAAGATCAAACTAAGAATCACTCTCAGGGTCAGGAAAGAGATGTAGGCCCTGGATGGAGAGTATTGAATCCCTTCATGGTTAAGGGTGAGAAGTTAGGAGAGGGTGTGTCTATTCAGCCTGGTGAAATGAAGTCAGGTCTCAGGACAGAGTCCGTCCTTGGTCCCTCCTGTCCTATGCACCTGTGGCCATTCTCAGCCCCCAGGGCCTCCCTTCTAGGCTGTCTCCTCAGATACACACAAGAGGTTTTCAAACCATGGATGAGGTCTTACCAAGGACATCGTATCCTTACCAAGGATCATACCAACTCTAGAGCAGTGCTCATATGTGAACAGTGATGTCTCAAGTTAGTTTTGTGACTCGTCCAAGCAGGTGGGGTGAGTTAAGAATTCTGTGGTCTCCTGCAGGGTCACTGCCCTGGGTTGGATGCAGGATTCTCAGTTGGCAGCCTCACCTTAGTATTTTTTTTAAGATGTTTATTCGGATATAATTGATTTACAATGTTGCGTTAGTTTCAGGTGTAAAGCATAATGAATCGGTTATACGTACATATGCATGTGTGTGTGTGTGTGTGTGTGTGTATATATATATATATATTTATGCATGTATATATCCATTCTTTTTCAGATTCCTTTCCCATATAGGTAATTATAGAATATTGAGTAGAGTTCCCTGTGCTAAACAGTAGGTCTTTATTAATTATCTATTTTATGTATGCTGCTGCTGCTAAGTCGCTTCAGTCATGTTCGACTCTGCGCGACCCCACAGACGGCAGCCCACCAGGCTCCCCCGTCCCTGGGATTCTCCAAGCAAGAATACTGGAGTGGGTTGCCATTTCCTTCTCCAATGCATGAAAGTGAAAAGTGAAAGTGAAGTTGCTCAGTCGTGTCCGACTCTTAGCAACCCCATGGACTGCAGCCCACCAGGCTCCTCCATCCATGGGATTCTCCAGGCAAGAGTACTGGAGTGGAGTGCCATTGCCTTCTTCATTTTATGTATAGTAGTGTATATATGTTAATCCCAGTCTCCTAATTTATCACCTCTCCCCATGGTCTCCCTTTGATAGCCATATATTTACATTTGAAATCTGTGGGTCTAGTTCTGTTTTGTAAATAAGTTCCTTTGTATCAATTTTTTAGACTCCACGCATCAGTGATATCATCTGGGCTTTGTCTTTCTCTGATTTCATTCACTTAGTATGCTAATCTCTAGGTCCATCCATGTTACTGCAAAGTTGCCCCTTAGTTAGCGCCTTGGTAAGGACTAATTTAATCCTTACTAAGTTAAGCATCTCAGCACAAGGACTAAGCTTGAATTACTCCAGACCAGGATCGTTGGCTTGTCCCCACTACTTCCTGAGCACACAGACTTCAGCCTGAGATGTGACCAACCTAGACCTCAGTTTCCTCATGGTTTCATGCGTTTAACCACATATTCATGCCCAAATACGAGACATGGCATTGTTTGGTGTGTCAATTCACTATCAGTTAGTCAGTTCAGTTGCTCAGTCATGTCCAGCTCTTTGCGACCCCATGGACTGCAGCACGCAGTCCATGTATATTTATGGAAGTGTCACATTGATGTAGAGAAGTGCTGTGTCCCAAGCATTCAGCCCATGTGCTTTCCCAGCAGGACACACTCGTGTAGCCCTCACCAGGATCTTGACAATGATCAGATCCCTCCTGTATCAGTAATTGGGCCCATGCTCCTCCACCATCTGCAGTATTTTGCAATCAGCATTGCGTTTCTGAGGCCTAAACAGTTGCCTCGAATTTAGTTCAGATAGAGAATACTTTTCTATGAAAGACTTTTAGCAGTTTATCATTTAATGAAATAAAATGATGTACAGAGGAGAGAAGGGAGGAGAGAGAAGAAATGAGAAGGATACAGGGCCAGGGCAGACAATGGAGGTCTTAAATTATTCCCCTGCCACCTGACACGGTGAATGACCAGACTAGGCATGGCCTGGGCAGTGCTGGCCTCCCCTTGAAGATCCTGCCTCCCTGGTCTTTGTTCATGTGACAGAGAATGTTCTAGAATATCCACTTGCATGGGGCTCTCTGGTCCCTGTATCCACCATCAGGAATCCTCCATTACCTGTCTCTTTCTCATAGCTCATTTTCAGAACCCAGTGGATGCTCAGCAAGCACTGATTATATTCATCTATCCTTCCTGGTTAATCCTGGCCTCTGCTGCTTCCTCAGCCAAAGTGGAATAGATACAGATTCTGGCTGAGGTCCTGGCTACCCATGCTGGAAGGCAGTAGGGGTCACTGGACTGTGGCTGAAGTGGAGATATGACCCCACCCTATTCTGTAGCAGGTATAAAGACCATCCTCAGGACCCACTGCCCAGAGCCTCATAGAAACCCAGCAATGTCAGGTGCCCTTGGTTGCGCATGAGTGGACTCTTGTCTGAAAGCACAGCCATGATGGTTCCCAACTCTGTTCATCCTTCCTTCTGTGACTTGAAGTCCTGGGTGGTTTGGGAGGGACCAGTCAGGCCCCATGGAATGCATTTGAGCTGGAGGTCCCCTCACCAAGTACATAGACATCTGTCTGCCTGTTCCTGGGCTCCTGGTCCTCTCAGCAAGGTAGAGGAAAGAGGTCAGGAGCTCTGCAGCCAGAACAGGTAGGGTTTAAGTATACGGGCCTCCTAGTAGCTGACCTTAGAATGGGGTTACCCAATCAAGAAGCAATATTCCTACCTGTTCCCATCTTGTAAGAGATTTAAATGAAATAGAGAATAGAAAATACAGACCATAGAACTTGACCCAAGTTAGACACCAGGAATATTTCCTTTCCTTTCTTCATTTCTTTATCTTTACATCTTCCACCTGCCTTGCCTTCCCTCCTTCCTTTCTTTCTTCCCTCCCTCTTCTCCCTACCCAAAGCAAAGGAGTATGTTGCAAAGTCTAGGTGGTAGGTCCAAGGATATGTGCTATGTATTCACAGTGTGCCTCTATAAATTTGGAATATTCCTCTATTAAAAAGTAAAATATTAAAATAATACCCACTTGAAAATAAATGCCTAACAGTCCACACCAGACAAACTGAAGCAGAATCTCCTTGGCTGGGCCTCCTTGCCTTTTTTAGGGGCTCACAGTGACTCCATTGGGCAGCTGGAGCTGATCCTCATGGCCCAGTCCCTCCATCAAAACTGCTCGATTGTAAGAAAAGTGATTCTGCTCAGTCCAAATTGAGTTGGAGACCTCAACGCAAGGCAGCTTCTCTTAGCAGACATAGGTTTGTGTCAGAAGAATTGTTGGGGCAAATCTTGAAGATTTTGGCAATAGCAATGATGAAAGATGCCCACTAACCTTTATCTATTTGTTTGGACCGGAGAACAGTGGGGACTTTACCCTAAAGAAGACTAAACAGATGTAAGTCCACTTTATGTCCCTCCCCCAGGGCAGGGATGGGAAACAGCTGGGGCGGAAGGGGAACCTGGCAAACATGCTCAGTCTGAGTTCTCCTCATGTGAGTGAATATCGGGGCATCAGCATCAGAGCTGAGGTACCCTAAGTTCCACCCCAGAGAGGACCTGACTTCTGGTCAGCCCTCAATGCCCCAGACCTCGGCCTTGGCCTCATGCCAGGTGCTTGTGCCAAACAAAACTTGATTCAGCTTCTGGGTTCTGCAAATCTGCGGATGTGGGAGACACGGGAAGACTGACTCAAAGAGATGCTGTACTCTATCTTCTGTACGATGGACTTGCAAAGAAAAGCAAGCACAGTGCCCTGTGCACGCCGGACAAAATATTAGGGCTTAAAAAAATGTGAAAGTGTTAGTCATTCAGTTGTATCCAACTATTTGTGACCCCATAGGCTATAGCCTGCCAGGCTTCTCTGTCCATGGAACTCTCCAGGCAAGAATATTGGAAGGGATAGGCATTTCCTTCTCCAGGGGATCTTCCTGACCTAAGAATCTAAGCCGGGTCTCCCACATTGCAGACAGATTTTTACCATCTGAGCCAATGGGGAAACCCTTAGGGCTAAAAGGCAGGCTTGCTTTCTGTTAATCTATCAATGAGAAAAAATATACAGCAAAATCATGCAGGAGTGTTTGTTACATGCAGCCCCAAGGCCATCACAGTGATGGTGATTATAAGAAAGTGCTGACCTGAACTGGGACCAAGTTCAGGAATTAGAGGGTGTATAATTTAATCTCAGCCCTAGAGGGGGGAGGGTGACTGTCTTGTGCTGGCCCTCGATTCAAAGAAACAAATGATCATAGAGCATTATTAACAAAAATCTATGCATCATTACAATGAAGATGTTCACAACAGTTTTGTGTTTTATTCAAAACTGTCTCTGATCTGGGTGTTTTGAGACTCAAATGCAGCAGATAAAAGAACTGTGTCTCTTCTGTGTTTTGTTTCGTGGTTTTAAGGGGAGGAGTAACCTTTCCTGAATGCCCTCCCATTAGTTTTAACATAAGAGTGACCAAGGTAAGTCACCAATCCTTTGTTTCCACTGATATCCACCCCCAGGCAATGTCCCCAGTATTGGCCCCACAAGCTTTTATCCGAAGGCCAGCAGGTAACTGGTTTCCCATCAGTCGAAGGTGGGGGATCCCAGTACCTCTCAGCCTGAGCTCCTGGTGGGCCTCCTAGGATGCCACATCTTTGCTCCAGACGCAGGCCAAGTCTGCTAGTGTGGTGAGCCTGAGCGCTTTCCCCACTTCCCTGTACTCTCCCCTACCCTCTCCTGCCCCCCACCAAGACTGGAGATTCTTGTGCTCTTATTTTCACAACGCCCTTCTCTGTTTTTTCACCCATTTCAACAGCATTTAAATCTGTCAGCATTTGACATGCCAGTGTGTGGCATCTGGACTTTCAAATGCAGAAGGGATGTTCACATGGAAAGTAAATAAATAAAGCCCCTGCTCCCTCTCCAACTGGATTTGTGTAATTGTGTCAGACATAATGGAGTGTGTTTAAGAAGTGCACAGTGCATATGTGTGTTGAGAGATGGTTTCCACACACATGCTGAATATAGGTCTGAACTCTTTATGGTCTGATAAATGAGAAATTAGCAGAACCAACTGTCGAAGGAATCAGCACCTCGTACTTGACGGCAAGAAACTAGACTCAAGAAGCTTCAGGCATGTGTGATCTTCCTCTGAAAGCAGCATCCATCTGTCCTAGTTCTGTCTGCTGAGAAGGTCTTGAGGCAACAGATCCTCAAGTAATGTGGAACCTGACACCAGGAGGTCAGCTACCAGACACCACTGTCCACTCAAAGGAATCCAGGATCTTCAGAGACACGGCTGGGGCAAGGAGAGGTCAAAATGAGCCTGGAATGTGAGGCACAAAGTATGAAAGCACTCAGAGGCTCAGCTGCCATAATAACAGAGGTTCACAGAAGACTGGGGGATTCCTCACAGTTCTGGAAGCTGGAGATCCAAGATCAAGGTGCCTGCAGGGTTGGTTTCTGTTGAGACCCCTCTCCGTGAGTTGCAGATGGGCAATATATAATGTCAGAAAGCAAAGGGAACTAAGGAGCCTCTTGATGAGGGTGAAAGGGGAGAGTGAAAAGCTGGCTTAAAATTCAACATTCAAAAAACGAAGATTATCGCATCTAGTCCCATCACTTCATGTCAAATAGATGGAGGAAAAGTGGAAACAGTGGAAAACTTTATCTTCCTAGTTTCCAAAATCACTGCAGATGGTGACTGCAGCCATGAAATTAAAAGACTCTTACTCCTTGGAAAGAAAGCTATGACAAACCTAGACAGCGTATTAAAAAGCAGAGACATCATTTTGCTGACAAACATCCATATAGTCAAAGCTATGGTTTTTCCAGGAGTCACGTATGGATGTGAGAGTTGGACCATACAGGAGGCTGCGTGCTGAAGAATTGATGCTTTTGAACTGTGGAGCTGGAGAAGACTCTTGAGAGTCCCTTGGACAGCAAAAAGATCAAACCAGTCAATCCTAAAGGAAATCAACCCTTAATATTCATTAGAAAGACTGATGCTGAAGCTGAAGTTCCAATATTTTGGCCATCTGATGGAAAAGACCCTGATGCTGGAAAAGATTGAGGGCAGGAGATAGGGATGACAGAGGATGAGATGGTTGGATGGCATGACCGACTCAATGAACGTGAGTTTGGACAAACTCCAGGAGATAGTGAAGGTCAGGGAAGCCTGGGGTGCTGCCATCCATGGGGTTGCAAAAAATTGGACATGACTTAGAGACTGAACCACAAGAACAAATGTATAACGAATTTCTGAAGTCAAACCTAGATGCTTTATGGTATTTTGACCCTTCATTGGAACCAGATGAGGTGATGCCCTTCATCCAATAAGCCTGATTCCTAGTATTAATAACACTCCGCTAAAATGTCTGTTCCACTAGCAGGCGTGTGTCCACCTTGCTTCTCTGCATCCCCAATGCCTAGACCACAACCTGGAACCCTGTATCTGCTGAGTAAATATCTCCTGGAAGAGTGAATTTGAACTAAAAAATGAATGAAATCACAAAAAATAGGGGTCCTAATGGGACCTTCATGCCATCTGCTAAATGAGAGGAGAGTAATAGTCACGATTTCTATTTGAAAAGTCAAGACCAGTGATGATTAAGACTAAGAGTTGAGCCTTTAGAAGCTTACTAAAAATCATTCCGAAATATTTACTGGTAGACATCTTACTGTGTACAAGGTAACTTTGCCTGGCTCACAGCTCAGAGACAGATCTGGTTGTAAGCTCCCACCAGTCACTCCCTCACTGCGTGATCTTGGCTAAGCTGATTAACCTCTCTCTACAGCCCTCTCCACGTCTGCATGATGGGAACTTCAAGAACTGCCTGAAAGGATTGCTTTAGAGTCTGTGAGGTATTTCTGTGAAAAACTTGGCAGAAGCAGACATAGAGTAAAAGTTCAAAAGCCTAGAACTCTTCTTGTATCGTGAATATGTAATATCAGAATCCAGACTGATGGAGGTGACCATGATGCTGCAAAGATGAGCCTTGGCGGATTGTTCTGATGGATGTTTATATTGAGAATGCCCTGGGAAGTGGCCTGCACTCAGTGTTTAGATGACCCCGGTAGCAGAACTGCAAGATCTGCAGACAGTGACCATCCATCGGCTACAGCCGACTCACCTGTCACCACATGCCTTCATCCTGCTGGGCAGACAGGACTGCAGGTTAGCGGCATGCCTCTGCACAGCTCAACCATGTTCTTAGATAATCATTACTTCAAATGCCAGATTCACAAGTGGACAACCATCGGTACCGCGTCGCCCACCTTCCTTTCGACTTCTCTTCATTCCATGCTCCCTTGCTCTGAGTACTAAATACATGAACAGCGGACACTGGTTTTCCAAAGGACACATCCATGCACTGTACAGCAGCAACCTTCAGCCTGGGGTGCTCTTATTCCTGGAGGAAACTAAATTATTATCGCACAGGTATTTGGGCAAGGGTGTAAGAACATCCCTGCCCACACCTTAACTCCTGTACCAGCGTTTCCTAAGATTGATCTAAATAGCCCATATCCCGTTCTTCATGTAAGGTAGACTCCTCCTTCACCAAACTCAAGCTGTACTGCACTTCTTCACAGTAGAAAACCCTCCAGGGCATTACCAGCACAGATGTGCTCCTTAAGGATGAATCCAGTCATTATGAAATGCAAGGGGGGTTCTGGTCTTTGACTGGCTTCTCCTAAAAGTGAAATGTGTCCTAAATAAGACACACTTGGAGCCTTGTTAGGATATTCTGAGTTGCATGTGATGGATGGATATGATGCCCCTGGAAACTATCTGATGGTACAGATATTTAAAGACAGGTCTTTCCAAATGAAAAGAGATTTTCCCACAGAAATCAGATGTACTGTTTGCTTAGTTCCTTTTAACTAGAGAGTGCCCAAGACCAGTAGCCTAGGAAAGGACTACTTCTGCTAAGCCCACCACATAGTTATCTGAATCCCCAAACCTGCTGATCTGTAGTCCCATCTTGATGGACAAAAGAGGAAGACCAGTTGTTTGTGCCCACGTAACTTTTTGTTTAGGCTCAGTGGTTTGTGCTAGTTGGGATAAAATAAACTTCAAACTCCTTAAGAAATGACCTGTCTTTAATTTTTAAACACTTACTTATGTATCTGGCTCCACCAGATCTTGGCTGTGGCATGTGGGCTCTTGGTTTTGACACATGGAATCTAGTTCCCTGGAAAGGGACCGAACCCAGGACCCCGACACTAGGAGTGTGGAGTCTTAGCCACTGGACCACCAAGGAAGTTCTCTGATCTCTCCGCATCTCACTTGGTTTTCCCCAGTGTTTGACCCTCCATAAACTGTTATTAACTGAAATGGTTCATGAACACATATATTATTATATGAAGACTGGTGTGCCTGAGACCCTACCATCAACCCAACTCTAGAGAGAATTACCTAACCAAAGCTTTATATTCTTACAGTTCAATTTCATTTGGCTTAAAATAAAAGCCTCCACGTTAAGATAGCAGCTTACAGCTCTCTGCTCACTTTCTCTGCAGCTAAGATGTTCACCTCTTAGTTGAAATTTCTTAGAGATGGGTTTTGAGTCACTGCTAGTAGAGACCACTGGCAATGTTAGGCAGAAACCACAGCTCCAAGAACTAGGAGGTGATGGTGGTGCATCAAGGGGATGTGGCTGGGTGCCTAATAGCAGTTCTCCAAGATCTACTTGGCTGTAGCACTGGGCTGGGTTCATCTTGGGGTTTTTGAAAAGCCCAATAGTGTTTGTATTGTTTTGTGTTTTCCTTAATGAGACACACAGAACAAGGGGAAGAACACGGATTTCACAGCCTATGAACCTCAATTTGAAAATCGCTAATAAGGACCTACTATATAGCACGGGGAACTCTATTCAAATACTCTGTAATGGCCTATATGGGAAAATCATCTTAAAAAAAGAATGGATATATGTATGTGTATAACTGATTCACTTTGTTATACACCAGAAGCTAACACCCCAATGTAAATCAACTACACTCCAATAAAAATTTTTTAAAAATTGCTCCTGACTTAACAGCACACTAGTGGAGTGGTCAGATGGGGAGACCTGAGTCTCGGATTCAACTCCTTCAATTACTTTGTGAGTCAATGCATGTGTCTAAACTTTTCCAATCCTCGGTTTCTTCATCTGTAAACTGGGGGTAAGCCGTAAAACCTCCCTAAAGGCTTAGTTGCTAGCATCTGACACACAGCATGTGCTCCTGACTATTGTGGCAAGTTTAGCCATGAGAGGTTCATTTAACCTCTCCGACCCTCATTTATCTTCTTCCTTATTGGGGCAATGTTGAGGACAATCTCAAAATGTTTATAACGGAGTCTGACAGCTGGTGGCTAAGTCACGATTAGTATTCTTAGAATTAGTAGCATTATTCGTGTCATTATTAATGAAGGTAATACTGCTTAGTATGAGTATGATTACTGGATTTAGAAATAGTTTTAAAGATTTTAATAATCATTAAATGATTTAATATGATTTTAATAATCAGGGAAGTGTGAGTAAAAGGGAAGACATAGTCAAGACCCAGATCTGGTCCAGAAAACTGATGATTGGATGTATATTTTATTATTTTTGCATCTTTGAAATCAAATGGATGTTTCCCTCAACTCTCACCCCTTCCTTTATCTCTTCTGCCCTTTGGAGAGCGTTCATCTCCTATTTTCAGATTGACTTAAAAAATCAAGCCACGAGGCCAGTACCGGCCCTCTTTCCTCAGCTGAAGTGATTTCAGTTTCCTCTAAAATATGAGATTTTTTTCCCCCTGGCTTGTATTTACTATGCACAGATGCAGAAGGAGAATTACTCAAGTTTTGCAATAAAAATAAGCTTGGCTTTGCGAGCACCTGCTTTCCGCCATTTAATAATGCGAGCTCCCTTCTCCTACCGGCTTCTGTTTACTCTTCTGCAAATTATTTTTGTTCTCAGTTGACAAAGATAAATGACGGGATTAATATATATTGAAGAAGTCTCTGGGAACAGTATGCCAGCCCAGAGGAAGGGTGGGTCTTATTTCCCTCAGGTAAGGCAACACAGCAAACTGGATTAAGAGTAATTTGCTGTGGGGCTTACAGATGATCACGATCCATTAGTGGTACACCATTTATGAAAATTGCTTTTTCTTAAATAAAAATTAGAATGACTTTCATTACCTTGTCAGGACTGAGCCGAGCCAACTGCATGTTCCCCCAAGGGAAAGCAAAACATCAGTGCCAAGGTTTTGATTTTTGATTTAACCTCAAGACAATCTCCAAACTGTTGAAAGTAACAGTGAAGGAAAGATGGGGCAGGGAACTTCCATCTGTGAGGTGCAAGCATCCTGTTGTACAATTACAGCTGAAAACTAGAAATGATAATATTTGTCAGAACAATGAGGAAAGGGAATCCAGGGTTGTATCTTTGGAGAACTGTTTTCAGAATTATACAAACTGAAACAGTTTAAGCAAAGAGTTCACCAAATAAAGCTAAGACTTTCAATAGGATGGCATTTTTGTTTTAATATTATAGAATCTTTTGAGTTATAAAAGTCATATTTTTCAACCAACTGATTCGAATGCCATCTAAACATCTCCCTTATCTTGACATCCTCAGCATCAAGTCCAGAAACTCTCACAATCATCTGACGTGTTGTAAACCCTTTTTAATGTTCTTGGCTGTCCAATGATAGAACATTTTCTGCTTGTGAGGAATGTATCATTTATTTTTGAGCCCCAAATGATGTTAAGCCTTTTTAACACATGGATAACTTTTCAAGTGAGATAATAAAAGTTGTCAAATTCATTATTTATGACTAAGTTTGGAAAAAAAATTTTAACCTTCTCTGTTTTAGTACCAGGGCAAAATAGTCTTCCTCTCACGTTATATTTCCAATTTCCATCTTAGAGCAGAGTTGTCATCAGGTCAATACCTTCAAAGAGAAATAAAAAGAACGTAGGGCCCAGCCATGTCCCTAACATTGTGCTTAACCTCCCTCAGGTTTGTCAAGATCAAAGGCAGCGATGGGTTTGGTACAAGAGCATGTCATGGGTGGTTGCAAAGTCATGCATCTCCTACAAAAGAATTGGGGTGTGGATCACACACATGACCCAGAAAAGAGAAAGGAAGACGTGTGTTCGGGGCAGTTAGCTAAGTTAGAGTAACACAGTGTTCTTGACTGAAGAATCCCAAGGACAGAGAAGGCTGGTGGACTACAGTCCATGAGGTCACAGAGAGTCAGACACAGCTGAACAACTAAGCAACAACAAGAATAATGCATGATTCTGCCCCAAGTTAAACAGGGAACTGGACCCTCTTGAAATGAGAAGAGCAACTGACCAGATGCATTTTAAAAGAAAATGAGATTCTAAAGATCTTACTGGCCCTGAAATACCTGGAGGGGCCAGGTCAGCCTGTCATGACCTCAGTGGTCCCTTTGGTCATGGGGATGGTCTTCAGCAATGGCAATGCAGCCCCTCAAGCAGCACCCAGTTCCCATCTCTGCATTTGTCCAGCTTGCGGACACATAAATTCTAAGGTCGCCAAACTTCACCCTGGCACCTGGTCCTGGGTGAGCACAGAAAACACAGACTCTGTATGGGCGATTCACCAACCAAGGGACCTAGACGGAAGAGCGAGGCAGAGTATAAACCCTGCAAAACTTGTCTTTATTGATTTTGTGACTTTTACAGCCCCTGAGTGAACAAGGTTGTGGTTGGAGTCTTTGGAATATCACACCAAAGCAAATGCCACATAGGCTGACAGGTAATAGGTCTTCACACACCCAGTGGTCCACAGTGGAATTTTCCAAAGCTCTCCTGGGAGGTTTACTTAATTCTTCAATGAGTCAGAAACTTTCATATTTGCTGGAGACTAATAGCTGACTGATGATATAACTCAGAATCAATCTGGGGTCAACTCTCACACCCACAGAAATCCTGTCCTCCACAAAATTACAAAAAGTAAACCAGTTAGTGCTGCATTCAGACAACATCTAAGGAAGGATCAGAAAAGAAGAATAGAGACTCACTCAGTACAGAGATATTGAGAGGTTCCCTCTGGTAGCAGTTCACAAGCAGCTAAACCAATTCAGGGTTTTAAAAAGCAGAGACATTACTTTGCCAACAAAAGTCCGTCTAGTCAAGGCTACGGTTCTTCCAGTGGTCATGTGTGGATGTGAGTGTTGGACTGTGAAGAAAGCTGAGAGCCGTAGAATTGATGCTTTTGAACTGTGGTGTTGGAGAAGACTCTTGAGAGTCCCTTGGACTGCAAGGAGATCCAACCAGTCCATCCTAAAGGAAATCAGTCCTGAGTATTCATTGGAAGGACTGATGCTAAAACTGAAACTCCAGTACTTTGGCCACCTCATGTGAAGAGTTGACCCATTGGAAAAGACTCTGATGCTGGGAGGGATTGGGGGCAGAGGAGAAGGGGACAACAGAGGATGAGATGGCTGGATGGCATCACCGACTCGATGGACATGAGTCTGAGTGAACTCCGGGAGTTGGTGATGGAAAGGGAGGCCTGGCGTGCTACAGTTCATGGGGTTGCAAAGAGTTGGATATGACTGAGCGACTGAACTGAACTGAACTGAACTGATCCAAAAATCAGAAGTCTTTTGGCGTGCGTACCTATGAAGGGTAAAGGGAAAATGAGATTCCTGGAGGAAATCAGTTCATTCCTGTGTGTTGTGTTCAGTCACTAAGTCCTGTCCAACTCTCTGTGACTCCATGGACTGCAGCAAGCCAGGCTTCCCTGTCCTTCACCATCTCCCTGAGTTTGCTCAAACTCATGTCCTTTGAGTTGATGATGCCATTGAACCATCTCATCTTCTGTCATCCCCTTCTCCTCCTGCCTTCAATCTCTCCAGCATCAGGGTCTTTTCCAATAAGTCAGCTCTTTGCATTAGGTGGCCAATGTACCGAAGTATTAAAACTTCAGCTTCAACATCAATCCTTCCAATGAATATTCATACATGACTACAGCATTCCTACGACTGTAACTCAATGGCCAACCTGTACACAGAAATATGAGCTACCTGGACACTCTCCTGCCTTTTAAATATTGGGGTTGCATTTCACATGAAAAGCTGCCTCTAGGAACCCTGTAAACATTGGTTGAGAGAATGAATGATTAATCACTCCATCCTCTGCAGCTCGGGCTCAGATCAACCCAGAGATGGAATTTGGGGAATATGCATCAGAGGGATCCCTGAAAAATATGCTTACTAAAGGGTGAGAGAATGATGGGCAGAGACCATCAGAGACCAGCATCTTTATTATGGGGGAAGTACCCACTTTAAAAAATCCCTTTCCTACGACTCTTCAAGAGGTAGAGTCTGAATTTCTCATAGTTCAAATCATTTTCAGTATTGTCTTCAATATGTGCCACATAAAACAAAAATACATGCCAAAAGGTCACCACCTTTTTTTTCTATTTTCTTTTTTTGCTGCTACATTCTATACCTATAATCTACCTTCTTGTGTTATGCTGAAAAAGATACAAAGTTAAAAAGTAAAGAATGCTGATTGACAGCTATATGTAAAAGAAGAACATTTTCTCAAACCACATACAAAGATAAATTCAAATGTGAGACTAGAAACCATAAAACTGCTGGAAGAGAACACAGGCTGAATACCCTTTGACATAAGTCATAGCCATATCTTTTAGGGTCCATCTCCTGCAGTAACGGAAACAAAATCAAAAATAAGCAAATGGGACTTAATTAAACTTAAAAGCGTTTGCACACCAAAGGAAACCATTAACAGAATGAAAAGACAATCACTGAATGAGAAAAAAATAAATGTGCAAGTGATATGACTGATAAGGGGTTAAAATTAAAAAAGTATTAACAGCTCATGTGTGTGCTGTGTTGCTCATTTATGTCCGACTCTTTGAGACACCGTGGACTGTAGCCCGCCAGGCTCCTCTGTCCACGGGGTTTCTCCAGGCAAGAATACTGGAGTGGGTTGCCATGCTCTCCTCCGGGGGATCTTCCCAACCCAGGGATGGAGCCCAGGTCTCCCTCATTGCAGGCAGGTTCTTTACCAACTGAGCTACCAGGGAGTCCCATTAACAGCTCATATACATATGAAAAAAAAAAAAAAACCCAACCCATTTAAAAAAATAATAGGCAGAAGCCCTAATAGATATTTTTTCAAAGAAGACATACAGACTACTAACAGGCACATGAAAAGATGCTAAACATTGCTAATTATTAGACAAATGTAAATTAAAACTATAATGAGGTATCATTTCATCAGTTCAGTTCAGTCGCTCAGTCATGTCCAGCTCTTTGTAACCCCATGGACTGCAGCATGCCAGCCTTCCTTCTTTCACCCAAGCTCCCGGAGCTTGCTCAAACTCATGTCCATCGAGTTGGTGATGCCATCCAACCATCTCATCCTTTGCTGTCCCCTTCTCCTCCTGCCTTCAATCCTTCCCAGCATCAGGGTCTTTTCCAATGAGTCAGTTCTTCACATCAGGTGGCCAAAATATTGGAGCTTCAGCTTCAGCATCAGCCCTTTACTTCATACCAGTCAGAATAGCCATCATCAAAAAGTCTACCAATAACAAATTGTTGGTAAGGGTGTGGAGAAAAGGGAACTCTCATACACTGTTGGTGGGAATGTAAATTGGTGCAGTCACTATGGAGAATAGTATGGAGGTTCCTCAGAAAAACTAATAATAGAACTACCATATGATCCAGCAATTCCCCTCTTGGGTATATATTCAGAAAAAAAACCCCCACTAACTCACAAAGATACATGCACCCCAATGTTGATAGCAACACTATTTACAATAGCCAAGACATGGAAGCAACCCAAGCGCCCATCAACTGATGACGGGTTTAAGAAGAGGTGGTAAATACATACAACAGAATAAAACTCAGCCATAAAAAAGAATGAAATTCTGCCATTTGCAGGAACATGAATGGACCTAGAGAATATCATACTTAGTGAAATAAGTCAGACCAAGAAGGAAAAATACTGTATGATATCACTTATATGTAGAATCTAAAAAATGATTGTGTATAGCAAAAATATATATGTAGCAAAACAGAAACAGACTCACAGACATTAAAAAAAAAAAAAAAACTAGTGGGGAAAGGAAGTGGGAGGAATGAGTTATGAGTAAGTGATTAAGAGATACAAACCATTATGTTTAGAATAGATAACCAACAAGAAAAAAATGATTGTATATAGCAAAAAAATATATGTAGCAAAACAGAAACAGACTCACAGACATAGAAAAAAAAAACTAGTGGGGAAAGGAAGTGGGAGGAATGAGTTATGAGTAAGTGATTAAGAGATACAAACCATTATATGTAAAATAGATAACCAACAAGAATATATTGTACAACACAGTAAAATATAGCAAGTATTTTTTCATAGCTTTAAAAATATTGAATCACTGTGTTGGACAGTTGAAAGTAATAGGATGTTATAAATCAATTATATTTCAATAAAAGGTAAAAATAAAGTATGTTATGTCCTGTGTTTTGCTTTAAAAGGTGTATCTTTTAAAAGTGAAGTAAGTTATTTTTGCTTTCCTGCCCGTTATTTTGGTGCTTGTCTTCCTGGGAAGGACGGCCCCTTCCCTGGTTCCCTGTGCCCCAGAGTTAACCCCTCTCTGTTCTCACTTGATTTGGGAGACACAGAACTGATCTCTATTTCACAGTCATCTGTGGTCCTCTGTCTGCTTTGTGTCCTGTCCCCAAGCATCTCCTAGTGCCTGCAGACCAGAGAGGTGCTTGTTCTTACTAAGGAGTGCAAGAAGTTATTGCACTTAACATGGATTAAGGCTTATAGTACTTCTTATTTTTTAAAAAGTGCTTTGGTATACTGAAGTCCATAGCAGTTGTCTTGCCTAACTGGCCTCCTTCCTTCTGGTGGAAGAACTCCCTTTGTCCTTTAGGGCAGGGCTTGTGGTCTGATGGAGGTGGCTTGTCTTCCAAGGGTTAACACCTCTCCCAGGCCTGGTCACGTTCAGCCCACCGTTAGAGGTCTTCTGCCGAAAGAGACGTGGTCTCTGGAGCAGTCAAGAAGGAATATCAAGTCCCAAGCTATAGGGGTCCATTTTTCCTACAAGGTGGGAGAAATGGTCCAGTGAATTCAACAGGGAGAAGCAGAGGGGGCCGTGGCGGGAGAGCAGGGCATCACTGGGCTGCTGGATCCTTCCGTGCGGGCATTCCCATCTAGGTGAGCAAACACGCTCCACTTCCTGCTTCAGCAAATCTAAATCTCTCTCTTCCAGCTGAAAGAGTCCTAACTTACACATAATTTGACTGTTCTTTATTAAATTCCTACTGTGTTCCACATACACAGTCCTGACAATTTGGGTTCAAGAATCACTTTATTTACGTTATCTTAAAGGGGAAACTTTTATTTTTAGTGGCTCTCTGAAGATTAGCCAGTTGAACCTCCAGGGAGCAATTCTCTCCATTTCACAGAGGAGAAAAGAGGCTCAGAATGATTTAGCCACACGCCTCTTCCCTTCTTCCTCTGCTCCCACCGCTCTCCCTTCTTCCTTCCTTCCTCCCCACACTGGTCTCCCATGTTCTAGTTCTTAGACACCTAGGATAGGCAACTCTGACAGAGGACGCTGGACTTAAAATTGGATGTGCGGTTCCCAAGCCTGTCTCCACTTGCAAATACACATGCCCTAGATTAGGGTGCTTAACCTCCCTTAGCCTCAGTTTCTCTGTCTGCAGAATGGGGAGAATCCTTTCCCCAGATGCTGGTCAATGCCTGTCCCCATATCAACTTTAACCTGTCTGGCTCACTTTCTGCTTTTGGCATTGAGTGAGGTTTTCCACACACAGTTGAATCCCCTGGTCCCAGCCTGCCTTCAGCTGATCTTGGCATCGAGATGATGGTGTCCTCAGAGGCCAAGTTCTCCTGGGGTCCTCACTTTCTAGACTGCTCAGGCTGCTCCCCACCAGCAGCATCAGGAATCCCCAAGATTTGTCAGAATTGCACTTCTCAGGCCCCCCAGGACCCCTGAATGCAACCCTAAATTTCATCTGGACCCATTATAGGGGCGTGTGCCCACAAGGGGGAAGCTCTGCTCAGAAACCCTGGTTTCTCCATCTTGGCTCCAGCTCCCACACACTGTATGTGAATCACGCCTCAGTGCCGCTGATTCAAAAAGTGAGACATGCACTTTTTGTCCCTCCCCGGCTCCTGGTGAGGAGTCTCTTCCCTAAAGCTCAAATCACGGGCTGGGGACTCTCAGACATCAGGAGAAGCAGCCAGTGAGGGCTTGTTCCCAAGTCCAAGCTTGTTCTGATGTGAGACTGGCTGATAAAATGAGAGAAGATGAGGTGTTGAGGCAAGGAATATGAGCCGGCTGACTGAGGAGATAGCCATCTAGTGTCTTCATAAAAACCATCTTTTCGGGTCTGGATGACAGGTTCTTTTATAGAACAGAGAGGGGGAGGAGGTAAGAAAGGAAAGTAACTTGACCATTTATCTTGCAAAATAGGAGGAGATGTGTTCATTTTTCCTCTTCCATAGCCGTTCTCAGATGGGCAGGGTCAGACTGTCTCCCTGTTGGCTGAACACAGGCATTTTAGTTTAACATTCAGGCCGAGGGGCAGGTTCCCTGAGGCAGGCTACTATATAGGATTATACTAACAAAAGCATCACAAAACACAGGGTAAAGTCAAAGAAACATCTGACAAGGAGTCAGAATTGGCTCTTCCCCGTTTCAGTCTTCCTGCTGGATGGAACTTTGGAAGCTGGGAAGCATTAATAAGATGCAGTTTAAAATAACTGAGGGTGTAAATCCAAGGAAGGGTGTGGATAGAAGCTGGTCTGCCTTTAGTGTGTAGCAGTTGGGATTGGGGGCACCTGGCCAGGACAGCAGGGGTACCACCCCCGGGGTGCATGGAGGTGACCACCCGGGGTGTGGGAGGCGGAGCTAGATGGCAGAGCACAGGGGAGAAGGTGAGGACGCTGGCGCGGGTGTGTGGCTGGGGGTTCCTCCACGCAGCTCCTCAGAGGTCCTCATTGATTTCATCAGCCTCAACCTAGTCCACTGGCTCCGGAACCCAGGCTTCTGTTACCTCGCTCTGGTTGAACCAGGATGTTGTTGTTCAGTCGCTCAGTCGTGTCCACCTCTTTGCGACCCCTGCCAGGCTTCCCTGTCCATCACCAACTCCCTGAACTTGCTCAAACTCATGTCCACGGAGTCAGTGATGCCATCCAACCATCTCATCCTCTGCCATTCCCTTCTCTTCCCGCCTTCAATCTTTCCCAGCATCAGGGTCTTTTCAAATGAGTTGGCTCTTCACATCAGGTGGCCAAAGTATTGGAGCTTCAGCATCAGTCCTTCCAAAGACTATTCAGGACTGCAAATGATCTGTAAATTGGCACTCCCCTGGCCGGGGAGTTGACCGGGGCTGCTGGCCACCCCCTGGGCCCTGTGCCTAATGCCAGTGCCTCCCAACCCCACCTGGACATTAGCAAAACCCGGAACACTTTCTTTCTCCAAGTATGTAAGCTGGGTCCCACCCCCTGAGACTCCCATTCAGCTGGTCTAGGGCTGGGCCAAGAATTGGTATATTTTAAGCTCCCAGGTGGTGTTCCTGGGCACACATCATCACCAAACTTTGCTCTGTATTACTGGAATCTGGTGAGGATGAGGTGAAAGGGAGAGGGGATCAAGGACCAAAGAGGTTAAGCCACTCACCAGAGGTCACACAGCTTAACTAGTCTCTGAGCCAGGACTGGCACCTAAGAGGCAGGATCCTCACCCGGCTGCCACCGGGGGCAGGGGTGGGGGGTGTGTGGGGTATGCCCTCCACTCTTCTTCTCTCCTTTTGTCTGCTGTTAACATCTGGGGACACCTATGGACCTTCTGTGGACCCTCAGAGCTTTCTGAGTCACATGTGGAATTAATTCCAGCTCCACAAAGTCAGAGCTCAGCCTAGGTCATCAGTACTGGGAATGGCTTCACCTGGTGCAGTGGGGTCCACCCAGGCGTGAACAAGCCCCACAGACAACGAGGGAGCTCTTGCTGGTTTGATGTCCCAGTCACAAACCTTTGATTAAATTGAGGGAGCTACAAATTTAGAAAGAAAAAAATAATAAGCTTCCATTTTCCCTTTCAACCCCTCCCAGAGCTGCCAAGTGAATCTTGCAAAATGCACTGCCTTCCTGCTGGCTCTCCATCACCTTCAAGGCAAAATCTGGACAAAATCTTGGTGCTTTCCTCTGGTCCTTAATGTTCAGCTTACTGCACACATTTCACCACACCAATCTAGTAATTATTTCCACAGAATCCCTTGCTCACATCATTTCTCAGGATTTAGAAAAGTTAACTTTACAGAACCATTTTTCTATCCTTCCTCTCTCAGTGGCCCTGTATCCACCGAAAATCCCACTTTAGATAGCAACTTCTGATCCAAATTCCTAGATGGCTCTTTGTTCCTGTCCCCAGGGTTTTGAACTCGCTTTGGTTCTATCTTCCTTGTTCTTTCTCCTAAACAGCTCCTTCTTCAGTCTTGCCACCCCCACCAGATGACACTCTTACATCACCTGTTTCACATTCTTCCAGGCACATCTGCATTTGATAGCATTCTTGACTTTTTTGTCCATGTGTGTGTTATCTGCCTTGCCTTACTTAAATGTAGACTCCAGATGTGGAAATCCTCTGTTGCTCAGGGCTGTCTTCCCAGTACCCAGCACAGTGCAAACACACAGCAGCTCAGTCAGCATCAGTTCAGTGAACTAATCCTTGACTCAATTATTTGTGGCCAGGATGCTCCAGAGCCACCCAGACTTGTCTTGCAGCCCACACCTGGCCTCTGTTCTCTGGGCTAACATCTGCCTGTCACCTCCTCAGGTGAGCCCCTCTTTTCACCAATGAAATGTTAAGTGCATTCAGAGATGGGGCCTTGACATCCAGCTTCACTGGTGGGCAACAAGTAATCAGGAAGTAAGCAGAGCCAAGACGCCGCCTCTTGGCCCCTGCATGATCTAGGAGGCCAAACTCTGTCCCAGGGAGTGAAGGACAGTGCTGTCTCTGCCCACTGTGAAGATGGGTAATTTTGAAAAGAAAGCAAAAAACAACAACAACAACAAAAAAAAAACCTGCCTTGCTTGCAATAGCATTGAGTCATAAAATGTTATACATTAATCTGCAAAAGAAATCCTAAGCGAGGACAGGGATCAGGACACTATGACCCCTCGGCCAAATCCCCCCAGTCACCTACTTTCTCATGGCTTAATAAGAATGGGTTTCAATGGTTTTAAAAGGCAAAATTTTAAACGGCTGTATGTTATGATTGCTTAGTTGCTCAGCCATGTCTGACTTTGTGACCACATGGACTGTAGCCCTCGGGGCTCCTCTGTCCATGGGGATTCTCCAGGCGATGGAGTGGGTTGCCATTTCCTCCTCCAGGAGATCGTCCCAGCCCAGGGATGGAACCCAGGTCTCCCATATTGCAGGCGGATGCTCTGCCATCAGAGCCACCGGGAAGCCCCAAATGGCTGCATATACCCCCCAGAAAATATTCTCGAATTTTCCCCCTTGACATGCAACCCTAAAATATTTATATTTTCACTCAGGTTCTTCAGTGAATGTTGGCCAACCTCTGGTTTAGAGGAAGCTGTATCTTCCAAAAATTGTACAAGCCAACACCTGGATCCTTGTGCTGTTGTTCAGAAGATCAAAACCGCACAGGATGGAGTGAGCCTGTGGGTACCACATACTTTTGCAGGAGAGAGACTGTCACTGCTGTGGGGAGGACGGGAGGAGCCGGCTGATCACAGAGTGGGCTGTCCACTGCATGATAGGAACAGACTTTGGCATCAGAAAGCAGGTCCAGCAACAAGTGAGAAGAGTGGGACCCTGTACGGAATCTGCTGTGCCCTGTGGAATAAGAATGAGCCCGGCCCTGTGAATTGCTGGCTGAAAATGCCCACTGGATGTGTTCAGCCTGTTTTCACTCATCAGCTTTCAGAGCATTCCCTGAGGTCTCGAGAATACGCACAGCGTCCACATCAGCGTCCTTTCCACCAGATCGGTCCCTGCCAGGTCTGAGACCACCTTCTGGTGCACTCTGAAGACGCCTTCCAGTCCAGCGGACGACGTTGCAGGTCTGCACGCGTTCACCTGGGGGCGCCATTGAGCCAGGTCTGTGTTCAGCGTTCCTTTGAAAAAAACAAAACCCGATGGTGTCCTCATCGCCTGCTCAGGCTGTAAGTAATCTGTATCTCCCTCGCTTGCCCAAATTTGTAAATTTTGCAGACAGCATAATAAAAATGACCTGCTGTTTTCATTATTGAGAATGAAGGAGTTTTAGATGAGATTTTTTTTTTTCTCCAACCACAGAAGCAAATCCCGGAGTTAGACACAAACATTATTCCCATTCAGGTAAGTGGACCTAGGGACTGGAGGCTGCCTAATTGGGAGAAGCTATGAGTTGGGGGGTCTCTATATCACTGTCTTTAGGGGGAACTCTCACTCATGAGCCCCAGGCACCAAGCACATCATAACAGACTGGGGCAGTCAAAAGTCCATTTTCTAAACAGAATGACGTGTGAGTCTGAAGGAAGAAGCATTTCTAGCAACCTTAATTTCACTGGAAGTAATGTGCATACAGTATCCTTTTGATAAGAAAGCTGTTCCTGTCACTTGGACCTCTTTTTTCATGGCCTAGAAAACATTTAACAATGATTATGACCTCATTTTTCTTTTTTTTTTTTACAGCTCTTTATGATTTTTCTGGACTTTCACTTGCATATATGATTTTATCTCCTAAAACATACATGAGTTAATATGTGATTGAAATGAAAGTCCCCGAATTAACTGACTAGCTTTTATTATCTCTGACCCAATACTTACCATTCCTTGACTGTCTTTCAGAGGGTGAGCTAGTCTGCTTTAAACATCTGGACACCCTCCTTTCAGTCTTCCTGAACCATGTGAAGCATAACCGTGCGATGTAAACAGGTAAGTCTGAGCTGTTCTGAGCCATCAATCAGTACCTTAAGTTTGTAAAACCTTTCCTGATGCACCTGGTTCAGAGAAGTTACCCAAGAGCTAAGGCGGGGCCCTCTTCTTGGGGTCCTCATGCATTTTTCTGAAATAAAAACAAATATCGCCGATTCCATTTAAACTCTATCCTGCTATTAAACTAGAACAATGACTGTATCCACGCTGTCACGGCCTTCTATTTCTCCTCCCCAGTTTGAACAAATGTTACCAGCTACAAGGGTTTTGGAGTTATTACCAGATAATAATTTCACCAGCCCTCTGGGTTTAGAAAACAATACTTGGGGTAAGCCCGTTCTGATCACCTGCTAATCCGAGATAATTGCTTGCGGGTTTCATGGGGAAGCTGAGATTCTCAATGCCGGATTCACTGAATGGCTCTAAGGGAAGGGGTCTGGGGCGTGTTTGGCCTCCACCGGCAAACCTGAGGTTTGAGCAGAGGTTCTGTAGCAAAATTACCTCTTCCTCCAGTAAAGACCAACCATCAGCTTCCTGTAAAATCATTACATTCACTGAGCAATTCTAAGCTACTCTTTTATAAATTCTCCACTTTCTCCTGCCCTCTCTTTTCAGCTTCCTTTCCTTTTCTTCTTTATTTGTTCCTATAGCTGTTGTTTTCCAATTGTTTAACAGGCATCTGGTTAAACCTTAGACAGTGGCTGTTGAGGATGGCTCGCTGCTGCTTGGAGGATTTGAGTAGGTTTGAGTGGCAAGGGGCACCCTGTCTTGGTTTCTCTTTCCTGGGAGGAAACATCAAAATTGTGCTGGTTCTGGGATTTCCCTGGTGGTCCAGTGGCTAAGACTCTGGGCTCCCAGTGCAGGGGCCTGGGTTCGATCCCTGGTCAGCGAACTAGATCTCACATTCTGCAGCTAAGAGTTCATACGCCGCAGCTAAAGAACACACATGCCGCAGTGAAGATGGAAGAGCTCAAGGGCCACGACGAAGACCTGGCACAGCCAAATAAATGACTGTTAAAAACAAAATCGTGTTGGTCCCACCGAGACTGCTGGTAAATCCCCAGGTGCTCTGCCAAGTTGGTATGAATTCTCTAACCAGCCACTTGGCAGTTGATTCTAAGCATTTACATTAAACTCAGACCTCATAGCCTCAAACCAAGAACACTGGAGGCCAGGACCTGATGACCTGGTGCCCGGACACTGTGCTTTCAGGAATAGGGCAGGAGGGGCTGGAAGTCGAAAGTGTGGGGTTCACATGGAGAAGTGAATCTCCTAGGACCGCATGCTCTTTGTGAAAGTGCAAACCCAGCTATTCTCCAGGCCTTGGGGTCTCCTGGATATGATGTTTTCACACTCTGAAAGGGCTTCTCACACCCCCACGTTGCAGGAGATTTGAATGTCAGAAGAGTCGGACACTTACTGACCGACTTCACTTGCACTTTTCACTTTCACGCATTGGAGAAGGAAATGGCAACGCACTCCAGCATTCTTGCCTGGAGAATCCCAGGGATGGGGGAGCCTGGTGGGCTGCTGCCTACGGGGTCGCACAGAGTCGGACATGACTGAAGCGACTTAGCAGCAGCAACAGCCAAGGGCTCTGTCAGTAAAGTCCATAAACTCACCCTGCAGCTCATTTTCCTGGGAAATTCAGATTCAGAACTGCCTTCTTGCTTCTCTAGGCCTCAGAGTGTTTCCACATCTTTGCCTCTTTTCCCAGCTGCCTGCTCACTTCCCAGGTGACGTGAGGGCTCCCATGTCTGCTCGTCCCCAGGCTGACGATAAACACCCCGGGAATTAGCTTTGGGTCTTTGGAGATGTTGTCACAGTGGAGCTTCAGGGACAACTACGAAAGCTAAAGGTCATTGAAATGGCCGTGCTTTCTTTACAGCCCAAAGGCCTAGATGCACTCCAGTACAGAAGAAATTTGAACAATAACAACCAAAGTCTTAAAGCCAGACCTGTCTTGATGATTTTCTTGTTGTTGTTTTTTCATTCTTATGTTCAAATCAAGCAATGAAACATTGAATAATCACAAAATTGTATCCCTTTTCTAATATTTTGCCGTAAAATATATCATCTTCTGTCAATGCAATGTTCTAAGCTTCTTGTAACCTGTAAGAATATATTTAAAAGTATATGATGCCCAGGAAAGAAAATGTCCAATCAGTCAATCAGTTCAGTCTCTCAGTCAGGTCCGACTCTTTGTGACCCCATTGACTGCAGCTTTCCAGGCTTCCCTGTCCATCACCAATACCCAGAGCTTGTTCAGACTCATGTCCATCGAGTCGGTGATGCCATCCAACCATCTCATCTTCTGTCGTCCCCTTCTCCTCCTGCCTTCAATCTTTCCCAGCATCAAGGTCTTTTCTACTGAGTCAGTTCTTTGCATCAGGTGGCCATTGTATTGGAGCTTCAGCTTCAGCATCAGTTGTTCCAATGAGAATATTCAGGACTGATTTCCTTTAGGATGGACTGGTTGGATCTCCTTGCAGTCCGAGGGACACTCAAGAGTCTTCACCAACACCGCAGTTTGAAAAAAATGTTTACCATGTAGTAAATGGTCACCTGTTAAGAAAAAAAATGTATCTTTGTAAATATCTTCAGCATTGATATTTGGAACTTTGTTACAAAAGTAGGGCATGGGCTTTTTCTCCTTTAATCCTCATAGGTAAACATCCGCTGCTAAGTCACTTCAGTAGTGTCTGACTCTGTGCGACCCCAGAGATGGCAGCCCACCAGGCTCCCCCGTCCCTGGGATTCTCCAGGCAAGAACATTGGAGTGGGTTGCCATTTCCCTCTCCAATGCATGAAAGTGAAAAGTGAAAGGGAAGTCCCTCAGTTGTATCCGACTCTTAGCGACGCCATGGACTGCAGCCCACCAGGCTCCTCCGTCCATGGGATTTTCCAGGCAAGAGTACTGGAGTGGGGTGCCATTTCCTTCTAGGAAAACATCAGGTGGGAACTATTAGTGGCCCTCACTTCACAGAGAAGGAACTAACTTTGGGCAGTTTAGGTGAATTCCCCAAGGTCACAACAGTAGGGTCCACTGTGAGGTCTGTCTCCTGCTCTGCAAAGTAAAGGACACTCATGTGCAGGACACGTCTCAGAAGTCAGGACACCCAGTGTTCCCCAGGGCTTGGTCACGTTGTGGATATTCACTGTTGAGGGACCAGGAACACCAAGGTGACCCAGCAAAGCTGAATCTCTTACACTTACTGCAGTTAGAGGGACAGCCTGTGAATGCAGGACCTCAAAATGAGGACTTCAGGGAAGGCTATTTACTGGGTCTTCGGGCCAAAGTGATTTTTAAATCAGGCCTTGCAAGGTGGTGAGCCGTCGGGATTGATCAGAATTTTTCCCCTTATCAGCTAAGGCGCAGAAAGTAATAGTCATGAAATGGACCTCAAGGAGTTAGTCTTGATAAATAAACTCTTTAGTTCATTCATAGTCTTATTTTCTAGGAGTGGAAATTTCCGGGTGGGCAGCGGGTGCAGGCACTGAGTTATTTTTGCCTGTTCTCAATAGTTTTTAACAGGGCATATGGAATTTTAAAAAATTATTGAAGCATAGTGGATTTACAATGTTGTGTTAATTGCTGCTGAACAGTAAAGTGGTCTAGGGAAACATATATATATGTCTTCTTTTTAAAATATTCTTTTCTATCGTGGTCTATCATAGGATATTGACTACAGTTCCCTGTTCTCTGCAGTAGTCCCTTGTTGATCAGGGCACGTTGGTTTTGCTTCTCAAACACTAAGGACAGAAAAGTGATCACAAACAGATGAAACTGCTGCTCCCAAGGAGCTGTGTCCCCTGACAGGTAGCCACTGTCCTGACTGGACAGCTGAGACAACAAAGGCTCAGGGAAGGAGTGACAGCAAGGTTCCAACTTGCACAGGAGTGACAGCTGGGCTCCAGGTTGAAGTCAGAGTTTACACCTTGGCTTTTGAGTTGCCAACACTGGGAATGTGATGCCCCCCGCCCCCCCCCGCCCCCGCTCCATCTCAGAAGCGTTTCTCTACTCCAGGCCATGGATGTGCCCACAGCAAGATCAGTGGAGAGAGAAGAACGAGCCCCTGGGGAAAATTTACTCAGAGATGACTTCAGAAAAGCAGTCTGTTGCAGAGTCCCCTGGCTTCTGTTTTATGTCTTGGTGTTTTCCCCCGAGGCATGTGGGATCTGAGCTCCCTGACCAGGGACTGAACCCACACCCCTTGCGTTGGAAGGGGAAGTTCTAACCACTGGACCACTGGGGAGGTCCCACCTCTGGGAGTTTTGATGGACTTTATGAACCTATAGATTGCTGAATTTTTATCTTTTAAGTCGTGAAATATCCTGGGGATGGGTATGGTTGGGGATGTTGTGGCTTATTTCTTTTAAATTTCTTTTTAAATTTTTTATTTATTTACTTTTATTTATTTATTTGGCCATGCATATAGCATGTTGAGGAGCTTCCCTGGTGGCTCAGATGGTAAAGAACCTGCCTGCAATGCAGGGGACCCGGATTGGATCTCTGGATCAGGAAGATCCCCCAGAGAAGGGAATGGCTACCCACTCCCATATTCTTGACTAGAGAATCCCATGAATAGAGGAGCTTTATGGGCTATAGTCCATAGGGTCACAAAGAGTCTGACATGACTGAGTGACTAACACTTTCACACTTTCATACATGTAGTATCTTATTTTCCTGACCAAGAATCGAACTCTCACTCCTTGCCGTGAAAGTGCAGTCTTAACCATAGGACTACCAGGTTCAGTGGATCAGGGAAGTCCCATATTCTGGCTTATTAAACAATAGGGAACATTTGCTTTATATCAAACTGTAGATCGCTAAAGGTCCATTGCTATTTCTTTACTCTCAGATATGAAACCTCTGATTTGTATCAATAGCAGAAACTATACACTAGCAGTAGCATGTTAGAAAAGAGAGTCTGGAGTTTAAGACATTCATAAAAACAGCCATAAATATGTGAAAAAAAATCAAATAAAAATGGAGTGACTGTGTTTTCTTGAAATAGAAACATAATTTTATCCCTAAAAACTACGGTATCGTTTTAATTTTTTAGCCAGTTGTGTTTTCATATTTTGGCTTTATATATATATGTTTTAAGCCTAAAGGGAGCAGAGCTTGGAACAGCTGTTGTCGTGTTGTTCAGTCACTAAGCTGGTCTGACTCTTTGTTACCCTATGGACTGCAGCGTCCCAAGCTTCCTTCACTATCTCCGGGAGTTTGCTCAGATTCATGTCCACTGAGTGGGTGATTCCACTGAACCATCTCATCCTCTGCCGCTCCCTTCTCCTTTTGCCTTCACTCTTTCCCAGCATCAGGGTCTTTTCCAAAGAGTCAGCTCTTTGCATCAGGTGGCCAAATTATTGGAACTTCAGCTTCAGCAACAGACTTTCCAATGAATGTTTGGGGTTGATTTACTTTAGGATTGAATGGTGTGATCTTGCTAAAGTCCAGGGGACTCTCAAGAGTCTTCGCCAGCACCAAATTCGGAAGTATCAGTTTTCCAGAGCTCACCCTTCTTTATGGTCTAACTACACTGAATACCGGAGAAGGCAATGGCACCCCACTCCAGTACTCTTGCCTGGAAAATCCCATGGATGGAGGAGCCTGGTAGGCTGCAGTCCATGGGGTGGTGAAGAGTCGGACACGATTGAGCGACTTCATTTTCACTTTTCACTTTCATGCATTGGAGAACGGAAATGGCAACCCATTCCAATGTTCTTGCCTGGAGAATCCCAGGGACGCGGGAGCCTGGTGGCCTGCTGTCTCTTGAGTTGCACAGAGTCAGACAGACTGAAGCGACTTGGCAGCAGCAGCAGCAGCGGCACGCTGAATACAGGAACACCTAGGACACCTTGAATGGTTTGGCCACCAGGGGGCGATATAGACCAGCAAATTGAGACAGCATCCATGCACGGTCCGCTCAGCACCGTTCGTTTTGGGAGGTTAGTGAAACATAGGAGCTTCCTTTTAAGACGGATTGAGAATAAACAGACAGACGTGAGCTTGATAAGATGTGATTATAGAGGATGAGGCAGGGAGCGGATAATTTAGAAAGGGAACCTAGAGGTCCTTTTGGCTCAGTTCAGCCAGGTCCTGGCTTTCTTTCCATCATCCACAGGTGAGCTTAGGGCAGAGGCCGAGCAGGTAACAATCTGAAAAAGGCAGGGGGCTGGGATTCATGCTTAACAGGCTGGCAGCAGGGCACTCTTCCAAGAACCCAGTTTTCCAAAGGCTCAGCCTCATCAAGGCAACTGAAGGAAGACTGGGTGGGTGGACAATAGACAAAGTTACTACTTTTGTTGCCTCTTTCCTGGGTCCAACAGCAAGGCAGTGTTAGATCAGAGAGGAAGCCTGGTACGGAGGAGTCCAGTGCAATATTGAGCCTGGGCCTTCTTTTATGGTCCAACTTTTACATCCATATATGACTACTGGGAAAATCATAGCTTTGACTGTTCAGATCTTTGTTGGCAAAGTGATGTCTCTGCTTTTTAATATGCTATGTAGGTTTGTCATAGTTTTTCCTTTCAAGGAGCAAGCATATTTTAATTTCATGGCTGGAATCACTATCCTCAGTGATTTTGGAGCCCAAGAACGTAAAATCTGTCACGGCTTCCAATTTTTCTCCTTCTTTTTGCACTTGTGGCTATGATCTTAGTTTTTTGAATGTTGCGTTTTAAGCTAGTTTTTTCATTCTCTTTTACCTTCATCAAGAGGCTCTTTAGTTCCTCTTCACTTTCTTCTGTTGCAGTGGCATCATCTGCATATCTGAGGTTATGGATATTTCTCCTGGCAATCTTGATTCCACATTGTGATTCATCCAGTTTGGCATTTCACATGATGTACTTTGCATATAAATTTTAAAAAACTGGGTGACAGTATACAGCCTTGACGGTCCTCTTTCCCAATTTTGAACCAACCAGTTGTTCCATGTCTAGTTCTAACCTGCATACTGCTTCTTAACCTGCATACTGGTTTCTCAGGAGACAGGTAAAGTGGTCTCATATTCCCACCCCTTTAAGAATTTTCCAGTTTATTGTGATCTGCACAGTCAAAGTGTAGTCAATGAAGCAGAAGCAGATGTTTTTTTTCTGGAATTTCCTTACTTTTTCCAACCTTGGGATCCCTCTTTGCCCTTTCAGTTTTGCATTAATGGTAACAATCTTTTATATTAAACTCCATTACCATAATTACAGTGATTTCTTTCTCTGGCTGATGCAAGTTCTAGCGTCGCCTCGCAGCTCATCAGCTCTGCAGACAATTTGGGCTTCAGGTGTGAATTGGAGGAAATTTGGGAAAAGGCAAGAAGAGAGCTGGAAGTGAGGCTCAGGGTCCTGTTGGAGTTAGCACTCACGCCAAATGGGAGAGAGGAAGGGCAGAAGCCTCGAGGATCAGAAACAGCTTTCAGCAGATCAGGTCAGCCCCAGCAAGAGGCCAGCAGAGGGTGCTGGTTGTCCCTGTCTCCCTTTCTAGGCCTTTCTCCCCTCTGTATTAACCTCCTCAGCCTCTTCCCCAGGGTAGAGTCTCCTTGGAAAATGATCTTTGGGTAACATGCACATTAAACATAAACAGCTGACAAAACTTCAACACATCACACAGAAACTTGCATTTTAAAAATGACCTCCATGAATCAAATTCCGAACACTGACTCCCACCAAATGCTGGGGAGGGGGTGGGGCTGACTGACTGCTCATCTCTTCTAGAAACGTGCTCACATTCTGCCTATGTTACAAGAATGTTTATCCTTTTTATTCCAAATGAATTAATAAACAAATATTGTTAAATGTCTCAGTTTTAATTTTCAGTACATGAAAAATCAGTAGAATAAATACACACAGCACGAAACTCTTGGAGTCCTCCGTACTTTTTAGAAATGTAAAGGGGTTCTGAGACCACAAAGCTGGAGAACCTTTGTGCTAGACTCTCATGTTGAGATAAAGATCAGATTTAGGGGCTTCCATGGTGGTCCAGTGGCATAGACCCTGCACTCTCAGTGCAGGGGGCCCAGGTTCAATCCCTAGTCAGGGAACTTGACCCCACATGTCACAGCTAAGAGTTCACATGCCACAGTAAAGACCTGGCACAGCCAAAGAACCCCCAGTATGATAGACATTCAACAACAAAAGGATTAATAGAAGGATTTAAATACACAGATATTTATTTATAGAAGGCTGGGCCTAAACGGAACCTTGACATCCAAGCAGTCCCGGTCCAGAGAGCCCACGCATCCAGTCTCCTGACCCTCCCTGCTCCTTTCTCATGAATTCTCAACTGCCAGGAGTTTGGGTTTGACATGAAATAATAAGTCCCTAATTATTTTCCTTTCCCAACCCAAAACACACATACACTCATGCATATGCACAAACTCATGTACACACACAACCTCTTGCCTGCAAAAACACCCTTACAAATGTACATGCACACATATGCACACTCATACACACTCACAGTGCTGATTTCCATGAATACTGGTATGTGCCAGAATGAAGACGGATGGGGACAGTCACCTCTTGCACCACTGTGCCTGTGTGGATACTTCAGATAGTTCTGGGGAGCAGAAGAAACAGGAATCCAGACACCAGAAGCCTGGTTCTTATCCCACTGCACTGCTCTTTGCTGAATTATGTTGGTTGCAAAAGCCTTAATCCTCTGGGCCAGGTTTCCTCACCAGCAAGATGAAGGCGTGGAAGAGGACTGAATCCACTTGGGGTTAAAACACAATTCTTTGACAAACATGAGCAATGGTTTCAGAGTCTGGAGGGCTCAAGTTCAAACCCCAGCTTCATCTGAGGCATTTCCTTCATTTGGAAGCTCTGTTTCCTATTCTGTTACAGTGGGGAGCCCTGCCAGCCAGTGGGCCTTAGTGGGGATTAAATGAAATATAGGACATACCTAAGCACCCTCAGGTCCAACAGGGTGGACAAAGGCGCCCACCAGCTGACTCTCCCATCCCTCAGACAGAGGGCCCACTCCTTCCCACACAGTGAGTTTAACACCATGTTCAAACATCATTTAAGAAAAAAAGAGAAGGAACCCCCTCACACCCACTCTGGTACACCTTGGTGTTTGCCATTATTAGAACAGCAAACTGAATGCTATTGATTCAGAGAGTTTGTGGTTTACCGACCTGGTGCAGCTCAGTTCCTCTTCCTACCCCGTGACTCATGAATACACATCAAATCCTAAATAGTTTATTTACCTTTTGAACAGTTTTTTTTTTTTTTTTTTTGGCTTTTTGTCCCATTTCCCTTGGGCAGATAACCCAGGATGCTTCCTTTACCCACAAAAGCAAATGGGAAACAAGAAATACTGTTTTAGAAAGAGAGGAAAATGTAAGACTATAAATTTTATGGGTGGAAAAAACCCTCAGTAGAGGGCCTCATATGAAAAACATCTTGGTTCCAGTTTAATGTCCCAGTAGAATGCACCTTTCACACCCAAAATGTCCTGGAATGGATGAGAAATTATACAGTGATTTCACTTAGAAGGAGAATGCTTACTCAGTTGGGTGGAGGCAAAGATGGGGCAGTAGGGACCAGGGCATGTGGATGGAGAGGATTTCTCATGAACTCTTTCTAACCCACATGCTTTTGACAACCTTACTCTTTGAAGGTTGAATCTGATCCAGCAACACCATGTCCTGGAGCTTGTGCCCCAGACAGAACCTCATACCCCAACCCGAACCCACTGAACCAAGAGCTGGATTTTAACAGGTCCCGGGAGGATCTCTGTGTTCAGTGCAGTCAGTAGCTCCTTGGAAACCTTGCCTGGAGCATGTGGGCCAGAGCTTCAAGATTTCATCAGTGGTTCTTTGGAAGTTACAGGATAACTCTTCCAAAAGTCTTGGAATTAGAGGGTCTTGGGTTCAAAAGACCTTCTCTCTATGTAGCTAATGCATGAGTTCCCTGGGAACAGCCCCATCTGGGAACCCCCTTGTGAACTCCGAAGCGGCTAAGGCCCCTAGAACGGCTTTTCAAGAGTGCTTCCTTAGGACAAGCTGGAACTTGATTCTCTAGTAATACTACTCACCAGCCTGTTGTTTACATCAGAGAACCACTCAGAGGAAAGGTTATGCTCCTTCCATGTGAAGAGTTCTTTGAAACACTAAGACAGCCCCTGAATTTGACCCTGTATCCATTCCTTTCCAGAGAACTTCAGTTGGTTCAGAACCCCTCCTGAAGGAACAGTGCCCCTGGGTGCCCTGGGCCCATGCCTCTGCCAGCCAGGCCACACGGACCCATATCAGCAGTATGAGAGGTGGCTCCCATCACGTGTTCTGATGTGCCAGAGCATTCTTAGAATTATGGTAATCCCCTTGTTTTTCAGAAAGTTCATGGAGAGCTGTGGTCAGCTGGACCCTGGCAGTGGACCTTATCTGTCGTTAGCAACACCTTGAAAGTGACAAACAGGGTGACGACAAGGGTTCATAATCTTTATGAAACAAGACTAGATTCTAGAGATACCACCCAGAGCAGAAAATGCACAGACCACAGACACTGATGGCCAAGAAGGCACAGCTGGTGGGAGGATAGACTGTGAGTCTGCAAATATCTGTGCCGTCGGTCCTCTGTAGTCAGTTTCCACATCCATGGATTCAGCCAACCGTGGATGGAAACGTACAAGCAAGCCTGTTGATCTGGATGAGGGGATGGGTCTTCTTTTTATCCCATCAGAGCAGAGTGGAGCCAGGATTTCAAACCCAGTTGACAGTGAATTGTTTGTCATGTTGTAGATTCAAATTCTTCTACACGACCATAAAACATACTTTGATAGTTAGAATGTTGAGTCATCCTGAAGAGGTTAGCTTATGTTTGGTATGATCTAACTGAGATGGCAGCTAAATGTGTAAAGTGTTTTTGAAATATTTCCATCAAAGTGGTGCAAATAGTTATACTTTGTTATTCCATGGCGACGTTCTGAAAATGAAGTCCTTTTGCACACAATTGGGAATGCGGCTAAGCTGGCTTTAAATTCCTACTTGGCCACTAACTGGCTTGGTAGATATGAACAAATAACCAAACCTCTCTTAACCTCAGTCTGCCATCTACAGAATGGGCTTAATGATACGACCTTTGGAGGGCTGATGGAAGTGTAAACGGTAAGCTGTGTTTAGAGCACAATGCACTCAGCAATGCGTGTGGCATGTAACAAGGAAGAAAATTAAGTTTATGAGATAAAAATTAAAGGGCTTGACAAGGAAGACTCAGTGCAGCCATAAATAAATAAATGAAAGCATTTTTTAAAAAAAAATTAAAGGATCTATGCACCTGAAAAAGACATGTGCACAGAGATATATTTTATACTCTCTTGGCAAGAGAAGATGGCAGATGTAGGAGGCTGGGGTTGGAAGTGCAGGTGACCCAACCTGCTTCTTTCAGCACAGACTCATGGAGAAGTTGAATCTGAAGCCTGGGAAGAATGTCAGCAATCATTTGGGAGAGGCAGGTGCTCTGTGTTTAGAAAAGCATGGCCCAAAGCTCAAGGATGAATGAGAAAGGAGAGCTGGAAAGAACAGTAACGTGTGTTAAGCTTATAACAAGACAGGCACTGGTAAGTCATGGGAGGCTGGCTTCTGTTTTCTGCAGCAGGGGTGAACTAGCATTTCCTATTTTCCTATAAAAAGCCAGAGAGTAAATGTTTTATGTTTTGTATACTATATAGACTGTGTCCCCAAAACTCAGCTCTGCCACTGAAGCAAGAAAGCAGCCATAGGCAAGCTGTCATTGAATGGGTGAGGCTGTGTTTCAATAAAACTTTATTTACAAAAGCAGGTGGCAGGTAGGAGTTGGTCTGGGGGCCATGGTTTTCCGACTCCTGCCATAACTGAGAGATTTCAAAAATCACTTGGAATTTCACCATTAAGAAACTTCCTGAATACAAGGGATCCAAAGAAAGCTATTAAAATCCTGAAATCCAGTCCAAGAAAATTTATAGGAAGAGATGATTCTGCCATGAAAAATAAACTCTCTTCCTATCTTGAGAAGGACTCCCAAGAAAATCTCTCGGGTGGGGGAATGTTTTCTCTACTCTGTGTCAAATATACTTTCAGCAGAACATACAAATGTGTTAAAGGGGTATTTCATTCAACCAGAGGTGGCAGTTTGGGGAGGTGGGCGGCTCAGGAGCCAGAAGTTGCTGCTGAACAGAGAGGTTTATGTTTGGAGGAGGAGGACGTCACCTGGTGCCTCGAGTGTCAGCCAGCCTGGCAGCGATGGCCCCGTGGCTGGAGCTGGGCTTCCCTAGCAGGACAAGCACAAGGAGACCTTCTTTCTCTCTGCGAAGGAGGAAGTTGATGCCTGAGCCACTTCATGGTTCCATGACTGGCTTATTGAGAATTTACTGGAGACATTGCACACATGGAGAATCTCCAAAGGAATTCTAAGGCACTTGCTGAGAGGTACTTCTATCTACAGGTCGAAGGAGAAAATGTCTCCATTTGCAGAAGAGCCCTCTCTTACTGGTTACTATAGCAACCAAAAGTGAGCTGGGAATGCAGGTTGTTTTCTATAAAAGCTTCATGAAGGGACAGTGACTTACTTCATCACAAGGCCCAGGTTCCTCACTCAGTAACGTCTGCTGCATGGGGAAAAAGTTGATTTTCACCATTTGATGATATTTCTGGCCCCATGCACAGCTGGAAAAATGGCTGAAAGGATATTGGTGGAAAAAATGGGTGAGGATCACAGAGCCGATCATCTCTGTCCTCTGTGTCCATCCTATGACAGATGAGCCATCCCAGAGTCCTGAGTTCACTCCCCACCAAACTGAGAAGAAAAGGAGTCAGGGGGTCCAGCTGGTTTCCAGCATTTGGAACTCTTTTACATGAAGCCCAGTTGGAAACTGCCCATGGGGTCTTGTTCCTTCAGAAGAGGGCATATCATCTGGAATCAGCCCAGAAACCTGAGAAGTTTTGGAGATAAAATCTGTAGGAGCTGGTGGATCTCAGACACTGTCCTTCTTACTCTGAAGGATAATAGAAGGTCCTGCATGCAGGTTGAGGAAAAACAATAAGCTCAATTTCCAGAGTTCAGAGTTGGTTCTTGTTTTCACTAAGTTGCCCTCTACCTATCAAGATAATGTATTTTAAAAATTATTTTACATTGCAGTAGAGTTGATTAACAATACTGTGTTGGTTTCAAGTGTACAGCAAAGTGATTTATATGTAGCTATTCTTTATCAAATTCTTTCCCCTTTATAGATTGTTACCACCTACAATGTATTTTTAACTGGAGTTTACATGTGTTTTCAGTCCTAGAAATTAAAAGATTGAGCAAAACTTTGAGCTTTTGACTCCGTATAAATATTTGCTTCCCACAAACATGATGGGATAGTTATGACACAGAATCAAGCTATTTCTTACTTTACCAACAAAAGACTGTCTAGTCAAAGCTATGGTTTTCCCAGTGGTCATGTATAGATGTGAGAGTTGGACTGTAAAGAAAGCTGAGCACCAAAGAACTGATGCTTTTGAACTGTGGTGTTGGAGAAGACTCTAGAGAGTCCCTTGGACTACAAGGAGATCCAACCAGTCAATCCTAAAGGAAATCAGTCCTGAATATTCATTGAAAGGACTGATGCTGAAGCTGAAACTTCAATACTTTGGCCACCTGATGTGAAGAACTGACTCATTTGCAAAGACCCTGATGCTGGGAAAGATTGAAGGTGGGAGGAGAAGGGGACAAGAGAGGATGAGATGGTTGGATGGCCTCATTGACTCGATGGACATGAGTTTGAGTAAGCTCCGGGAGTTGGTGATGGAGAGGGAGGCCTGGCGTGCTGCAGTCCATGGGGTCGCAAAGGGTCAGACACGACTGAGCCACTGAACTGAACTGATTTCTTACTTCTACTGTAAAATGCTGTAAATTTGTATTTCTTTGCTGAAACATCCTGATGTTTCACTACATGTGTGAAGTGCTTTTCTATGAGGAAAAAATTATAAAGGCAAGCATCTGTTACTTCGTTTTTTTATAATACATTTTTTCCATATCACTTCACTTTTACATTTTTTAGTCAAAGGAAGTCCAAGTTATTTTAGACTATGTCCATTATTATCTTATTTTGAAAGAGAATCAAGGGATTTAAAAAACAACTACTTAACCTGACATGTACCTGTTTAATGTATTTTCTGTATATTTTGACTATGAGTCAATTTGAAAGCAGCAATTTAAAACTCACTTGAATGCCTAGTTTCATCTAAACAACAATCACAACATAAAAACCGTTTTACAATCAAATTAGTAGTCAAATAACCAACGGCAAATGGAAAATTGGTCAACGAATTATTTCTTCTATAACCTAATTCAAAATGCGACATTTAAAAATGTAAATCGCTCTTTTCAATGTTAGAGAAGCATCGATGAGTAGTTCTATGAGTAGGAAAATATTTATTAAAATAGTAGCCACCTATTGGGACTGATCTTATTCTTTTAACCATCAACCCTTGGAAGAGACATCTGGGCCAGATGGAACCCAACGGAAACTAGAACACAAAATACTGTCCACCTGTGATGGCCCACACAAAGTGGGGAAACCACAGTCTCAATGCCATTGATTTACAAACCTGGAGAATGAAGTAATGAATTAATATCTCATTGGAAAAAAGTTGTCCCCAGAACACTGATTGGATGAAGGGTAGTTTCTGTGGTAATGGGCCTTTGGTCTTTTACCTTTTTTGTTTAAACTGGGTTGGCCATACAGAGTTCCAGCTTCTTTCAAAATGAGAAACGGGTAAAAGCTAAGATAGTCCATCTTCCCAGCTCTTCTCCTTCTTCTTTTTGCTGTCCACCACTGTTTCCAGAATTCTGCCCACTTTTAACTGTCCGCTTCATGCCTCCTTGTAACGTTGATATCAAGTCCGCAGATGAATTAATAACTTTATGGAATTATAAGAAGCCTTGCAACGCAGCATGAGTTAGTTAGCTGATGGCCAGGAATCTGCCAGCTCATCACATGATGCTTTCAGAGCCTAACAAACCAAAAAAGGAGATCAAACTAATCAGAACAATCAATTCTAAAGGAAATCAACCCAGAATATTCATTGGAAGAACTGATGCTGAAGCTGACGCTCCAGTACTTTGGCCACCTGATGTGAAGAACTGACTGATTGGAAAAGACCCTGATGCTGGGGAAGATTGAAGGCAAAAGGAGAAGCGGGCAGCAAAGGATGAGATGGTTATATAGCATCACTGACACAATGGACATGAGTTTGAGCAAACTCTGGCAGACAGTGAAGGACAGGGAAGCCTGGTGTCCTGCAGTCCATGGGGTCACAGAGAGTTCACGGATATGACTTAGCGATTGAACAACAAACCAAACTTCCAGAGCAAGTGCCAGTCACATCAGTATGACAAGGGTTATATTGTGAGTCAGAAGTTCTACCTTCTGATTCCACATCTACCATATCGAACTTTGTGAGCCAGGACAATTTACTTGAGCTCTTTGAAGCACAAATTCTTCCCCTGTTGCATTTAATGAGGTCATTTGCAGCAGGAAAATTCTATGATTCTAAACTTTATTCCTAATGGAGATCTGGATGAATGATGTTCTGCTAAAGTTCCACTGAATTTGGGAGATGTGAAGTGCTTTGTGAGGGGGAAGAGTCTGCCTTGTTAGCTATGATTCTCATCCATTTCCTCCATCATCTACTTCAGTAGCTTAATCTGTAACTTGAGATGACTTTCTCCATTAAGGTTTTTTCCTTGGGGACTTGAAAATCAAAGGTGTGCTCTGCAATGTGAAGGGCATTTCTCTGGGATGTTAAACACCTTTGGTCCAACAGCAGTATTTCTAGGCATCACAGTTCTCAGGACTAGAGTGATATTTGCTCAAGGTGCATGGGTGGAATTTGCAAATATCTGGCCCATCACATTTCAGATAGCTGTTTCCAGAAGGACAGCTATGGCATACAAAAGCAATCTATATCTCTAAATCAAGCTACAAAAGGAAAATGGAAAATGATGAATGCATACACATCTAAATAGTATTTATTCTCAGCCTTTAGGGAAAGTATTCAATAATAATAGTTTTCCTTATGTGTTGGGGTATTAAATAAGCTAATGCATGTGCAATGAACATAAAAGACTTGAAAAATGTAAAGTGCTACTCAGAAATTCCTAATTTTTATCATAATGTGACCTTAAAGCTGAGGGCTTGGACTGAACATAGGGTCTCAGAAACCCCTTTGCAATAATATTTATCGGGTATTCTTACAAATCTAGAAACTGGACTTACTTCATGGCATCTAGCAATAGACCACCCTGTAAAGTAGGTAAGAAAAGTACTTTGACCTCTATTTAAGCTTATTAAATAATGAACCTCTTATTGAACAATGGAGGCTCACAGGGTTTAAGTGCCTACTTAAACCACAGCTCTGGTAATAGTGTCAGGCATCATACCTTCCAACAAGAAAAAGCCCTGAACAAGATGATTTATAATTGATTATCTCTATCAAACATTTTAAGATTTAACATCAATACTCAAATTCTCTCTCAAAAAAAAAGAGAGAGAACACTTTCTAACTCATTCTATGAGACCAGAAGTACCTGATACCAAAACCAGACAGATTAAAATAAAACTACAGACTGATATTCTTTATGAATATTGATGCAAAGATTCCCAACAAAATAGTATTAACCTGAATTAAACAGCATATTAAGTTGTATATTAAAATGAACATGTACCATGACTAAGTGGGATTTATTCCTGAAATTCAAGGATGGCTCAATTCATAAAAATCAATCAATGTAATACATCACTGAAGAAGGCAGATAGACTGCAGAGTGTTATCTCAATTGATGCAGAAAAACCATTTGACAAAGTTCACTATTAACGACAAAAATGCTGAAGATACTAGGAATAGCAGGAAATTACCTTGATAAAATAGAAACTGTATATGAAAATCTGTCAGTTAATATCATACTGAACAGTGAAAAACTGAAAGCATTTCCTCTAAGATTAGGGACAAGACAAGGGTGTCTGCTTGGCTTCCCTGGTGGCTCAGACGGTAAAGTGTCTGCCTGCAACGTGGGAGACCCGGGTTCGATTCCTGGGTCGGGAAGATTCCCTAGAGAAGGAAATGACAATCCACTCCAGCACTCTTGCCTGGAAAATCCCATGGATGGAGGAGCCTGATAGGCTACAGTCCATGGGGTCCCAAAGAGTCGGACACGACTGAGCGACTTCACTTTCACTAGCCAAAGCAATAGGCAAGACAAGGAAGTAAAAGTCATGCACATCAGAAAGGAAGAAATAAAAATCACCTCTGTCAGAAGATGACATAATCTTTTATGTAGAAAATCCTAAAGATTACACATACACACAAAAGTTAGAACAAATAACTGAATTCACAAAATTTCAAGATATAAAATCAACACAAAAAAATAAGTTGCATTTCTATACATTAAGAATGAGCTATCTGCAAAAGAAATTAGGAAATAAATTCCATTTATAGTAGCACTGCTGCTGCCAGTGCTGCTGCTGCTAAGGCACTTCAGTCATGTTCTACTCTGTGCAGCCCCATAGACGGCAGCCCACCAGGCTCCTCCATCCACGGGATTCTCCAGGCAAAAACCCTGGAGCGAGGTGCCATCGCCTTCTCCGATAGTAGCACTAAGAAGAATAAACTACCTAGGAATGAGTAGTCAAGAAAGTGAAAGTCTTGTATACTGAAGACTATGAAATTTAATTTACTACAAAATATTTAAAAGACACAAGTAAATGAAAAGGCATCCACGCTCATGGATTTGAATCCTCAATATTCTGAAGATATCCGTGATAGCCAAAGAGATCTACAGATTGAATGCCATCCCTATCAAATTCCTGGTAAGTTTTTTGCCGAAATAGAAAAATCCACCCTAAAATTCATGTAGAATCTCAGAAATCCTAGATTGCCTAAATGACCTTAGACAAAAGGAAAACAAAATTGGAAGACTCACACTTCCTAATTTCGAGCTTGCCACAAAAGCTCGAAACAGCGTGGTATCAGCATAAAAGCAGAGAAAGGTTTTAATGTTCCACTTTCCTGTTATATTTTCCAAGCAGTAAACATACGGAGTAGATGTGGAGTTAGAACAATACTATTTGCATTAATCAAGCTGCTCCTCTTCCTCCTTGACCTCCTGCCTCCCCTTCAGGTCCTGGCGGGGGCTCCCTCCTTGATTCATCTGTGCGCCTATGATCAGAATCAAGCGATCACATGCATGTAAACCCCAGGGATGCAAAAATAGGTGATATCCGACATGTACGTGCATAACAGTGAAATAACGAAACCAGTTCCTCTAGCCATTCACAAAATCCATGCAATGACCTCATAATACACAGCTGCCCCTCCTTCTCTGTAGTCACATTTCTACACCTGTCCTTGCAAACACATTTGTGATCCACAGAGAAGGATGTTGTACCTCCTTGAGGGTAGGTACCCTCTTTGTGACCCCATGGACTACAACACTCCAGGCCTCCCTGTCCATCACCAGCTCCCAGAGTTTGCTCAAACCCATGTCCATGGAGTCGGTGATGCCATCCAGCCATCTCATCCTCTGTTGCCCCCTTCTCCTCTTGCCCTCAGTCTTTCCTAGCACTGGGGTCTTTTCCAGTGAGTCAGCTCTTCATATCACATGGCCAAAGTATTGGAGCTTCAGCTTCAGCATCAGTTCTTCCAATGAATATTCAGGGTTGATTTCCTTTAGGATGGACTGATTTGATCCCCTTGAGGGTGACTATGTGCAAGCATGCCAACATGAAATGTTCTGAGCTGCCCTGTAGAGTTCTCCTAAGAACACCATGGAACCCTGATTGTCATTTGCCTTTTTCAGGTTGGGGGCTCTGGGGATGGGAAGCAATGATTCTGCCCCCACCTCAACTCCTTCCACTGGATATGAACATGGTCTCTTGATGCCCCCATCACAAAGGAGTTCCACAGAGCCCTAAGAATTGAGTTGCATGGGTTTCCACACTGGTTTTAGTTTCTGGGGTTTGTTTTGTTTGTTTGTTTTCTTTCAGGATGTACTGGTGACATTGCTCAGATTCCCCACTTTGAGAGAAAAATAACCTTGAACTCCAGTCTCCAAAGTATTGATAGGATAGCAAGTGGTGAGCTCCCTAGGAGGCAGGGTTCCTGAGAATTCACTTGCTGGAATGTTCCAGAGAGGAAGATTACGTTTTGGAACCAGATCTCTGAAGAATGCCCCATCTTCAGAATGAATTCAACAAAAGTGAGTCCTTGGCTTCATTTCACAGCAGGAAATGGCCTGTTCAGCACTGTTTTCCCCAAAGGTCTCTGGCCCCTGCTTTGTCTGCAGAGGGTCATAAAGGCAGGTGCAAGCAGGAGCCGCAGAGACAATGGGACTGACCTTTAAAGTTTTGTCTCAGGCCAGTTCGGACAGCTTCCCCAAGCATGCTGACCGGCACACATAACTTCTGACCTTCGCCCTCCTTGCCTGTGTCCAGCCATTGTGGGCCAGGCATCTGTCTTCCTTGGTGGCACATCTTTTCAAGACAGAGAGACTGCGCATTGAGTTATTACGATTATTGTGACCTTGCCCTGTGACCTGTCATTTTCTTTCACACAATGAAGACAGTGAGAAGATGCAGATTTACAATAAGACGTATCATTATTTACTTTCACGGTGTGGGCAGTGTCGCCATCTCACCTGTGTCGTCCCCCAGTCGTGTTTCCCCTTCGACTTGTTCTGCTTCTTAGAACCTAATACGGGGCTGAGGAAGGGGGAGGGAGACAGACATTGAATTCCTGGGCCGTTGGTGTCATGGGCCCAGAGGAGGGGGCGAGACAGGGGTGATGGCCGCCTGCCTGGGAGGATTTTGCTTCTGAAGGAGAAAAGCCTTCCTCAGGCCGCTGCCTGCGTTGCCCACTTTGGTGGCCTCTTGGCTGCAGCAACAAAACACCAGAGTCTCAGGGCCTTGCAGATTCTCTCGCTGCATCTGCCCAGAAGTGGGCAGAAGGGCACCTTCCTGCAGGACATACCATTCCTTTGATAAAGGGCAGAAGCGAAAGAGTGGAGGAGCCTCTGAATTCTTCTCCAGATCTGGCTTGGCCTCAGAGCTCATGGGTCAAGGAGGCCACAAAGGCCAAGCCCAGAGCCATGGGCAGGGGTGCACAAGCCGAGAGTGAGTGGCGAGGGGTAAGGGGAGGTCCATCACAGCAACGGGCTCTTGTCGGGAAGGAGGCAGAAAGAACGTGTGAATATAACCTGTGATGTCTAGGGAGTTCTCATGACTTCCCTGAACTGCAGCGAGTGGTGCTGATTATAAGCATGAGACAGGTACAGACTCACCAGTGCAGGTGAGAACAGGGAGAAACCAGGACAGCGAACAAGGCCTTGTTGCTGTTCAGTCTCTCAGTCATGTCTGACTCTTTGTGACCCATGGACTACCACACGCCATGCCTCCCTGTCCATTACCATCTCCCAGAGTTTGCTCAAACCCATGTTCATTGAGATGTTGATGCCATCCAACCATCTCATCCTCTACTGTCCCCTTCTCCTCCTGCCTTCTATCTTTCCCAGCATCAGGGTCTTTTCCAATGAGTTGGCTCTTCACATCAGGTGGCCAAAGAAATTGGAGCTTCAGTATCAGTTCTTCCAATGAATATTCAGGGTTGATTTCCTTTAGAATTGACTGGTTGGATCTCCTTGCAGTCCAAAGGACTCTCAAGAGTCCTCCAACACCATAGTTCGAAACCATCAGTTCTTCAATGCTCAGCCTTCTTCATGGTCCAACTCTCACATCCATACATGACTACTGGGAAAGCTACAGTTTTGACTATATAGACCTTTGTCGGCAAAGTCTTGTGTCTCTTTTATCTTGATTTGTCATAGCTTTTCTTCCAAGGACAAAGCCTGAAGATAGAGAAATAGAGATAAACAGAAGATTCTTCTTCTGGGCACTTGGGTTTTCTCTGACTTAGCTCAGTCTCATAGATGGGGAGGAGGAGGAAGAGGCCACACAGACATCTGCCATTTTTGGCTGCAGAGCATTTCTCCTTGTTCCTAAGGTTACTTCCTGTGCCATTTGGGAAATACTCCTCCCCCATTTAGGAGACCATAAGATCCCTGCCTTTCCCTAGAAGTGTGATCTCTGGGATCCTCTGTTGTTACCTACCTCGTCTTCCCCTGCAGGGTGGCTGGCCACTGTCTTCCAACCCATCAGACTCTCTTTTTTTTTTTAGATTTTTTTTTGATGTGGGCTATTCTTAAAGTCTTTATTGAATTTGTTACAATATTGTTTCTGTTTTATGTTTTGTTCTTTTGATCACAAGGCATGTGGGATCTTCATTCTTTGACCAAGGAACTCACATTCTCTGTATTAGAAGGTGAAGTCCAAGCTACTGAAACACCAGGGAAGTCCTAGACTCTTCTTTAGGACTTTTAAACATAAGAGGACTGCTTCCAGGCAGGACCAGGAGCAGCAGTTGTGGGTTACCGCTCATGCTGTGTCCTCCACTCCTGTCCCATTTCCTGTCCAGGTCCCTGAGGAGTTTGTGGCAGTCCCTGTTACTCTGAAGTTAATCAGAGTGAATTCTGTATCATGAGACCAAAGGTACTGACTGATGCAGTCCTGTAGAAATCATTGAAAACCAAAATGGTCCTCTTAAGTGCTGTCTGCTGTTGAGAATCATAAAACAGTAAATGGGTGTCCAGTCACAGGCCACGTGGTGGTATAAGTCCACCCATGAGTGAGTGTCCCCACCTGGTTAGAGGTCTTCCCTGGGCCTGGACTCAGCTCCAGTGTGGAAAGGAAGGTGGAACAGGGTGAGAAGTTTCCAGATGGAGTGGTGGCCAAGCTGACAAGAATGGAATGGAAAAGGGACATTCATGGAAGACTCGGGCCAGAGAAATTCAGGCAACACTTTGAGTGATGTTTGCAAAGGAATTATAATAATGCAAGCAACGATTTTGGTAAAATGTGAAATGAAAAAAGGAAAAGACACGTTTACTCCAACATGCTCTTTTCTAATAGAATGAGAAAAAAATAAATACACGAGTTTGGCGTGACATCATCAGGTGGAGATAAGGAGTGGCAGCTTTTTCCTTTGTTCTACTTTTATGTGGTATCTTATTCTTCTACAGTGAGAATGAATCACTCTTATAAAGTAAGATAAAATCTTTGAAAATTAAAGTTTCTCAAGACTAAAGGACAGAAAGCCAAGGAAGGGAGAAATTTATAAACAAAATGCTTTGTGCAGTTAACTTTCAGATGATTTATGTGTCTGCAATTTCTCTCAAAGACATAAATACTCCAGATTGTCTTAAGACCAGACTCCTCCACTTGGTGCAAAGCTTGGGCCGCTGGAGTTGGGATGGGTGAAGAAATTAACCTGGATAAAAGGAAACCACCTGGATTTCTCAGCTCTCTATGAACAATGATTTTACTTTTTTAATGTGCCTCAGTAGTAGCTCATCGCATCTTTATAATAGCCAGTGAGGGACACAGCTGTTTCTAAATTTAAAAACAAAAAGACACAAAGGGCCTGCGCTGTGGTCTCTCTTTGACTAAGAAGAATACGGGGGAACAATGCATGTGTTGGCAGAGAGAGGCTTTATGGAAAGCTGAGCTGAGACAATCTCATCACTTCTAGGAAAAGCTCCCAGGAGCCACTATAGAAAAGGAGGCAGGGCCATCTAGGATGACAGCCAGACACCTGCAGATCTTTGAGATTATTGTGCATCCTCTGCTGTGGATGAAAGTTTGGCCTTTCTGTTTTCATATTTTTATGTAACAAATGAATTATATTTTCAAAGAGTGCTTTGAATGTCTACTGACTTGCAATTAAGTATCTTGCTGGAGATTAACATTGTGTATTTCTGAGAGTCATCATCTTCATTGTTCAAGGACTTTTGTATTCTTTGGAAATTGATGGATTGTACCAAGAGGGAAAAAAGCTACGAATTTAAAGTAAGAGAATGTTAGTATAAAGAAAATGACACATTTATGACATTTTATGTGAAGCAAGATGTTCTAATACCCCAATCCCCAAGCCCAAATCCATTGCAGCCACCAATATCCATTATAGCTCTCTTTATTACTAAGCCTACTCTCTTTGGGGCTTCCCTGGTGGCTTACATGTTAAAGAATATGCCTACAATGCAGGAGATGCAGGTTTCATCCCTGAGTTGGGATGATCCCCTGGAAATGGCAACCCGCTCCAGTATTCTTGCCAGGAAAATCCCATGGACAGAAGAGCCTGGCAGCCTAGAGCCCACGGGGTTACAAAGAGTCTGACATGACTGAGCGTCCAAGCACCCACATCGACTCTCTTTGTTACTAGTGAAATGGCCCTAGGCAACTGCTACCAAGGGATCACAGTTACTTGAAAACTGAGGCCTCTTGTCTATGCCTGCCCTCTCCATAGTTTGTTAAGATTACCAGAAAAGGAGGAGATTCCAACAGGCAGAAGCTGCCAGTTGTTTGTCAGTATGCATTTGCTCTTTCCTTAGTCAAAGGTGCAGACAGGAGTCCAGCCTCCCTGGAAGGTTCTGTGGCCACACAACTAAACTCTGTCCAATGGGTTGTGAGCAGAAAGGATGCTGCTGTTCTCTTGGAGAAACGAAAGGGGAGCCCTTTTCCTCCTTCACACTGGCTGAGATGGACTCACGCAGCTACGCTGCACCCAGAGGCAAAAGGCAGGCTTGGAGGATGGATCCTCTGAATTGTTGAGTTCAAGGGGAACAAGCTTCCATCTGGACTAGCCACGGTATCTGTGATGTCCTCGCTGTAGTCCTTGGCCGGCACCTCCATCCACCCGTGCATGTGGGAGACAGGAGAATCCCTTTCCTTGCTCTTCCCAGACCCCATGCACTTTGTTACTTCCCATCAACCCTCAATGAGTCCAAAGCTCGAGAAAATAAAACATGTTTTTTTCTTACGGAAATATCTAGGATTTACTGCTTTGGAATGAAACACTAAAAAGAAGTGAGTAGAAGCAAGAAATAATTCCAGACAAGAGGAAAATGCTGACCCCCATCTTACCTTTGACTTGAGTGGTCTGGAAGTTTGAAGAAAGTACAGCCCCCGTTCACAAAAGAATAAGGAGCCCAAACTCCCTGAGTTCCTGCATGAGGTTTGTCTTTCCCAGAGAGCTTCAGATGATTTATTTCTCGGATTAAATGGAGTCTAACCAGAAGACACTTTTTAATGCAAGCCTGTGTCATATGAACTGTTTTCATTCCTGCTCAGGCAGTTTTGTTTACAAACCTTCAAGACAAATTTCTGTGCTATCGGACAGTATTAGTGTCTCTAAGTTTTCATTCTGACAGAATAAAGATGAATTAGGGCTGAATTCATTGCTTATTAAAAAATGAACATCTTTTTTTAAAAAATTCACTTATATCCTGCCTATGTTTGCCAGTGTTGTTTTTTTCTAAGGGAAGGAAGCCCAGCATGTCTAGAATAGGGTGAAGATGCCTTGCCCTTCACAGGAGACGGAGGAGGAGGGAAAATGCCCCTTTTCTAAGTGTGAAAGTTTTCCCTTTGTCTTGGGCAGTTTCTTGGCAACAGAGGCAACAATCTGTACAAATTTGCTGTTTTTCCTAACACCTGCTCTTTGGAAAACAAATTGCCCACATTTTCTTAAGTCCAGGTGGGAGAAAAACAAGGAAGTGACTCTGAGACCATCTATCACACTGCCGGGTATCCCCTCCACATCATGGCAGCCCCTCACCTTCTTGTCCAGAGGGTCCCACTGTTTGCTACTCCTTCCTGCCGATGACCTGATGGTGACTTAGGTGGGAGAAAGCATTGCCATCCATCTGGTCAAGCACCATCCTTGTTGAATGAGGGAAAGAGAAGTCATTGGTTGGAGACCCCCAAAGGCTCTTTGGGCTGAATAAGTGAGAGGTTCCAAAATCTTGCCCAGAGTTTGACAGCTGAGTAGAGAGCTCAGAAAGTCAATAAAGTGACCTAAGCCCCAACCTTCACAAACAGTTCCCAAAGCCCAGCTGAGAAGAAAGGGTAGGTGTGGTATTTGACGGTGATTCTCTTTGCCACAAAAGATCCTGCTTGTTTCAAGTTACACTGTTTGAAGTGTACTTTTCCTGTAGTTTTAATTTGTGTGTAAGTGCAAACCTCCCTCGAACAAGGACTCCTGTGACTTGCTCCATGCCTGTAGCCTCTCCCTCCTCCATCCTCATTCCTAACCCAGGCTTTCTGGGATCATCTCCCAGGTCAATTATTGCACTCAGATCCTCCTCAAAGGCACACTTCTGGGGGCAGCCTGAACTAAGATTTCTCTCTTTCTTACACACACACACACATTTTAACAAAAGTCAGGGCACAAGTCCATATAGTCAAAGCTATAGATTTTCTAGTAGTGATGTATGGATGCGACAGCTGGACCACAAAGAAGGCTGAACACTGAAGAATTGATGCTTTTGAACTGTGGGGTTGGAGAAGACTCTTAAAACTCCCTTGGATAGCAAGGAGATCAACTCAGTCAATCCTAAAGGGAATCAACTCTGAATATTCATTGAAAGGACTGGTGCTGAAGCTGAGGTTCCAATACCTTGGCTACTTGATATGAAGACCCAGCTCCCTGGAAGACTCTGATGCTGGGAAAGATTGAAGACAGGAGGAGAAGGGGATGACAGAGGATGAGATGGTTGGATGGCATCACCGATTCAAAGGACTTGAGTTTGAGCATACTCGGGGAGATGGTGAAGGACAGGGAAGCCTGGTGTGCTGCGGTCCATGAGGTCACAAAAAGTTGGCCATGACTTAGCGACTAAACAACAATGACAAGGGCACAAGAGAAGATGTGTGAAAACATAATTTTCTTTAGTTTTCATGAAAACTTAATTATTATTTACCCCCATTCCATTTGGAATCTAAAGGAAATTGGAGTGAACCCAGCCTCCTCATCCATGCTCTCCTGTGCTTTGGGAGCTTCCAACACAGAGTCAGCAGTGGGGTCTGGGGGATGCTCAGTTGTGTGGTCATCTCTACCACCTGTTGAAACGTCCTTCCTCCCTGGGTCCCCAGGGCTTCATCCTGGGGCATTTTCGGATCCACTGTCTCAGTGTGCCATGTCAGTGATGTTCTTAGGCTTCTGGGGTACAGTCTTCTGTTTCCATACCACATTGTGTGGAAGTTCACAGCGATAGGTATTTGGGGTTCCCTGAAGCTGAAAGTGTGAAGTGTAAGTCATTCAGTCTTGTCCTACTCTTTGCAACTCCAAGGACTGTAGCCCACCAGGCTCCTCTGTCCATGGGATTCTTCAGGCAAGAATATTGGAGTGGGTTTCATTTTCCTCCTCCAGGGAATCTTCCTGACCCAGGGATTGAACCCTCGTCTCCTGCATTGCAGGTGGATTCTTTACCATCTGAGCCATCAGGAAGCCCTCCCTGAAGGTGAGTGAATCAGAATTTAATATTTGTGACTGTTGGACATATAATTCTAAGAGTCTGTTTCAGGGATCACAAACTATGTTTTTACCTCGCTGCATATGATTTACCCCTCTGAAAAACTAAAATTAAGATGATTTCTTAACATTGGTGAAACAATACCAACCCTGATAGGGTTTTCTGTGCTTGTGTTGAACAGTTTGGGGAGCAGGCAAAACTATCAACCTGCTCCAGGAATTTTCTGCTCCTGGAACATAAATGCCTGAACCAACAAAACAGTTTACCAATTAAGACTAACCCTGACTCTTCAAGGCCCTCGCCTTGCTGGGCCCCCAGGGATCCTAAACTGTTTTGTCATCAACCTTCCAGATCCTAAAACCCCTTAGGAAACTCCTCACCTACCCCATGACTTCCCCATTGTGTGGCCTAGCTGAGGCTCTCAAGGCAGTGCTCTCTCTATGCGCACCTAGAATAAATTTCACTTTGCTTAGATGACAGCTTGTTTCAGATGCTCTGCAGAAACCCGTGTTGAAAGAAGTGGGAGGTTATCACGTGGCAGCTACCAGTGACAGCTTCCTTTAGAAGTAGACTCAGTTCAGTTCAGTTCAGTTCAGTTGCTCAGTTGTATCTGACTCTTTGAGACCCCATGGACTGCAGCACACCAGGATTCCCTGTCCATCACCAACTCCTGGAACTTGCTCAAAGTCATGTCTATCGAGTTGGTGATGTCATCCGACTATGTCATCCTCTGCCACCTCTTTCTCTTCTTGCCCTCAATCTTTCCCAGCATCAGGGTCTTTTCCAATTGAGTCAGCTCTTTGCATCAGGTGGCCAAAGAATTGGAGTTTCAGCTTCAGCATCAGTCCTTCCAATGAATATTCAGGACTAATTTCCTTTAGGACTGGTTGGATCTCCTCACAGTCCAAGGGACTCTCAAGAGTCTTCTCCAACTCCACAGTTTAAAAGCATCAATTCTTTGGCATTCAGCTTTCTCTACGGTCCAACTCTCACATCCATACATGACTACTGGGAAAACCATAGCTTTGATTAGACAGGCTTTGTCAGCAAAGTAATGTCTCTGCTTTTTAATATGCTGTCTAGGTTGGTCATAACTTTCCTTCCAAGGAATAAGTTTCATGGCTGCAGTCACCATCTGCAGTGATTTTGGAGCCCAAGAAATTAAAGTCTCTCACTGTTTCTTTTGTTTCCCCATCTATTTCCCATGAAGTGATGGGACTGGATGCCATGATCTTAGTTTTTTGAATGTTGAGTTTTAAGCCAGCTTTTCATTCTCCTCTTTCACTTTCCTCAAAAGACTCTTTAGTTCCTCTTCGGTGTACATACTGCTGCTGCTGCTAAGTCACTTCAGTCATGTCTGACTCTGTGCGACCCCATAGACGGCAGCCCAGCAGGATCTCCCATCCCTGGGATTCTCCAGGCAAGAACACTGGAGTGGGTTGCCGTTTCCTTCTCCAATGCATGTAAGTGAAAAGTGAAAGTGAAGTCGCTCGGTCGTGTCTGACTCTTTGCGACCCCATGGACTGTAGCCCACCATGCCCCTCTGTATATGAGATTTCCCAGGCAAGAGTACTGGAGTGGGTTGCCATTTCCTTCTCCGGTATACACACTACTCCCCCGCCTCCAATTCTTAAATGTTGGTGGGCAGAAAAATCATGTGACGTTTCCCGCCTTCCATGGTGGAGATCTGCTCAGTGTGTCTGGAATGGGGCCCAGGAATCTGTTTGTTTAACAGGCCAGGGAGTTCCAGGGGAGGAACACGCTGGAAGATTAAGGACCGCGCTTCTCATCGCATCGACCATGTGGCCCAGTTCTGACCCTGGCTGGCTGTATGACTCAGGACCAGTCATGTGACCCTCTTCATGAGCAAAGTGGAGACCGCAATGCCTGCTTCTCACATTATTTTGAGATTACAACGAGCTTGTAACAGAGCAGCACTTGTGGCATCCGTGTGTTCATCCTGTGTGTTCTCCATCATTCAGAGCACTGGGGCAAATTCTGAGAAGGGCTGGGGCTACAAGGTGGAGAGAGGGCCCTGATGTCCCCACAGGTGCAGATAGCAAGCCCCATGGCTTTGGGAGGAGAACTAAAATCCTCTGGCCTTGAGGGTCAACCCTGCATCTCAGGAAAAGTGTCCAGCATTGTGAAGTCACTGCTGAACCATCAACATTAGGAATTGGGCTGGGATCTTTTCCTTGACTGATACCTCACAGGTGCAGTCTTTGTTCAGATTCTTGAACAGCAGCCCCTAAGCTAAGTGTGCTGCTGGGAGGGATTGAACAAGAATAGCTGGCATGGGGTAGTGGGGAGTGGACAGGGAAGGGAAGAATGCCCAGAAGGGTATGCCTTCTGGTGAAGTCCCAGCCTTAGCCTGCACACCCCGGGAGCTCTGCACTGTAAATTATACTTCAGAGGTTTTTGGCCAAGGTGGGTGGAGGGTCATCTCTCTATGTGTACCTTCAAGGACATTCCAGTGCTGGTAAAAGGGATCCAAGGGGCTCTGGCCAGGTGCCAGGGCTGGCCATCCACTGTAGATGTCAGCTCAGTTCTCAGACACACCCAGGCCTTATGCCCCATCACCAGCCTTGGGTTCTAACTTCCAGAGTGGACACATAGCTTAAAGCCTTTGAAATGGGGTCTATGATGGGGACCCTACCTCGTAAGCTCATGTAAACAAACAAACAAACAAACACTTGTAAAAACTGCTATGAATCATCATTTTATCATACTGTACCCATTTTTGAGTCAGTGCAATTCTCCCCAAGGGAGCACACGGCATGATCAAGGGAGCAACCCCACTCACGGGAGGGTTGCTGTGTGCCAGGCAGCTTTCCAGTTGTATTACATTAGTTGACACATTTAACCTTCAGACAAACTATGACCTAGTAGTATCATTAGTAGGTATCATATGACACCTAGTAGTCTCATAATGTCTCCTGCTGAGGAGACATTAACAATAATAATGAAAACTTGCTCAAGGTCACAAAACCAGTGAATGCAGAGATGGAATTTGAACCCAACTCTGTCTATTGAACTTGATTCAGGCTACTACTTAATGTCTGGTTATTTATGGGACTCTGTGACCCCCAAGAGAGGCAACCTTTCCTCATTCACCCCATCTTCTTAACCTCTGGCAAAGAAATTAGACATTTATATATATTTGCAGAAGGAAAAGAATAATTATCAAACAAACTTTAAACAGTTTGATCTAGAGTTTAAATTGTACCAGAAGGAGTTCATGGACTTCCCTGGTAGCTCAGCTGGCAAAGAATCTGCGTGCAATGTAGGAGACCTGGGTTTGATTCCTGGGTTGGGAAGATCCCCTGGAGGAGGGCATGGCAATCCACTTTGGTATTCTTGCCTGGAGAATCCCCAGGGACGGAGGAGTCTGGCGGGCTACAGCCCGTGGGGTCACGAAGAGTTGGACATGACTGAGCAGCTAAGCACAGCACCGCATAGGAGGAGCTCAACAGCAACAGAAACTGTGAAAATTCAGCCTTATTAGTTCAGGCAGTAAAAATGAACCGGGGCCTATTACATGCCTGGTATCCTGCAAGCTACCAGGGGAACAATGGTGAAATCAGAAACTTTCTCTCCAACCCAGATTAGGCTTGACAAACAGAGCCAGGCTGACCACTCCTGAGCCCACCCTCCACCCCTGCCTCCCTGTGGTATCCAGCCCGTGGTCTGCAGGGGTTCTCATGTTGCAGGATCACACTTCCTCTTCCAGCTGTTAACCATGCAAATCCATCCTCTGTTCTTTCCCCTGCCTTGTAACAGGTAAAGGTCTCAAAGAGTTATGGCAAGAAGAAATTGAGCTGAGGGGATAAAGTTTCAGAACGAACTCTGAGTCACCAGATCAGGTTTCTAAATTTTGAAAATACTGTGAAAATATTCTCCTACCACAGGGAATTAGAATCACTTCCTGCAACTCCTAGGTAATTCTGCAACCCGTAACTCTTCACTATGTCTAGGGGAGAGGGCTTCTTTGTTTTCCTTTCTCTCCATCTGCATTTTCCAGTGTATCAGGAAAAGCCTATGTTGCTTTTTAAAAAATATTTTTACATTTTTGCAATATTTTTATTGAAGGATAGTTGACTTACAGCATTGTGTTAATTTTTTCTGTACAGTAAAATGATTCAGTTATACACACACACACACACACACACACACACATATATATTCTTTTTAATATATACTCTTTTTCATTATGGTTTATCATAGGATATTGACTATAGTTCCCTGTGCTATACAGTAAGACCTTGCTGCTTATTCATCCTATATATAAAAGCTTGGGGATTTCCCTGGGGGTCCAGTGGTTGGGACTTCACCTTCCAGTGCAGAGGGTGAGGGTTTGATCCCTGGTCAGGGAGCTAGGGGGCTTCCCTGGTAGCTTAGCTGGTAAAGAATCTGCCTTCAATGCAGGAGAACCCTGTTCAATTCCTGGGTCAGGAAGATCCCCTGGAGAAGGGATAGATTACCAACTCCAGTATTCTTGGGCTTCTCTGGTGATTCAGATGGCAAAGAACACACCTGCAATGCATGAGACCTTGGTTCCATCTCTGGGTTGGAAAGATTCCCTGGAGGAGGGCATAGCAACTCACTCCAGTATTGTTGCCTAGAGAATCCCCATGGACAGAGGAGCCTGATGGGCTAAAGTCCATGGGGTCGCAAAGAGTCAGACACAACTAAGTGACTAAGCACAGCACAGCAGGAAGCTAGGGTCCTACATACCTCTCAGCCAAACAAACCAAAACATTAGACAAAAGCAATAAGTAACAAATCTCAATAAAGACGTTAAAAATGGTCCACATCAAAAAAAAAAATCTTTAAAAAAAAAAAGCTTTCATCTGTTAACCCCAACCTCCCACTCCATCCCTCTCCCAGCCTTGATGTTGCTTTTTTAATTAAAGAATAAATTATGTACAAAATGTTCTTTTCCGTCCTCTTCTCAGGTTTGGTGAGTAATTGCAGTGATGAGTAAGTTTCATGCAACGATGAGGATGTAAAGGATATTCACCTTGTCTTTCCCACCTTCTGCTTCCACAGTGGGGGGCAGTGGCGAGTGAGGGTTTTCAGGAGTTGCAGGAGCAGATAGCAGGTTTCTGCTGCCAAATCTAGGGCAGAGGGGATCGACCCTCCAACTCTGTCTCCCAAATGGAGGTATTTCTGAGAGTGAAATGTGATATGTATATACAACGGAATATTATTCGGCCATGAAAAAGAATAAAATTGAATCAGCTGTAGTGATGTGGATGAATCTAGAGCCTATCATACAGTATGAAGTAAGTCAGAAAGAGAAAAATAAATATGGTATATTAACACATATATATGGAATCTAGAAAAATGGTACTGATGAACCTAGTTGCAGGACAGGAATAGAGACACAGACATCGAGAACAGACTTGCGGATGTGGGTGGGGGAAGGGGAGGGTGGGATGAGCTGGGAAAGCAGCATTGGCACATATGCACCGTCATGTGTAGAATAGATAGCTAATGGGAAGCTGCTGTTTAGCACAGGGAACTCAGCTCAGTGCTCCGTGATGACTTACAGGGCTGGGATGGAGGAGGGGTGGGAGGGAGGGGTGGGAGGGAGGGGGTATATGTATACACAGAGCCGATTCAGTTTGTTGCACAGCAGAAACTGCCATAACATTGTAAAGCAGTTGTATCTCAATTTTTAAAGAAAGGGCACTGCTAGAATTACCTCGGATCGGCTAGAAGCTAGATTGTCTTAGGTAAACCTTTCTGTGGTGTCACCACAGTCCTAGGGTACTATGGATCTCTCCTTGCTGACACATCTTAAATTATGGAAATTTGAGTCCTATTCTGTATCCCTCAAAAGCCTGACTCTGCTGCTTGAACCATCACAAGCCACCAGCCTTCAGCTGCAAAAGAGAAATGAACTCTGCAGGGGACATATCCAATGCCGATTTAAATTTAATCTATGTGGTCAATTATTTGTATAATAGTGGAGGAAAATAAAGACTATTTCACCAAAGTCAACTCAGTAATTTTAGAGCCTTTAAGACATTTGAAAATGCCTTGTGCAATTATGTGGCGCTTAATACTCAGATAATAGAACAATGAAAGATGTATGTTTGCATTTTGTAAAATTAAACTGTATGCAGTTATTTATCTTTTACCTTAATTGTTTGAGCTTGTTTCTAATGTAAACTGTTGTAATTTTAAATAAATATAATAGAAAAAACTTTCCTAGGTATCAAGAATCCAGAGTAAATTTACTTTGCAAATAGGCTTTGTAGGTATGTTTTATGCTGAGGATCTTAAACTGACACTTTCATTCAAAAATATTTTGAATTACTCACTGTTTGCCTCTCTGAGGTCAGAGGGATTTTGAAGAGACTCGATTTCACAATGGAGTCTGGGTGACTTCATCTTATTTCAAATCATGAGGTATGGGAAATGTATAAAATCAATATGCTAGAAGGTGGGAAGTACATTTTGAGCTAACTTGTGTTAAGAATGTTGAACTTTGTTCTTTCATTTTTATGTCCTTCCTTCATTCCTGGTTCCATTGTACTTGCCTAATTTCTTCTTCCTTCTAGTTACACTTCTCCTCTACTCAAAATCTGTTAGCTTGATATATAAGAAGAGGTTTCAGATATCTGGGGGGATAAAGCAAGTAAAGGTATATGAATGTATTTCAGTTCAGTTCAGTTCAGTTCAGTTCAGTTCAGTTCAGTTCAGCTGCTCAGTCATGTCCAACTCTTTGCGACCTCATGGACTGCAGCAAGCCAGGCTTCCTTGTCCATCACCAAACTCCCGGAAATTGCTCAAACTCATGTCCATGGAGTCAGTGATGCCATCCAACCATCTCATCCTCTGTTGTCCCCTTCTCCTCCAGCCTTCAATCTTTCTCAGCATCAGGGTCTTTTCTAATGAGTCAGTTCTTCATATCAGATGGCCAAAGTATTGGAACTTCAGCTTCAGCATCAGTCCTTCCAATGAATATTCAGGACTGATTTCCTTTAGGATTGAATGATTGGATCTCCTTTCAGTCTAAGGGACTCTCAAGAGTATGAATGTATTTGCTAATATTTAAATCCTCAAGACAAGCCAAACTATTGTTAAATTCTAATGACGTGAGTTTTTCTAATATGATCCTCATACACTACAGATACTTCCAGGGTGAATAAAATGCAAGGGGAAAGGAAAAAGAACTTTTCCTGGATTTTAGGGCATTGTAGGATTGTGCTGCATCACATTCACTTTTGTTGGCTGGCTTAATCGTTATTTCAATTCCTTCAGTGTCACAGAAGGACACAGGAATCCCTCTATTGTTTTAATTATTCTCCTCTGTTTCTAAGCAATTCCTTGCCTACAGCAGATCCAGACTTGAAAACCAGATGAAATCAGAAATGAAGACTTTCTCTTTAAAGTGATACTTAAAGGGGATACATGCAAACTGCACACAGGTTTGGAGAAGGGTCTCCTTCCCATTGATCCCTGTATCCATGAAGGTTGAGGGACCCATCTGACCATCTTCTTTGTTGAAGCCTAATTGGAATCACCCAGGGAGCTTAGAAAAAACACATGTCTTGTCAAGACCCCAGGGATTCTGAGGGTCAGAATCACATGGGTCTGCGTAGAACCCAGGAAGCTACACTTTCCAAAAGCTTGCAGGCCCTGGAACATTGACAGTCTACAAGATTTGAGCCAATACTGCTTGAATTCTCTACCAATCAGGGCTAACCTCAGTGTTATGCAGGTGAGACGGCTCCCCGTTCATCTGAAATCTGCCAGTGAATGATGTCCATGTGGGGCCATGACAAGCCCAGACCATCAGGCACGGTGACCAACATTTGGCATCATGTATTCTCAGTGTGGGCTTCCCTGGTAGCTCAGCTGGTAAACAATCCACCTACATTGGAGACCCCTGTTTGATTCCTGGGTTGGGAACATCTAGAGAAGGGATAGGCTACCCACTGCAGTATTCTTGGGCTTCCCTGGTGGCTCACACAGTAAAGAATCCACCTGCAATGCGGGAGACCTGGATTCCATGCCTGGTTTGGGAAGATACCCTGGAGGAGGAAATGGCAACCCACTCTGGTATTCTTGCCTGGAGAATCCCCATGGACAGAGGAACCTGATGGGCTACACTCCATGGTGTCACAAAGAATCAGACACAACTGAGTGATTAAGCACAGCACAGAGACTTGGCTCAGTTTAGAGAATTAACTCTGACCCTAGAGATTTAACCCATGCCCTAGGAGAGCTGGCAACTACAAGGGGAGCACCTCTGTAGCTTCTGAGTTTCCCGACGATGTCTTGTCATCCCACTAAGGCAGAAAGAGGTAGTCGACCCTGGGAGGCAATGAAGGTCACAAAGAAATGATGGTGCCTTGGTCCCACACGCTGCCGGAAGAATTTTATGGGCATTGATAGAGAGCGGGAGGGGACACAAGTGGGTTGTGTGATACAAAACCAATGACTCTATTAACTGTGTGTGATTCAAGGAGTGTTTGGCTTTTGGATCTGTGTGAGGGTGGGCAAACCTCTTTCAACAGAGAAGAAATATGGCTTAAAAAAATGGGTGTAGGTATGGCATGTAAACTATGGTACCCATTTTGTAAGAAAGGGAGAAATAAAATTCTACATTTTAATGTGCTTTTATGTGTGTTGAGGAAAACACTGGGAAGTTTATGTTAGAAACTAAGAAAAAAGATCTTCTAGTCAAAGGTGCAGGGCAGGATCTTGGCAGACGGGTGGACAAGGATGAGAGAGCGATGTTTTTCTTCTTTATCTTTTGACATTTTCTGGGTTTTGAACCATGTGATTTTCTTGCTTATTCAAAAATTTAGAAAGTTTGAGGACCTACACCTAATGCTAGCTTGTCTTATCCATTTACTGAAAAGACACCCAAAGAGGTTTCTGTGAATTCAGCAAAATGTTCATATCAACTGTGTTGTATCAGACATAGTAGTATTTATGGGTGTTTGAAGCAGAGGCATGAGATTACCATGTAAGATGGATTATTTACCGGGGCTGTGGCTGATGCTTGGGGCATAGATGGATGCAGGGACCCTTGTCATGACTCCTTCACAGGCCACACCATGGGAAGCCCAGACATTCCTGGACCATTGTTTTCTCCTTTAAGCTAAGCATTGAATAACTTAGTATCTTACTGTCCCTGATGTTTATACCTTATAATAGTTTTAAAAGAGCTAGTGTGATGCTCAAAAAGAGCTCCCAACATTGGGTCCTGCTTTCTCCCCAGCGCATGGCAGCCAGGTAGCTGCCCTTTGCTGTACCACCCATGTTGGGAGAAGATGCTTGATATCCTTCACTTGTGTTGCTGTGTCCCCTGCTTTCTGCTGTACTGTTAATATTTCCGCAAAAAAAAACACTTTGTAGTTCAGCATTTGGGGGGCCTGTAGCCCCATCAGCAGCTCCTCAGGCCTCCTGTCGAGCCACAACAGTCCCTCCTTCTCTGATTTTTCAAAGAACCACCGCAGCAGCAGGTGAGCCAAATGTGAAGGCAGCCTGTCCCCACCTGGAATGTCACAGACACTTGAGAGAATGAAAGACTAAAAAGTCCTGCAGTAAAGTTATCTCTTGAGCTTTGCATAAACCAGCATCTCTCAAATTCACTGACGTACTAAACTCTTTTTTCAAAGCACACCTGTAAGCATTCTGAAAATTCTGTCCTGAATCTTGCCAGCCTCCTGGAGGGAAGCTGGGTCTCCCAATCTTACCTGACCCTTCGAATCTCAGGATTTCTCTTCAATGAAAAGCGTTATCTCCAACTCTATAATTGTTCTCTCCCCGTCTGCTCTCTGATTCACTTTGCAGCATGTAGTTGATCATCCTTGAGTAACATGGATAGAGACAAACTTTAAAGACAAAGCTTCCCCTGAAAATAATTAGAGGAAGAAACAAAAATCTCACTCCAGTTGTCCGTAATTTAAAGACATATGTACCCAAATGTTCAATAGCCAAGACATGGGAGCAACTTAAGTGTCCATCACCAGCTGAATGGATAAAGAAGATGTGGCGTATTTACACAATGGAATGCTACACAGTCATAAAAATGAATGACATACTACCATTTTCAGCAACATGGATGGACTTAGAAATTGTCATATGAAGTAAGTCAGACCTAGAAAGACAAATATCATATAATATTGCTTATACGTGGACTCTAAAAACTGATACTAGTAACATAAGTTACAAAACAAAAATAGACTCACAAACGTAGGAAACAAACATGGTTTCCAAAGGGGAAAGAGAGAGAGATAAATTAGGAGTTTAGGATCAAAATATACATACTCCTATATACAAAATAAATAACCAACCTAATGTAGAACACAGGGAACTATACTCAGTATCTTGTAATAACCTATAACAGAAAAAAATTATAAAAAAGAATATGCATATATGTGTATATTTGAATCGCTTTGCTGTACACCTGAAACTAACACATTGTGAATCAACTATATTTTGATTAAAAATTTAAGAAAATAAAGCAAAAGTCTCCAAACAACTTTTTTTTTTTCTCCTTGAAGAAAAAGCTCAGGCTTTTTGAAGAGTCTTATTTCAGGTTAATAAACATTTTCAAAGCAGACCACTTCGCTTTTGCCTCAAATCACCGCCATCCTCGACCTGTAAGAAGGGGATGCTACACCCCTTCCTTCCTTGGGCTGAACAGACGGAAGACATTCCAGTCGAGTGGCTTGCCTGGACCTCCGATCAGGCAGGCAGCGCTGTCCCTGTTGCTGCAGGAGGGCAGTAGTGAGAGCCCCAGATTGGCGGTGTCCAGATAGCACCAGGGAGCGGGAGAAGCCAGCAAGTCAGCATTTTAGACCATCTCCGCCAAGAAGGAGAGGCTTCCTCCACGTGAGCGTCTGCGGTGTGGCAATGCAGCCCTTAAATGACTAAAATTGTCCACGGCCCCTGTTCCGGTCGTACAAAATGCCCTCCATTCACGGCACCGCGCTCTGTGGTGTGCCACCTGGGGCTCCTCGGGCACTTTGGAGATGCTATACTTAGCTTCACACCCCACATCCATTCAGTGCTGTTAACCAGGTCTCCAGGGTGTGGGTGGCCACTCAAGGCAGTGTCTTTTCACATCTATTAATACCCCCTTGGTCACCAAGTGGCATTTGTTTTCCATATATTTCCGTGAAACAGGACAGCAGGGGCCAAGTTTTCTCTGGCTCATGAGAAGGGGCTCATTCTGCTGAGACAGTTTGTCAAAGTTAAAGTGAAAAACCCAATGGGTTTCTCAGCCCTGCTGTTCTCGCATGAATTTTTGATGTGCCAGGAGATCACATTTTGAAGGCAGGAAGGTAGGTGAAGTGAGAATTTTAACTGGACCTTGTTTATGTGTGTGTGTGTGTGTGTGTGTGTGTGTGTGTGTGTGTGTGTGTGTGTGTTTCTCCATGTCTGTTTAATGGGTAGGTTTACATGGGGAGGAGAAAGATGCTATTAAATCTTCTAGGTGATTCTGATTTAAACCTGATAAGCAGTTCTGGGAATAGACGTCACATGATCCCGTTCCCAACCTCCTACTTGTAGAGACACTGCAGTCCGGGAGCACACAGGCTCTCTCTGTCCCTTGCCAAGTGTACCATTTGGGGGCAATTTATTTTACCTTTCTATTTCACTCTCCTCATATGTACAAGTGAGCCTGCTGGTGGACACTGAACTTCGCATTGCACATCTGAAAGCTGAATACTTGGCCCAGTGTAAGCGTGGCACTCCTCTTCTCTCTCCTGGTTTCCTCTCTTCATCGCCATCCCCACCCTGCCCTGTACCCCACTCACCTCTAGCCTCCTACCCTCCCTCCCCATTCGTCCCCTCTGGGGCACTTCTCTGTAGCCTGTCCTATGAGAACTACATCCTAGGGAGGAGGGTTTCGGGGACAGTGGTATCACCTGCGTCCCTGCCTTATCTCCAGTGGATAGCCTGCTATATCAGTAACAGCAGAATTCAATTCTGTCTTTTGAGTTAAAAATCCAAGTGCAGAAACCCAGCTCTGCAGGGTCTAAAAGGGGCTGTCCGGCTTGTCCCCTCCACTGATGCCACTCGTGTGGCTTTGCCATCCTCCTTTAGGTGGCACCCTTTGACTGCTGTGCAGCCGCACGAGTTCTCTTGTCGCCCTCTTCAATTAGTATTCATTGTGCAAAAATAAGAAAATTCCTTCATTATGCCGCTGCTCAGCGGCAAGCTGATAATTAAGACTGTGCCTCAGCATTTCCATTAAAAAACCCCATTTCTCACTCCAGACTGTCGCTTAGCAATAAAAACTTGCTGGTGAGGTCTTAACCTTAGGACATTTTAAAATAAACATTGCATTTAGCTTTTTAGAGGGTCTATCTTCTTCCTAATTATATACATCGAGCCTAGTCCAAGAATTTGTTTTTTTTTTCTCCTTGTGACCAAAAAGGAATTGGAACTTTATCTAGGCTTCGGGTCATCGCAGCAAGGTAATCAATTTGCATGGAAATACAATGCAAGATGTCAAAGATATTTCAAGACCCAGTTGAAAGGAATGTAATCTTTTGAATTTTCAGATTTGTTTCCCCCGCACGTGTGTGTGCTTTGTTTTTCTGTCAGTCATCTCTTTTTCTTTTTCTTTTCATTTCTCTCGTTTTTCTTTTCTTTTTTTTTTGTGTGTCTTTTGTCGAATCTCCCACAATGAGGCAAAACTAACTTCAGAGACAGTCACTCAGAAGAACTTCATCCAAAGTGCATTCCTTGAGGAATTACCTAAATAATCAGTTCATTTCATTACCCCACATTTTCAGGAGAAACTTGATCAAGCAATGCAGGCAGAAGCAGAGACTTCACCTTACCAAGGCTCCCAGCCCTCCAAGCCAGTCACAGGTCTCTGGGACAGACACTTGACAGGTACTCCATGCAAGCATCCTTGTATTCCACAGCGGTCCCTGTTGTAAACAATCCGTTCCTTTATCAGGTGTAGCAGCAAATCTTGCATCCTGTAACGGCCTATTGGGGAAAAGAATCTAAAAAAAGAGTGGATATATGTATATGTATAAGTGATTCACTTTGCTCTACGCCTGACACTAACACAACATTGTAAAGCAACTATCTTCCAATAAAAAATGTCCAAAATATATCTGGTCATAAAAATCTCTGGTTAGAATGGGGTTTCTAGTCTGTTTTACAATACCTGTATATTTTCACACCCTGCCTCTATGTGAACCACCCAAAACAACATCCCAAACCAATGCTGGCTTTCTATCATCTGTACAGAAGCTCCTTCCTTTAAAATCAAAACAATGGACAGTTACTTAAATGTTTTCTACTTAACTCTAGGAGAGAACACCGTTAAAGCTGGATTTTGTGAATTAACATAACATAGTGAAATCAGAGGATTTAATCATTGACCAGATTTCTCTGCTCTGTATGTGCTCTGGATGATCAGAATAAGATGTCCTAGGCATACCTGTGAACTGATTCGCAAACAGTGATGCAGGCTGGTCATCACCAGCCTCCCCAGTATTGAGACTTGTGTTAAAAGGCAATACCTTGCTTCACTGAAAAGACTGAGTTTGGTGTGAACACAAGCCAGTCACAGTTATAAGAAGATGTGTTTTAGAATTTGTGCCTTGGAAGAGCCCTGATGGGTTCAGAGAGGTCATGCATTCCAGAGCTGGAACAAGACCAGAAGAAAGCATGTGGAGTCCTGGGGCTTGTCTCAAGGCACTGGGACTGAGATGCCCTGGGGGAGGGGACAGAGCTGATGCATCTCACCTGTCACAACGGGCTATCCCTGAGTTTCACCTGTTACATTTTCACATCTTGGCAAAGAGCACATTTGGATGTGCTTTTTTTTTTTTTTTAAATGTTTTTAGTCTCAAAGTATGGCCTGGATTTGAATGGCAGATGACTCATAGAGAAAGCTGTGGGTGGTGTGGGGGTGGGAGAAGCACCCCTGTGAATGTCAGGAGGACCCCATATCCCTGCAAGGGGAGCCAGAGGGTTTGGGACCCTCAGTTGAGCAAGGACGTTGTCTGTGACTCCATGGTATTTATTTGAAGGAAGGGCTAGGGTCTTACACACTCTGCTGCAATCTTAGGACATACTATTGCCCACAAGACCCCCAATCCCAGATGCTGGGCTCCATCAGAGACTCTAGCACCCAGAGAAAATAAATGATTTGAACGTGACCATTCTGGTAGCACTGATCCTGCTGCCCGCCAGAGCTCAGTGATGGCCTTGCCCATCTGGACACCTTCCACTGGATGCAGGAATGAGCAGAGCCAGGGGTGGAAGCAGGGGGTGAAGGACGAGCAGGACTTGCACTCGCCTTGTCATCACTGCCACTTCCTGTAATTGTGATGCCGCTAAAATGGGTGAACAGGTGAGTCACGGAAGGAGAGGGGAATTACTTTTGTGTAACTGATACAAATGTGGAAAAACACCGCCTTTCTCCCTCTGGTGTTGACTGCAGACCACAAGCTCCATTTTCCAATGCTGAAAAAAAAAAAAAAACAAAACTAGAATTTGAAATGGTAATTTAATTGACAGGCAAGATGGGTGACTAGGAAGGTTCATCTAGGTTAAGACTCACCCGAAGGGAGCTGGCAATAGGACAATAGAACAAGAGCAGTGTTGTGGTGATGAAAGCTGTCCAGAGGAAGCAAGGGTCCCTTGGGTACATACAGGCAGCCCTCCCAGATACTGAGGATTTGGTTCCAGAACACCACAATAAAGCAAGAATCAACATACAGCAAGTCTCACCAACTTTCTGGTTTCCCAGTGCGTGTAGAACTTAGGTTTACATTCTACTATAGTCTAGCAAGTGTAAAATAGCATTATGTTTGAAGAATCACTGTACCTACCTTAATTTTAAAATACTCTTTTGCTAAAAAGTACTAACAATCATCTGAGCCTTCAATAAGCTGCAGCCTTTTTGCAATAGTAACGTCAAAGCTCACTGATCACAGATCACCAACACAAAACTAATAACAATCAAAATGTTTGAAATCTTGCAATAATTACCAAAATGTGTCACAGAGACAGTCCAATTCAGTTCAGTCCCTCAGTTGTGTCCGACTTTTTTCAATTCCATGGACTGCAGCACACCAGGCTTCCCTGTCCATCACCAACTCCCAGAGCTTACTCAAACTCATGCCTATCCAACCATCTCATCCTCTGTTGTCCCCTTCTCCTCCCGCCTTCAATCTTTCCCAGCATCAGGGTCTTTTCCAATGAGTCAGTTTCTCATATCAGGTGGCCAAAGTTTTGGAGTTTCAGCTTCAGCATTAGTCCTTTCAATGAATATTCAAGACTGATTTCTTTTAGGATTGACTGGTTGGATCTCCTTGCAGTCCAAGGGATTCTCAAGAGCCTTCTCTAACTCTACAGTTCAAAAACATCAATTCTTCAGTGCTCAGCTTTCTTTATGGTCCAACTCTCATATACACACATGACTACTGGTAAATGTCCATTTGATTAGATGGACATTTGTTGGCAAAGTAATGTCTCTGCTTTTTAATATGCTGTCTAGGTTGGTCATAGCTTTTCTATCAAGGAGCAGGCATCTTTTAATTTCATGGCTGCAGTCACCATCTGCAGTGATTTTGGAGCCCCCCCAAAATAAAATTTGTCACCATTTCCATTGTTTCCCCATCTATTTGCCATGAAGTGATGGGACCGGATGCCATGATCTTCATTTTGAATGTTGAATTTTACGCCAGATTTTTCCTCTATACTCTTTCACTTTCACCAAGAGGCTCTTCAGTTCCTCTTCACTTTTTGCCGTAAGGGTGTTGTCATCTCTATATCTGAGGTTACTGATATTTCTCCTAGCAGTCTTGATTCCGGCTTGTGCTTCATCCAGCCCAGCATTTTGCATGATATACTCTGCATGTAAGTTAAATCAGAGATAGGAAGTGAGCAAATGGGAGTTGGGAAAATGGTGCCAATAGACTTGATTGTACAGCGTTGCCTCAAACCTTTAATTTGTAATACACAATCTCTGTGAAGGACATTAAAGTGAAATACAGTAAAATGTGGTATGACTATGAAAAAGACATTTGGTCCAGGTTGTTTCACTGCAGTGAATGGCTCAGAGGAGCAGCCTCACTGATGGATCAGTTAGAGAAGTCCAGAAAGAGAGAGAGAGAGAGAAACAATTGTATCTCTAAGGAGAAGTTTGGGGTAAACTCTTATTCCATGAAGCAAGTGGGAGCGGAAACTAGGAGACCAACTGACATTTCAAAATTTATGTATCTGTGGGCAGGGTTCTTTTCACCTGGAAACATTAATGTGGAAAAGTGGAACTGCTGTTGAAAATTATATCATGGTGATTTCATAACAAAACAGTGGCTATAACTGAATTTACCTGTACCCTTAAACTGAGTAAAGATGAAAGAAATGAATTGTGTTCAACTTCACAGTAGATGATGGCTCCCAAACTGTGGTAAAAAAACGCAGGTAGTTCTCTAAGCCCAAAATAGATTTGCTCCCCTTCTCTGCCAGACAGACTCCTATTCATCCTTTAAGACCCAACTCTAGATGTCCCACTCCCTTTGGGAAAGCTCAGTCAATTCTTCTCTCATATTGAATCTCTCTTTCACGGTGTTTCGTTCATACCCCTTCTGTGTGAATTTACTACTATGGGACACTTACTAGATTAGAAAGCTGATCTTCCTGCCAGACTGAGGTCTTCTGGATCAGATTTTATTCATCTTTATCTCCTCAGTTCCAGGCCCAAGTGTTGGCTAACAGATGGATATGTATAGGCTCAGATGCTGGCAAAGTCTTGCTCTCTGGTTGGTCCTTTACACTTGAGTGGGTATGAAGAAATCACCCGTGGCCAAAAGCCAGAAAGTTTGCACTGCGGTTGCCACAGACACTTCTGGCCTGTGTCCACACAGTAACCTAGTTTGAATGTAATGCCCAGAAACCAACCTGTGTCCCAGCATGAATGCCTAAAACGCCTTAGAGCCGAGGGGTGTGGGGGATCAGCCTGGTTGAGATTTTCATTCCATCATTAGCCCCAGGGGGCATGCTGACCCCGCTGCTCTTGGAGGAAGATGACTGCTCATTTATGGGAAGTGTTTGGTGGCTGGAGATGCGGTCAGTCGGCAGTGAGTGGTTCAGATGCCTGGCAGCCGTTTCCTAGGAAACCACACGTCAAGTACCTGCTGAATCATGAGCTTCCGTTGGATAACAACAAGCTTTTCTCTGACAAGACGTAGGAGGGCTGATCTGGAGCAGGTACCTGGCACACACCTGAGCTGCCCGATCTGAGACCGAAAGAAGGAAAAGAGAAAATGTGTGGCTTGACTCGCCACCGAGGATGGACTTTCATGGGTGTGGCTTCCAAGGGAAGAATGTGTTCTCAGGGCAGAAAGGGCCATCAGACCTTTCACTTCATTCATTTTTCATGGGTGTTCTCCCACTCCAAATTCTTCCTTGTTACTGTATGAGATCAACTCTCTTTAGTTCCTGCTGCTCAGACACCACTGGCGTTCTTATGAGTGGACAGTAAAGGGAACACTACCTCTTCTAAATGAGGGGCTGCTTTCTAACACTCCGCATTAAAAGAATAAGCTAAAGGGTGATGGGAGACAAAGAATAAGTCATGGACTAGTTTCATTACAACTCTAGGAAAATGAACAGCATTGCAGAGAAAATGGATTGGGAGACTGGCAAGGATAAAATTTTCTGGTTGAAGGTTAGATATAAACTCAGATTCTAAGTCCTCTTCATTCTCCTCTTGAAACAGAGCAGGACCCGATGGTCCATCTCAGTCATGCCCTCTGCCTCCCTTTTGTCTGTGGAAACAATTTTAGCCAAGAATCAGTTAAATTAGAGAACTGAGAAAATGCAGAAATAAAGGAAAACAGAGAAAAGAAACTAAATACTAATAGTTTAGTCCTGAAACAAAGTCAAGGACCTTAGGTCCTTCTCAAGGACTATGGATCATACTCTGAGCTGTCTTATAGATATTGCAACTTCCACCAGTTCCAAGACTTGGTCTCAAGGAAGTGGGAACAAACTGACCTTGGAATTAAAGACTAACTGTACTGAAAAGAATCAAGATGACACTGACCAGGCCACCAAGGACCCCTTTCAAGTCTGTTCCTGCATGTAGCCCCCTCCCTCAGCCTACAACAGCTTTGTTCCCTGGTTGTCAGGTGGGGGAGATGGCCTTTGGACAGGTGTCTGCCCTCCCCAACATCCCACCCCAGTCATGGACCTCCAAATCAAAGCAAACTTTCCTTCCACCAACCCTGCCTCTTTGTTGGATTTTGACCAGCAAGCAGGTAGACTGTTCTTTTGGATACACTATTAAATATCCATGATAATTTTCTGTGAAGCTTGAATAATATTTATTAAAGCTCCAAGCAAAGCATTTGAGTAAGTAGCAGCAAGGATTCTGAGCTTCCTATTAGAATTTGACCTATTAAATAATGCTTAAGCACTTACCTGAAATTCCATGTTTTTACATCCTGAAGTGTCGAGGACCATTTTGGTTGGAGGCATTTGAAAGGTGGAATAAACCAGTTGGCCAATGCAAAGGAGGAAAAGCACAGAAGACTCAACTAGAATTTGATTGTTGGTAGAACTATACCTGGTACAGGACAACTAGATTGGAATGAAATCACTTAGGAGAATAAAGCTAGTTAGAAACTATAACACAGTGGCTTTTTCAGAAATAGATCTTTATCCACCTGTCCCACTTAGGGGCTGTTTGTTTTTCATCTTGGTTGTTTCTGCTTCTCGAATCCAAAATGGCAGAACTTGCATGAAGTTCACGGAAAATCCAGGGATCAGAGTGCTCCAGAGCATAACACTCTCACTCCACCTTCTCAGTTCTCTGACTCTTAACACAATTGCAGCGATCTGTTGACTCCTTGTGGGCAAGGGATCTAGACGCATTACAAATGCATAGGACAGCGGCAGTTGAGAAGCCAAACTCTTTCTATCAAATTAGATAGTTCTTAATTCAATGTAATTCTAAATATACATTATTTTTTCCATGAAATTGGCTGATGGTGTGAAATTGATCTTTGTTTTCCCAGCAAATTGATTGGACCCTGTTGCCTGTTGTAACATATTAAGATATAACATGTATAGCAACAGAGATAATTTACATATATAAAGTGGTAAAGGTCATGTTTTAAAAAATTATTTAATACTGGTGAAAGATGCTTACAATGTATCATTCCAGGAACAAAGGAGAAAACAAAAAATCTGCATACAATGTGATCCTAAACATGTAAAATGATATATTTATATTTCAGAATGCTAGCAGTGTGTCATCTCAGCTATATTTGTAAATTATCATATATTACTTGTATAAACTGGAAAAATCAAGATAAACAAGGTTCCCCAATTATAAGAAGCTATACAGAAAATTATGACATAGAAGGCTTTGAGGCTTACCTTATACTAAAGGATTTTAATGGCTCATAGCTTAGTAATGTCCAATTATGAATATTCAACTTACTGAAGTATATTGCAGTTTTGTCTGTGTTTTAAAATAAAAATAATGATTTGTTTCAACACATATGGATGTAAGATGAGATCACCTGCATAAAAAGATAGAGAAATAAAATAGAAAGAATATAATACATTTTGGGAAATTTTTAAAATACGATCCATCCCCAAGATTCATGCAGAATGTAAAGTTTCAGAAAAGATTTGTTTGTCAAGGAAGAAAAACATCAACATAAAGTCCAACCTATTAGCCTTCTTAAATCAAATGGCTGTCAGTCTATAAGTTCCCAAATGCAGTCTAGCCGTAAAATGAATCACACTATAATATTTAAAAGTTGAAATGTTTCTTGAGAGCATTCCAGTTTTGCTATGAATGAGAAGTAGGAATTATTTCTTTTTTAATAAGTCTTCCAGGAGCCATGACCTCCGTGACCCCATTTCTGTGGAAGACGGTTTCATCTTCCCCCACCACTGAGTCCTCTGTATGAAAACACGACCTTCCTCTTGGCGAATAAAACCTCATTCGAATGGGTGTACACTCACGCTCACATTTTGCAATATGTTTGCATAAGAATTTATTTATGGCTGAAAAGGTTCATGAGATTTTTTCCCCCACTGTACTCTCTCTGGGATTTGTGCTATGGTTCTTGCATTGATTCAGGCCTGGGCCTGAGTTTCTCGAGTTTACTTCCCCACATGCAAAGTGGTCATCCTGACCCTCTCTCCCTCCCCAGAGAAATGGCAACAACACGGCAAGAAGCCCAAGCCGTATGGAAACATTATTCACTTGACCTGGTATTTGCAGATTTAACATTTCCAAGTGGCTATGCATTCATTGTTCATTTTGCAGAGGGACACATTTGAATAGGACAAATTCAGAGGGCTGGTTTGCAGAAGCAAACACCTAAACTATTGATCAAGTTGGCCATGTACCGAACATCCCCACCTGCCTGGCCTCTGGACTATCTGGGTGCACATTCCAAAACTCCCTGGAGGTAGAACATTGACCTCATCAGAATAGACAAGGAAATAGGGTCTCTGGTTACAGAGTTATTAATGAATGACTGGGAATTACCGTATCTATTGAGTTAAATGGTTCTAGATTGTAAAGAATTGGGAGACATTATTTGCTATGGTGGGATTTTCAAGTCTAGGGATATGTGACCGCCTCAGGACATGTATCAAACAGAGGGCTCAGGTCCCATCACTTCGTGGCAAATAGATGTGGAAGCAGTGACAGTCTCTTGGGCTCCAAAATCACTGCATATGGTGACTGCAGCCATAAAATTAAAAGACTCTTGCTCCTTGATAGAAAAGCTATGACCAACCTAGACAACATAAAAAGCAGAGAGATTACTTTGCCAACAAATGTCCATGTAGTCCAAGCTATGGTTTTTCCAGTAGTCATGTATGGCTGTGAGGAAACTGGACCATAAAGAAAGTTGAGCACTGAAGAATTGATGATTTTGAACTGTGGCGCTGGAGAAGACTCTTGAGAGTCCCTTGGACTGAAAGGAGATCAAACCAGTCAATCCTAAAGGAAATCAACCCTGAATATTCATTGGAAGTACTGATGCTGAAGCTGAAGCTCCAGTACTTTGGCCATCTGATGTGAAGGGCTGACTTACCGGAAAAGACCCTGATGCTGGGAAAGATTGAAGGTGGGAGGAGAAGGGGACAACAGAGGATGAGATGGTTCAGTGGCATCACCATCTCAATGGACAAGAGTTTGAACAAACTCCAGGAGATGGTGAAGGACAGGGAGGTCTGGCATGCTGCAGTCTGTGGAGTCTCAAAGAGTCGGACACAACTGAGCAACTGAGCGACAACAAAGGGCTCAGGATAAATGACTCCATGATATGGAAAGGAAACACATGGGCTTTCTTCCCTGAAGACTGCTGCCTATGCAGAGTTCTATCTTGGGAAGCCTGGCATGCTCCAGTCCCATGGGGTCTCAAAGAGTCAGACAGGACTGAATGACTGAACAACAACATCATAGTGGCCCTATCTTTTGTGAGATCCCAAGACTTCTGCCAGTTTAGGCTGTTCAGCTTTGTGGAGCTCCTGCAGTTGGATGCTAGGGCGAGCCTGACTTCTCCCAGCCTTCCTGCAGCTCATTCATCCTGGGAAAGCTAACCTGAAAGAGAGTGGGGAGCATTGATCCCTTTAACACGAGAAACACAGGAACACCAGGGCAGCAATGGGGGCATCGCTAGAAACTAACCACAGTGTCACTTCATGAGGGTCTTGCCAGTTTTGGATTTCCCTGGTGAAGGGGCTTCCCTGGGCACAAGGCTGGAGGTCTAGGTTGGTCCTGGGGATGTCTGATCATTGTATCCTAATCCTGCTCTTCCATTTCTGGACAAATGAAGGCAGAATAATTCTACTTCCTAGGCTTCCCTTATAGCTCAGTTGGTAAAGAATCCACCTGCCATGCAGGAGACCCTGGTTCAATTCCTGGGTCTGGAAAATCCTCTGGAGAAGGGATAGGCTACCCACTCCAGAATTCTTGGGCTTCCATTGTGGCTCAGCTGGTAAAGAATCTGCCTGCAATGCAGGAGACCTGGGTTTGATCCCTGGGTTGGGAATATCCCCTGGAGAAGGGAAAGTCTGCCTACTCCAGTATTCTGGCCTGGAGAATTCCATTGACTGTATAGTCCATGGGGTTGCAAAGAGTGGGACCCGACTGAGCGACTTTCACTTCACTTCAAAAGGCAACTGTAGGGAGGTGGGTGGGAAGAATTGGGAGATTGGGATTGACACATAACTCTACTGATACTATGTATAAAATATATAACTAATGAGAACATACTGTATAGCTCAGGGAACTTGACTTAATACACTGAATGGGAAGGAAATCCAAAAGGGAGGGGGTGTATGTACAAGTATAGCTGTACACTTCGCTGTACACTTCACTTTGCTGTACAGCAGAAACTAACACAACATTGTAAAACAACTCTACTCCAATAAGATTAATTCAAAAAAGACAACTCTAATGAATGAGGTCCTCTTCCTCTGCCTCCCTGCCCCCCATCCTGGGCAGAACTCAGCCACAGGGAGGACAGAGCTCAAAGCCCGAGGAGATTTGTGACGCTGGGTAGGATGCTCCACCACCTGTCTAAATGGAATGTTTCCACCAGGCTGGGGCGGAGAGACAATGCCTCCCACTTCCGAGGTGGGAATCCCACCCTGGGTCAAGGGACAGGGCTCACTGGTATTGGGGATGTAGAGACTGCCAGTCAGTTCAAGGATGGCCCCTGGAGAGATGCTGGCCTTGAAGTGCTGCCTCCTGGGGGCATCCCCTACAGGCAGAATAAACAAGGAGGGGCTTCTGTGTGTGGACAGATATGGGCCAGCTAGAGGGGGGCACGCGGGAGGCGCCAGCTCCCTTTCATCCTGGGTGGGATGGAAGACTGGAATCTGAGAGAAAAGGAATAAGATTCTCATGCTTCTCCAAAGGGTAAACACCTTTCAGCCTCCTCCCCTGAGGGCAGACCACCTGTGTGCTTTCTTATCTAGTCAACTCCATCCATTCATTCTTTCCACCCACATTCCCTGGGCACCTGGGGAAGAGCGCTAGATGCTATGGAAGAAGATGACACAGCTGGCCTCGGGGAGCTGTTCCTTGGCTCCCCAAATTTAACAAATCATGCCCACCCTACCCAGCTTTCTTTTCATAGGCTGTGATTCCCAAGAGCTTCCCTGGTGGCTCAGATGGTAAAGAAACTGCCTGCAATTCAGGAGACCCAGGTTCGATCTCTGGGTTGGGAAGATGCCCTGGAGCAAGGAATGGCAACCCACTCCAGTGTCCTGGCTTGGAGAATCCCATGGACAGAGGAGCCTGGTGGGCAGCAGTCCATGGGATCACAAAGAGTAGGACAAGACTGTGCAACTAACACTTAGGCTACTTGGATGATTCCCAAGCTCTGGGCCAACAGGGGAGATTGGACATTGTTACCAAGCCACAGGAAGCTAGGATGGCAAAGACCTAAGAGACAATCTGGCCCCAAACCAGGGTCTCAGAAGGGGACCCTGAAACCAAGGCACACAGGCAGTTCATGAGGTTAGATGTTATAGCTTCTGATGGCCCAGCCAGCGCCCCACCCAGGGCACCCAGCGCCCTTCACTCTTCTCTCCTCATCCCATGGGGCTGAAGATTTTATACAGATATGAATACAGGGGAGTCACTTATCAACTTTCTCTTGCTACTACTACTTGTAAAGTGGTTTTGGAAGACACAGCCCATCCCCTCTAACAGCTCAGCAGCTAGTGAACTGCTGAATCAATATTAGCTGAGTCTGCTTTATGACGATCCCATGTGCCCTGCACACTGCCAGTATGAAGATTCATCTTGAAATAGGTTTTTCCTCCTGAGACCAAAAAATAAATATGCTTCGAGTTTTATTTTTTCTGAAGTCTTTCTTTCTCTAAGAAGCAGGTCCTCTGGCTACATGGCATGTTCTAATGAGGATTCTTCCAAATTATTTGTTAGTTAGTTGGTCGCTAAGTCACTCTTTTGTGACCCCCTGGACTGTAGCCCATCAGGCTTCTCTGCTGCTGCTAAGTTGCTTCAGTCATGTCCAACTCTGTGCGACCCCATAGACAGCAGCCCACCAGGCTCCCCCATCCCTGGGATTCTCCAGGCAAGAGTACTGGAGTGGGTTGCCATTTCCTTCTCCAATGCATGAATGGGAAAAGTGAAAGTGAAGTCGCTCAGTCGTGTCAGACTGTTTGAGACCCCATGGACTACAGCCTACCAGGCTCCTCCACCCATGGGATTTTCCAGACAAGCATATTGGAGTGGGTTGCCATTAGTTAGTGTTGAAAATTAAACCTAGAACTCTTTCTCTTAGATGCTTATTCTTTAAAACATTGTTGCAAAATCTGAGGTCTTCCTTACTCTGTCATGGTGGTGGTTTAGTTACTAAGTCATGTCCACTCTTGCGACTCCATGGACAGTAGCCTGCCAGGCTCCTCTGCCCAGGGAATTCTCCAGGCAAGAATGCTAGAGAGGGTTCCCATTCCCTTCCCCAAGGGATCCTTCCAACCCAGGAGTCGAACCCGGGTCTCCTGCATTGCAGGCAGATTCTTTACTGACTGAGCTATGAGGGAAGCCCCACTCTGTCATAGGAAGGACAAATTCTTTCCTCAGCCACAACATTTGAGATGGAACTTTAAGTGCTTTGATACCATTTCACTCATGATCTAGGGGCACTTCTATAAGTCTGGCCAAATAGGTGTTATAACCTCAATTTTAGGTAGGCAACATAAAAGTTGTTAAGTGAATGAATATTTTTAAAATTTTAGGGAACTTCATATCAGCCATCAAATAGGCGGCAATGCCGACATTAGGACAGGAAACTTCTGATTTTCATTTCCAAGCTTTGCTGCCAGACCACATTAGAGGTATTACTATCATCCTGTTAGTCTTCTCCTTTGAAGATTACTGCTGTGTGAAGCTGATATATTATTATACCAGTATGACCCCAATATAAGAATAGACAGGTTAATGGAACAGAACAGAAACTCAGGGGGTGCAGCCTGTATAGAAATCCAGGATGTGATAAGAGTAGCTTTCAAAATAATGTGAAAGGGAGAGAGTGAAAGCTAGTGAGGGAATTGGTTAAATCTCTGGGGAAAATATAAAAATTAGAACCCTTTATAGTATCATACATACACTCACATACATTCTAGATGAATTTCATTTCCTAAAAGTTAAAAGATAATCATTGTCATGTAATAGAATTAGAATAAAAATCAGGGGGAAAGAGGAACAGATGATTTCAGACTAAGGAAGTGTTGTATAACCAGAATGACAGAGATCCCACCAAGCAAATGAGTGTATATTTGGATACATCAAAGGTCAAATTTCAAAATACATGCAAATGCCACAGTGCATGTGGCAGACAAGACGAATATCTTTCCTATATAAAGAGATTTTATAAAGAAATAAGAAAAATAAACTCATCAATAGATTAGCAGAAAATTTAGCAAAACATATAAACTCACTGAAGAATGGCTGGATGGCATCACCGACTCAATGGACATGAGTTTGAGTGAACTCCGGGAGTTGGTGATGGACAGGGAGGCCTGGCGTGCTGTGATTCATGGGGTCGCAAAGAGTCGGACACAACTGAGCGACTGAACTGAACTGAAATGAAGAAGAGATAAAAATGGGTGATAAGTATATGAAAAATGTATTTCATTTGTAATCAAATGTCAGTAATTTCAACAAACTTAGCACATGTATGCACATATTCAACATTCATCTGGTAAAACTAACTAATTTTTCCCTTTTTAATGAACATGCCCAGCACTTCATAAAAGTGCAAAAAAAAAAAAAAGAGCATTCATGTCATCTCAAGGGAATATAAATTGGAATAATCATCCTAAGGGAAAATTCTGCAACAGTTTGTGTTGCTTTAAGTTACTAAGAAAAATCCATTCCGTGTAAGATAGTATATACGATGTTAAGATATCAGGTTATCCTAAGCATATAAGAGATTGGAGGACAGATATTTACTATAGCATTGGTTGCTGCTGCTGCTGCTGCTGCTGTTTAGTCACTAAGTCATATCTGACTCCTTTGTCAGATAGTGTGGACTGCACCCTACCAGGCTCCTCTGTCCATGGGATTCTCCAGGCAAGAATGTTGAAGTGGCTTGCCGTTTTCTTCTCCAGGAGATCTTGCTTGATCCAGGGATCTAACCCATGTCTTCTTCATTGGCAGGTGGATTCTTTACCACTGAGCCACCTGGGAAGCCCTGGTTACAACTGGATAAAAAAGGAAACAATCTAATTATTAAATAGTTAAAAGAAAAGGTCTAACCCAACTGAGGTATTTGTGCACAGGATCAGAATAATATGAAACTAATAACAATTATGTAGACAAACACTTATAACTATGGAAGTAATTTGCAATGGATGGTTCAGGGGACAGTTATAAAGCATGTATACATTCATTTATCCAGAATGTTGAGTGAGAGGCTTAATTACATAAGTAATAATAACTTACGTGTATATGTTGAAAAAGATGTAAATATAATAGCAGTAGTTACTTTTAAGGGTTGGGTATTGTAAAGAAGATAATGAATATTATTCATAATCCCACCATTGTTCACTTCAATAAACACGTGGAGCTCTGGAAATCGGAGAGTAATAATGAAGTTATTAGGTGTCTTGCTCTCACACGCCACGTTCTTTTCATACGGAAGCTTTAATGTCATGCCTTTTCCCCCCTAAGTTAAAACATGTCAAGGCCTTTTATTTTGCAAAACTCCTTCTCTGAAGAACTTAATGATAGAAGGAGACGATAAAATAGCTCCAGCTGATTTTTTAAAATACTTGCCCCGAGCTAATTTAAGAGCTCTGATGCACAGCCAGCACTTTCAACCATTGCTTCCTGGGTGCTGCAGGGGTGGTAAGGAGGACTTGCCTTGGCCTCCTGGTCTTCAGCCCCCCTGTCTGTCCCCAGACTCTCCCATGTTTCTCTACCACAGGGTGCATTTGGGACCTAAGGGAGAAAAGCTACACCATGAAGCCAGCTGGTTCCATGACTCTGAGATGCTTGGAAACTGTTTTCCCCCTTTTCCTTCTAGAAAGACATTCTGAACTGTGTGTTTTCCATACTACAAGAGTAGGGCCATCCTTTCAAGCCAGTCAAGACCAAAAATAAAGATTTTTCCCCCAGAGATGTCATATTCTGAGAAATGCAGGGACAAAGAATTGTAGGACGTGGCTGTGTGCGTGCTTGCGCGCTCAGTCACTCAGTTGTGTCCGCTTTGCAACCTCGTGGACTGCAGTCTGCCAGGCTCCTCTGTCCATGGAATTTTCCAGGCAAGAATACTCCATTCCACACTAGAGTTGCATTAGATGTTACAGGGTTGTGTAAGGCAGGGTTCCTGCGACCAAAGGGTTTGTCTGTCAGTATCTCTTCCCAACCCACCTCAGAAAGTCCTGTGACCTCCTGCCTGCTCAACTGTGACTCCACGAGGTTCCTTTTCAAGCCCCACCACCACTAACTCACTCTCTCTACTGTATCTCTTTTCTTTTTTTTGGCCATGTGCCTTGTGGGATCTCAGTTTCCTGACCAGGGATTGAACCTGCGCCCTTGGCAGTAAAAGCGTGGAGTCTTAACCACAAGATCACTGAGGAATTTCTGCTGTCTCTTACTTCCTGACCAGCCAGTACAGTTTTCACCCCATTTTCCATGCATAATCCTCTGAAAGAGATCTCCCAAAGCCAGCTCCCACTGACAGCTATGAGGCTCCCTGTCTGTCTAAGTCTTCTCTGAAAGACCCCCTCTGCCATTCCCAGCCAGCTGTGGAATCCTGTTTCCACTCCCTTTCCAGCCCCTAAGATTTTCAAAACTACTTGCGGTTCTGCTGCCAACCAAGCCTGTTTTATTTTGCGGCTTGGTCTTGCTCATGTAAAAATGCATGGTTCTCTTCTCTCCGGCTACCTTCTCAATATGTGTCTCTGAAATCTGGGTCTATAGCTCACCCTTCTCCTGAATGAGCACAAATTGAAACTGGTCCTCAGCCCCCACCAAGTCCAAGTACTCCATCCCCAAGCCCGCGGCCTTTGCACCAGAGTCCTTGCCATCACCTCCTAACTTGTCTCCCTGTCTCTGGCTTCATGTCCCCTAACCCCTTTTTTGCAATTACCCTTCTAACTCAGGTAAGATCACTAAATAGAAACTTGGGACACATGAGGAATAGCTCCTAGCCCTGAAACTCTATTGCCATCTTCAGGAAAGTTGTCCTAGTAAATATTCCAACCCCTAATGTGTGTGGATGTGAAGTGTGCTCTGCTCTGGACTTGTGCAGGGCACAGCCTGCATGACCGGACGAAGGGCCTCTGGTTCCCTTGGTAGGACCCCATAGTTACCACATCAGAATCACAAAGTTGAAAGAACACATAAAGATCATTTGATCTCAATAATTTAGACCATCCATGTTTCCAACAAATGGTCTTTTGGCCCCTGCGTGAACATCTTGCATAACTGGGAGCTCACTATTCCTGAAAGTCTCACACTGTTCTTCTTCATTGACTACAAAAAACAAACTTGCTGCCGTTGAAGCTTAAGAAATTTGACATACTTTGTGACTATTCGGAACAAGAAAGTAGAATAGGGTAGTGGTTAAAGACATAAGAGCTATGTCGGAGGGATTTTCCTATGTACTGACTGACTTTAGACAGATGTCTTCATTTCTTCATCCCCTGGCTTCCTCATCCTCATGGGGGTGACATCATTGCTTATCACCTTGTTCTTAGGGCTCTGAGGTTTAAATGAAGTGGTACCCAGAGCAAGGGTGATGCTGCACATTAGCCATCAGGCACCCTCTTCTCCTGCCCACCCGAACATTTCAAGTTTTCTTCAACCTCTCGTGATTGGCAGCTCCTCCCATGTCTTGACCACATTCTTCAAATGTGCTCCTTCTGCACAGAGGTGTCTGGGCTTGAACACTGTCCTTTGGATGCCTTCCACGCCTCAGGGTGGTAAACTCACCCGCATTGTGTTCAAAACTCACCATTATTCATGCAATCAAGAATCTTGATGGGAGGGAGGTTCAAGAGGGAGGGGACATATGTATAGCTGTGGCTGATTCATGCTGATGCTTGACAGAAAACGGCAAAATTCTATAAAGCAATTATCCTTCAATTAAAAAATAAACAAATTAAAAGAAAAATGAATCTTACTAGGCACTTGGCTATGGTTTACATTTTCCTCTTTCATTCTGGGCTATGGGTTCAAGACACCTCTTCTCTCTCTGTGGTCCACCAGGCTGGGACATCACAGATGAATCATGGTGACTTATCATGTGTATTTTCGACTCTGATTCTAACGCTCACTCCCTTCGTGGAGCAGGAACAGTCTGAGGAGGGAATGATGACTTTTAGATCCACGTGGTTCTCTTTGGAAGCTCATTTTTGGCTCCATCAGTTTTTGCTTTATTATTATTATTAGTAGTAGTAGTAAATAGAAGAGGTCATTGCTGCTTTATTTTTTAAAGCAACTTTATGGAGATATAATTCACATACCTTAAAGCTCACCCATCCGAAAGGCACAGTTCAGTGGCTTTAGTATATTCATAGATCTGTGCTACCATCACAGTCTCATTTTAGAACATTTTAATCACCCCAGAAAGAAACTTCACACCATTTCATGTCATTCCTCCTCATTCCTGCCTCCCACCCCAAGCCCCTGGCAACCAGTAGTGTTGCCTATTGTGGACATTTCATAGACCTGGAATCATACATCACGTAGCCTTTTGTCACTGACTTCTCTTAACATCCTATTTTCAAGATTCATGGTGTGTCAGTTTTTCATTCCTTTTTTTTTTTTCTGCCAAGTAATACTCCTTGCGTGGCTAGGCCATATTTTGTTTGTCCGTTAAGCAGCTGGTGAGCATTTGGGTGCATTCTTCCATGTCTAGCGAATGCTTTCGGTATTGTGTGGATCTTGTTTAACGAGATCCTGGGGGGGACGGGTAAAGGGTGGCTTCCAATGCCATCCTGGTGCATCTTGGGCAGAGGTGGCCTGTGTTTGGCAGGAGGTCTCCAGTGCCTTGAGCCATCGCCCAGATCCTCATCTGAGTTATTCAGACCCCTGTGTTTTGCTGATTATTCTTTCCTGTCTCAGTTATTTGGTCTTAGAATCACCAAGTCCCAATACTCTGTGTGCTGCAGGCAGACTTTGCTTTCTGGAAGCCCTGCAGCTCAGATCCCAGGGCCGGGAAAGGATGGGCCTGTCCAGTTCTTGGGACTCTTCCAGCCTAGAGTCTTCTGTTCTATGTGCTTTATAACCTCTTCAGAACCATGTGCAACACTCGAGCATGCAGAGTGTAAAGTGAGGCATCAGAGGAGAGCTTCTAAATCCTCTCATTTCCTCAAACATATACAACCCACCCCGCCACTGCCCCCGCCACCCGCCACACATGCTGTTTCCAGTGTAGACAACCTGTCGGTTCCTTTCAAACACCATTTGAAAAACTCGGCCATGGTCTTGTTAGTAACGAGGAGCCTTTTCCTTACTTACATTATTAGTTCCTTAAATTCTTACCCACTAAAAAAAAAAAAATTCCTACCCCTGTAAGCCTCAAAAACCTAAGCTCTGACTGAAGGAATTGCTAACTATGGTTAGTTATTTGTAAATAAGATGCAGGCTATACTCAGATATGAAGTTCCTGTGGGTCTTCTGCTAAAGTTCTGTTATTCTGTGCTGATTATATATTATTCATCTGAAAAATAATTATTTTGTGGGCTACAAAAGTAAATGCATAAATATGTTCAAGAATATTCTTTGATTTTTTAATTAAAACTTTTTCTTTATTTAGGATATTTCTCTACTTTTCAGGAATAGCTCAAATTAAAAATATCTACCAACAGATACATACTTGCATATATACATAATCCTCTGTTCCTTACTATAAATTATGCCATCAACTTTCCTCCGGAAAGAGAACATAAGCTCATTTTGCTCCTTCATGTCCTGCAACGTACGTATGGGTGTGAGAAAGTGGAGGGAAAATCCAGTTGCCTGCAAACATCTGAATACTTTTCTGCACACTCAAAAGCCTTCGTTTGGAGCAAAAGTTTGATGTTCCTTCACACACTGATGAATGTTGACTTAACTTCAGAATAAAACTAATTAAAAGTGTAGAAAAGGCAAGCATGTTGCTTCAGACAGCTTTCAGAAGGAGGCATCTTCCTGCAGTATAAACTGGCTATGGAGTGCTGAAAGTTCCTTGAAACAATTTTATTTTCTAGAAACCAAACAGATAGTCTTACTCTTGTCTCCAAATGATCAAACAAAGTTTTGATGAAAGCTTACTCTACCTTAAAGGGTTAATGCCGGTTTTTAAGCTGTTATGTTTTTTCATTTTTAGATGAATGAAGATGAAAACTACTGGCTAAGAAGGAGGTTTTAATTCATGGTGATTGACAAAGATTCATGAAGTGGTTTGGTTTTTTTTTAAATTTTTTATCCTTTTTTATTCACCAACCCTTCACTCCAGAATTCCATTCGGAGTTTATGAGAACAAAATGCTTTCAGTTCTGTTCTCTCTGGCTTTGTTTGTTGAGTTCCGCAGGGTTTGCCCACAAGTTCTACTCGAGTAAATCGTATTTAGACAACCTCATATTTCATCTGGGCCTTTTGCAATGACTGGGCCAAGGTCAGTTTTATATTCTCCTGAAATCATAAAGTGACACTTGAGATAAACAGAATGTTTACTCTCTCCATGTGAGCTGAGGCTGATATGTAAATTTATCCTTATTCTTTCATCAAATTTGCATTTACCCTCTTAGCCAAACACTACAGGGTTCCAAATCAAACAGTTTTAATGATGGTCAACTCTTTATGACCGATGGCCATATCAGAGAAAAAGAAACAGCAATTTAGATTAAAACGAAAAGCACAGCCCTGACAGAACCTCCTCTCCAGGTTAGTGGTAATTGGATGAACTTTCCATACAAGAGGTGTTTTGATGCTTCGCTGCTTAACTGTAATTACCACGGGCATCCGGCTTTGTGTGGCCTGCTCTGCCCCTGTTATCTGCCACAAACACACCACACTCACCTAGCATCACTATTTTTTTTTCTGGGGTCAAATAAACCAAGTACCTTCAGACAGGTTCTTTATATTAAAAAAAGGAAATAAGAAAAGAGGGCATAAGAGAAGACTTGGTCCTCTTTGCAAATTGAATACTTTCAGGCTATCACTGGCAAAAAAAAAAAAAAAAGTTAAAAAATCAAAAACAAAGCAAAACAAAAAACCCCCACAATAAACATGGAGCCTACGCAAAGTGGCACATAAAAGTCAAACGTCTAGATTTGTGAGCCCATGTTGTCTTCCTGGGAGAAGATTCTATTTGCAATTCTGTGTGCAATTCTGCAAAGTGAAGGGGCCCTGGGCAGGAGGCTATGTTTCTCCCTACCTCCCAGGTGAGCAGGAATCACACAGGTAAGAAGCACTGGGTACCCAGTAGCCTCCAGGTCCATGACAAGCTGTTACTCAAGGCTTAAATCTCTCTCCGCAGAGAACATGAGGCATAAAATTAGTACCTGTGTTTGCTCTCCATTCTTTCTGAACAAAGGGAGCTATTTCTGTGTTATGAGTTTGTGGAACACAGAGGGGATTAAGCAGAGGGACCACACACTCGTGGCTTGGGGGGTGGGGGCTGGGGGGCAGGTGGAAAACACCTCCCAGCCCCCCAGAGGAGGCCGATTTCCACCCCCTCTGCTGGGTTGTCACTCCCTCTTGCAATCTGGCTGGGGTGGGCCTCACTCAGTGAGGAATCGGAGCTCCACGCCTGCTCCGCTGTAAAGGCCTTCTTGGGTCCTGTTTTGTTTCGGCACCAGATGCGATGCCAGCAAGTTCAAAGCACGGGGTCTCTGAGACGGCTTGCACAAAGAAGAAAAAAAGTGACATTCTTTCGGGGGCTCTTGGATTCTGCTTCCTGTGAGGAATAAAAAGTGCAGCCTGTTGGCCCTGGGCCTCGCTAGGTTACCGAAGAGGCCCCACTCGGAATGTAGGACACATCAGTTCAACGGCTTGACGCAGCCCCAGAAGTGACATAATTCAGCCATCGACACACCACGGCGAGTGTCTCTGCCCAACTTCAGTGCGCGAAGAAGACGACGAAGAAAAGGAAAGAAAGGACCAGATAAAGCCGAGGGGGTATGGGGGGAGAGCGGGGGACACAGTTTCCTTTTCAGTGTGGCTGTCAAATGGCGATCTAATTGTGGCCGGGCTGCCGGAGAGCAGATAGGTTTTCTGAAGCCCGCAAGTATTTCTGCCATTCACGGGGCCCAAGGATGCCACACACAGTCTGTTTGTTCAACATAAGCAAACAGATTGTAAACTGGCTGATAATTTTTGTACTGACAATGTCATTTACAGCTGTCAGCCTTTCGTCTGCCTTGTTTGCTTTATTCAAATATGAACCAAGTGGACCTCCCTTCCAGAGCTTTCTTCTGCATTAAAATCACATCCATTCCCTTCCAAGCTGTCTTATCTAAAATTCATTGGAGGCCAATCAGTGGGCTGAATGCTTTGTTGTTTCCATGGAGGCAAGAAGTCTAGTGTGGACTTTCGGGGATTAGGAAGTTTCAGATTTATAGCCTTGAAGTGCACATTTCTTTCAGCTGGCTTCTTTTGATTGCACAGAGGCAGGAAATTTAAATATAATTTTATGTCGGAGCTGGGAAGCAGTGCTTAAAAATGTCATCGTTAGCTGCATGGTGACAGCTCTTGGGCTCTCTTCTCCTGGGTTAGTCCTTGGAATGAGGCTTCAGGGCAGGGCTCATATCGGCATGTGCCCCTCGACCTGGGTCACCATGGCTGCCTGGAACCGCCATATCGCACCTTTCCTTCGCTGAGCCTGGTTTGGGTACCTGCCTGCCTGGGGGCTGTGGGCAAATCTAGGCACCTCCTCTATTGTTGGTGAAGGTCACAGTACTTTCCATTAATAATTCACATCAGACAGACAGTCTGGTGACAGACAGACAGTCAGCTGTGACAGTATCACTGTGCTCAGCAGATACAATGCATCCTTAAAAAAATGTTAGGCAACAGCTTGGTTCCCTGCTTTTCTGCATCTGGTACCAGCAGTTGGCTGTTGAATGCTCTCCATTCCAAGAAGCATTCAGGTTTTTGAGCTATGCCGTTTTGTTTTAAGAACAACATTGGGGTCTCCCTGGCAGTCCAGTAGTTAAGACGTCACCTTCCAATGCAGGGGGTTTGGGGTCAATCCCTGGTCAGGGAGCTAAGATGCCTTGTGGTCCAAAAGCCAAAAACATAAAACAATATTTATAACAAATTCAATAAAGACTTTAAAAAATGGTTTAAACAAACAAACAAAAAATCTCAACAAAGACATCATAAAAAGAACAGCATCAACCCAGGGACAGTTTTCCCAGCAGAGATGAGGTTGCTACCTTCTTTGGGAAGGAGCGATCCTTTGGAAAACCTGTGATTCCTAGTCTCTCTGTCCACAAGTCAGATCCCAAATACCATCGTCATGTACTGTGCACTACACTGCTGATGCTGGAAACTTTAAACCATAACATCACTGGTTGATGCAGCTCTGACGTGAGTTATGACTGTGGCAATTTGTTCAAACTTTCACTTTCTCAGTCCTTAAAAATAGGCACATTGTGTCAATCAACTCCGGTGAATGAATCCCTAGAACAAAGGATCGGTAACAAGAAATTCATCATGAAAACTTTTCTATATCTAAGATAAGTATTAAAGTCCATCCCAACTCAGCTTTGCAATTTTTCATTCAAATCAGTTAGAACTAGCCTGAAATACTTGCTTGGTACTTAAGAAACAAAAATTCCAACAGATGTCCTAAACACACATGAAGTCATTTGAGGAGGGCTCTAGATAGTATTCAGTCCCACACTGGATGGAATTTTGTAGAAAGTACAACAAAAATAAAGTTTCCTAGAAAAGAGGTCTCAGTAGTGGCTGCTAAATAGGGATTATTCATTCTATCTATTTAGAAAATATAAGATGCCTATAGTGTGTTTAAAGTGATAACCAGTGAGCTAACCTGAAATAGGTTTGCTTATTTACTGTTACATGAAATAATTTGTTGTAAGGGCTGTGGTCTGGAATACAGACCTGTCTATTCTTTTATACAATGTCATTACCAGTCTGGGGTCTGGATGGCTTTAAGTATCCTGCTATGTTAGAAGACAACTATCTTCATTATAACTGAGTTCCCAATTCCCCTTGACTTCAAAAGACCCTTCTTGTGGAGAAAGAAAGTACCAGTCTTTTTTTTTTTTTTTTAAGAAAAAAACTTTTGATTTTATATCACAGTATAGCCAGTTAACAATGCTGTGATAGTTTCAAGTGGATGGCAAAGGGACTCAGCCATACAAATACATGTATCCATTCTCCCCCAAACTCCCCTCCCATCCAAGCTGCCATATAACGCTGAGCAGGCTTGCTTGTGCTAAACAGTAGGTCCTTGTCTATCATCCATTTTAAATACAGTGGTGTGGACAAGTTGATCCCAAACTCCCTAACTATCCCTTATCCCTCATTCTTCCCCCCTGAGACCATAAAGAAAAAGCTAGTCTTGCTTCATCTTTAAGACTTAAATTCTACTCTGGTGTGTGTGGGGGGATACTTCAGTTCAGTTCAGTCGCTCAATTGTGTCTGACTCTTTGCGACCCCACGGGCTACAGCACGCCAGGCCTCCCTGTCCATCACCAACTCCCAGAGTTTGCTCAAACTCATGTCTATTGAGTCGGTGATGCTGTCCACCCACCTCATCTTCTGTTGTCCCCTTCTCCTCCTGCCTTCAATCTTTCCCAGCATCAGGGTCTTTTCTAATGAGTCAGTTCTTCATATCATGTGGCCAAAGTATTGGAGTTTCAGCTTCAACATCAGTCCCTCCAATGAATATTCAGGACTGATTTCCTTTAGGATGGAATGGTTGGATCTCCTTGCAGTCCAAGTGACCCTCAAGAGTCTTCTCCAACACCACAGTTCAAAAGCATCAGTTCTTCCATGCTCAACTTTATAGTCCAAGTCTCACATTCATACATGGCTACTGGAAAAACCATAGCCTTGACTAGACGGACATTTGTTGGCAAAGTAATGTCTGCTTTTTAACATGCTGTCTAGGTTGGTCATAACTTTTCTGCCAAGGAGTTAGCGTCTTTTAATTTCATGGCTGCAGTCACCATCTGCAGTGATTTTGGAGCCCCCCAAACTAAAGTCTGTCACTGTTTCCACTGTCTCCCCATCTATTTGCCATGAAGTGATGGGACCAGATGCCATGATCTTTGTTTTCTGAACATTGAGTTTTAAGCTAAATAACTCTCCTGTTTTACTTTCATCAAGAGACTTTTTAGTTCTTCACTTTCTGCCATAAGGGTGGTGTCATCTGCATATCTGAGTTTATTGATATTTCTCCTGGCAATCTTGATTCCAGCTTGTGCTTCTTCCAGCCCAGCGTTTCTCATGATTTACTCTTCATAACAGTATATTTTCAATATCCTGATATTTAGGTACTGCAGAGATTATTAGAATTTTTAATACTTTTCAAGAAAACAAAACTGATCTGTTTGCTAAAATTTCCATGCTACACAGAGGCCGTACAGTCAACACATCACTAAAGCATCCATCTAGCACCTATTTTGTCCATATTAAAAATATATATTTATCTCCACACTTCATGAGCAATTCCAAAAAGCAAGAAGCTCTGGATACTAAACTTTTGACACCAAATCTCAGTTGGTGACTGAGAGTGTCATGATCTCACTGGAGAATATGTTGAGTCCTTGTTCACTCTGTGATCATTGGCTGCAGAAATGTTTGGGTTTGCTTCTGGGATTGCTCCCCAAGACTTCACTGGGGATGCTATTAGGTAGGGTAATATTTTGCATCTTACCTTTTAAAAATCCTGGAATTGCAGATATGGAAACACATTTGGACGCAAGGAGTTGGGACAGCACTGTGTGTACCTGCCTAAGATGTGTTCCATGCGCTTCTGTGGTGACACTCAGGCAGCCAACAAAACATGGGGCTGACAGGGCTGTGCTTGGAATGGACCAGACAGGAAAGCATAGTTAGAAAAGGAAGCTGTTCCTCCACTCACATGCAAGACTGTGGGGAGGTGTTGAGGGCCCGAGTGGTGGCTGCAGTGTCCATCTGGCCAGCTGATGGCACCAACTTGATGTCTGGCACAACTAGGTGGAGAGAAGAGGAAGGGAAAAGGTGACAGAGCAAGTGGAGTGAAACAGACACAGGGTGGGGACTTCCTTGGCCATCCAGGGGTTAAGATTTCTCTTGGTTGGAGAGCCAAGATCCCATATGCCTCTTGGCCCAAAAAAATCAAAATGTGAAACAGAAACAATATTGTAGCTAATTCAGTAAAGACTTAAAAGAAGAAAGAAACAGACACGGAGTGATGTGAAGAAAGGGTGTTTGCTATTTCTTTTTCTTTCATTTGCATGTAAATTTATAATTATCTCTAGGGCTTCCCTTGTAGCTCAGATGGTAAAGCATATGCCTGCAATGTGGGAGACCTGGGTTTGATCCCTGGGTTGGGAAGATCCCCTGGAGAAGGAAATGGCAACCCACTCCAGTATCCTTGCCTGGAAAATCCTATGGGCCGAGGGCCTGGTAGGCTACAGTCCATGGGGTCGCAAAGAGTCGGACATGACTGAGTGACTAACACACTTATAATTATCTCTAAATAAAAAATTAAATTAAAAATAAGACAGAGAGATAATATTTGCAATTGTTTCTGACAGTTTCAATATAGCCATATTTTTAGGGCCTCCCATAATTTAAGTAACAAAATTACTTATTTCCAGCAAAGTTAAAGAAAACTATTCCACAACTCTGTAGACAGTTTCCTAATACTGTATGAGTGCGTATACAGCTGTCCCTCGGTCTATGCCAGGGATTTGTTTCAGGAGTCTCAGCAGATACCAAAATCCAAGGATGCTCAAGTCCCTTGTATAAAATGACATCATACATTGAGCTCTCCCTACCCATGGGTTCCAAATTCTGGGGTTTAACTAACTCTGGATTGAAGTTCAAACTGTGGGTCGTTGAATCTATGGATGCAAAACCTGTGGATGAGTAAGGCCAAATATTGCTTTTTATAATATATGTAACTTTATTTTTCTTTTTGCTATTTCTTTGTTCTATTACAGCAATGCTTCTGTAAGTTTAAAGCTAAATGCAAATAAGGCTTTAAAAAGCCAATGAAGCCTCAAAAAAAAAAAAAAAAAAAGGAGTGGCAAAGAAAGAGGAAAAAGAAGAATCTTGGTTGGTATTTCCTCCTCCCTCTTCTTTTCTGGTGGCTGAAGTCAAAGTGAGCAAACAGAAGCACAACCAAAAGGGAGGATAAGAGAGTCTGGAAGAGCAAAAGCAGACCCTTTGATGGGAGAAGAGAGAGAATCATGTCTGAAACTCTCAAGAGTAGCCTGCTCAATCCTCCAACCAGGAGGCCCAGGCAGCTTTCTTTTTTTTACTTTTATTGATGTATGGACATACAGTATTATCTAAGTTATAGGTGTACAATACAGTGGTTCACAATTTTTAAAGATTACATTCCATTTACAGTTATTGTAAATATTGGCTACATTCCCCGTGTTGTATAATATATCCTTGTAGCTAGAAAAAGTGTTAGTCACTGAGTTGTGTCCGAGTCTTTGTGACCCATGGACTGTAGCCCACCAGGCTCCTCTGTCCATCCTCCAAGCAAGAATACTGGAGTGGGTTGCCATTTTCCTCTAAAAGTGAAAGTGAAAGTTGATCAGTCATGTCCGACTCTTGGCAACCCCATGGTCTATACAGTCCATGGAATTCTCCAGGCCAGAATACTGGAGTGGGTGGCCTTTCCCTTCTCCAGGGGATCTTCCCAACCCAGGGATCAAAACCAGGTCTCCTGCATTGCAGGCGGATTCTTTACCAGCTGAGCCACGAGGGAAGCCCAAGAACACTGGAGTGGGTAGCCTATCCCTTCTCCAGTGGATCTTCCTGACCCAGGATCAAACCCGGATCTCCTGAATTGCAGGTGGATTCTTTATGAACTGAGCTATCAGGGAAGCCCTCACCCTAAGTTACAGGTGTACAATACAGTGATTTACAATTTTTAAAGATTGCATTCCATTTATAGTTATTATAAAATATTGGCTATATTCCCCATGTTGTACCAGAGATCCTCATAGCTTATCTTACACCTAATAATTTGTACCTCTTCCTCCCTCCCCTCTCTACTGCCACTGGTAACCACTAGCTAATTCCCTGCGTCTGTGAGTTTGTTTGTTTGTTATATTTCTTAGTTTGTGGTATTGTTTCTAGATTCCACACATAGAAGTGATATCATACAGTATTTGCCATACAGATTTCTTAATCTGTGTTCTGCCTTGGGAGTGACAGAGAGCCCATGAATGAAACTGCCATGAAGACTAAACACAAAGTTCAGAACACGCGTGGGACGTGGTACGCTTTCAATAGACATCGCCGTATGAGGCTGCTGCTGTGCCAGGGCTGCCAAGCTGAGATGTGCACCCATTACCCGCTTGCTTCTTACAGCAGCCCTGTGGGAAGCCAGCTTGCAGGGAGGCGAGCAGGTCAGCTAGTGCATCCCTCCTTCCGTCCTGCCACCCCAGGTACTGATGTTCAGATAAATGTCTCACAACTGGCTCTCTGGAAAAAAGTATGTGTGTTTGTAATGTACATTTCTTTGCTTATTATAAATTTTACTGATATAAAGAAAGAATAGCACATGATATGTCAACAATAATAAAATGCAATTAGTTTCAATTCCATGCAGTTTGTACTAACAGGATGCTTTTGCTGGTTTTTGCTGAATGTTTGTATTTATAGCCAACCGATGGTTGTGATTCAACTATGATTTTTGAAAATTGGAGCACAAATCTTACTATCATATTCACAAAGACATTGCTCATCTCATTAATGAACAGGTGTAGTTCCAATATGGATGTTGACTGACCTTTTTGCAGATGTTAAACTGCAAAAACGAAAGAGCAGCTATGAAAACCTGTTGAAACTCCATAGGTTCATCAGCAGTGTGAGAGGCTTCTTTGCTGAAATGGAGAATAATTTTCAAGTACTGGAGAATATTTCTTCAAATCCATGAGCTTTCAGAGTATAATAGCTCTAAGCCCAGCACACATTTTTACTTTAATCTGCTATCTTAACACCTTCTCTACCACTTTCTTAAACCTGGTCAACAAAATGATTAATCAAGCTCTGATTGGTGGGATTTGTCAATTTCCGTGGTGTCAGTACTCTCATCGGGCTGATTTCAAGCTATCAAGATGATGTCATTGAACACAGCTGTGGGAGAGAGGCCAGAGTTACCTACAAGACTCATGGGGGACGGGACATCTGATCTTGAGGTTTGAAGAATGGGTACATTTTTATAGGTGGAGGTGGAGGAAAGGGTTCTCCAGGTAAAAGATATATCTTAGATCAAAGCAAAATAGAGAAACCATTTTGACACAGAGACACAGAAAGGCCTAGGGAGGACGCTGACACGATGCATTCTCCTGAAAAGGAAATCTGGAGTCAGACTTGGAAGCATTCTAAATACCTTTCTTATCTTAAGGACTGTCCCTCTACGTGATCAGAGGTTTTGTTTTCTTTTGCTTTCGCTTGGTGGGAGATAATTTGCATGTTTGTATTGTTTGGGTTTATCACTCCACAGGATGGTGGCCAAAAAGGAAATATGCTGTAGCATCTAAAATCATTAGATCTTTAAGGGCATCACCCTGATAGCCAGGGTCCTGGAAAGTTGGGAGCTGGCTGACAGGAGGTGGGAGAGTTGGGGGAATTTATAAAAGTCAGTGTGAGATTTTGCCCCAGGACAGAGCAACAAGGGGTCAGTTCCCAACAGCCTGTATCAGGCCTGACCCACCGCTGTCTGGGTCCCCAGTAAGCAAGTCAGGGCCTGGCTCCTACAAGGACCTAGGCAGCTTTGCTGAGTGAACTGGCAGCTGAAACAGAAAGCAGGGGTCAGATGGGGAGAGAGCCCGGGTCTGTTCATAGCTGCAAAACAGCTCCAGGATTCAGCAAGTGCTGTACAAAGCTATTCCTCTTTCATCAGAGCAGGTAAGCAAAGACATTGTCTGTTTAAGCCAACTCTGATGAGAAGTTGAAAGCATGGATTGCAATCCACAATTTTTTTAGGACCTATATACGTGTTATTGAAGAAATTGGTTAACAAGAGTTTTTTGGTTTTGTTTTTTGTTAATATGGGTTACACTTTTTCTGGAAACCTATATTTTGTACTGCCATTCCAACCTGGCCATCATTCTTTGTCACTGCCCCCTTTTTAAGGTGTTAGTAATCTGTAAATAATTTTTTTTTAATTTTTATTTTTACTTTATTTTACTTTACAGTACTGTATTGGTTTTGCCATACATTGACATGAATCCACCACGGGTGTACATGAGTTCCCAAACATGAACCCCCCTCCCACCTCCCACCCCATATCATCTCTCTGGATCATCCCCATGCACCAGCCCCAAGCATCCTGAATCCTGCATCAAACATAGACTGGCGATTCATTTCTTACATGATAGTATACATGTTTCAATGCCATTCTCCCAAATCATCCCACCCTCTCCCTCTCCCTCTCCCTCAGAGTTCAAAAGTCTGCTCTACACATCTGTGTCTCTTTTGCTATCTCACATACAGGGTCATCATTACCATCTTTCTAAATTCCATATATATGTGTCAGTATACTGTATTGGTGTTTTTCTTTCTGGTTTACTTCACTCTGTATAATCGGCTCCAGTTTCATCCATCTCATTAGAACTGATTCAAATGTGTTCTTTTTAATGGCTGAGTAATACTCCATTGTTTATATGTACCACTGCTTTCTTATCCATTCATCTGCTGATGGACATCTAAGTTGTTTCCATGTCCTGGCTATTATAAACAGTGCTGCGATGAACATTGGGGTACATGTGTCTCTTTCAATTCTGGTTTCCTTAATGTATATGCCCAGCAGTGGGATTGCTGGGTCATAAGGTAGTTCTATTTGCAATTTTTTACGGAATCTCCACACTGTTCTCCATAGTGGCTGTACTTTTGCATTCCCACCAACAGTGTAGGAGGGTTCCCTTTTCTCCACACCCTCTCCAGCATTTATTGCTTGCAGACTATTGGATCACAGCCATTCTGACTGGTGTGAAGTGGTACCTCATTGTGGTCTTGATTTGCATTTCTCTAATAATGAGAGATGTTGAGCATCTTTTCATGTGTTTGTTAGCCATCCATATGTCTTCTTTGGAGAAATGTCTATTTAGTTCTTTGGCCCATTTTTTGATTGGGTCGTTTATTTTTCTGGAGTTGAGCTGCATAAGTTGCTTGTATATTTTTGAGATTAGTTGTTTGTCAGTTGCTTCATTTGCTATTATTTTCTCCCATTCAGAAGGCTGTCTTTTCACCTTGCTTATATTTTCCTTTATTGTGCAGAAGCTTTTAATTTTAATTAGATCCCATTTGTTTATTTTTGCTTTTATTTCCAGAATTCTGGGAGGTGGATCATAGAGGATCCTGCTGTGATTTATGTTGGAGAGTGTTATGCCTATGTTCTCCTCTAGGAGTTTTATAGTTTCTGGTCTTACGTTTAGATCTTTAATCCATGTACAGCACTTGTACAGCAAGTGCTGTACAAAGCTATTCCTCTTTCATCAGAGCAGGTAAGCAAAGACATTGTCTGTTTAAGCCAACTCTGATGAGAAGTTGAAAGCACAGATTGCAATCCACAATTTTTTTAGGACCTATATATGTGTTATTGAAGAAATTGGTTAACAAGAGTTTTTTGGTCTTGTTTTTTGTTAATATGGGTTACACTTTTTCTGGAAACCTATATTTTGTACTGCCATTCCAACCTGGCCATCATTCTTTGTCACTGCCCCTTTTTTAAGGTGTTAGTAATCTGTAAATAATTTTTTAAATCCATTTTTGGAAACTGCATTAAGAAATGCTCTTTAGGAATCCATCTGGGAGTAACTGGGGGCTTTTTCCAAATTTAATCCAAAGTTTCCTTTTCCCTCCAGTTGGGGGAAACTGAGACGAATGATGCTGAGCTATAGGAATTAACACTGACTCCAGAAGTTGAAGCATATTAATAGCTATACATTTCCTTGTCTGAACCTTGGGTGTGACTAAGTACTAAATGCTGAGGTGCTGGATGATAAGTCTGTGTCTGTGTCCATTGTATATACAAGGCCGGTTAATCATTACAGGTTTCTGTGCTAATCACCCACCACAGTGGGGCTGACCACTGGGGCTGGCCAGGAATGATGGATTTCTCCCCAAGACTTGGCAGGAACCGAGCTGCACCGGCTTCATTCTGACATCACTAAGAGATAGCTCCCCTGTTCCGGGCCTTATCAATTTTTATTTGTCTGCTTCCTTTAAATCGATGAGACAATGGCTGGGTTGTTTGCCTCTAGGTGTAACTAGTGGTGATGGTTTCCAAGCTTGTGGGTTTTGCTCTGACATTCTAAGCCTTGGGCTACAGAGGGCGGAGGGGGCTGCCCAGAGATGTCAGTTTTCACTACCTGATATGACGGCTTCATTCGCTGATTCATAGCTCCTCATTTCCCTGGAATCCAGGAAACTTGACCTTGTTTACCCCACTTTTATTCAGATTCAAGAGCTCTTAGACAATCTTCCCCCTGAAATGATGGTCTCCGAAACAAGGTGTGCCATTTGAAGAAAGCTTTTTATCAAAGTTTAACATGAGGAAATGTGAACATATAAATATATGTCCAGTGAGTTTTACACACTAAGCCCATCCTGTAAGTAGCACCCAAATCAAGGAAGAGAACATCACCAGTCCCTCGGGGGCCCATCTGTGCTCTTTCCAGTCACCTTCCCTCCCAGCACGTCTCCACTTCTATCCAGCAGCAAAGATTAGCTTTTGAACTCTAAACGAACAGACTGACTGTATTTGCTCCCTTGTACTGGCTGCTTTTGGCTTCCCTGATAGTTCAGTTGGTAAAGAATCAGCCTGCAACGCAAGAGATGCCAGTTTGATTCCTGGGTTGGGAAGATCCCCTGGAGAAGAGATAGGCTACCCACTCCAGGATTCTTGGGCCCCCTTGTGGCTCAGCTGGTAAAGAATCTGCCTCCAATGGGGGAGACCTGAGTTTGATCCCTGGGTTGGGAAGATACCCTGGAGAAGGGAAAGGCTACCCACTCCAGTGTTCTGGCCTGGGTGGCAAAGAGTTAGACATGACTGAGTGATGATCACTTTCACTGGCTGCTTTTACTCAGCCTTGTAAGAGTCAACCACACTTCTGTGCTGACATGTAGCTTACTGCTACAAGCATCCCTTGACATTTTCTCACCATTGCATGTATTCCTTGGTGTGAATACATCACCACTCATTCATGCTGAATGTGCCATTTTTTATCTTCAAAATATCTGAGACAAGAATTCTCACTAGATCCAATCACTGTTTTCTGAATTCTCTTTTTATTACCTTCTCCTTCTCCAAATCCAATTATTCCAACAAGCTTCTAATAATTTTGTGGCTTCCTCCTTCTCCCCATCAGATTCATCTTGCAAACATCCCCCAAGAACACAGATCTGATGACATCTTCTTCCTCAAAACCTCTTCTATGGTACAGAAGATTCTCTACAGAAGTAGAGACACAGATGTGTAGAACAAACATATGGACACCAAGCAGGGAAGGGGAGGTGGGAGGAATTAGGAGACTGGAGTTGACATATATACACTGCTGATACCATGTATAAAATAGATAACTAATGAGAACCTACTGTATAGTTCAGAGAGCTCAGTACTCTGTATTGTGCTATACTATGCTTAGTCACTCAGTCGTGTCTGACTCTTTGAGACGCTATGGAGTGTACCCCACCAGGCTCCTCTGTCCATGGGGATTCTTCAGGCAAGAATACTGGAGTGAGTTGCCATGCGCTCTTCCAGGGGATCTTCCCAACCCAGGGATCAAACCCAGGTTTCCTGAATTGCAGGTGGATCCGTTACTGTCTGAGACACCAGGGAAGCCCAAGAATACTGGAGTGAATAGCCTATCCCTTCTCCAAGGGACCCTCTGGACCCAGGAATTGAAGTGGGGTCTCTTGCAGTGCAGGTGGGTTCTTTACCAGCTGAGCTACCAGGGAAGCCCACTCAGTACTCTGAATGGGAAAGAAGTCCACCAAAACGAGGGGATATATGTATACATAAGGTTGATTCACTCTGCTGTATGGTAGAAATTAACACACCATTGTAAAGCAACTGTACTCTAATAAAATTAATTAAAAAAAAAAAAACCCTCTTCTTCTGCCTCTCCTCCTCACCCCTTCCAGGCACCTGTATGCCCCTAACTTGGTCTTTCTTTAAAAGCACGTGATCTACTTTTTCTTTCTAGGATTTATGAAATCGAGTATTTCCTGCCATATCAGTAAGAAGGGTGTCACAGTCATTAGAGATTGCAGCCCTCTGGTGACAGCCAGCGCACCTTAAGGGAATTAAGAAAAGAGAAGAATACCTGCTATCTAACAGCCATCAGAATGTAGTCTCTCCTTAAGGTGAGCCCTGAGGAAAGGAAACTCAGGATATGAAAATAGGACACTGGTCCCAGGTGGGTGAAGTACACATGAAAAATGATTTCAATAAGCCCAGATGCTTGCATCTTCCCATACATAGAAAAGCACTAAATACCTTAACTTGAGCCACTAGTATCTGTGTTGCTTGTGTGCTCAGTTCAGTTCAGTCTCTCAGTCATGCCCAACTCTTTCTGTCCCCATGGACTGCAGCACACCAGACTTCCTGGTCCATCACCAGCTCCCAGATTCTGCTCAAACTCATGTCCACTGCATCGGTGATGCCATCCAACCATCTCATCCTCTTCTCCTCTTGCTTTCAATCTTTTCCAGCATCAGCGTCTTTTCTAATGAGTCAGCTCTTCCCATCAGGTGGCCAAAGTATTGGAGTTTCAGCTTCAACATCAGTCCTTCCAATGAACATTCAGGATTGATTTCCTTTAGGATTGACTGATTTGATCTCCTGGCAGTCCAAGGGACTCTCAAGGGTCTTCTTCAACAACACAGTTCAAAAGCATCTATTCTTCAGTGCTCAACTTTCTTTATGGTCCAACTCTCACATCCATACATGTCTACTGGAAAAACCATAGCTTTGACTAGACGGACTTTTGTCGGCAAAGTAATGTCTCTGCTTACACGCCAAATTGTTCATAGCTTTTCTTTCGATGAACGAGCATCTTTTAATTTTCTGGAGCGCAAGAAAACAAAGTTTGTCACTGTTCCCATTGTTTCCCCGTCTGTTTGCCATGAAGTGATGGGACCTGCTGCCATGATCACAGTCTTTTGAATGTTGAGTTTTAAGCCAGCTTTTTCACTTTCATCAAGAGGCTCTTTAGTTCCTCTTCACTTTCTGCCATAAGGGTGCTGTCATCTGCCTATTTGAAGTTATTGATATTTCTCCCTGCAGTCTTGATTCCAGCTTGCACTTCATCCAGCCTGGCATTTCACATGATGTGTTCTGCATATAAGTTAAATAAGCAAGGTGACGATATACAGCCTTGACATACTCCTTCCCAATTTGGAACCAGTCTGTTGTTCCATGTCCAGTTCTAACTGTTGCTTCCTGAACTGTATACAGATTTCTCAGGAGGCAGGTCAGGTGGCCTGGTATTCCCATCTCTTGAAGAGTTTTCCACAATTTGTTGTGATCTACACAGTCAAAGGCTTTGGCATAGTCAATAAGGCAGAAGTAGATGTTTTTCTGGAACCTTCTTGCTTTTTCAATGATCCAATAGATGTTGGCAATTTGATTTCTGGCTCCTCTGCCTTTTCTAAATTGAGCTTAAAGTTCTAGAAGTTCACAGTTCATGTACGATTGAAGCCTGGCTTGGAAAATTTTGAGTGTTACTTTGCTAGTGTGTGACATGAATGCAACTGTGTGGTAGTTTGAAGATTCTATGGCATTGCCCTTCTTTGGGATGGGAATGAAAACTGACCTTTTCCAGTCCTGGGGCCACTGCTTTTTCCAAATTTGCTGGCATATTGAGTGCAGCACTTTCACAGCATCATCTTTTAGGATTTGAAATAGCTCAACTGGAATTCTATCACCTCCACTAGCTTTGTTCACAGTGACACTTCCTAATGTCCACTTGACTTCCCATTCCAGAATGTCTGGATCACTCTAGGTGAGTGATCACACCATCATGATTATCTGGGTCATGAAGATCTTTTTTGTACTGTTCTTTTGTGTATTCTTGTCACCTCTTCTTAATATCTTCTGCTTCTGTTATGTCCATACCATTTCTGTCCTTTATTGTACCCATTTTTGCTTGAAATGTTCCCTTGGTATCTCTAATTTTCTTAAAGAGATCTCTAGTCTTTCCCATTCTATTGTTTTCCTCCATTTCTTTGCACTGATCACTGAGGAAGGCTTTCTTATCTCTCCTTGTTATTCTTTGGAACTCTGCATTCAAGTGGGTATATCTTTTCTTTTCTCCTTTTCCTTTAGGTTCTCTTCTTTTCTCAGCTATTTCTAAGGCCTCCTCAGACAACCATTTTACCTTTTTGCATTTGTTTTTCTTGAGGATGGCATCGATCACTGCCTCCTGTACAATGTCACGAACTTACATCCATAGTTCTTCAGGCACTCTGTCTATCAGATCTAATCCTTTGAATCTATTTGTCACTTCCACTGTCTGGGGATTCTATAATGATTCACACTGAAATATCATGGTTATCTTATTTCTTGGACTTCTTAGTGGCTCAGATGGTAAAGAATCTGCCTGCAATGCAGGAGACCCAGGTTTGATCCCTGAGTCAGGAAAATCCCATGGAGAAGGGAATGGTTACCCACTCCAGTATTCTTGCCTAGAGAATTACCTGGACAGAAGCTACAGTCCATGCGGCTGCAAGAATTTGACACTTTTTCACTCACTGTATTTCTTATCTAACACTCCTAGCACTCAGTGCATTTCTGACTTGGGAATATATGTGAAAAGTCTTCTAACAGTAGAAAATTTAAATTCTATGTAGTTATATATTTAATGAACTATCTTTTCTGAAATTAGTATGATCATGTAAAATCAGGATGGCCCAGAGAAATTTACTCTTGGGTATGTGGTTACTCATTACAGAGCCCACCCCATAGCTATTAACTGGACTTTCTCTGTGATCCTGGAGACAAATTTTAACAAGAGGCCCTCAAGCTGGGTTCAGAAGAAAGCAGAGTGAATGTTCTCAAATCCAAGAGATTTTCTGATGGGAAAAATTAAGTAATAAATCCAACTTTGAAAGCTCAGGAGTTCTATCAATAAGTCTTCAGTCCGCAACACAGCTCTTCTCCAAGCATTTGACCTCAAGATTGCCACCTTAAAAAGTAAGTTCCTATGAAAATAAAAATAATCAAAAATAATCTGCAGGGTTTCCCTGATGGTACAGTGGTTGAGAATTTGTCTGCCAGTGCAGGGGATATGGGTTCAATCCCTGGCCAAGGAAGATTCCACATGCTGTGGAGCAACTAAGCCCAGGTACTGCAAGTGCTGAAGCTTGTGTCCCAGAGCCCATGTTCTGCAACAAGAGAAGTTACTAAAATGAGAAGCCCAATCGTCACAACTAGAGAAAGTCTTCTTGCAGCAGCAAAGACCCAGCACAGCCAAAAATAAAATAAATAAATAAAAATTAAAATAACATATTTGTAAAAAAAAGAAAAGAATGAGTTGAAATTTCTCTTGCTGTTTAAACACCTCATTCCAGTCCTCCTTGTGCCCTGAAAAACCAGCTCAAAAGCAGTGAGAAGCATAAAGCAAGAGGCAGCTGGGGGGGAAAAAAAAACAACAAGTCTTGAAATGATAAATGCAATTTTCATGTCAGCAACTGGAATTTTTTTGCAGTGTTACTGTCTTGGCCCGCTGACAGCATGATTTAATGGCCTGGTTGTTCCATGGGTTGACATGGCAACAACGGAAAATACCATAAATATCTCCGTTGTGGACGTGAATGGTCTGTTTACACTGTGTGTGGTGTATTGTGTGACATGTGTGCCTGTGGTCCCATCCAGTTGGAAACGTCTGGAATTGACAGCCATTTTTTAGAGTCATTTGGGTTAAAATGAGTCTCATGATGGATACTTTACTGCAAGTCCAGAGCTGCACATTTTTTGTGTATATTTGACAAATTAAACTCCATGTTTAATGGGCCATGGAGCTCTAACACATTTGGCCATGAACCCTAAGCCACTCTCTGCTTCAGAATTGAGACAATGTTAGATTTCTTCTGCATTCACACAGTAGAGAGTGATTGGGACATTTATGCAAACTAGCATCTAATGAGAACTTCTTGGGCTTCCCTGGTAGCTCGGTGGTAAAGAATCCATCTGTAGTGCAGGAGTCGCAAGAATCGGGAGAGACTCAGGTTCAGTCCCTGCATTGGAAAGGTTCCCTGAAGGAGCGCCTGGCAACCTACTCCAGTATTCTTGTCTGGAGAATCCCACGGACAGAGAAGCCTGGTGGCTACAGTCCATAGCGTCACAAAGAGTAGGATATGATTGAGCGACAGTTCGCACACAGGAGCATTTCCTTGGACTCACTGAAACCCAAATCCTACAGTTGGAAAACATTTTTAAATAACTTCTAGTCCGGTAATTTGATTTCTTGGACAAAGTTAAAAAAAAAAAAATGACTTCTTTACTTGTACTTCAAGTTCTCTGGGGAAAGCAATACGATTATATCTCTCTGTACTTAGTAGATTTTTGTATATTCAAAGAAATGAGAGTTTTGTTTAAAAAAAAAAAAAGAAACAAACCTAAAACCAGTTGTGTTGCACTGTCAACTCTTCCAAAGGCCACCAGAAAAACAGACTTACCAAGCAAATCTATATTGTGCTTTGTCAAAGACTGCACTTGGTTTTCTAGAAGTAAATTGTTGTCAGTGAAGAATCAACAAATTTGCCATATCTAAGTAAGGGACAACATCACCTTGATAGGTATTGGTGACTTAAAGTGAAAGGTAGGGTAGGCCTTTAGGTCTAGATTGGGATGTTTTTAAGGTGGTTCTCACCAGATGGAGAACTGGCTTGAAGTGGACAGAGTTTATGATATTATAGTTTCGGTGTAGGGGGCACTGCAATGGCAAGGTTCTTGAAGAGAATTTGATTGGTTGTGGTCTTATCTTCCAGGATCAAGCAGCTACTTTACCTTGGTGTCAGTGTGATCTAATATCAGAACAGAAAAGAATGACTCATTTTAGTGCTGTTTCACACAGCGTCAAAAAATTTTGTTGGTTCTGTTCTCAGTCTTGACCTTTGCAGGTCTTGTTATGACATTCATTCTTTCATTCACACATTCGCTCTTTCACTAATCATACAGTAAACACTGACTGAAGGCACCCGTTAGGATATAAAGGTAAGACTTGTTATCCGCCCTCAAGGAATGCACGATATACACTTTTGGGTCCTTTTAATACGTGACTACTCTGTTAGACTCTTTTAAGGCACCTAAAGCAAAGACATGCTCAGGTAACCACAGAGAAGCCTTTTTTATTTTTGTAAGAGCTCTCCAGGAAATTAGAAAGCACAAGATGCTATTGCAGTGCCCACAAGACTGGACCACATGGAGACCAGAGACATGCTGGAGCACAGTTCAGGTCGTGCAGGAGCTCTGGTGATTCTGCAGCCACTGTGGGGAGGAGGGCACCTTATCTCCTGGAGGAGAGGATTAACTGGCTAGTCACAATTTAGGATGAAGTACCGCTACTTTCCCAGCCTTTCACACACTGCCAACTCATCAACCAGCTTATAGACCATGGTATTCCAGGGTCAGAGCCAGAATCCAGCTGTGTGTCTTTGGATCATGGCTGACTCCCAACCCATCAGCTCTGGGTCAAGAATCAGTTTACATGACAGTGTGTATAAGGAATTATTGGGGGTACTTTGGCTCTTGAAGACCCAGAGTGAACATACACATTGATAGAATCACAAAATTGTAGAACTTAATACCACAGGGACTTAATTGCATCCATTTATTTTTATTTTTTAATTTTTTGGAGGGCTTCCCTGGTGGCTTAGACAGTAAAGAATCTGCCTGAAATACATGACATCTGGGTTTGATTCCTGGGTTGGGAAGATCCCCTGGAGAAGGAAATGGCTTACCCACTCCAGTTTTCTTGTCTGGAGAATTCCATGGACAGAGGAGCCTGGTGGGCTGCAGTTCATGGGGTCACAAAGAGTCAGAGATGACTGAGCAACTAACACTTTCACTTCACACTTTAATTTCTTTGGCCCTGTTCTGCAGCATGTGGGATCTTAGTTCCCTGACTTGGGATTGAACCCATGCCCCCTGCATTGGAAGCATGGAGTCTTAACCATGGGACTGCCAGGGAAGTCCCTCTTTCTTTCTTTTTATTATTATTATAGATAACGTGTCTTCAAGCCCTACTTCCTTTAGTTGAAACTCAAATCTTCATGGGGGTCAAATTTAGCTCTTTGCAAAATAATTTTGTTGCTTTGGTTTGGTTTTTCAAGTTTTCATGGCATTGTATCTTATTAACTTTAAAACCACTATGGAGAACATCTCCGTGAACAAACAGAAACAACCAGAGAGTTGAAACAGGAAATCTTTAAAAGCTTCTTTCTTTTTCTTTTTTTCCCTTTCACTTTAATCTTAGTTTTGCAGAGGAAGCAAAATATTGTCAGTGAAGAATAGACAAATTTGTCACATCTTAATTTGATGGTAAAGAATTACTTCAATCATTGATCTGTATTTCTTTGTCTTGGGATAAAACTATAACCATGGAGCCAGTTTCTACCTGCTGCCTGAAAGAAGAGGTTTAACCTCACTGAAGGTAACTGCGTCGTCCTTCAGGTATTGATGTGTTTGGTTTACAGACTCATTCATCACCATGTCCTGAAGAGTCATCTGTCACAGCAAGATGGGCCTTTGTCTCCTGGACTTCTAAATTACCTTGTTCAAAGCTTAGGATGAGCACTGAAAAAGTGAAAACTCTTCTGTGTTTTCCCATGTGTAATGCCATTTTAAGCTTTTTTGGAGTTGGAGGGCCCGGAAGATTCCTCTGGTTAACTCTTCCAGTCCTGTGGAGATACATTCATTGTGAGAGACCACGCTGTCAGGTCACTCTTGCTTAGACTTCTCAAGGGACTCCTGTGGGAAAACTGGAAGAAGATTTGCAAGTACAAAAGGTTACAAATGTGGAACTTAGACATAAAAAGAAATGCCACTAAAGACAATGATACCCTAGAAGCAATGAACACACTAAGCACCCATTGTAGGATAAAAAAAGACCAGGTATCCTTGAAGAAATGGCTGATTTTCAGACTGGGGCAGAGAAACACAAGATGAGCCTGGTACAACTTGTAAGGCCTGGAAGCAAGAAGGTACAGGTACCTTATAGAAAGGACACAATGATGGAGGAATATCCAAGAGACTCAGGAGCCAACTGAGAGAGCTCCGAAGGTAGAAGGTAAAAAAAATGACAAAATAGCATTAGTGCATGGATACTCAGAGACACTCAATAATGTCCAGCTCTGTGCGACCCCATAGATTGTAGCCTGCCAGGCTCCTCTGTTCATGGGATTCTTCAGGCAAGAATACTGGAGTGGGTTGCCATTTCCTTCTCCAGGGAATCTTCTCGACCCAGTGATGCAAACTGCATCTCCTAAGTCCCCTGCATTGACAGGCAGATTCTTTTACCACAGAGTTACCTGGGAAGCCCAAAATAATACCAGACCACCTGACCTACCTCCTGAGAAATCTGTATGCAGAAAGCAACAGTTAGAACTGGACATGGAACAACAGACTGGTTTCAAATCAGGAAAGGAGTGTCAAGGCTGTATATTGTCACCCTGCTTATTTAACTTATATGCAGAATTCATCATGAGAAACGCTGGGCTGGATGAAGCACAAACTGGAATCAAGATTGCCAAGAGAAATATCAATAACCTCAGATATGCAGATGACACCACCCTTATGGCAGAAAGCAAAGAAGAAGTAAAGAGCCTCTTGATGAAAATGAAAGAGGAGAGTGAAAAAGTTGGCTTAAAGCTCAACATTCAGAAAACTAAGATCATGGCATCTGGTCCCATCACTTCATGGCAAATAGATGGGGAAACAATGGAAACAGTGACAGACTATTTTTGGGAGGGGGCTCCAAAATCACTGCAGATGGTGACTGTAGCCATGAAATTAAAAAATGCTTGCTCCTTGAAAGAAGAGTTATGACCAACCTAGACAGCATATTAAAAAGCAGAGACATTACTTTGCCAACAAAAGTCTGTCTAGTCAAAACTGGTTTTTCTAGTAGTCATGTATGGATGTGAGACTTGGACTATAAAGAAAGCTGAGTGTTAAAGAACTGATGCTTTTGAAATGTGGTGTTGATGAAGACTCTTGAGAGTCCCTTGGACAGCAAGGAGATCCAACCAGTCCATCCTAAAGGAAATCAGTTCAGAATATTCATTGGAAGGACTGATGTTGAAGCTGAAACTCCAATACTTTGGCCACCTGATGCGAAGAACCGACTCACTGGAAAAGACCCTGATGCTGGGAAAGATTGAAGGCAAGAGGAGAAGACAACAGAGGATGAGATGGTTGGATGGCATCACCGACTCAATGGACATGAGTTTGAGTAAACCCTGGGAGTTGGTGATGGACGGGGAGGCCTGGTGTGCTGCAGTCCATGGGGTCACAAAGAGTTGGACATGACTGAGTGACTGAACTGAACTGATAACCCCAAATATACAATAAATATCTATATATATTAGTATAAACATACTTAAAATAGTACTGCAAGTTCTAGCCACAGCCATTCCAAAATTAAATAAATGAATAAAAAGCTTCCAGATTGGAAGGGAAGAAGCAAAGCTGTCAACTATTTGCAGCTGGCATGATATTATACTTTACACAGAAAGCCCTAAAGTCTCCACCCCCAAAACTATTAGAATTCAGCAAGGTTACAGGATACAAGATTAATATATGGAAATCTGTTGTGTTCTATACACTAATAATGAACTTTTGGAAAGAGAAAGTAAAGAAGCAATCCCAGTTAAAATCACATCCCAGGACTTCCCTGGTGGTCCAGTGGTTAAGACTGCATCTCCATTGCAGGGGGCATGGGTGTGATCCCTGATTGGGGAACAAAGACCCTGCATTCTGCATGGTGTGGCCAAAAAAATTTAAAAAATAAAATAAAACCACATCTGAAAGAATAAAATACCTAGGAATAAACTTAACCAAGGAAGTGAAAGCCCAATACTCTGAAAACATTGATGAAGTTGAGGATGATACAAAAAATGGAAAGAAAACCCAAGCTCTTGGACTGGAAGAATTAATACCATTAAAATGATCATTCAACTCAAAGCAAACTACATATGTAATGCAATCCTCATCAAAATATCCATGACATTTTAAAGTAGAATTAGAACCAATTATCCTAAAACGCATAGGGAGCCACAAAATACAAACCAATGTATATGACGAAACAGAAGCAGGCTCACAGATATGGAAGACAGACCAGTGGCTACTAGTGCGGAGAGGGAAGAAGTGAGGGGCAAATTAGGGGTGTGGGATTACTATGTACAAAACAGAAAAGGAACAAGGATAAAATGTACAGCACAGGAAAATATAGCCATTATCTTGTGATAACTGTTAATGGAACATTATGGGTAAAAATACTGAATCACTAGGCTGTTCACCTGAAACATGTAATATTGTAAATCAACTATCAGTTCAGTTCTATACTTCAATATAAATAAATTTTAAAATATACATATTTAAATAAGTCAATAAGTGGGGTAGCATAGAGAAATCGCCCATGCAGAAAAATTGCAAATAGTTTATATAGATATTCTGCTTTCAGAGAAGTAGGACATAACCCTCACTCTTTATGTGTAAGCAGTACCCAGTGATTACCTTTCAAAGAATACAGGGTGGAAAGAGAAGAAAAGAGTAACTTTTTAGTGGAGGAAAATGACTGTTATCTCTTGTTGGGCTGTACCCAGAGGTCTACAAGACTTGTGCTTGCCCAGCCTCAAGACAGAAGAAAGAGCCTGGAAGTCAGCAGAGAGTCATCGGTGGTGTAATGGATGGGGGCACTTTCATGTCTGAAACAGGGTCCTGGTGTGATGCCCTATTGTGTGCAGCAGACAGTGGGCAGGACCTAGTAGCAGTCTTCACTCCCAGTTTGGAGGTGGGGAGAGTACCAGTTATGAGGCACTGATGTCAAGTAAGCTCATTAGTTACCAGGGATATCTCTCACTGCCCCTTTGATAAGAACCATCACTAGCTGGGACCTGGGGAAAGAACATAGTAAAGTCAGTCCTGCTCGTAGGGTGCAGCTGAATCAGGTGCTGGTCAGGCAGGGGATGGACAGAGAGCAAGACCACAACCATCTTGAGTGGCCTGATCATACACCATGGCATCCAGGTGATCAAAGTTAACACGGACAGTGATGGCCTCTGGATGTTTTATGCCCTTGATACAATGGGATTGCACTTGATGTCTGAAGTCTTCTTCCCCGAAACTCAGATCCCCAGTCTCACTTTAAGTAAACCATTAGACAAATCCCAGTGAGGGACATTTTACAAAATGCCTAAGGAGGACTTCTCAAAGCGTCAGGATATCCAAAACTAGGAACATCTGAGAAACTGTCACCATCAAGAGGAGGCTGAGAAGATAAGAGTGAATGTGATGTAGAGTCCTGGGTGGAAAGGACATGGGGTGAAATGACCCAATGAAGTACGGACTTCAGTTAGTACTAATACTGTGTCGAGTATTAAAAATTACTGGAAATGCAAAAGGAAATGTGTCTTTATTTTCCTACTTACAAGTTCCTTCTTACAATGCTCCACCCCTTTGGGTAGGAAGAATCGAAGCCAGTGTAGTTCCCAGGCAGAATCTTAGGGCAGCATCGGTTCCCATTTCCCTACCCAAGTTAGTTTAGTTCAGTTCAGTTCAGTTGCTCAGTCATGCCTGACTCTTTGCAACCCCATGAATCGCAGCATGCCAGGCCTCCCTGTCCATCACCAACTCCCGGAGTTCACTCAGACTCACGTCCATCGAGTCAGTGATGCCATCCAGCCATCTCATCCTCTGTCGTCCCTTTCTTCTCCTGCCCCCAATCCCTCCCAGCATCAAAGTCTTTTCCAATGGGTCAACTCTTCGCATGAGGTGGCCAAAGTACTGGAGTTTCAGCTTTAGCATCATTCCTTCCAAAGAAATCCCAGGGTTGATCTCCTTCAGAATGGACTGGCTGGATCTCCTTGCAGTCCAAGGGACCCAAGTTAAGCACCAAGCAAAAATAACTTACCCACTTCCTCCAAGAAAACCTAATCCTCAGAAATGTGAATCAACTGAAAGCATTTACTTATCAAAACTGCAGCTCACTCACTGAGATTTGCTTCAAAACCATCCATCTCACGGGGCTCACCGATCCAAAGCTATTACATCATAACTTCCACCCAGGCCTCCAGAACCTCTCAGTGTAGACACTGACTTCCGCATTCTGAGAAGCTACTGACAGTCAGGGTGGGGTTCTTTCACTGCATAGTGCATCTAAGTCTTAGATTTGTTTCTTCAAAAGGTTGTTCCGGGGTCTTCTAGGAAGTTGACAATCTATAGTCCTAAGGAGAGGACAAGGGAATTTAATCTTATCTATAAGAGGGTATTAGTATTTTCCCCTGGAACACAATTGCATTTCAGGTAGATATTCAGCTGAATCAGAGATTGCCTCCTATCAGAGCATTCCTGGTGCTTCCCATGGCATTGGCTGGGGGTAGTCTGGGCTTTGGATGCTTTGCAGGGAAGGACAGAGCTCTGATCCTCTGCATCCTGGCTGGCCCAAAGACTGTGTTGCTGACCAAGTCTGCAGTTCAGGGACCTGTGCTCGCCCTCGGTTTACTCAGTCTGAGTGTGCACCCTCTCCAGCATCACCATGTCTCTGAGTTCTGGTTTTAACGGCTAATTTGGTCTCCAGTCAAGTTATCTACCTCACCTGGCAGGATTTTATCCCTACCACAGTGTTATGGTAAATAACCCACCTGCCAATGCAGGAGATTTAAGAGACGTGGCTTTGATCCCTGGGTTGGGAAGATCCCCTGGAGGAGGGCATAGTAACCCATTCCAGTATTCTTGCCTGGAGAATCCCATGGACAGAGGAGCCTGATGGACTACAGTCCATGGGGTTGCAGAGTAGAACATGACTGAGCTACTTCGCACACGCACGCAGTGGTACTGCCCCGAGAACGGACTGCTGCCCTGCACGTCTGCTGTGAAGCAGATGAGGACTTCTGCATTCTTCCCTCATGCTACAGCCCCTCAGGTGGGCCCTGGAGGCTACTTCAGGCCTTCTGTCTGCCCACTGGCACTCATCCGTGGTCATGCTTGGGGACTCAGGGTGTCCTCTGCACATTCTCCAGCCAGGGTTTCCATCTGGGGTTTTCTCAGCACCTCGGCACACTCACCCACCACTTCAGTCCAGACAGGAGGAGCCTGTCCCAGTCACCGACCTCTTGTTAGCTCCTGCCTGGACTCTCTTCTCTCTGTGCCAGCCTTCCTTTTGTTGTCCATCCAGAATGTCCCCTGTGTCACGGCCTCCTCCTCCTCCTGAGGTGACAGTCGGTCTCTTGGGCAGACGTAGAGATGTGCCACTCAGAGCCCCCTCCAGAGAGGACTGATCGATCATGCTGCCTCAGGGAATGCAGTTGACTGATGTCCTCCAGGGTTCCCTCCCTCTCCATCCATCCCAGGGTGGGCTGGGGGAGGCAGAGAGTGATCAAGCAGTGGGCCGGGGCTGGGCCATTTCCTCCCAGCAGGGACCACTCTGTGGGGAGGCTTTGTGCCAGAGTTCCTGTGTGGACTGAGAGAGACAATCTCAGACTTTTTTCCCACCCCTCCCAATTCACAGGTGTCAGATCTGCCTTCCTGTCTGAAGGCTCTAGCTGTTCACTCCTTCTTCTTCTCTTTGCTGTTCATAGGTGTGTATGTGTGTGTGTGTGTTAGACGCTTAGTTGTATCTGACTCTTTGAGACTCCATAAACTGTAGCCGGCTAGGCTCCTTGGTCCATGGAATTCTCCAGGCAGGAATGTGGACTGGGTAGCCATTCCCTTCCCCAGGGGATCTTCCCAACCCAGGGATCAAACCCTCCTGTATTGCAGGTGGATTTTTTACTCTGTGAGACACAAGGAAAGCCCCATTCATAGGTACTCCTCACAATAAATCACTTGCTCCTTTAATTTCTTGGCATCTGCTATCCAGAGCACCCAACAGCTCGGTCCCCAGTCAGCAGTGCCATGGTGGTGAACGCTACTTATGAGAAAAGAAGAAAGTGTTAGTTGCTCAGTTCAGTTTAGTCACTCAGTCGTATCTGACTCTTTGCAGCCCCATGGACTGCAGCTCAGTGATCCCGTGAGCTGTAGCCTGCCAGGCGCCTCTGTCCATGAAATTCTCCAGGCAAGAATCCTGGAATGAGTTGTCATTTCTTACTCCAGGGTATCTTCCCTACCCCTGAACCACCAGGGAAGCCCCAACTTATGAGAGATTGGGTGAAATGTCTATAGGGCTTGCATTTGCACATGATATTCACACCCAAGTACATGCAATCAGTTCTTTTAAGAAATAAAGTTAGGTTGGACATTTTCTTTTGCTTCTACATGCAATACTCACCTTTCTCCATCCTGCTCAGTTTGGGAGTCTGGTCCTTGTCAACTACACTGTCTGCTCTCTTTCCTCTGACTTTAGCTGGCCTCAGTCTATGGGAATCACCAGGAAGAGATTGGAGGGTGGGAGAAGGTCAGATTGGGGAGGTGAGCTGCCTAGTCCTGCCTGTACCCACTGTGTCACCATGGGATGTCTGCGTTCCTCTACTGAGGGCTTCAGCACCCATCAGTGGGTGATACACCCTTAGGGTTCTGATAATGGTTTGCACCCTGTCCCCTGGGCCCAGAGTCTGTGACAGTTCCCACTGTACCCCGCCCTGTGGTACCAGCACCTTCCCACACTTTGTATATAGTAGGGTGTCCCTGCCTGGACCCTGACTGCCTTGAGCAAAGGTCAAATACAATTTAACAGAAATGAATCTAAATTCACTTGGCACATGGTATTAATTTTATTGAGGGAATTCTAAATCTTTAGGTTTGAAGATCCTATTTTTCAAACACTAAGAAGGAAAAATGTGTGAAAACAGATTCTGTTGTACAATTGTATTGAGATCATGATAGAAATAAAGTCTGTTTTGACCTTATTCTAGAGTTACTTCCACCTTTTGCCAAAATAATTGACATAGAATCTATCAGAAGAAATAATCAGTCATATTTGTCAATAAATATGAACAAATCATGAAGTTTGAACACGTCATAAAGTTCTACATACCTTGTGAAATAAAACGTCCTGTCGGGATAGAAACTCTTCAGGGTTGACTGATGGGGGTCCTTCTGGTTAATATAATTGTTTTCTGTCCTTGAACAAGTGTCTCCACCCCAAAACAGGATTGATTTCTCCCCTACATCAAAGGGTGGATTGAGCAAAGGGATTGAAGCCAGTGTTTCCAAAACTCTATTTCTGTTTTTACATCTTTCTTTGTTTTTCAACATCTCTTGTCAATTTTCAATGTGTATATGTGTCTGTGGGCACACACACACACCCCCAGATGTCATTTTAAGTGAATGTTTCCCCCCAGTCTTTTCTTATTCCACAGGTTTTACATTCAGTAAAATTCAGCACCTGGTTTTCTAAGAAATCCTTGGCCGGTTCTGATGTTTACCCAGTTTACAGCAAAGATGTTAGGACATTTGAGTGTTTCCCAAAGAACAGTCTGGGTCTCTGAGGATCAAATGTGTGAATGAAACTCCTGCTCTTCACCCCTGCCTGACGTCCCCACAATCTCTGCCCAGTGTTACCTTCCTCAGCTTTTGCACTGGACACAAATTGCCCAGGTTGGACTCTTTCCTCATCAACGAATCCCAAATGTCACATCTCAGAAGCATCTCAGGGGCCCTTCAGCCCTCCCCTCCGGGTTGAGTCCAGCACCGCCCCGCCCCAGGTCCCTGTGGGGCCATCCACATCCTCACTTCCGCTCCACGTCCCTGCTAAACCACCATGGTTGTCTTTCTGAAATACACACCAGGTCCTCTTCACTAGCTCCAGGAGGAACATCTAAGCTCTTCATCTATCACAGCTGGACTCCAAGGGCAGCAACTCAGGGCCCTTCCTTAGCACCAGCTGAACCCCTCAGCCTGTGGGTCTTTCTGCCCTTGACTTCTCGTGTCTTTGACCTTCATCTCCTTGGATGGGGCTTCTCATCCCTTAAGTCTCAGCTGAGACACTATGTCTTCATGGCCCTTCCTGACCATCCTAGGCTAACCAATCACTCTCTCCCTCCTGCCTGGGGACACATCTGGCTTCTATGAGAGTATCTGTCATGGTGGGATAGCTGTGTCTTTACACAGCTCTGTTCTCCAGAACAAGGTGTGATCTGGAGGTGGAGCCAGATACTCAACTAATTCAATTGCTTTCCTGCTCCCTGACAGATGGTCAGCACCCCAAAGGGATTTATGGACGGAATAAGTGAATGCATTTCCACATCTCCTTAAGAGAAGTGTCGACTTATTAATTATTCTCATGGGCCCCTTAAGGCAAAAGACGACGTGATCTGATTGAGTTTCTTTTTGCACATTTTCAGGATCTCAGTGAATTCCAGGTTACAAACGTCTCTGTGTCTCAGCCAGAGGTACATTAAGAAGTGATGAGAGGTCTATCCCACTACATCTCTAAGGCTCTCTTCAACCTCAGATCCATGTCAGCGTGAGTTCCTGTACCTCCTCTGGCAGACGAGTCTGGTCATTGAGATGTGTGTAGGTGAAGGTCAGGAGCTCACTGCTCAGTCTCAGAGGCCTGAGGGGCAAATCCCACTAACACCACCGGATTCATTTCATTTGGGTGGCTTAAGAACTAGTCTGTGCTGTGCTCAGTCCCTCAGTAGTGGCCGACTCTTTGCGACTGCATGGACTAGAGCCCGCCAGGCTCCTCTGTCCATGGTATTTTCCAGGCAAGGAAAATGGAGTGCATTCCCAGTTTACCTCCTTCTAAATGACTGATATTTCTCAGTTTGGTATCTGTTATGAATGAAGGAGAGGCTCTGCAATAAGATCTCTCATTCACCCAGAGTCTTCTACTACAGAAAGTCCTCTACCTACAGACCTTCAAGTTGGGAATTTTCAAAGATGTGAATGTGTGCTCACATGTCCTATCACATAAATCAGTTCACGTGTCTGGCATACACTGTCACAGGCACGCATGCCCTACAGGTGGTTGTGTATTTGTGTCCTTACCTGTAAGGTACTGTATAGAGCACAGTAGTGCATTAGCTTTATTTCAAGCCCAGGATGTTTGGAAGTGAGCACAAAAGCAGTGGTGCGGTCAGTAACTCTTTTTGCTTGTTCACTCAGCGCCAGCTCCTGTATACCAGCTGCTGTGCTGCTCTGCTGTCCTTTTCAAGGTTCTATGCTATAAGACTAAAGATGTTTTCTTTATTTTTGTGCTTTTTAATGTGTTATTTGTGTGCAAAGTATCATAAACCTATTACAGTACAGCGCTATGTAATCGACTGTGTTAGCTGGGTAGCAAGGCTAACTTTGTTGAACTTACAAATGAATTGGACTTACGAATGTGCTCTCAGAACAGAATTTGTTCGTATGTAGGGAACTTACTGTATTTAAGCTATGACCAACCTAGACAGCATATTAAAAAGCAGAGACATTACTTTGTCAACAAAGGTCCATCTAGTCAAAGCTATGGTTTTTCCAGTAGTCGTGTATGGATGTGAGACTTGGACTATAAAGAAAGCTGAGCACCAAAGAATTGATGCTTTTGAACTGTGCTGTTGGAGAAGACTTTTAAGAGTCCCTTGGACTGCAAGGAGATCCAACCAGTCCATCCAAAAGGAAATCAGTCCTAAATATTCATTGGAAGGGCTGATGCTGAAGCTGAAACTCCAATACTTTGGCTACCTGACACAAAGAACTGACTCATCTGAAAAGACCCTGATGCTGGGAAAGATTGAAGGCGGGAAGAGAAGGGGATGACAGAGTATGAGATGGTTGGATGGCATCACCAACTCGATGGACATGTGTTTGAGCAAGCTCTGGGAATTGGTGATGGACAGGGAAGCCTGGTATGCTGCAGTCCATGGGGTCACACAGAGTCGGACATGACTGAGCAACTGAACTGACCGTGTAGTAACGACCCTAAACTTCCAATAACACTGCATAGTTCTGCAGGCTGATGGCTCAGCTGGGTGGTTTTCACTGGAGTCTTCCCTGCAGGAACAGACAGAGGCTGGGGCTGGAGTCGGCCCATGGGAAGGTCTGTGACACTGTGGTCCCAGGCCTCTGCCTCTGGCTCAGCATGGCCTCCCCTTATGTCTCTTCCCTGGGAGGTGGGGGGATGGCTCAAGGCTTCAGGTGGAAGCTGGCCCACCTTTTCTGATAACTTTAGACAGGGCACAGCACCCCTTCTGCCCCATCCTGCTCACCAGAAATGAGGCGCTAAGTCCCGCCCAGTGCAAAGAGAGGTTTCCAGCCTCCAGCTGATGGAAGGGAGGAGTTTCAGAGAACACGGGGACAAGATCTCAGAGTCAAGATCTGGCTTCTGACAAGCCTTGGAGACACTCCTTCCTTCTCATTCACCTACATTCCTCCGGTCTGTGGGCTACTATGGGTGGAGTCAGGAGAATTCTAGGAGATCCCTGTTCCTCCTCCAATCTTCAAAATGCCTGCTGCCATGCCCGCGTCTTCATAGAGAAAAGCTGAGGCCACATACAGGCAGATCTCCGCTATACTGTAGGTTTGCTTCCAGACCCACCTTGCAGTGAAGCCAGTCACACAGGGCACAGGTTTATACACACACTCTCTGTTACAGGATTATGGTCACACTAGACTGTCATCTATTAAGTGTGCAACACATTACGTCTAAAAATCAATGCACATGCCTGAATCAAAAAATAGTTGATTACTAAAAAGTACTCCCATCTGACTGTGCAGCATTACCACAAGACTTCCATTTGTTAAAAACTCAGGATCTGTAAAGTGCCAGAAAGCCAAGCATAATAACACGAGGTGTGCCTTTGGATTGAATCCTGCCACCCATCTTTAATAGCACAACTAGCAGTAGAACCCCAGAAGGCTTCAATTTTCTATGGAAAGCAAGAGAATTAAGTGACTTAAAGTGCCACCTCTGGGGCTATTCAGAGGGCCCGGGCCGAGACCTGAGGGGTTGCCCATCTCTAGCACGACCACATTGAGGCTGAGACTGAAAGCCCATGTCTTGGCCATGCTGGGGAGAGTGTCTTGTTGGGATGAGTTTGGGGAAATAGTGGTCTCCCCACTGTCATCCCCCAAGCCTTGTAGACAGATTCCCTCTCTGAGGTGGAGATCAGTGTATGGGATGTTTGTTGAGGACAGGCTTTGGGTCAGGACCCAAGGAAGTGTGTCCCAGTGGACCCTGCAGGACATTCTGCAGTACAGAGCCTCCTTGAATAGTCCTGTGGGCCGCCTAGACGCCTGGTCTTAGAAAAGGAGCATCAGCGGCCATTGGATGCCATACCCAAAAGGGACATGAGCTGGGCTCTTGATGTCTCTGGGCAGTTGACCCCTGCTCGACAGAACTTACACGAAGACCATCAGCAAAGGACACTCCCAGCACCTGGGAGTCTTTCCTTTATGGGGGAGGGGGCGTTAGCACAAATTGCCAATTTGTGTTGTGAACCACAAATGACAAGGTCCCTGTCCCCAAGATTCTGATCCTATAGGTCTGAGGTGGGCCTGGAAATCTATGTTTCTAAAAGGTTTCCTGGTGATTCTTATTCACAGCCAGGTTTCCCCAGCACTGGCGGATGGCTCTGAGGCCTCCCAAGGCCGACAGAGGAACCAGGATGCTGTGTTTATAGGCATCCCTGGGCTGAACAGGCGGTGAAATTCACCAGCAGCAAAGTTGAGCATCAGAGCCTTGAATTTCCAGATTACCCCCGTTCTTCAGCCACTTGTCTGAGCCTGGATGAGCGCTCCTCCCACAAAACAGATGGCTGATGGCGTCAGGGGGTAGGAGTTGGAGGGGGGGCAGTGGTCCTGATTCTGGCCCCTTACAGCTGGCACGCTCTGGCCGGCCTCATCACTCCCGACAGCAGGCTCTCAAGAGCCTGCTGAACTGAACTTTCAGCTCACTCACTTGGCTGCTTCCCCAGCCAGAGAAAACAGCCCTATTATAAACATGCAGAGCTGGAGCTGGGAGCGGACAGGAGGAGTCCAGGCTCTTGCCTGAGTGCATCCTGCAAAATAGACTTTTCTGTCAATGAGAACACAGCCCTGCTTTGACTTCTCCTGTGTGCTTTGGCAGTTTCGGCATGGTAGTAAAATTTATCCAGGGAAAACTGGCATTTATCTTGGGCTCACTCGCGCCCGGCAAAACTGATAAACAGATGGGGGCTCGCCAGGCCACGGTTAATTTGGTTAGCACTTTACAAAACACAAATGTCACCCTTTATTCCTGCTGGGGTGATTTACTGGTAACTGGGAAGTTATTGGTCTGTGATAGTCTAACAGGACCATTCACACCGTTTAAAGGGTCCACTCTCCAAATTTTGTGAGGCACTGCTCATGGGAGGAGGGGCTGAGGGTGGGGGGTGGGATATCTAGGGTGGAAAGGGACTTCCTGGCTCTCTTGACCATAAAGGACTAAAATAGCCCTGCTGGGTTTGCGTGTGCACACAGGACACTTGTCTGTAGGGTCGTGGAGGGGAAAAAAAAAAGAGAGAAGGAAAGAAAGAAAGCAGCGAGCTCTGATGGGGAAGCTTTCAACAGAGATCAAAATTCAGACCAAATGTCCCAGCCCGGTGTCTCAGAGCTTTCTTCCTTTTGTGTCCCAGCTAAAGGCACTGGGGGGGTGGGGGGGGATCAGAGACCTCATCGTGCTCTGTTTACTTTGAGAACAATCGCTGGTGTATGAATACTAATGCCTCCCTCCAGCCACAACTAATTGAATTGCAGCGGGTGGGCGGTGGAGGGGCTCTGCCGGCCAGTCCGTCACGGCAGCTCCGTGGACAGTGATCGATGCCATCCGCGTCCCCAAGAGCACCCTTGAACACCTAAGAGTAGGGGTATGAACCTGCATTCTGAGTTTCTATTAACCAGTCCCCTCAGAGGGGCGGCGAACGTCAGGCATGGGCTTGGTGATTGGAAGGATGGGGAGACAGCCCGCCCTCCCCGCCCAGGTTCTCCTCCCCCTCTCCTGACTTCAAGCAAGTCCAGGTCGTGGGGGTGAACCAGGAAACATCTTCCAGGGACCCTGCAGGAGGGGCAGGGCCACCTCTGCTGATGCCAAACCCACCGAAGGCCCTTAGCTTGTTTGGGCTGTGATGGGAGGCCCTGCTTGGGAAGCAAAAAAGGCAAAACAGCCAAAGGTTTATGCTGCGGAAGGATGTTCCGACACTGGAACAAGAGAGAGGGGAGAGGGTACGGGGAGCAGTGGAAATCAGCCTCTGGCCTTGTCTCCCTTCTAACAAAGCACCACACGGGGACGTTTGGCCGTCCTGGTTGTCTGCTCTGTGTTTACACAGCAGTATCCTGCAGCTGGGACCCTGCGCTCAGTGGGACTTTGTTCTCCTAGCGAGAAGCTGACCCCTGCTGAACTGCCGTCGGGGAAGCAAGCCGATGCTGCCCACCAGCCTGGAGGTCTGGACACTGTGGAAGTCGTCCAGCTCTAGCGCCACGGGTTCCCATCTCCAAAGCAGTCAGCCCAGGCCAAGCCCCAGACTGGCCTCTTTCACGAGAGCTGTGCTGTCACCCTGGCCATTCCTGGAGGCGGAGGCGGGCACTCGGCTTGGTCCAGGCGCAGGCAAACAGAAGAGGGAGCTTGCACGGATACAGGCCTGGGGCGGACCTGGGAACCACGGCTGCCTGGTACCTAGAATCTCCAAACTTTAAATTCACTCCATGCATTTGCTTCATTTTCTCATAAGCTTCCTAGACTTTAAAAAATTAGTCCTACATGTCACGACCAATAGTTACTTTTCTGTACACGGGTTTCCCAGCTCCATTTTCCCTTTTAAGTATGAAATGCCCTCTGCCCATTCTGAATTTTGCAGAAATAAAGGATATGTTGTTCTTGTAAATAGAGATTAAAAAAAAAACTTAAAAATGTTTCTACTTCATCTCTTCGTCTGTCTACCCATTTATCCATCTACCTTTCTATCTCTCTATATGCTGGCCTATGTATGTATGTATGTATGTATCTGCCTATCTATTTATTGATCTGTCTACCCATTTACCTGTCTACTTGTCTGTCTATCTGTCTACCTATCTGTCCATTTTTCTATGTATAGTATATGTATGTATGTATGTATCTAAATCTTGGAAAATAAAATAAAATCCAGAAGGGACAGCAGGTCTAAGGGAATAGCCCCACCTCCAGCAGAAAGAGGGGACAAGACACTGTGTCATGCAGCCAGGCAGGCTGCGAATAATTCTGAATCTATGCAGGAAAGCAATATTTCCCTATATCCTGCTTTCTAACCCCACTTGACCAAACAGACAAGAAGATGTATGAGGAAAATGGTAATTTTTCTGTACTTGTACCAAATGTGAAATATTTTCAATCCCTCTAATCTGGGCTGTTTTAGCCCTCACTTGCCAATCCCCAGCCCAACCCAGTAAGCAAACAGCCTGACCACCCGGCGTGGGCCACGTCCTGGGGTTAAGATATTCCACCGAGAATCCAGGCGTTCTTCTTAGCTGATATTCACGGCCACTATTCTTGTGCTTTGAATACCAAACAAAGGAGACAGAGCTGGCTTAGCGGCTGCATAAGTGAGGGGAGGATGGTCAAGGGAAGCATTCGCCCCTGCAATTTGTATTTAGGAAATAAATATTCCAGACCCTCACCCGGAAGCCAGGTTTTCCCCTTTGTTATGAAGCAGTAGAGTTTATTATAAAAGCCATCAAATTTCTAGAAAGACTGCAGGAGACAATCTGTCTGGGCCTAAGACTGTCCATATCCTTGTAACCTGGCCACCTTTGGTTTGGAGGCCTGATTGAGGGGCTGTAAGTAGAACCACCGTCTAGAACCTTCCTCACCCCAGCACTGCCCTATTGCAGCTTCACACTGTGGATCTAGGGGTCGTGTACACACTCTTCCTCCACCCTGTGAAATGTAGCTCGAAGGGAAGTTTAAGGAAAAAGTAATCAGGGTGTAGTGATAAACTGCAGGGCAGAGGGCAGTGTTGCCAAGAGGAGAGAGAAGAGTGATTCCAGGCAAGAGAAAGTAGAAATCAACGGTGCATTTGATCTTGGCACGGTGTCCTTGGGATGGCCTGGGGCCCATATCTGCAAAGCTGATCTCCCAGCATGAATGGTCTGAGAGGTGGAACCGAGTTATAAACAGAAGTATTTGCTGTTGTTGTTGTTTTTCTGTGAACATCAGCCGCAATAGTTAGTGGAGACTATGGAGAAGTGATGACAGTTTATTTGGTTACTATGCTTCCTACGTGCTATGCTCTGAGTACTTCCAATATTCCAGGCTCATTTTCATCCTCCTGATAACCAAGCAGGAGATGGGATTACCAACCTCATCTTGTAGATGCAGGAACTGAGGTGAAGAGAGAGTAGGTCAATGCCAGGTAGCCTGATCCGGTGTGTCCTCTAACCATGTCTGATGGGCCTGCAGGAGCCCTGGACTCAGGCCTATCAGGAATGTTCTGCACCCTGACCCCTGGATTGGGTGTTTGGAGTTTCTGACAATGTCTATCACTGGACTTGGACAACACTCATGACTGAGGGCACTTAATGGAATTAGAAATGGGCTGATTACAAGATGCACACAGCTTGTTCTGGAAGGCCACCTGTTCCCCAAGTGTCAAGTATAACTATACTAAGTTATACTTTTCACGTATAACTAAGAAAAGACTCGGGCCTCCAGAAGACCAGTCACCTTCCTAAACTCCATCTAAAGTGACTGTTTTTCCAGTAGCCTCGAGTACAGCTGGCTAGAGGATAAAAGTTGGTGCAAACTTTTTGAGATATTAACCACTAAAATTTAAATGAGTGTATCCTTTTACTTGGTAAGTCTATTTCTGTGTGTTCACTCCATAGAAAAACATACAATTTTGCAAAGACCCATTCAGGGATGGTCACTGTGGCTTTATCTGAAATAGCAAAGTTCCAAACACCAGAAATGTCTTTCCAAGGAGGACTGTTGAAATAAACTATCCTTTATATATGCTAGATGTGTGCTAAAAGCAAAATGGTGAATCTGAATAACCTAAAATGGGAAACTATGCTAGATATTTTATGAAATGAGCAAATAACTCTATAGGCAGAAACATCCCCTTTTATTAAATAATTGTTTTATGAAATAATTGTCATACAGGGATATTGTGGAAAATGTTATGGGAGCAAATACTCGAATCGGCTCAGCGTGGTGATCTCGAGGGTTAAGCTCAGAGAGAGGATCTGCTCTTAATACATTATGTTGACCTTCATTCTTTAAATTTTGAGGTCTTCATGGGTACGTGTATTTTAACAGGAAAGAAGATATTCCAAAGCAATTGTGTTTCTCAGAAAATCCTTAGGGATAACCACTGACACCTAGCAGTCCTGTTTAAAACATCTGTACTGTCAGGCCATCCAAGCTAGTTCCTTGATAGAACATTTTTATGACTCAGGAGGTATGTCTGTTACCGTTTCTTTCCCCTCTTTCTCCTAAGCCTCCTTGCCCACACTGGTCTGATGTCTGAAATTATTTTTAATAGAGTTTGTTGTTGTTGTTTAATCTCTAAGTTGTGTCTGACTCTTGTGATCCCATGAACTGTAGCCTGCCAGGCTTCTCTGCCCATGGGATTCTCCAGGCAAAAATACTGGAGTAGGTTGCCATTTCCTTCTCCAGGGGATCCTCCCACCCCAGGCATTGAACCTGCATCTGTCTTCAGGCAGATTTGTTTTACCACTAAGCCATCAGGGAAGACCCTTGATAGAGATCCCATAGCTGTGAATTGGCTGACGAGCTAACGTGTATTTCTTTCTTCTCTGGTCTCTGTTCCCTCTAAGGAAAATCCACCTCTTCATAAAAATCCCAACTGTGAGCTTTCACTCTAGGTCTGTCTCAGGCTCCATCAGATCAGGTTGTGATGTGGGAACGTCCAGGGGGCTGCTGTGAGATGCTCTCCTCAGCCTCCCTCACAGTGCGGCTTGTGGCTCCAGCTGCTGGAAGGGCTCCACTGGAGGCAACAGAGGTCCAGAGTGCCCAGGTTAAGCCCTGCCCACATCTCGCGACTGGGGGTTGTGGGCAGCCCCAAACTGGAGCATCTCCAACATCCAGGATGATCTTAAAATGCCCTTCCAGCTGCACCTGGCTTTGTCAGTCTTTGCCCATCTTCATATTCTTCAATTATTTCCCTTGCCCCACTATTTGCAAAATAGACAAACTATTTATTTAAATCCTTTGAAGGTAATGAAGAAATCGAGTTGAAGTGACTTTTCCCCACCTCTTGCAGTGGGTTGTTAGCGATGCCTTTCTGGCAAGGTCGTCCCTCGCGTGCTGTCTTTTGAAATGACAGTAATTCCTCCTGAGATAGGACACTTCCAATAAGAGTGGAGTATTCCTTTGTTGGATATCTGGACCCCACAGCAAGCACTTCATTTGGCAGAAAGCACATTTGCTTGAATCTTTCTCCTCTCATTTTTCTAGAAATTCATCAGCTTCTCTGGCAAGAAATAGAAGAAAAATGTACATAAGCCCTGCTCTACAGGTAAAGGACCTGGGCTAGAACTGGCCCCAAAACGTAACTCTGATGCCATTTCCTGCCTTCCTGATACTTTATTTTCTTCCAAACTTGATTCAATAATTGAATCATTGTCTTTCATTTCCCCCCATATGATAGTGTTCATTTTTTTCTGTTATAATTTTTAACTGATTTTTTTCATATCTTGGGATAAACGATAATAGTTTAACATTTTATCTTGGAATTTTTAACATTTTGAAATAATGTCTAAGCTTACAATTTCAAAATTAATTTCTACTGAATAAGTTTCAATAACAGCATATACAGTTTTTATAATATATCCATTCAATACTTACTTTATAGATTATTAATAATGAATAGATATTCACTGTTACATGATTCATGTTGTAATGAAGGTGATTCAATTTAAACTGGGGACCCAGCAATTTCATCTTAGTACTTTAAAAAACAACAGATGATTTGAATGTCAATAAAGTATATTAAACATTGGCACCGTGCCATTCACAATAAGGATTTTTTTAAAAAAAGTTTACATGTGAAAGTCCTCACCCATGAGTTCATTACTTGCCTAATCTTTGTTTAGAGTCACTGGCTATTTTAGGTGCTAGATTGACACTGTCATTTGATTATGATAATTCCTTAAGTTAAAAACAATTTCTTTACTTCCATTGTCAAAATTGTTGTAATATTCTAATTTTTTAGATCATGACGTCTTATTGCCATTTACTGGAAAATTCTCATAACAAGTAAATCATTCCTGGGAGTCAACGATATTATGGCAAAAACAGTAAAAAAAAAAAAAAAAATCACGGTGGCAAGATGTCAGGGATGTGAAGTGGTATCCTACAGATGGTATGTTTGGGTCATGGGTTCACATGATGCCAGGAACCTGGCAGCACCTGAATAGCAGTAACAGTGTCACTGATCAAATCATGACAGCATCGTCTTTTCTCACTTGGAAAATGTTGCAACTTTTGGTAGAGAGTAAACACTCAACAAAGGTGAGTTTCTATTTTAACTTTTCATTGAAGTGGGAAAACCCTCATCAAAAGTTGCAAAAGTTTTAAAAAGAGGGCTTTATATGTAGAACATTACTTTTTTGAAGTTTCTTAATATGTGGATTCAAAGTTGACAGGCAAGATTTGAATTTCATTTTTTGTTCAGTTGCTCAGACTTGTCTGACTCTTTGTGATCCCATGGACTGCAGCACGCCAGGTTTCTCTGTCCATCACCATCTCCTGGAGCTTGCTCAAACTCATGTCCATTGTGTTGGTGATGCCATCCAACCATCTGGTCTTCTGACATCCCCTTCTCCTTCTGTCTTCAACCTTTCCCAACATTGGGGTCATTTCTAATGAGCCAGATCTTCACATCAGGTGGCCAAAGTACTGGAGCTTCAGCTTCAGCATCAGTCCTTCCAGTGAATGTTCAAGATTGATTTTCTTCAGGACTGACTGGTTTAATCTCCCTGTAGTCTGAGGAATTCTTCTTCATTCATTTAAAAACATGCATTTTAATCCAAGTCTCCATCACTGGGTAAACAAACAAATAAAAAGTGATGTATTAAATACAATAGAATATTATTCAGCCTTAAAGAGGAAGGGGCTTCCCTTGTGGCTCAGCTGGTAAAGAATCCGCCTGCAATGCGGAGACCTGGGTTCGATCCCTGGGTTGGGAAGATCCCCTGGAGAAGGGAGAGGCTACCCACTCCAGTACTCTGGCCTGGAGAATTCCATGGACTGTACCAAAGAAAGGCAATGCAAAAGAATGCTCAAACTACCGCACAATTGCACTCATCTCACATGCTAGTAAAGTAATGCTCAAAATTCTCCAAACCAGGCTTCAGCAATACATGAACCATGAACTCCCTGATGTTCAAGCTGGTTTTAGAAAAGGCAGAGGAACCAGACATCAAATTGCCAACATCCGCTGGATCATGGAAAAAGCAAGAGAGTTCCAGAAAAGCATCTATTTCTGCTTTATTGACTATGCCAAAGCCTTTGACTATGTGGATCACAATAAACTGTGGAAAATTCTGAAAGAGATGGGAATACCAGACCACCTAACCTGCCTCTGGAGAAATCTGTATGCAGGTCAGGAAGCAACAGTTAGAACTGGACATGGAACAACAGACTGGTTCCAAATAGGAAAAGGAGTACGTCAAGGCTGTATATTGTCACCCTGCTTATTTAACTTATATGCAGAGTACATCATGAGAAACACTGGACTGGAAGAAACACAAGCTGGAATCAAGATTGCCGGGAGAAATATCAATAACCTCAGATATGCAGATGACACCACCCTTATGGCAGAAAGTGAAGAGGAGCTAAAAAGCCTCTTGATGAAAGTGAAAAAGGAGAGTGAAAAAGTTGTCTTAAAGCTCAACATTCGGAAAACGAAGATCATGGCATCTGGTCCCATCACTTCATGGGAAATAGATGAGGAAACAGTAGAAACAGTGTCAGACTTTATTTTTTGGGGCTCCAAAATCACTGCAGATGGTGATTGTAGCCATGAAATTAAAAGACACTTACTCCTTGGAAGAAAAATTATGACCAACCTAGATAGTATATTTAAAAGCAGAGACGTTACTTTGCTGACTAAGGTCTGTCTAGTCAAAGCTATGGTTTTTCCAGTGGTCATGTACAGTTGTGAGAGTTGGACTGTGAAGAAGGCTGAGCACCGAAGAATTGATGCATTTGAACTGTGGTGTTGAGAAGACTCTTGAGAGTCCCTTGGACTGCAAGGAGATCCAACCAGTCCATTCTGAAGGAGATCAGCCCTGGGATTTCTTTGGAAGGAATGATGCTAAAGCTGAAACTCCAGTACTTTGGCCACCTCATGAGAAGAGTTGACTCATTGGAAAAGACTGTGATGCTGGGAGAGATTGGCGGCAGGAGGAGAAGGGGACGACCCAGGATGAGATGGTTGGATGGCATCACGGACTCGATGGACGTGGGTCTGGGTGAACTCCAGGAGATGGTGATGGACAGGGAGGCCTGGCGTGCTGCGATTCATGGGGTCGCAAAGAGTTGGACACGACTGAGCAACTGAACTGAACTGAACTGTACCATCTATGTTGTCATAAAGAGTTGGACACGACTGAGTGACTTTCATTCTTAGAGAGGAAGAAAGTTCTGATACATAGTCTAAGATGAATGGCCATGATGCTTAATAAAAGAAGACAAGGCATAGAAGGACAAATGCTATATGATTTCACTTATATGCTGCTGCTGCTGCTGCTGCTGCTGCTGCTAAGTCACTTCAGTCGTGTCTGACTTATATGGGGTACCTAGAATTATCCAGCTCACAGAAAGATGAATGCCAGTTGCCAGAAGCTGGGGTAGGCGGGTAGTGGGGAGCTGTAGTTTACTGGGTACAAAGTACCAGTTTTGCAAGATGCAACATTCTGCAGATGGGTTACACAACAAAGTCAATGTCTAACACTACTGAACTGTGCACTTAAAAATGGTTAAGAAAGGGGCTTTCCTGGTGGTCCAGTGGTTAAGACCTCACCTTCCAATGGAGGGGATTCAGGTTCTATCCCTGATAACATAGCTAAGATCCTACATGTCTTGGGGCCAAAAAACCAAATCATAAAACAGAAGCAATACTGTAACAAATTCAATAAAGAATTTAAAAACAATCCATATTAAAAAAATCTTTTAAAAAATAGTTAACATGGTAAATTTTATGTTATGTGTATTTTATTATGATTAAAAAAAATTTTAAGTGATCAGAAAGTTATGCAATCTGCCCAGATGTTACTAAGAAAATGAGAAGGGCCACAAGGCAGAGCACAGTGGGAAGCAGGGACTAAAGATAAATAAAACATGCTCTAAAGTGTAAGTCACTCAGTTGTGTCTGATTCTTTGCAACCCCATGGACTATATAGTCCATGGAATTCTCCAGGCCAGAATACTGGGGAAGGGTCCCTTTCCCTTCTCCAGGGGATCTTCCCAACCCAGGGATCAAACCCAGGTCTCCTGCATTGCAGACAGATTCTTTACCAGCTGAGCCACAAGGGAAGCCCCAACATGTTCTGAAAATGTTTCTTAAAGCTTAAGTAAAAAACAAGCATTTACTGAGGAACACTGTATACTAGATAGGGAGGACATGGCCCACTGCCAAGCAGGTGAGACATGTGTGGATGGACCGTTAGATACGGCGGGACAGTGGCTAACACCCCAACATCACCATAGGGGTAAGCTTCAAAAGCAGGAGAATTATGCAGAGGCCATGCTTGAACTCTGATCAGTAACCCTCTGCATGTGGCCTCTGCATAACCTGAGTGCCCAATGCACCATCTTAGGGTAGAACTTACAGACAGAGCTGGAAGACGGCTAGAAAGTGTTCAAGTGTGCAGCGCTGCCTACACGCTACTGTTGAGGAGGCCGAGGCTGGATGGGGGGTGAACAGGCCCCTGTTCTCTCGCCAGAGCAATTCCTGCTGCATCCAACACCTCCCCACCTCCGGCATGTCCCTACATTCACACCTCCTCTTCTTTCCTCTTCCTGGAGAAGTTTATTTTTTTAGAGACTTTTCTCTACAGTCATGGGAGAATCCCAGGGACAAGGGAGCCTGGTGGGGTGCCGTCTATGGGGTCTCACAGAGTCAGACACGACTGAAACGAATTAGCAGCAGCAGCAGCATGGCATTTATTGAAGGAGTGGCTGGATGATTTGAAGAGCTGATACAGGTGACTCTGTTTCTCTGTTTTTTATGACAAGTTGAGCATAAAATTTTCATCACTCATGGATTTCATAAGTGATGGAACACTGGGAGGTTGTATTTCCCCCTGTGAAACCGTGAAAGTGTTAGTTGTTCAGTCATGTTTGACTCTATGAGGTCCCACGAACGGTAGCCCTCCAGGCTCTTCTGTCCATGGGTTTTCCAGGTGAGAATACTGGAGTGGGTAGCCATTACCTTCTCCAGAGAATCTTACCAACCCAGGAATCAAACCCAGGTCTCCCATATTGCAGGCAAATTATTTTTCATCTGAGCTACCAGGAAGCTCCTAACATTTTCCAAATGATAAACATTAGTCTAAACGGGAAAATCCACATGTTGTTACAGTCATTTCCAGAATCCTGGGTTATTACACTGGCCTGACTTTGGAGAGCACCCCCATGTCGCTTTACTTCCCTTCAGGGGGCCCTGGAGCCTGCTCTCCCAGAGTGCACAGCCTACTAGACTTCATGGGACCTGAAACCCTCTGGGAGCAGTCCACAGTTAATAATGGACAGGTGTTGGTGGATAAATACCCCAAACCCCTCACTCCTATGTGAGAGGGGGCATAACCCAGAGATGCATGTTCCATGATGTCCCCAGTAGAATGAGGCTCCGGTGGCTTGCCTGCTAACTCTCCTGCACTGGCTGCCTTTACCTCCCACTCAGCTCAGGGCTTCCTGGAGCCATCTCCCAAATGAACTACGTGCCTGGAATCCTCATTCAAGACATTCTCTCCTCAACCAGATTTAGACACCTGTAGCCATCACTTTCATAGCAGCTTGTGACTCCTGTTTAAAGCAAAAGTCACCACAGATGATGGATGCATATGGATATGGTGACGGGAGAACATCTCAGCTCTCTAAATTTCCAGCTGCTTTCATTCAAATATCCAGCCCAAATCCCAGGGTCTCTTTATTTGAACTGGTTTACCCAACCCACGTATAGTCACTGAAATCCCCGCCAACCCAGTTTGCATGGCAATTTCAGGTCTGTGTACACTCCATAACTTAACTCCCCTGTAAAATTTCCACAGGGAAATCAACGTCTGCCTGTATATTTATTTGTTTGTTTTTTGAAGTCACGTGGGCTGTCTGTGTTTATCAACTCTGTCTAGCTTGCATATATATTGCAGATAAGGACAAATCAGGAGACTACTCAGAATGCTTTCTCTTTAGATGCAGTTTTACTTCTTAATATCTCCATGATTGGGAGGGAAGCAGAGAGGGTAGACAAAGGTAGAGAGGAATAAGTTATTTAAACTTTCAGCAGATATTTTCACCCTTAAAAGGAAACTGACTCTTGTATAAAGGGGAACAATGTGGTTTCTTTTCTTAAGGAGAGTGAAGCACTCCTGGCCCTTTATTTTGGGCTTCCCAGGTGGCACCAGTGGTAAAGAACCTACCTGCCAATGCAGGAGATATAAGAGACATGGATTCTATCCCTGGGTCAGAAGATCCTCTGGAGGAGGGTATGGCAACCCACTCCAGTATTCTTGCCTGGAGAATCCCATGGACAGAGGAGCCTGGCGGGCTACAGTCAGTGAGGTCACACAGAGTCGGACACACTGAAGTGACTTAGCACATCCGCACACACACATGCCCTTTATTTCAAGTAATAGCAATGGGATGGAACTGTAGTGAGAGGGTTTAGGGTTGGATTGCACGCTCAGAATAGTGTGAAACAAATTCCCACAATGCCAAACTACTCAACAGTCTCAGGGAGGACCACTCAAACTGGCAAATGCCTACTGCTCCTTATTCCAGACTGAAAGGAGGGCAGAGAGCGTCAAATCTTCCAGATTCAGTGTCAGTAAATTCTTACTGCATATCCTCTCTGGGCTGGTCCTGTGCTAGAATGAAGAAAACAAAGATGTTTAGGCTATTCTGTTTTACTCAGGAAATATGCAACCTGAGCGTTCACACTGGAACAAGCTGGTGAAGCCGTGTGAGGGTTTGTGCTCTGGGTCATGATGTGTAAAGAGCAACGTCTTGACAGTCATGGTGGTTTCCATCTCTTCTCACAAGACACTCAACTCAGCAGAAAGAAAATGTAACAAAAACTTGGTTTATTTACAAGAGTCAGTTCAGTTTAGTCTCTCAGTTGTGTCTGACTCTTCGCGATGCCATGGACTGCAGCACGTCAGGCCTCCCTGTCCATCACCAACTCCCAGAGTTTACTCAGACTCATGTCCATTGAGTTGGTGATGCCATCCAACCATCTCATCCTCTGCCGTCCCCTTCTCCTCCTGCCTTCAATCTTTTCCAGTGTCAGAGTCTTTTCCAATGAATCCGTTCTTCACATCAAGTGGCCAAAGTATTGGAGTTTCAGCTTCAGCATCAGTCTTTCCAAGGAATATTCAGGACTGATTTCCTTTAGGATTGACTGGTTGGATCTCCTTGTAGTCCACAGGACTCTCAAGAGCCTTCTCCAACACCACAGTTCAAAAGCATTAATTCTTTGGCACTCAGCTTTCTTTATAGTCCAACTCTCACATCCATACATGACTACTGGAAAAACCATAGCTTTGACTAGACGGACCTTTGTTGGCAAAGTAATGTCTCTGCTTTTTAATATGCTGTCTAGGAGAAGGCAATGGCACCCCACCCCAGTACTCTTGCCTGGCAAATCCCATGGATGGAGGAGCCTGGTGGGCTGCCGTCCATGGGGTTGCGAAGAGTTGGACACGACTGAGCGACTTCAGTTTCACTTTTCACTTTCATGCATTGGAGAAGGAAATGGCAACCCGCTCCAGTGTCCTTGCCTGGAGAATCCCAGGGACGGGGGAACCTGGTGGGCTGCCATCTATGGGGTCGCACATAGTTGGACACGACTGAAGCTACTTAGCAGCAGCAGCAGCAGCAGGTGGTCATAACTTTCCTTCCAAGGAGTAAGCGTCTTTTAATTTCACGGCTGCAATCACCATTTAAAGAAGGAGAATGAAAATCCTCACAGGACAGATAAGAAGATATCTTCTGTGACACAAGAGTGTGCTGGGATGGAAAAGGACTGGACAGACCTTGGAAATGAGAATCCAGTCCTTCTCTACACTGTGTGCGCTGTATAGAGAAATAGATGCACACACACAAAAAGAAACAACCTGAAAAACTCACAAATCAATGACTTACACACAAGAATGAAGAGAAGAAGGTATAAAAGAAAGCTTAGAGGTGGAAAATGGATCTAAAAGATACAAATCCCTTTCAGGAGGAGATGTGAGTTAAAGAATAGACATTGCCTTCCAGAAGGCACAAGAATGGAAGAGAAATAGCGCAAGAAGTTTTTCCAGAGCCTAAAAGACACACACACACACACACACACACACACACACAAGACCGTGTTTCAGAGTTTCCTGAGAATGAAATGCAAGATGTGGAAACCCCTCTACCTTTTGTGAAACCAGGGTACACAGAGTGAATAGTCATTCTCAAAATCTTCTAGAAGAAGAAAAACAACAAAGATAGCCTGTCTACAAATGGAGCCAGGAATTGAAGACAATACAGCAATTGAGCTCTAAAACTGAGTTTCAATTCTAGAATTCTATACCCACTAGACACTATAATTCTAGGGCTGGACAGTGAATCAATGAATCAGAGAGACAAAAGGGGAAAAACTAAGGAGAAAAACTGGTTTACTGTTGAAAAAATTATAATTCAGCACCAAAATCCTACAGCAACAATGTCTAATAGAAATCTAGTGGAAAAATAACATGGGCCATATCTGTAATTTTGAATTTTCTAGTAGTCACATTCAGAAAGGGCAAAATGTAGAATGGCTTTGACAATATATTTATGTATCTAAAGCAGTATATCTAAAATATTGCCATTTCAAGATGTAATTAATATTAAGATAGTTGGTGAATTCTTTTGGCCTACATCTTTGAAATGTGCTGTGTATCTGACACCTATAGCACTTCTCCATCCAGGTAAGGCTTGTTTCCAGGGCTCAGTAGCCCCTAGTGGCCCATGGTGACTGCCCCGGTCAGAAATTCTAGATGACTTCAACATGGTGAGAGGAATAAGGGAGGAAAATAAAGTCTTATCTGGGAGTAAAACTAATCCTAGATGTTGATAAAAATCAAATTGCAGTACATTTAATCACAGGGTAAGTGATCATACAAAGAATCTCTGAAGAACAGAAATAAAAGTATAATTTCCAAAACATTGCAAAAAAATAAAACAATGTTGATAAATCCAATCAAAGTCTGTATGCACAAGTGAATAAGCATTAAAAAGGAAATTTAGAAGTTGAAAATTTGGCATAAGCATGTCCAAACAAATCAGCGATCACAACTAACATGAAGGGTGGGATTCACATGTTTAGAGAGAAGGGATACTCAGATTGAATTGAAAAAGAGAAAAAGGATCTGGTCAAGTCCTAAGACACACACACCTGAAACAAAAAGAAAATATGTTGAAAATAAAGAGAGAAAACATGCAAAACAGATACTAACCAAAATACAGGTAGAGCTAAATGCCAGGCAAACAGAAAGCAAGCAAAAGCCTTATAAAGCAACTAACATTTCATATGGATGAAAAGAACAATAAATCAAGAAGCTGTATTTACTACTCATGAAAACTTATAGGTTCAAATAATATAAAATGAAAACTATGAAGAATAAAAAGAAATTTATAATTCTAAAAATATAGGTAAGAAATGTTAACACAATTTTCTTGGAATTCAGCATATCAAATATGCAGAAATATGCAAAAATAAAGGAGATTTGAATAATGCAGTTAATACATTCTAAAAATTGTGTATTAATCTTTCTTGCACCAAAGCAGAAAATGCACATCTCTTTCTTAATCAAATGATTAATTATAAAAGTCTCCTAACGTACACAAAAGAGTGATTTACCAGGCCTACTAGGTCCCCCTCCCCCAGATGTCTGTTCCTCCAGAATGAATCTCCACTCTCTGAGGGGGGCCTTCAGGACCCCCACCTTCTGGATTGATCTGCTTACAAAAGGGGTATGGGGGACAAGGGAAGAGAGGGACCTAACTCCGGACCAAAGGCTGGGGTCTTATGTTCACCCCTGGGTGGTTGGGCTGCCTCTTCACAGAGCTCTCCACCTCTTCTCTCCCCTTCAAGTCACCTCTCTTGAGCAAATGCCATCAGCATGCCTCTCTTCTTAATGCATCTGTTCCCACCGCCAACACATGTGTTCTTTTATTTGGGGAGAAGGGCTATTTTAAAGAAAATCTCAGGCATTTTCATTCCTAAATACCTAATACACATCTCAAAAAAAAAAAATTCTTCCAACATAATTGCCATGGCATATGACCTTAGCAAAATAAGAAAGAGAATTATTTAAATTATTAAAATAAAAATATTTCCTTGATAACATCAAATATCTAGACCGTTTTCAAGTTTCCTTAGTTATCCAAATAGTCCATCTTACAGTCTACTGAATGATGATTTTTTAAAAGCTTATTAATTGTATGCATTTGCTATGTATCTCGAGTTTCTTTCTATCTGAAACAATCCCCTTTTCTCCCATGAGGCTGCTGTTGAAGTCACCGTGGCTGTAGAATGCTATGCGCTAGATCCACCTGGCTGTGCCTTCCTGATGTTCTGTAACCTGCAACTCCGCCCTCCATATGGACCTAGATTGGAGATCGAATGCAAAGACCTCAATAAACGTGTGTTACTTTTCTTCTGTAAGAATACTTCATGGACTGTGCTGCGTGCTTCACATTGCATCATGCCAGAACTTATATAATATCCACTTTATACAAAATAGAAATAAAATATGAAGTATCTATGAAACTTTCATAGATCCTAATATTGCCCAGTGTGGTCCAGTGAGAGTTCATATTTGGAGCTGCCTTTGTTGCTTTTTTATTATGTATTGCTAAGGAAAAAACTTCTTAAATTTTAAGAAAGATGCATTTTACTATATCAACATTGACTATGTAATGATGTATATCTCCCTAAATTAAATGAAGACAAATGACATAATAGGAGAAAATATTTTAAAAATATAGAGCAAACTAATTATCTAAGACATTCTGTTCAGTTCAGTTGCTCAGTTGTGTCCGACTCTTTGCGACCCCATGGACTGCCACACGCTGGTCTTCCTTGTCCTTCATCAACTCCAAGAGCTCAGCCAAACTCACGTGCATAGAGTCGGGGAAGCCATCTGGCCATCTCATCCTCTATCATCCCCTATATAAGACATAAATAACTGCAAACAAAGAAAGAACCACAACAGTGAGTGACAAAGAAAAAGAAGAAAAAAACAATAGAAATATAAGGAAAGGATGCCAACAAGATATTCATAGAAAAAGAAAAAATGATTTTCAGTAGAAATATGAAAAGGACTCAATTTCAGTAATAATCAGGGTCAAATTAAAATATTAGGACACTATTTTTACCCTATTGTATTGGTAAATGTTAATAGTTTGGTAATAATCATTCATTCATTTATTTAATAATTATTTCCACTTTCTGAACCTATGGCAGGCCTAATTGTTGTCATTACTGGGAACAAAATAGTTGTCCTATCCTTCAGAAGCTTGCATTGCAGAGCAGGTACATAGTTAATAAAACAGATAAAAAAGTACAAGAACGTAATTTTAGATGATGACGTCTCTGCCAATAAATAAATAGCCTGATTTATTTATTTACTAGACCAGGTAAGGGAGTTAGATGAACTACAAGGAAGACCTCAGAGGATGAAAGAAGGATAACCAAGATGTTGCTGTTGACTGAGTATCTGGAGTTGGAGTTGATGTTGGGGTGGGGTGGACAGAGATTTCCTGAATGAAGAGCGATACCAAGATCCAAGGGCTGGATGAGCCTGCCATTTTGGAGGAGTAAGAGGCCAATGTGTCCAGTGCATAGTGGATGGTGGGGTGTACGCCCATGATAAATGGTGTAGGAGTTAAACAACACACCCATTCATCATCACCAGGAAATAAGGGACATGCTAAAGGTAGGGCAGTACAAGATCAAGTCAGGATCAAGAGGACCACTTTGAGAAGATTGGATTCAATTAAAAACACTGTGAGAACCCTGAGATCTTTGAGAAAAGAGTGATGCAATTCGATTTTTTCAAGTGTATTCTGGAATGGTTTTCTGAAGGTACTGAAGAAGAAAAAAGAAAGCAACGAGACCAGTCAGGGTCTGGAGAGCAGCCCCATGGCACAGGCAGAGCTTCAGGACTGGACAAATAAGAGGAAAAGGGAAGAGATGGAAATAATACCCAGTTTTGGCTAGAGTCTCCCAGTGGATCTTTGGTGTCATTGACTGTGATAAGGGAAAGATGGGCAGAGTTCCTGGGAGGGATTGGGCAAGGGCTGCAGGCTGATAGGAGCCTGTGAAGATGTGAGAGGGGAAGAAGCAATCAGCCTGGCATTTTTAAAGAATGATGTGGAGAAGGGTAATCCAAAGGTGGGCTTGGGGGTGAATGTAGGGGTTTCTGCAACATTAAGAGACTCAAAAGTGAGACTCAAAACCAAGGTGAAGTGCAAGGTGGAGAATAGAAATTTCCAGAGAAAGGACTAAGGTGGAACACAGAAGGGTGTGGGATGGTTGGGAAACTTGGGAAGAAGAGAAGGAGCAGATAGTGTTCATGAAGACTCCCAGATTTTAGACCTGAGAGAAGGTGTGAAAAGAGTGCCCTCCCATGAGTAAAAACATTAAAGACAACAGAGAACAGATGTCTTTCTCTCGTTGAATCTGTTTCTCACCCAGGTCTCCACAACGTACAGGATGTGACCCGGGGCTAGTCCCATGGATGGGGAGTTGAAATAACAGATTACATCAGTGGTGGTGGTCACAATGAGAACATTACAACCACCAGACAACTTCCTGATAATAAACTTTATGAACTTGGGACAATATTCCTCCTTCTCCTTGAGAAACCTGAAAAAAAAAAAATACAGTTTACTGAGGGTGAAGTGCAGACTGACAAGATGAGCAAGGTAAACAAGTTGTCTAATTTCTGTTTTAAGCAAAGGATGTAAAAATAAGAACGGATTTGCATAGAACTGTTTGAGGGTGTGCAGGCTGATGAATATGGAGTTAGGCAAGCTGCTGGGTGGGAAAGTACGAAGGTCCCTCCAAAACAATCCATCCTTGGTGCTGGCTAAACCACACAGGTGTCTCAAGCAAATCCGTCCTGTCGCTTGTTGTTGCTGAGTCGCTAAGTCGGGTCTGGCTGATTGCAACCATATGGGCTCCAGAGTGACAGACTCCTCTGTCCTCCACTGTTTCCTGGGGTTTGCCAAATTCATGTCTATTGAGTTGATGATTCTATCCACCCATCTCGTCCTCTGCAACTCCCTTCTCCTTTTGCCTTCAGTCTTTCCCAGCGTAAAGGTCTTATCCAATGGGTTGACTCTTCACGTCAGGTGTCCAAAGTATTGGAGCTTCAGCTTCAGCATCAGTCCTTCCAATGAATATTCAGGGTTGATTTCCTTTAGGACTGACTGGTTTGATCTCCTTGCAGTCCAAAGGACTCTCAAGAGTCTTCTCCAACACCACAATTCGAAAGCATCAATTCTTAGGCTGCCAGACTTCTTTCTGGTCCAACTCTCACATCCATACATGACTACAGGAAAAATCATAATTTTGACTATGTGGACCTTTGCCAGAAAAGTGATGTCTCTGCTTTTTAATATGCTGTCTAGGTTTGTCATAGCTTCCCTTGCAAGGAGTATGCATTATTTAATTTCATAGCTGCAGTCACTGTCTGCAGTGAGCCCAAGAAAATCTGTCACTACTTCCATTTTTCCTCCTTCTATTTGCTATTGAATTCCACCCTTTACAAAAAATACACATTGGGGATGTTCCTGCATAGAGGTATTCAGTCCATTATTTAATATAAGTTTATATTAATTTCCATTCTTCTATTAGCATTACTAAAATAATATTTTTAACAGACAGCTGTATTCTATTTTTTACAATTCTTATCCAAAACATCTATCTGGAGAACTTACTTAATTTTCTTTTACTCTAATACATGGATGAATGAAACTCAGATCAACTGTCATTTCCCCCTAGTAATTATTCATTACAGATGGCTGAGAACTACTTTAAAAAGTCATGCTTACACAATGTTGAATACCAACTTTAGAAATTATTAATTCAACAAATCCAAACAAGCTTCCAATCAAGAAAAACTGAAGTGATTTCATAATGTGTCTAAATATTGACCTTTGTTCTTCAACTTTTGGATGTTTCAACAGCAAGATAAGGAAATACCAACCAGGGATTAAAATCCCAACCTTGTGAACATTATATATGCTGACTTGTGTAATGGCACAGACAGACATAGAAATAGTGGGCTCCAGGTAATGTGTCCTGTAATTTCCTCTTCTTTCTTGCATCTGAGCTGGAGGAATTTATTGTTACTATGCATCATTAATGAGCATTCTTACCTTCTTTGTACTCAAGAAACATTAATTGAAAGATACTCGGTTTTCACTCTCATTTGTACTCTCAGTACACTGAAAATCAGATATTACAATTGTTAGTGACAGACTGCATAACTCAGAGGGTCATCTGGTCCCAGAGAGGAAGTCAACTAGATGCCCAACCACTGCTAGCATTGCTTTTTTTTTTCTGTCCAGGGATGCTTAAAGATGCTATATTCCAAGGGCAAGTATATCATTTATGCAAACTTACAAATAGGTTCCTCACTTATTTTTTAATTTCTATTAATTTTTTTGATCTCTCCACACAGTATATGGGAACTTAGTTCCCCAACCAAGGATCAAACCCGTGCCCCTTGTGTGGGAAGCATAGGGTCTTAACCACTGGCTCACCAGGGAAGTCGTGTTCCTCATTTATTGATGTGGGAAGAGTTGGGAAATGCACATTCCTGGCTATACACAACTTCAGCTGTAGCTTTAGATCCGCTTCAGTGCCAGGGGAGGGAATCAAAAGGATGTGAGGATGAATATGATGGTTAAGTCAAAGAAAGTTCTGTGATGGTATATAATGACAAGTATGATAGCATGCACCTCCAGGTAACATATATGAACCATGTAAAAGCTGAAAAGTCACAGAAGAACCAGAGATCTAACAGAGCTTGATTTGGACCAGATTAAGAGAGCATGCTGCCCATCTGCCTAGATCCTTATCCACCCAGTGAAGGCCTGTCCACTCCCACCTGGCCATCCCCGCACCCCTCTGCTTAAGGACTTTGGTTGCTGGAGTCTTTCCTCCTAAAGGTGCTTCTGGCTGGAATTTCTGGGGGCACTAATAGCCCTGAAGAAGCCCTTGACTAGTCACTGGGAGAGTTAGTGGGCCAATGACCCAGCCCTCCAGCCCTCGGTTGGGATGACCCTGAGGTGGGCTTTCTACACTGGTGCCTAGGGCAGTCCCAGCAGGAGTAAGTTAATTGTTCCCAGCAGGGACTGTCTTGATGACAAGCCCTTCACTCCCTACCTTCCTGCCTCATTTCCCCCACTCCTTGATCTGTGTTTCCTGGGACCACCTCCTAAGTAAACTACTTGCACGTTGATCTTGGTCTGCTTCTAGGGGAGTGCAAATCAGAAAGCATGACTTGATCCCCCTGTCTCCAGGGATTAGTTCTGAGTGGGGTTGGTAGCCAGGGCTGTGGTGCACCCTGAGGGTCTGAGTTCTCACCCGGGGCTCTCTCACTAATGAGTTTTCTGAGCTGCAGTAGGGTGAAGGCGACCCACTTCTGCATCCCTTCCAACTCGGTGTAGCTGCTGCCAGGAGCTGGGAGCATTGGGGTAAACATGACATTTCCCTCATGCTCAGCAAGACAGGAAGTTCATTAAATTTGGTATAAATCTTTGCCTTTAAAGTGCCAGTTGGTGATTTATTTTCTCCTTCTGTTTAGATTTTTTAGAGCGTAGGTGCCAACCTCTGGAATCCAATCCAAAACCCCAAGCGAAGTCCTGTTGATAAATCAACAAAAGCCATGTTTGCACAACGCAAGCCAAATGCAAATCCCTCATCCTTGTGAGGAAGCCTAATGATCACTTTTCAGTGTTATAAAAGGTGCCGTGTCGAAGCATCTTGCTAGTTCTCACCTTGGCCTCTAAAGAACATCCTCTGACTGCCTTTCTTCAGAGAAAATCCACAGATAAATAAAACTTCTCAGTGAACACCAGGGCCACAAACACATCTGAGGGGAAAGAAAATTGCATCAGGATGTAGTTGGCGGGCCCAGTCCTGCTTATCTCTCCATCATGTTGGGTAGCACAGTTCTTTTTTATTTATTTATTTATTTTAATTTTAAAATCTTTAATTCTTACATGTGTTCCCAAACATGAACCCCCCTCCCACCTCCCTCCCCATAACATCTCTGTGGGTCATCCCCATGCACCAGCCCCAAGCATGCTGTATCCTGCATCAGACATAGACTGGCGATTCAATTCTTACATGATAGTATACATGATGGAAGTGTGCGCTTCTCCATCTACTGAGGGGTCTCAATGTGGCCCCCACATAGGACCTTAGGGAAACCTGCATAGCATTGCTGAAATGTGGCTCACTTCTACACGCTATCAACTGAGGCTCAGGCATGGATCTGAAACCATCTGACACTCTATTTCCTCGTTTTGGGAGGATGGTTGAAAGGATTAAATGCATTCGCTTGTTTGTTCTTCCAGCCAAGAATATTTATCGAGCACCTATTCTGTGCCAAAAGTGGGCGAGGCTTCAGGATATATAAGGGAACCAAACAATTACGGCCAATGGAAAGAAGGTCAGGTACGACTGAAGAACCAAAAACAAAGAGATGAAGAAAAAAGCAGGCCGACTCCATCGGCAAGAGCCAAACCATGCCAGGTCTCAAAGCCAGTGATCAGGAATTAGGTCTTTGTGCAAAGAGTGACTGAAAATCATTAAAGTGTATTGAGCTAGGTAATGGGTGGCACGAGAATAAATTAGGGACAAGAAGAGAATGGATGAAATGACAGCAATAGCATAAAGCATCCATATCAGTGTCTGGCCCAGTACAGGACTCAGCAAATGCTGGTTCTTCCTCCTCCTCTTTGTGTCTTTCCCCTCAGACACAGGAGTTACTACCCAGCCCTTAAACACCTCCTCCAAAGCAATATCCCCTGGTAACGGTTAAGCTCTCACCTACCTTCATGATCCAATTATCCACAGGAGGGCAAAGATCATTTATTCTTTGGGAAGAGGAAATGGGGAATTAACGTTTATGAGCTAACGTAGAAAAGGCTTCTGTTTAACAAGAATCATCGTAAAATTGTTACACGTTTCATATTGATGCATGTAGTGAAGCACTAAAGAGGTTACAGGATTCTAGAAGTCGTATCCTAGGATCAAAGACAGCTCGAATGGTTGGGCAGAGTCGAAGGGATCTGGCTTCATGATATAAGCACACACGTGTCCGGGAACAGCTACTGTTCATGAAATTTTGCTATTAGGTAAGATGTAAATTGTAGATTATGAGACTTAGCTTAGAAAGTGTTGGCCTACATAGATTTGTAAAGAAAGATAAAAGCATGTAAGCCATTGAATGTAGCTGAACAAAGAGATTTTTGTTGAGCTTTTATCTTTAAGGGCTTCCCTTGTGGCTCAGCTGGTAAAGAATCCACTTGCGACACGGGAGACCTGGGTTTGATCCCTGGGTTGGGAAGATCCCCTGGAGAGGGGAAAGGATACCCACTCCAGTATTCTGGCCTGGAGAATCCCGTGGACTGCATAGTTCATGGGGTTGCAAAGAATTGGACATGACTGAGCGATTTTCACTTTATCTTTAAAACAAGCTCGAGATGGACAGAGACAAACACAGAATGATGTCACCATCAGCGAGGTTCAAGAACGCCAGAAAACTAAATGTTGATGATGGTTTCTAGGACAAAATTTCCCGAGAATTCCAGAAAGCTTTATTTTGCTACATTTAGATCAAGAAGGACAGGAAGTGAGGACTCATTACTGGTGGTAGGTTTTAATAATCTATTAAGAAGAAGGATTTGCAATTGGAAACTTGAAAGAAAGCGTGAAGATCCAGAATTGGTGAATTGCTAAGAAAAATAACCCGAACTTTAGGACGGGAACTGAATGAATTGGTAGATGAAATTACAGAGCTAGCCTGGTAACTAAAAAATTCATGGGATAAAAATGACTGATATCATCTTCATGTATGTTATTTCCAAGATTCTATTCTCAAATTCTTCCCCAAGATATGAAGCTATATGGGCTTCCCCCCACCCTCACCCCCCCGGGGAAATACAATAAATAATAGTAAATCTCTAAGTTTCTAGCAGAATTGGAATAACAAAACGTTTTTTAAAAATCATGAGAATTATCAGAAGGCTAGAGAGAAAGAATAGTTGCTTTCTTTTTTCAATGACTTACTAGACTGCATTCTGAAAATAATAAATGAGGGAACTTCTGGTTAATTCCTAGAAAAATTCTCAAGTGAAAATTTAAACAGGATTTCTGAGCTCTTAAAAAGGAGTGTGCATAGGAACCGCAGTCAGGTCACTACACATAAGTCCTTTCACAAGCCTGCTGATTTCATTTCCCGCTGTGTTTCTGAAGAGGAAGCTCAAGACCAGAGTAGGTGACCGCTGGGTTTATTTCTGACAGACACCACAGTCACCTACTGGAAGGAGATTGTGTTCCTTGCTGCTTGTGATACAATGAAGGTGAATTCCTCATCCTGTTCCATCACATTCAGGTACTCCATCTGCTTGGGACTCAGGTTTTCATCCTGGACTTTCTCTAAGTGTGAGTGGACAAATCCACGTATCAAGTCCTACCCGTAAACTTGATAAAGCACAGGAAGGGGTTGCTTACCTATGAATTGTTGGGCAAATGCCATTTCATATCACCCCATTCAATACAGGATATTTAATGCTGTTCTTCCTAGCAGAAGGACAATATGGTATTATCATGGTCTTGATAAAGGTAAAGCTTTAGTGATTTGTAGAAAAGCGATTGTGTTTGGAATTACCTGGGTGATAACCACGCTGCTGGGGCAACAAAGTGAGCTACATGACGAGCATTGAGGAATGCACCCATCTCTTTTGGAAGAGTTTTCGCTTGGTGGGGAGACTGGCAAGCCTTGTTATAACACGGATGGGGTGCCTGCATTCTTCCCAGGGAGCTCCATTCCAACATGGCCCCGGAGAAGCTCTGCACAGCACAGCCCTTACATCATCTGTACTATATGTACACTTGGTCAGGCTGTGTAAACTTTGACATGTGGGTGTCAATCTTTCTCATATTTGCAGATGGCTTTATCAGAGCGTGATTAGTTTCCAGAACAAATTTGAGCAAAAGAAAACATTACCTACAGTATGTAAGCCAACAGACCAGCTAGTTTTCAGATTTGTCTATTTACATGGGCACTGGATGTTTTGCTAAGGCTCTTTAAAACTGATGGTAATTGAACAGTGCCAGTGTGTTAGTGGAAGCTGATGAGTTGTAAAGGTTTTATAAACAACCAGGGTGGATTTGGCCACAGCCTTGCTGGTAATGTTTGTTAATCTCCCTGCGCAAGTGTGCACCTAACACAATGTAAATACTCTAGAATTTGGAGGTGTCAATAGTGTAACTTTTACTGTTTGTAAAATCATTCTTTGATATCATCAGCAAGTTGACTGAATGTCCCATGGCCAAATATAATAAAACCTTAAGTAAGCGCTTGCAGAGAAATAAGGGGAAACATGTGTTTTATTTTTACCCCACTGCATGTTTGTTAAAGGATCACCACAGACTGATAAATACAGCCATGACTTGTCTGTGTGTAGATTTCTGCCTGGCTTCCAGTGAAGGCTCGTTTTATTCAGTTCTGAGAAGGAAGAGAATCTGTTTAAAATTATTCGATGGCTTAGTTTACATGTTTTGCTGAGAAAGACTCCAGAATTAGAACTTCCAGGGAAAATCTTAGCCCCACGTTAGTCAGCAAATAAGACAGTTTCTTCAAGATTTATGCCCAGCAGAATTGTCGGGGTGGTTGTAGCCCATAATCGCTAGGTTCAGACAGGTATTGAAATTCCCATGTATACACCTGTTTGTGGGTGTGGCTGGACTTTTGAGTGATGTCAAATGATGTCCTTTGAGTCCTCCCCATATTTCTGAGCAGGGCTGTGAACCACTAGAGGGCCTATCCATTTGCTAGGCTTCTCTGGACAAGGAGGAAAAATCCTTCTGGATGTCAGAGAAAAATTTTTGTAAGGTTATTGGTTTTTTTGTTGTTGTTTAGCATCTTACTGACTGCTCCTCTAACCCACTTCAGCCCACTGCTGATGTCTGTGACAGTCTGGGGGTGTGCAGTGCCCCAGGGTCCACAGACCAGAGGACAGCCCTTGGGGTTCACGACCAGCCCCTCCAGCCACGGTATTGATGGATCCAGGAGGAAATGAAGCAGCGGTGACATTTTAACGGGGAATTTGTGAGCGGCAGATATGAGCATGACTGGCTCAGCGTGGCAGCACATAAAATCAATACAAATAGCCCAAACCTTAATACCTTGATCCGGGGAGGAGGCTGGCTTTATCAGAGGCTTGGAAGGGAGCGGCCTGAGGCCACCTGCAGTGGGCCTGCTATTGACCTACTCTGGAGAAGCGTTAAGCCAACCACAATTAGAGGCTTTTTTTTTAAAGTCATTTCTTTCCTCAGAAATAATTTTCCAGGGAAATGTGTGCTGGAATAAAGGAAAAAAAAAAAAAACCCTTGGAAACCAGCACCCTTGATCCTGCCATGTTGTCACTGCAGAAAACAAAGATGCAATGTGTATCTCTGCTCGTTTTACAAGTTGTCTCTGTTTTTAAATCTGTGTAAATAATTTGAGGATGCCCACTGCCTTCCTCCTGGGTGGTTTCTAAAGGCTGGGGATGAGCCTTCCATTTTGTGAGCTCATGATGGTTTATCTCACTGCTCATTGCAGGAAGCAAATCATGTTCACGTCTTTGTGGCATCAAATCCTCAGGTGCATCACTAAAGTTTGTGCAGCCAGCCCCAAAATCAATGGGTGCTAAGACCTGGTATTAGAAAAGGACAGGACTCTATCGATTGCAATATTAAATGTTCCCTCTTTGCATAATTGCATTTAAAGGAACAGGCTAAAAGGAACCTTGTGGCCAATTTACTTTGGAGATGCTTTTCAGGACTATCCTTGCTATTACTCATTTTACTTCTTGACATGTTCTGGCAGAGTGACTTCAAAATGTAAAACTCAGAGTTAACACTCCCTTAGATTTTATAAGATGTGTTGGATAAGTACATGGGTGGGGGGAGGCACACTTGTTTTCACGCACCTCTTTTTAGCTTTTTTTCTTCTGTGTAGCCCTTGTTCAGGTCTATTGGGAGGAATCAGGAGTCTCAGAAAGCAATAGACTCTGCAGTGTGCAGACAGCTCCTGACTGTGGGGTGAAAACAAGACCTCCTCCCCGGAATCATTCAACCTCTTGTTTCTAGTGAGATGTCTGAATGACAGAGGAGCCTCATTTATCACCAGCAGAGACTAAAAGAGGGCAGTCTTTAGATAGCAGAGCACAAAATCTCTCACAGAAATAGAAAAAAAAGAAAAGAAAATGGGAGAATTTATTTCTTATTTCAATCATATTATTCAATGCTTGGAAGGAAAGCAAATAACCGACATGTTTAGGCCCGTGTGAGTAGGAGCCTAAGATGCTAGATTCCTCTCCCGTTATTAATTATTTACTTTTTTAAAGGGTAACCCTCTGCCTTTTAATTATGTGGGATGTGGGATGTCTGGGCACCAGAGGCATCTGTCTGTAATGCTGTCTGCTGAGCTGAGAGGAGATGAAACAGAGATGGTCCACATACTCGGTACGGCTTGGTCTTCTGGTCAAGGGCACCTCAGTCCCGGCCTGAATCAGATTTTCTCTCCATCTCTCTCTGACCCCCAGACAAGCCAGATGTGAAAGTCCTATGACTGCACGCTCTTGGGATTCAAAGACCCCGGACCCCCAAACCTGCAGTCCTGCGCCTGCACGTGTGGGAGCTGGGCCCTGTGAGGTCAAAGTCACGGCGGCAGGGCACTGCATCGCTTAATGTGTGTACAGAGTAACTCTGTTTGTTTGTAGGTCCTTAGTAGAAGGGTGTCTGATGTTGACTTTTTGAGGCTAAAATTGTTTGAATTTTCTCTCCCGACTCTAAGCCACCTTCCAGAGGCCTCTTTTTTTTCATGCTGTTTGTACATTCATTACCTTTTTAAATGTCGTGAAGCAGTGAACAGTCCAACACTTCTCTCTTCGTCCACCCATTGTCAAGAAGAATGGGGCCAGACAGCCACGGGCCACGTCAGTTGCTGACTTCCCTGCTGGCCTGGGTGATAAATATTTGGAGCTTGGGGCAATTATTCCCACACATTGTGCAGCCCTGCAAACCCTTAGTTAAAGCCAAATCAGATATTTGGAGAAAAACACGTGGCCCAAGACATGTTTATAGGAGTGCATTTCTAGTAATACAATTAGCACTGGGCTCTGACTGGGGGCTGGCCAATGGTTAAGAAAGAAAGGGATAAACCTAAGAAACAGAGCCTCTCTAGCTGCATGAGTGTGTGTGCACACGTGTGTTTACTGTAACTTGAACAAAACCCCCAAAGCTAAACTGCATTTTTCTTTAGTTTAAGCTATAACGAGGGAACTTGAAATTGTCTTCTCAGGGGAAAAAAGAAAAGTCATTTCATTCTAGCCAATTTATTCCCAGTCTTTGCACCTGAAGGAATGGACCCCTTGCTAGACTCCTCTGACTTGTGTTGGAGGCAAGGAAAGCACAGGGACCAGGCTGTGTCTACCTGGCTCCTGGACATCCTGGAGGGGAGCATTCACCTTTGTCCTGCAGGCAAACAGGTCAGAGGAGGCGGCCAATGAGCACCCAGCCAGCTTCAGGGAAACCAGTGCTGCCCTCCTGGTGGCCTGTCGGCTTCGGGGCACACCCGTCTTTCATGGCAATCTCTGGTTGTGTCAGTTACAAGGCCCCTTGAGTTTCAGCCTCCCCATGCGGAGATGCTCTGGTTCTTTGGTCCTGGTCCTGGGCATCCCCTGTGTGTCTCTGGAGGGTATCAGTTTGAACGTAATCTGGTTTGATTTTCATCCTCTCTAGACCAGGACAGTGTCAGCTGAGGGCAGCTACTCTAAGGAAGCTGCACCCCTCACTGTGAGCAGAGCAGGGGCCCCCAGGTGAGAAACATGGGCCAGGAGCAGGGCAGTGAGGTCACCCGGGAAGCGACCAGCGCCGGCTGCAGGAAGAGGGTGGACTCGCAGCATCCTTGGTGCCTTTTCCTTCATGAGAACAGCCTCCCTCCAGGCCCCAAGTGCATCTTGCCAGGGGGAGGGGGTGTGTGTGAGCCATGCCCTCTAACCAGGGGCCACATGGGGTCACTCCTGTTAGGCCTTGACCAGAGTTGACAGAGGTCACAGCAGGATGCACTCTACCCACCCAGATGAGGACTTGGGTTGGAAGAATGAGGTTCATGTCCCTGCCTTCTGATGATCTGACCAAGGGCTTGGACCAGGCAGTGGTGGCAGACTCTCCTCTGGAGCCCTGGGGGCTGGTTTCCCATCTCGTCAGGCTGCAGGGACTGTCAGGGAGCTAGTGAGGTGACAGCAGATAACCCAGGGCCAGGGCCAGGGAGAAACTCCAAGACTTGAGACTCAGGAAAGAAGACAGGCTGGGCCATGCCTTCCCTGTGGCTGGAAGGGGTTAACAGGAAACGCCAGATTCTAGGAAGGAATGGAGTGAAAGGCCAAGACATCTTCCCAGGAGTTTTATGGAGTCTCATTAGGGAGCCTGTAACTTAGAAGGGGTCCCTCTGACCAGAGGATACAGCTGTCACTTACTGAGTTTATAAATAGGCAAGTCTCTAAAACCCCTTTAGCGTCACGTTCCTCGTGATGATATTAGGAATTAATGGCACTCTTGCAGGGGAGGGCAGACCCCAAGGGTACTTAGGAGGGTAAACTCTTCCCTAAGAGCAGCAGTGTGGAAGGAAAAGTGGGGAAGCGAGTGGGGACATCAGACCCCAGTGAGTGTGGGGAGTGCCTGTGCCCGTGGAGGAGCAGAAGCTGCTGGGCCTTCGGACCCCGTCCTGCTCTGACCTGGGCTGGAGCCACCCGAGAGGGGCTCAAAGGCTGGGCTGAGTCTGCGGGATGCGGGCCAATGCCAACCCCCAGAGCTGGACAGAGAGCCTTCCCCAGAAAGGGAATCTGAGTAGTGGGCCTCTGGGTCTGCTGTTCCGACATAACCTTGCATTCTGTCCTCACCCCGAGACTCCCAGAGATCAAGGCCCTGGAGGGGAAGGCCATTATTAGGTTTTTCTGTCCTGTGTATAAAGACGCGCGCAATGGAGGATTCTTTAAGAATTGTATAGGATGTAGGGGAACCCCTGAAAAGCTACCCTGGTTCTCTTTTGCTGTGTATAATCCCCCTGCGCAAGAGTTCCCTTTTCACATTGGACACCAGGAGTCTGAGAACTGCAGGGAACTGTTGACTTCTTTTTTTGTTTTGTTTTTAAACTTTTATTCTATATTGAAGTATACTTGATTAACAATATCGTGTTAGTCTCAGGTGCACAGTGAAGCGATCCAGTTATACATACACAGGTGTCTGTTCTTTTTCCAATTCTTTTCCCATTTAGGCTGTTACATGATATTGAGCAGAGTGCCCCCGTGTGCTCTACAGTAGGTCCTTGTTGGTGTTGCCCAGTTTTCGATAAAGAGCATCCATGACCTCTTTTTTCTGTATGATTTTTGAAAGTAATTTTAACTTTTTATTCCTTAGGTTTTATGCTTAGTCTCAAACGTTTTCTTGGAAGTATAAAGAAATAAAATCCAGATACAAAGATGGATGTAGAGACAGATAATCTGTTCCAGTAAGCCTTCCGGGTCTTTCTGCGTTCATTTGAACACATTCTCTGGTCTGGTCAGTTCTGCCTTTTCTGTGGCTTTCTTGGTGTCAGTCTTTCCACACTTTGTGCACATGCTCACCATTCTGTTACGGCTTCCCTCATAGCTCAGCTGGTAAATCATCCGCCTGCAATGCAGGAGACCCAGGTTTGATCCCTGGGTTTGGGAAGATACCCTGGAGGAGGGCATGGCAACCCACTCCAGTATTCTTGCCTGGAGAATCCCATGGACAGAGGAGCCTGGCAAGCTACAGTCCACAGGATCGCAAGAGTCGGACACGACTAAGTGACTAAACCACCACCACCATCACCATCCCATTAAGCTGACCTACTCTATGAAGTTGAGTTCAATGCCCAGAAGTACCAACACACACAGAAACCAAAGCCCTTCTTGGTACATTTCATCTGCAGTGTCTCTGTGTCTTGGGCTTCGTTGCTAAGACAGACGTGCTCATTACAGTCCCACCGCATGCGAGCTGGCCCAGAGGGGAGACATTGAACGTTGATTTCTCATCTGTGAACCATGATGGAGAACGCCTTCCTTTCAGTATGGTTCTGAGAATGAAATAGGATGTGCTTGATACCCAAGATGCTTCCTTTCCCATCTTGGGAGCTCCCAGTGATTGTGGCCACGTTACAATAGAAAGCACTGGACCACAGTCTTCCTGGGTGTTCCGAATGTGATCAGGTATGCAAGTGGATGTCGTTTCCTACTGATGGGCTCCTTGAATGATGGGCTATATTTTTATTTCCACCTTTCTTACATGCCCCTCAGTACCTGGCAGTGCTTAAGAGCATCATACTTTATCAATTATAAGATGACTAAACCATATAAAGAAAGCTCAGAGCAGAAGAATTGGTGCTTTTGATCTGCAGTGTTGGAGAAGACTCTTGAAAGTCCCTTGGACTGCAAGGACATCCAACCAGTCCATCCTAAAGGAGATCAGTCCTGGGTGTTCATTGGACTGATGTTGAAGCTGAAATTCCAATATTTTGGCCACCTGATGCAAAGAGCTGACTCATTTGAAAAGACCCTGATGCTGGGAAAGATTGAGGGCTGGAGGAGAAGGGGACAACAGAGGATAAGATGGTTGGATGGCATCACCGACTCAGTGGACATGGGTTTGGGTGAACTCCAGGGGTTGGTGATGGACAGGGAGGCCTGGCGTGCTGCGGTTCATGGGGTCGCAAAGAGTCGGACATAACTGAGCAACTGAACTGAACTGAACTGAAACCCCATATGGGCTGTCATTTCATTCAAGCCTTTGGTTAAGCAGGAGGGATACCACACTGCTCTTAGCCCTCATGAGTCCACCTAGTAAGATGTTTTAGGGAAACAAGAATAACAGTTACCAATATTACCTCTTACCTTCCTGGAAGCAAAGGTAAAGTCAATATAGTGCACGCTGTAGGGGAGCTTCCTTTTGTAAACATTTGGGCAGTGTGCAGTGGGGCCACATCATGGCACCTGGAGCCAGGTGGCTGGAAGCATCACAAACTCCTTTACTAACAGAAGAGGATGAAGGATGGTACCCTGGATCCCTACCCACCAGAGAAAGAGTCACCTATCTCCACCCCTAGCCTGGTGAAATAGCAAATATTCAACCAGAAAACTGACTTCTCGAGAAAAAATACCTCACGTTTACAGCACAATAGATACACATGCCTCAGGATGCTTTACAGAAACATTAAAAGACAGTGTGTGGATGGCACCAGAGAGAAATCCCCAACTCCCTGGCGCTCATCTAGCCCTCAAAACTCTGCCTCCTTCTGGCTCAGCCCAAATATCCCCTGCCAAAGACAGACCCTGAGGGCCTTAGATTAGAGAATCCCTGTGATGCTTCAACTCCAGGCAACACAAAAGCAGATGCATCGGGGTGTGGGAAGAAAATGTTAAAACATATACTCTCGGCAGTCTAGTGGCTAGGATTCTGGGCATTTACCAGGTAAATATATTCATTTTAGACATGTTAGGTTACATGTTCTTCTGGTAGCTTGTGGGATACTTGGCCAAAAACCATTTGAACATCTCCACACAGAAGACCTCCCCCCAGACACAAATATCCATCACTCGCTCATACATAAATTCAGTTTTTCTTAAATTTGAACTCTGGAAAGAGGCAAATAGCGCTGCTGCTTTGCAAAGTGTAAGGCGAATCTTAACTTGCGGGATTGATATAATCAGAGCTGACTTTTGCTTGACTCTGTGTGCATTCAGGTCTCTCTCCATCTCCGCTCTGCCTGCACAAATAGCATTCATCTGGATGAACCATGGGTTTGGCATTGAGGTTGAGAAGGACCACATTTTGCTTTTAGCCAATGTCCTGATTCTAGAGTGTGTATCAGGCTCTGAGCTGCAGCAACTGCACAGCCGAAGGTCAAGTGGTATCTTCCAGACTCGTGAACACAAGTCAAATCACATCCAGTCTTCATCTCACACTCTGCGGGAGTCTAAGCCCTCCTGCTATTTCCTCCTCATAGTCCTGATGGCTCATGTCCTCAGGGGAACTCTGCCTCCAGTCGCCAGTTCTGATTCCTGGTGTCAGGAATCTTATCCAAGTCTCATCCAAATAGGATGACATGTTCCCTTTGTCTGTGTCCACTTTCTAAAACCCGCTGATGCAAAGCACTGATGATGAATCAGGTTTCAGTAAAGGTTTGGGCACCTGAGAGGGAGAGGGCCGCCATCATACAGTGGTATTTTAGCCATCCCCCTTCCAATGTCACCGACCTCTCAAGGTCTTGTCCTATGTGTGGTGGCCGGCTTTTTGACATCTTGTTTGTTTCTTCTGCTTTTGTCTGTTGGCCTGCAAGTTCATATTCTCCTCATCTATTGTAGAAAGAAATTCAATATTCTCCAGCCTGAACTTGCACGCATTATCACAGTTGGCAGAACAGAACCAGTAGAACCCCCATTTAGTCCAAGGAATTTAACAGACAGTGGTTGTGGGATAAAAGGCAGTTTTTTCTATTATGTGGGGTGTGATGTAGACAATCACAGCACCTGACTTAAAGGCCCTTCCTGCCCAGAAATCTACCCTTTCCTACCTCAACCCCAAGCTGAGTTAGCTAGCACGCAAATTCCGTGTATGCTTAGGCACTAGCAATGGATGAAACCGACATTTTAAAAGCAATTTGATATTGCTAGTTTAAAAGTGCCTGTGGTCACTCTCTGGCCCCAGGGTTGCAGTTGATCACCTCTGTGCTGTTACACAAGGGGCCCTTTGGATCTGCAAACACTCCCTGCTGCATGCTCAGGGCCAAAGGAGACCCAGTGGTGTCCAGTGACAGAATGCCCGTGAGCGGGCCAGGCAGGCTCCAGCAGCCCCCTTCTGCCTGATGACACCTGCCTGTTCATGCCCTGTCCCAGCCCCATCCACACATGGGGCTCCCTCACCTGCTCTCTCTCTTTATTTCTATATTTAAAAATAATTTTATTTATTTTTATTCTTTTGGACTATGCTGTGTCTTCATTGCTGTGCAGTCTTTCCCTAAGTTGCAGAGAGGGGGGGCTACTCTCTAATTGCAATGCATGGGATTCTCATTGCAGTGGCTTCTTTAGTTGCAGAGCGTGGAATCTAGGACACGTAGGTTTCAGCAGTTGCAGCACGTGGGCTCAGTAGCTGTGGTTCCCAGGCTCTAGAGCACAAACTCAGTAGCTGTGGTGCCTGGCCTTAGTTCATCTGTGGCATGTGGGATCTTCCTGGCCCAGGGATTGAACCCACGTCATCTGCTTTGGTAGGTGGACTCTTTGCTTACCAGTGAGCTCCCTTCTGAAGGCTGCCTCCTTCAGTTCCCCCTCAACTCTTCCATCCCCTCTCCACATAGCCTCTTCTGAGATGCGTGAAAGGAAATTGTGCCTCTGTGCCCAGTAGATGGTTTCTATGGGCACCCAGCAAGGATGCTCACAGGGAGGTCATCTCAACACGTCAGTGTAAGATGGCAGCCTGTGCTCATGCTCATGTGGCCATGAGATGTTTAAGTGGTCTTCCCCTGAGGGGAGTAAATTCTATTTTTGTCTCTTTGTATTCTCTATAAGACCGGTTTTGTACAGGAACACATCCTTTCCTTGGTGAAAAAGAGAGTGAAACAATCAGTTATATTTAACGCTAGATGAACCTGACAGGTCATAGGCAGGCTTTCCATGGTCAGAGCTGGAGGCCTGCTGCCCCGTCTTTCAGACTGTGGGTGATTTTTAGAAACTGAATTGGTCGTCAGTGCTGAGCCATCAAGATGTTTTGCAGCTGACACACCTGCTTCTTTAGAAACTCCTGGAAGGTCTGTCTACACAGCCCAGGGATCTAAACCTCTGGTCACTGTCCGAGGTCATTTAATAAAGGTGAAAGTGAAAGTGAAGTCGCTCAGTAGTGTCCAACTCTTTGCAACCCAGTGGGCTGTAGCCCACCATGCTTCTCTGTCCATGGGATTTTCCAGGTAAGAGTACTGGAGTGGGTTGCCATTTCCTTCTCCAGAGGATCTTCCTGACCCAGGGATCGAACCCAGGTCTCCCGAATTGTAAGCAAGACGCTTTACCGTCTGAGCCACCAGGGAAGTCTGTCAATTTGGTCATATAACTCCTTAGAAGAGGGGAGTGTGTCTCCCCCGCAGCCTGCCCCCGATGGTGGGAAGCAGTTGGTGGACCTAGCAGGAGGCTGTTTGCAGGAAGAGGTGGCTAGGCCATCGGGAGGTGAACAGATGCTAAAGAAGTTTCACCAGATTGCCTAAAAGAGAAAGCGGCAGCCAGGTGGGTGGGCCAGCAGCTTCAGTAAAAATCCAAGATCTCAGTACCTATCCAAAGCAAATCAAGCCTCAGGGCTGGGCGGGGGGCTCCAGCCTGCATCCAGGACCTTCCCGCTGGATTAAATGAAACTTAAACCTGCTAACTAAACACCAGCACAAAAACATCAGCAGGAGCCATTCACCTGGCATCAATCATGACTGACAGTCCACTACAGGGAGGGAGCTCCAAGCGCTGGGGAACAAAGGCCAGGAGAGAAAGAAGGGAAAATTGTGAGAGGAAAGAAAATCTTCACCTCACAGGCTCGAGGAAAACCCAAAATGAAGGGAAACAGTTCCCGACAGGAAGGTGAACCCCAAATCAGGCTGAGGTTTTGTGGTGGACCTTGCACAGACCACCTTTGAATCTGATGCCAAGAAAGGCTCCACCCATGGGGACCTCCTGGCAGCAGGTGCTGGGCTCAATATCCCATTCATTCACTTGTTCCTTCCCCGCTTAGTCCATTCATTCATTCCACAGTGCATCCCAAGCGGAGCATACAGCGTGGCCAAGGCCACACCCCTGCTAAGAGAGGAGACAGAAGATGAGCGGGTGAGTGAGCACGTGGATACAGCGTTGAACATGGAGAGATGCTGTAGGAGAAACAGAACCAGCAAGGGGCCGAAGGCATGTCCAGCTCAGCAGATCAGAGGAGCCTCTCAAACAGCAGGTCCTGCAGCTAAGAACAGGGGCCAGGAGCATTGTCAAATAACCATGAACAACAGGGACTTGACTGTGTTTGGTTTGAAGCAAAACAGCACTCTGGTTCCAGGTAAGGGCTGGCATCCTGACCACTAAGTGCCCCCAACCCCTGAGTTTCCATGGGGAGAATCCCTGTGCAGGTTGGCCTATTGGCCTCCTACCTGCCCCTCAAATGTACCAGGTGGAGGTCTACCACAGTGCCTTTGCACCTGTCATTCCTGGTTCAGTATCTGCCTTCAGGAAAACTGATCCCAGGCACCACATATAGTGCTAACCAACTTTCACCTTTTGAGACTCAACCTAGAGGTTTCATCTTTCCAGAATCTTTCCTTGGTTTCCTGGGTCCCTACCCCTTCCCTCAAGATGCAGATTTGGGTCAAGAGTCTTAAATAGTCTCTCTTAACACATAGAAGACGCTCAATGAGGCTCCTTAAATTAAAATGCTACATCTCTAGATAACCAGTACATGCAAGAGGTGAAACCCAAAACCAACCCACATACTCCCAAGTGCTCCTGCAGACACCCTTCTCCAGCCCCCATCTGTCCCAGCCTCACCTCCTGAGGGGGACTGTCCCCTACCTTTGGAGGACATATTGATCAGTGCCCTCTGAGGGCAGTCCTATTGACAATTTGGCTCTTCTCAGAAAAGCACAGCAAAAACAATTTTTTGAATTTAGACTAGCCTCTGTTGCTCAATAATAGCTGTTTTTCCTGGAAATATCTTTTGGGGAGATGTTAATTATCAATAGAGATCTTTTCCCAAACACAGGGGTACGTAGGCCCAAGCACACACTGACCCATGAACTCTAACCTTTAAGGCTCAGGCCTTGAGTTTCAGTGTCTGGCCCTTTCCCTTGGGAATATCTGCTGGCAAAATGGCCTCCTCAAGTTCAAAAAGTACCCAAGCAAAGAACACTAAGTCACATCTCTACATTTCAAAGACAAAAGGACTTAAAATAGACCTTTATTGGTCTGAACTTGAAGTTATTTTACCTGCAAATAAGTCAGATTAATTTCTTGGCCTGAACCCAAAGTAAACAGACTTGTGTTCACTGCATTTTAAGGTAAACGTGTCTCTCACAAATCTGCACAAGTTCAGGGGTAGCAAAGAGCTGATAAGCCATTCAGGGGTGCATTAGTCATTTTCAGAAGGCATCTCTACCAGGAGCGTCATCTACCGAGCTGTGCAAGCACATCCCCCAGGAACTAAAACCATACAAACGGAGAGATCTACTTCCTGGAAACAAATCAGAGCGAGGTAAAAATATTCTGGATGAAAAAACGATTTTGTGATCTTTGGAGAAAGAAAGACGGCGTGATTGCTATTTTGTTCAAGACCGCTGGAAAGAGGGCTATGCTGAATGTTGAAGGAAATTCTGACCCCCAGGTGGGGAAGACAGCTGGAAAAGCCATTTGCCAAATCCTCTCAATGAGCAGTGACTTTATACAGGCTTTGCTTGTTGATGGAGAAGCAAGGCCAAGTCAACAGGAGCCTGAGAGTGGCCAGGTCTGCCATCTCCTGTGGCACAAGGCAGGAGACAAAAGAGATCCAGGTTCAATCCCGGGATCAGGAAGATCCCCTGGGATCCCACTCCAGGATTCTTGCCTGGAGAATCCCCATGGACAGAGGAGCCTGGTGGGCCACAGTCCATGGGGTCGCCAGGAGTCAGACACGACTGAAGCAACTTAGCGTGCACACATGCACGTGGCACAAGAAGGCATGAAATGTTCTGAGATGGGATGGATGGCCACTCTTAAATTTCTTTCCCTTGGGCTTCATGATGCTGCTTTGACACATCTCAAATGCAGGGTTGGAAATGGAGCTCACAGCCCCATTATCACACGCATCTGCACACAGTTACCAAGGTAATCTAAAGATAGAAGTGGGAGGGGTTGGGGAGGAGGGGAATGGAACACAGTCCCCACCTCTGTCATGTGCAGCCAGGTCCAGGCAGAGGCTGGAGGATGCAGTATATGCAAGTCCCAGGCAGGTGCTCGAGAACAGCTGTCTACTGCACAAAGAGCACCCGTGAAGGCCACGGCTCATTGTACAATTATATTTACTTTCATTGTCTTCTGGGTATCACTCACATGCTCCATTACTGCCCAGAAAACATTTCAGTTCATGTAAAAAAAAAAAAAGGGGGGGGGGTTGGTTTTTCATGTTCTCTTCATGGAGCAGCAAGAAGCTCTTTCAGAATCAAGGAAACCAGTAGTTTCCAGGTAAAGTTCTGAAAGCTCTGCCCCTAAAGTAGTTGTAATTTATAAACTACTGGGGAAATGAAATGAGAGGCTGATGAAATGAACTCTTCCCAACTGATTTCACATCTCAATTTGATCAATAAAGCATTTAACAAAATTTGAGTTTGGCATGGCAAAGGGAGATACTGAGCAAAACAGCAACAGAGATCTTCATGATACATACCACCAGACCCCAGCCTCACACCTTTAGCATAATCAAAATGGAATGACTCCCACTTTTATTTAATAGGGAAATTTAATGAACATAAAAATATGCCAAGTTTCCTGGAAGTCACATTGCAACTTACCTCTGCTGCTGCTGCTAAGTTGCTTCAGTCATGTCCAACTCTGTGCAACTCCATAGATGGCAGCCCACCCGGTTCCCCCATCCCTGGGATTCTCCAGGCAAGAACACTGGAGTGGGTTGCCATTTCCTTCTCCAATGCATGAAAGTGAAAAGTGAAGGTGAAGTCACTCAGTCATGTCTGACTCTTAGCGACCCCAGGGACTGCAGCCTACCAGGCTCCTCCGTCCATGGGACTTTCCAGGCAAGAGTACTGGAGTGCGGTACCATTGCCTTCTCCGAACTTACCTCTAAGAAACTACATTTTATTAGGCTTTGTCATTGCATCAAAAAAGAATATCCACAAAGATCTGTAAAGGCTCTTAAAACACTCCTTCCTTTCCCAACAATGATCTGTATAAGAACAGCTTTTCTTCACATACTGACACAGAAATAACATAACACAACAGAATGAATACAGAAACAGAAATGAGAAACCACGTGTCTTCATTAAGCCAGATGTTAAGGGGATATGCAAAAATGCAAAAAAAAAAAAAGCCACTGTTATCCTTAAATGTTTCTGTTTAGGAAAATATAGTCATTTTGGTTAAAAAAAATAGGTTTTTGGTGTTAACATTTCATGGGTTTATCAATTATTTTGAGATGATTAATAAATATTTTTATAGCTTGTGTTTCAAGCTCTAATAAAGCTCTAATGTGCTAAATATCACTATCAATAAATGTTGCCCATATAAACTAAAGCTCTTTGGGGTGTTCAGGAATTTTTAAAAATGTAAAGCAGCTCCAAGAGCAAAGTTTGAGAACAGTCGATATCTAAGTTCTTGTCCAACTTTTTATAAATAGAGTTGGCAATGCTGGTCTGCAAAGATCTTTCTGTCAGTTCCAATTACAGAAAAGTCAAGATCTTTAAGGAATCTGAGGAGTCCGGGAAGGGTTTCAACACCAGCCTGTTAGTCAAGTTCCAAGTTTAGTCCCTTGACTGAAAGCTCTTCCATGGTCTCAGCCAAGTCTGTCCAATGGGGCAGAGGCTTAGTCTTACTAACCCTTCTCCCAAGCAGCCCCTTTTCCTTTTAAGGAAGGAATCTCTATTCCTAGGTGATTGCATCAGGGAGGGCCACACACACTTCAGATCCCAAGGACACACTTCCTGTGAGGTCCATCTTTTCACACAGGTTTTCTCTAACTCTGCCTTCAGATAAGGGCAATTCCAAGAGCAGACACAAAGCAAGTCCCAGCCGCCGGCCCTATTCTGCAGGAACTAGTGAAGAAATGAAACTATGGAAGGATTTCCCTGTGAGAAACACTTTGCATCTCTGTGGATTCCTTGAGCTGATGAGCTGGAGCTGGAGGACGTGCTAGCAGGAGGCCCCATCGCCAGATCCTGCAGGGTCCACCCTATCTGTTTGTTCATATATACCAATATATGATACATATATACCTATATTTGAAAATATGTCCCCCAGAGGGATGTTTAATGAATATTAGTTTCTTTTCAGATCCTGATCTTCTTCCACCAAATTTTTCTTTTTCTTCTTCTGTCCTGGGTAGTCGTATAGACTTGAAGACCCATTGGCTGACGTGGTCACAGAGAAAAAAAGACAATGAAGGCTCCTACCTCTGAGTGAGGGCAGGTGACAGATGAATGGAGCTCCTGGGGATTGTGTGTAAAGGGATACACCTGCCGAAGGTGGTTAACAAGAGATGTATTTCTATACAGGGAACTGCCATAAATCAGAAAGAGATAAAAGCATTTAAAAACAACAAAGCAGGCCATATTTTTTGAGTAATTGAGCCCAGTTTTAGAAAACAAGAAATGTCTGTGTCTGTCCTTGTCTTTCAACCATTACTCTCTGTTTGGTTAAGCTATACAAACATCAGGACTCTGATGTAAAAGACTTTTCTTTTGTGCATTGCACATAAATGTCTTTAATCTTTTGAATTAGGAATTTATTGGTTGGGTCTTCCAGGGTAAATTCAGTGAAGTTCTGAAATGTTTTCCTCCAAAAAGAAAGAGAGGGAGGAGGCAGAGAAGGGTCAGGGAGGCTCAAACCTTAACCCTCACCCTCAAGAAAAATGTTTTACTGGCACAAGAGAGTAACGGAGAGTCCAGCTGGTCTTTAGCCAGCTGAAATCTGGGACCCAGAGGCATGTGCCTTGGGTCAGGCCAGGGTAAAGGGACTGCAGTGCAGGTGACCAGTTGCAAATGAAGGACTTTCCTTGGGATTTCAACAGAAATAAGCAAACAATCTCATGAGACAAGGGTTAAGCCTCACGGCTGTGCTCTGCCCATTGGCTTTGGTCCTTTCTTCTGACCCTTTCTACGATGCCTCGGTGAAGGCCACATCACAGTCTGGCAGTTCCCCATGGTTGGCCCATGACTTGGGGTTCAGCCAACTCCCCTCCCTTCCATGGGCTCCTGAGGACGGATAGGAGCCCCATGAGCAGCTGGGAGACAGAGTGAGCAGAGGCTGCTGTTTCTGTGTTCTTTTCTGTCCCCCTCCTGCCATGCCCACTCCCGGCCCGATCCCAACATCGGCCTTCCAGCCCCACGAAAAGATTTCATGTGGAATGAAGGTCTCTAGACGCAGTTGAACCCATTACAGGTTTGCTTGGCTGTTTTCACATGAGGGGTAAAGTTATAATGAAATTTAACTGAATTAAATTGAATGAAATTATAATACCTGAAAAGGTCTTTATCTTAATATTCAAGACTCTCAGAACTTGCATTTTTCTTCCCCCCTGGGAGTTTTCAAAACATAACTCTCTGTGAGATGTCACCTAAAGGACTGCTGGGAACTGGGTGTATGGGTTTGCCAGAGCTGCTGTAACAAACACCACAGACTGGGCAGCTTAAACAGTAGAAGTGCGAGGTCTCTCATTTTTGGTAGGCAAAACTGAGAAGTCTGAGATCAAGGTGTGGGCACAGTTACTTCCTTCCAAGTCTGTGAATTTGTTTGTCCTCCCTCCCAGCACCTGGTGGTTTGCTGGCCTTGTTTGGGGCTCCTTGGCTTGTCAATATATCACCCCCATCTCTGCCTTCCTGTTTACATGGCATTTCCCCTCCTGCCGTGATGGATTGGGTGGCCCATCTGCTCCAATGTGACCTCATCTTAGACTCAATGTACCTGCAATTACTCTATTTCCATCAAAAAATCACATTCTGAGGTTCAGGGTGTTGGAAATTCAAAGCATAAATGTGGTAGGAACCCAGTTCAATCCTTCAGCCCACGACATGTGGTGGGGAATCAGTGTGTGTGTGCTCAAACTCCCTCCCCACACAAGGGCAGACACAGGTTGATCATATAGTATGTTGTGATGGTGGATGACATGTTGGAGGAAAGTGGGGTGACCAGGTATCCTGGTTTGTCAAGACTGAGAGGGTTCCTGGGAGGTGGAACTTTTGGTCCTAAAAACCACAAAAGTCCAGGACAAACAAGGACGAGTTGATCACCCAAGGGAAATTGTAACAAAAACACCCACAGAAAATCATCAATTCATGCCAAGTTCACAATTCTATCAAACTGAGACTTTTGGCTGAAGAAAGATTCATAGGTTGTTAGGATTTGGAGTCATCTTAGGGATCTGTCTGAGGGGCTTGGAGGGGTGGAATGCCTGTCTGTAACCTCACCCCACATACACAGAACACTGCCCAAGCCTGACCTTAAGCAGCTTCTTAAGGAAACCAGTGGATGGAAATATTCAATCCTATTCCATAGGGTTGCAAAGAGTCGGGCATGACTAAAGTGACTTAGCATGCGTGTACATGCATGTAAAGAAAACCTTTTTTAGTTATACGGCAAGTGAAAGTGAAGTCGCTCGGTCGTGTCCGACTCGTTGTGATCTGGACTGTAGCCCACCAAGCTCCTCTGTCCCTGGGATTCTCCAGGCAAGAATACTGGAGTGGGCTGCCATTTCCTTCTCCAAGTTATATGGAGAGGGACATAAAAATCTATATAGCAACATTTAGAAAATTGTATCGAACATGTTAACAAATTGAATGTAGACAGTTATGGAAAGAGCTGTGTAGGGACAAACATGCCTCAAAGGTAAAGGGATTCCCAGGAGAAAACTATAGAGGCTGGTATAAATGTTGCATCAAGGGGAAAAAAGAAAGAGTGAGTTTATTCCAAGCTTGTTCAGAACACTGGATCTCATTTACCCTAGCTTGAACCCTACAGCCAGAAAACCTGGGTTTGAACCATCTGCAGTGACCTCTCTACCCTGAGGCTCAGACCCCAGGGCCCCTCCAGTACTGAGGATGGACGAGTGCAGACCCCCCCCCCCCCCCCACTGGCCTTGAACCACTCCCTCCCACTTCCATCCATGCTGTGCCTTCAGGGGTGACCAGAATTTTCCCAAAAGCTGAGCCTGTAACTCTAAGTCTTACAGCTTCAAATTATTTGGCAGGAGTATGGGGTGAGGACAGTTCAGTTCAGTCACTCAGTCGACTCTTTGTGACCCCATGGACTGCAGCAGGCCAGGCTTCCCTGTCCATCACCAACTCCCAGAGCTTGCTCTAACTCATGTCCATCACGTTGGTGATGCCACCCAACATCTCATCCTCTGTCGTCTCCTTCTCCCGCCTTCCATCTTTCCCAGCAAAAGGGTCTTTTCTAAGGAGTCGGTTCTTTGCATCAGGTGGCCAAAGTATTGGAGTTTCAGCTTCAGCATCAGTACTTCCAATGAATATTCAGGACTGATTTCCTTTAGGATGGACTGGTTCGATCTCCTCACTGTCCAACGGACTCTCAAGAGTCTTCTCCAACGCCACAGTTCAAAAGAACCAATTCTTTGGCACTCAGCTTTCTTTATGGTCCAAGTCTCACATCCATACATGACTACTGGAAAAACCATAGCTGTGACTAGATGGACCTTTGTTGGCTAAGTAATGTCTCTGCTTTTTAATATGCTGTCTAGGTTGGTCATAGCTTTCCTTCCAAGGAACAAGCGTGTTTTAATTTCATGGCTGCAGTTACCACCTGCAGTGATTTTGGAACCCAAGAAAATAAAGTCTGTTACTGTTTCCATTGTTTCTCCATCTACTTGCCATGAAGTGAAGGGACCAGATACCATGATCTTAGTTTTGGAAAAGGAGACAGAAGAGTAGGTGTCACTAGGCAGTGGCTACTGGGGGCCACCAGGACCCTGGAGAGGAACCTGGGGTCTGCGCCTCACAGCTCCCCTCCCAAAGCCTCACCCCCAGACCCTCTTCACTGTCAGCAGGGAGTCTCGGGGGCTTCCCAGCCAACAGATAAGGGAGAAAAGGCCAGGGTGGAGGCATGGGGAAGAGGAAACTACATAGCCCTGGGGAGACGAGGCCATTCTGGGTGCTGCTCCCCACGCCTGCAGCCCCCAGACGTAAGGATCTGGGGCCACCTTCTCATCCCTCCAGCTCCCCTCACTCCCTCCTCCCCTATACCCAGCATCACCCTCGCCCCCCAACCCACAGCCTGAGCCCTCAACTCCTGCCTGTCAGCTGGAGTTCTCCCCATGTGGGGCCCCTCACCTCTTGGCTCCCCTTTTGCCCCAGCCTCCTGGGTGCTGCATGTGGTATCCACCCTTCTCTGAGAAATCCTAGTACTTCTCAGATACCACCTCCTCCACAAAGCCTTCTGTGATCCCAGTCCTACCCCATGAACACACACACACTCCCCCACCATCACCACCACAAACAACCTCTGCACGCATGTACCAGGCCACACACCTCACACATCCCACACACATACAACACATAACACTACACACACACACACACACACACCTCATACCACCCTCCATCACACAGACACATAAACCCATTACATACCCTCACATACATATCCCACACATACAGTACACACACCACCCACCACACACACCCCACCAGCCACCTCCTGTTTCTTGTGGTATTTTGCTTAGAGGTCTGTGACTTTGTGACAGTTACTTCTCTGCCCTCCCAACTTTGCCTTACTCGGGCCTTGAGCAAGTTCTTTGCCACATTAAATTTTCTTCCCCCAAAACAAATCAGGGTCACATGCATGGTGGCCTCAGTGAACATGAGGTGAATTCAACCTGATACAATAGCACTGGAGTTAATCTAACAGGTTGGAGAAATGCAGGGTGGTGGGAACCCCAGGCCGCAGGGAAGGCAAGCTGGGCATGAGCTCCCCCTGAAGGACAGGGCACCCATGGGCCCACACCCCAACTTCAGGACTGCCACACAGGAAGTCCGTGTGGGTCTATGGACACTAAGGCCCCTCTGATGGCCACCTCCCTGGGTCTGAGGATGTGGGGCTCAGACATCAGGCCAGGGCTGGGCCTGGAGTTGAGGGGCTTTGTGCTTCAGCCTGCAAGTTAATAATGGATCATCAGGTGTGTTTATGTGGAAAAACCGTCACATGCTGCAAATGAGCCAGGTGCGTGGCATCTCCCTCATCGGGAATTCCACACACAGCTGGATGCACTCGCCAATTCACAATTCAGAATTAATTGGTTTTTAGGCCATGCATTTAGGTCAGATCAACCAGACACTCCATTTCCTGTGGTGAAAAGAAATTAAGTCAATTCCCACCCCCCACCCCCCCGCCGCCAGACCCCTGGCACTCATCTCGCAGGCCTGGCAAGCCGGCCCTCTGAAAGCAGGGAGGAAGCCAACCTTTAAAGGCATTCTCATTATCTCTCCGGGAGATGTCATTAAGTACTGTAAACATGTCCTGAATGAGTCCATGTCACAAAGACTGCAAAGTGTTTAGAGAATAAAAACCTATAAGCGCCCAAGTGAGATAAAACAAGGAGGGGGAGAAAAGGGGAGAGGAGATACTCAAAAAAAAAAAAAAAAGGAAAGAAAGACAAGTAAAAGAAAAGGACTTCTTGACCAACAGTTGAGGGAAATATGGGGATGAAAAGGTAAATTTGGTCTGAGGAGCTTTTACCTGGGGGTTGAGTTGGAGAAGCAGGGACAGAACCCACCTGGTCTAAGGGCTTGCTGTCCCTGGTCCCAGGCTCCTTGCAGACATCACCAATCGATCACATCGATGTTGCCCACTGAATCCACACCTGGTAGACATTGCTCATCAATCACATCCATCTTCCTTTCAAAATCCACTCTGGCAGACATTGCTACTCAATCACACCTATTTGCCCTCTGAATCCAGACCTGGTGGATATCACTAAATGACCACACCCATCTTTTTTTTTTTCTTCCCCCCTTTCAGCTTTCATGAGCTATATTTGATGGATGACCTAGTATAAGCTTAAGGTGTACAAAGTGTACAATTTGATTCATTTACAAATTGCAAAATGAGTCCAACTATAGGATTAGTTACCACCTCTATCCCATCACACAGTTACCACTTCTTTATCATGATAAGAACATTTCGGGGGGACTTCCCTGGTGGTCCAGTGGTTAAGAATCTGCCTTGCAATGCAGGGAAGGTGGGTTTGATCCCTAGTAGGGTAACTAAGACCCCTCATGCTGCAAACCAGCTAAGCCCACTTGCCACAGCTACTGAGCCCTCATGCTCCCTAGAGCTCTAGCCACAACTAGAGAGTCCAGAGTCCATGTGCCATGACACAAGATCCCACATGGCGCAACGAAGACTGACACAATCAAATAAAATAAATAATTTTTAAAAATTTCAGGTCTACTGTCTTAGCAACAGTCAAGTGATCACACCCATCTTGCCCTCTGAATTCACATCTGGCCTCAGGATTCTTGAAAAGAAAGGATTCTAATCAAACAGTCTGACCTTTCTGATTCTGTCTTTGAGGATCTGGGCTGTCTCTCTTTCCAGCCTATGAGTCTGCACTGTAAGGAGGAGCGTGATTAACTGAGATGAAATGAACACATCTCTTCATTTGTTATTTCACTTGGCTTGTAGTTTACAGTCAGGTTAGGGAAATAAGACACTTGAAGGTCTGCACTGATTTTCATCCCTGGGAGTGGACACCATGTGCTCACACAGGCCCGAAGACAGGGTCCAGGGTACATACTGCGTGGAATCAGAGGGTCAGGGTTTCCAGGGAGAAGTGACAAAACCAAGTTTCTCCTTTGGACTCTTCCCTCTGCCACCAGAAACGCTTCCCCCGCCCCTACAGACAGCAGGAAGTCCTGGAAGTTTACCTCTACCACCATCCCCCACCAGGCAGACCTCAGCCACCAGCAGGCTGTGTTAAAGCACAGCCACCTAGCTTGGGCTGGGGAACTTCTGGGGTGCACATTACGTCCCAGGGTCTTGGCAGGGAGGTTGGGGGCTCAGGCTGAAACCACCTTCTGCGCAACTTTGAAGTCACAGACCTGCTTGGCTTCCTCCCTTCTTGCCTCACTTCTTCCCTTCTTCAGCATCCTTGGGGACATGTTCTTAACACTTCATCACTTGACATGAATTCTCATCTTGGGCACAGAAAACACAGCAGATGATGAGCTCTTAGAGGGCACGGCACAGACCTCACCTGTGCTCTGTGGACCTCAGGTGGACCACACCGCTCCTACTCAGGTGGGCTTGACCTCTGCTCCCAGGGCATGTCTGGCCAGGTCTATACTGTGCAGTCAGGGGCTGAAACAGCTGGAACAGACCTGACAGGCTGCACACATAACCTCCCTTGGTTAGGACGGACATGGTTTGCCCCACAGGCAAAGAGCCAAGTGGAAACTTCCTATGGGGGGCCCCTAGAACGCTGTTGTCGCCACACTGGCTGCTGTGAAACCACTAAAGGCTATGCAAAACCTACCCAGGAGGAAGTATGATAAAAAACCACACAGGGTCACCTATCTCTGGCTGGGTGCTGTGCCTGTGATGCCCCGGGACCCTATCTAAGACTTCTCAGGACCTTCAAGTCTGATTTGACCTCTGCCTGCGTGGTCTTCTGCTTTTGAACTGTTGTGTTGGAAAAGACTTGAGAGTCCCTCAAACAGCAAGGAGATCCAACCAGTCCATCCTAAAGGAGATCAGTCCTGAATATTCATTGGAAGGCCTGATGCTGAAGCTGAAACTCTAAGGCTTTGGCCACCTGATGCGAAGAACTGACTCATTGGAAAAGACCCTTTTGCTGGGAAAGATTGAAGGCAGGAGAAGGGGACAACAGAGGATGAGATGGTTGGATGGCATCACCAACTCAATGGACATGAGTTAGAGCAAGCTCCTGGAATTGGTGATGGACAGGGAGGCCTGGCATGCTGCAGTCCACAGGGTTGCAGAGCCAGACATGACTGAGCAAATGAACTGAACTGCCTGGTCTGGTCGTACCACAGTGCTCCTGCCCTTCGGTTACCATCACAGCCAGCGGAGGCAAAAAAACCAGAAAACCATCACAGCCAGCGGAGGCAAAAAAACCAGAAAACCATCACAGCCAGTGGAGGCAAGAAAACCAAGAAAACCATCACAGCCAGCCATTGCAAGAAAACCCTGTCTTTTCCATCTTAGCCAGTCATCTGGTGCCCTGTGCGGTGTTTTTCTCAGAGTTGAAATCTGAATTCTGAGTTGAAAGGTCCTGTGTATGAAGGAAAGAGGAGCTTGTAGAGCTGGTCCCTTCCCACTGGCCAGTCCTCGGATATTGGACCAGGGCATCTCAGTACCGCAAGATGGTCACGACCGTTATCCCATGTCTGCTTTGTAAAACCGCAGGTTACATGCAATGATAGCATATTCTAAGGCCAGGGAGGTGAATCTTGCTTTCCACCTGAAACAGAGCTGTCAGATTCTGAGCTGGCATCCTCTACCTGTACTCTGTTGTCTGGAACTCCGAAAACTGAATGCTTTTTTTTTTTTTTCCTTTGCAGGAAGTATGTGTGACTCTGGCCAGATTCGGAAAAGAGTGTAGATTCATTTTCCACAGCTGCTGTGACAAATGACCATCCACTAAGTGACTTAAAGGACAAACTTCTCTTTTGATGTGTCTGTAGGTGAATGGTCCAACCAACGTTGGTCACACAGGGCCAAAGTCAAGAAGTGGACAGCGTTGTCCTCCCTTCTGGAGGCTAGGCAGGGGTGGGGGTGGGTTGGGGGATATTTCCTCAGCAGACTCACTCTCTCAACTGTTCTGCCATGGCTGGCGGCCTCTTTGTCCTTCATCAAAGCCACAGCAGAGGGGTGGGGGGCTTGAGGCCTTCCTCTGTGCCCGTCTTCTTCTTTCACATCCACCTCTGAGCACTCCTTGTCTGTCTCCTGCTTCCACTTTTAAGACTCTGGTGATTATACTGGGGTGGTGGGGCGAAGGGGTGGTCCCACAATACTGTGTTCCAGAAAACTGTCCAAAAAGTGTGTCATGAGATGTCATGGGTGTTCACTGGTCAATACTTCATCAATACTCACTCATTAGGTGTTAGTGAGCATCTCTGCTCTGCTGGTCAGTGTGCTGAGATGGTGAGTACGTGCTAAGTCGCTTTAGTCATGTCATACTGTTTGGGACCCCACGGACTGCAGCCCACCAGGCTCCTCTGTCCATGGGATTCTCCAGGCAGGAATACTGGAGTGGGGTGCCATTTGAGACCCAATCATAAAAAAAAAAAAGTGAGAGTGACAACCATCCTGATTTGCTCAAGACGGGTTTCCCAAGACACAGGACTTCCATTGCTGAGGCTGGAACAAGGCAAACTGGGATTCTTGGTCACCCCAGGCGTGGTCTCTGCCATGAGGACTTTATAATCCTAGAGGGCCATGAACAAAGGGCAGCAAAGTTGACTTTGCTAGTTGCTGTACGTACTTTGAGACAAAGAGGAAAGGAACTGAGACAGAGATGGACAAAACAGTAGTCCCCCTTCTCTCGGGAGACCCCCTTTTGGGTAACACTGACCACACTCAAATTCAGGCTCAGCCCTACACATGCTGCTTTTTAAAATTTATTTTTAATTGAAGGATAATTGCTTTACGATATTGTGTTGGTTTCTGCCTTACATCAGCATGAATCAGCCATAAGTATGCATATGTCCCCTACCTCTTGAACCTCCCTCCCGTCTCCCACCCCTTCCTATCCCTCTAGGTTGTTACAGAGCCCCGATTTGAGATCCCTGAATCATAGAGCAAATTCCCATTGGCAATCTATTTTACATATGGTAGTGTGTATGTTTCCATGCTACTGTTCACATCTCACAACAGGCACATGAAATGAGGACAGTTATTGCCTACAGTTTACAGGGGAGGCGACAGAAAAAAGAACTCACTGGCCTAACATCATACAACCACTGTTTTAGGTCAAGTTCCCCAGAAACCGGTGTCCACTTCAGCCTTTAAGTAGTAAAGTGGAAGGTGGATCCAACCTCGCAAGTCCCAAAGCAGGGTTACTAAATCTCTCTCCCATTCTGTCTGCTTTCACATTCTTACAAATTTTCCTAAAACATAAGATTCACCTTTTACTTTTGAGAATTTTCCTTCTGCAAGAATACTCTTTATTCACTGGGACTAGGGTCACACAAATATTAAAGCTCAAAGTGTGCTTCCATTGGAATGGACAGACAGGCGAGCATTGAGGCATGTTGGTCATTTGCTCTTGTTTCCTTCTGACACTCGCAAATAACAGAGATCTACTTAGTATGTCACTGATAAGATGATGAAGATTCAGTGAAACTCTCTGGATCTCAGAGGTTTCTCTAATGGCTTTGAGGTGTCATAACCCATCATGGAATTCACACAGACACACACACACACACACACACACACACACACACACACACAGGTCGTAATTATACCAGCGCCTTTGTGTGAATGGGAAACTAGGAGGCAGTGTTGTGTCTTTTCAGAATTATCCTAGGAGTGGTAACTCCTAATTTCAAACATCAGAAGGCCTCCTTATTCACTGCAAATGTGATGTTTTAGTGTGACCTTGGCTCCTTACTATCTCAGAGAACAGATTCTTTATGGGCTCCAGATGGAAAGTGGAAAGTTAACAACCCCTGGTAGACAAAACCCATATGTTTTCCACGCACTACAGGGATGCACTTTGTTCAAAGTGTCATTTATGTAGAGTGAAATTAACACATAAATGATGATAGATTGCTATTTCCAAACTGTATTTTAGATGTAGCAAAAAAAAAAAAAAAAAAAGGATTTAGTAATGCAGAAAACCTGGGTTTGACCCCTGGATTGGGAAGATCCCTTGGAGAAGAGAATGGCTACCCACTCTGGTATTCTTGCCTGGAGAATTCCATGGACAGAGGAGGCTGGTGGGCTATAGTCTGTGGGGTCACAAAGAGTCCGACACGACTGAGCAACTAACACTTTTACTTTTAAATAGACATTTAAAAGTCTGAAAGAAGAAATAGGTCTTCCAAATGATAAATAGGAATCACCAATCTCTCTTGTAATTGTCTGTGTGTGTGTACATGTGTCCTATGTATGTCTGGGGGGAAGCCATTCTCATGCCCCCAAATAAACACAAACAATCTTTATTCAAAAATTATTTATGTATTTGTATTACTTAGGTAACATTGGACTACAAGTAACAGGGATAGAAACAAGAAACATTCATTTCTCTCAGATGTAAAATCTAGATTCTATTCCATAAAATCCTTGCAGCCCTTTGTAGCACAAGTTTACTGTGTCTAAGCTTCAGCCTTGGTCTTCAGAGCAATACTACATCCATTTCCAGGCAGGAAGAGTCCACACAACAAGGCTGTTTTATCTTATTGGTCTGACCTTGGTCACATGGAAACACCCAGCCCCAGGGGAAACTGGGAAATGTGGTCTTTTACATGAGTAGCCAAGCACCTTGCTAAAAACTGGAGTATGTGACTGTGAACAACAGGTGAATGGATGTCAAGGAATCAGAACAACCCTGACAAAAGCATCTAGGATAATGTCTAAAGATGTCAATATGGCTAATTTCAATAAGGATTAGTCTTGTTTCTTCTCAAATCAGAGGGAAATTATTCTAACCCTTGGCTTGCCGATTCCTGGGCAAACTAAAACCTGAGGTCAACTCTAATTGTAATGTTTCATGAAGATTTTCTGGAGCATGAAAAATCAATCTGGCAGCACCAGCTCCCTTTATCAGGACCAGATTCTATAATGCATCTTTCTTTAATTAAAAAAATTCTTTATCAGAATGTATACTCACTTTCTCTTCTTGGGTGCCCCACATCCAATGACTTATCCATGTGGGAGCATAAAGACCTTGTCTCCTTACTTACTCAAGGTCAGCGCTGAAGGGTCATCCACCTTCAGAGCTCCCAGGGGTCAGATGAAGCTTTCTGGAGACTTCATTTCAGCTCAAGACTATGCTGACCACCCCTCATACTCTTCCTCCTCCAAGAGCACTTTGCAATAAACCTGCGCATAGACCTCTATCTCTGAGGCCATTTCCCAGGGAGAAGAACCAGCCAAGTGGCCATACTGGGTCACTCTCTTGTGACATCCCTTACACTTGTCAACTGTCTCCATATAGTGTCTCCACACACCATGCCAGTCAGGGAGCACCTCTGCTTTCTGCTGAAGGCTGGCTCCACTCAGCTCGCCTCTCTCATGCTAAGGATCCCTCCAGATCCTTCCTTATTTGTGAGTAGACACCTTTTGGAGGATCATAATCTTTAGGGACATTATGCCATCACAAACTATGGAAGAGAATGGGAATCCAGCTACCTGAGTTCCCTCTCTGCTCTGCCAGCTAGGGTGAAGCTGGTTGAGTAGATTTCCTCCTCTCTAATTTGAGGATAACAACCTTGCCTTAGAGGGCTATGGATGAAATAAGCTAATATGGTTTCAATCAAAAGTTCTTTTTTAAAATTTTGGTCACATCGTGCAGCTTGAGGGATCTTAGTTCCCTGACCAGGGACTGAACCTGTGGCCAAGGCAGTGGAAGTGCCAAGTCCTAACCATTGGACTGCCGGGGAATTCCCTGACTTTTCAATGTCGTCCTACTCACTTCTTGTATACCCTAGGCTAAGGTAGAATTCACTTGCGGGAATGGCCAAGGGCATGCATTGGGTTTCTTATTGAACCTTGCAAAGTCCAAAAGCTCCTCAAAAGGGATATTCATTTTTCTGGTGGTGCCAGCCTTCCCCTGTGTCGATAGTCACTCTACTTCGAGTTTCGGTCTGTGCTCATTTAGTTTTCGACTTTGTGTGGCTGCCATGTGCTGGATCTTCCCCCCACCCACCTGCCCAATCTTTCCCTCTGGTCGTAAACATTCTCAGCTCAGTGAAACACAGAAATTTCACGTGCTCACTCTCAGAATATGAGACCCAACCACTGATACAAAGTCTGCTCTTGCCGATAACCTGAAAACAGTGGGTCACAGCAGTGGTTCTCAAAGTATGGGTCCCTTAGCCAGCAGCATCATCAGCCACAAACTTGTCCAAAATGTGAATTCATGGCCCCAAAACATATTTACTGAATCAGATTCTCTGAGGGCAGAACTAAACAATCTGTACTATAACCAGCTCTCTAGAGGGGTCCTGTAAAGTTTGAGAGTCAAGGTTAAGAGGGGCCCCAAAAGATATAGACAGGTGAGCTTTCCTGGAGAAACCTATAGCAGCCTTCAATCCTTCCCCTCAAATGCATGTGAGTGTTTGGGTACTTACCTTAACCCAAACAGGTTTTCCAATATTAGTGTTAACAACCTTTGGGAAAACAAATTCATTCATGAAATTTTTAGAGCAAATGAATACTAGATCTGGAAAATCTTTTCCTACCTGTCCTCAGCACTCCAGCAGCAAAAAGAAAGAAAGAAAGAAAGAAATGGTTGTTAAACTTCTAAGCCACCTGACCTGGAAAAGACTCCAGCTGCTGACGGTGGATCTGACCACACTGCAGGCAATAAACGGCTGGCTAACCTGTCTTTATTTGCTTTCTGCTCAAGATAAACATTTATCACTGGGCGTATTGACTAACACCATATCACTTCCCACCTTACACTTTCACAAAGGGAGCAGGCTCCCCTTGGGAACTCAAACCTTTGTGGGGCTCAAGAGACCCCCAAGTACTGCTGTGGTTATGAGGCACCGTGGGATTCAGCAGGGTGTGGGGTCCCCTCTGCCAAGGAGAGGTTACAGTCGCTGGGCTCCAGAGCAGGGTTGATGAGGAGCAGGTGCTCTGCCCAGGGGAGCCAATCAGGGAGTAAGATGGTTGCTACCCAGTGAGATGTGGGGGCCACAGGAGGCCGGCTGAGGTTCTAGAAAGTGGCATTGCCCAAGCACAGGTCTCTACTCCAAACGCCTGCATTATTCTTGCCCTGGGAAATAAGTTGCAAATAAACCTTCTGTTTATTGAGGTTTTGCTTTTTTTTTTTTTTTCCAATTTTTGCCAATGATGGGAAGTCAGGGCTAGGGAAAAACCAGCCATATTGGCTTGATTCGGAAGTTACAAAAAGCATATTAAAGATTCATTACAGTCCGTGAAAGTTTTCATCTTTGAGGCTGCCTCTTTTCTGATATAGACGTCAAGGAAGGGTATAAATGAGAAATAGATGGGTAAATAGGTATTTATTCACAACCAGCTCCTTCTCTGATTTTTTGTTTGATTGGTAGCTATGAATTCCTGTAGCTATGAATGTGATTTTTGAGTCTATACAACTGGGAGATTGTATTATATTTTAAAACCATGCATCTTGAGAGAAGTAGTTTTTAAATTAAACATAGCTTAAAGGGGTCCATACATAAGGACTAACCCAACCTACTATTTTCCAAACAAATTGTTGTGACGTTAAATTTAACATTTTCTTATTTGCCGTCTATTTTCATTCTGGAGAGAACCTTGACTGTCTGCTTCAGGGGAGCTGATGTGGAATGCTGGCTTTGAGGCTACACCTCTGAGTCTGGGGACAGCCCATGGTGACACTGAGATCACTGGCTGCAGTTGTTTCTTCATGTTTTTCTGTATATATTTTCTGGCTTAAAAATTTTAAAGTCATCCTTTGAAAAAGAAAAACTGAGCAAAAGCAATCTTTTCCAGTCTTTGATTTTGAGATATTATAGAATCATGTACAGTTGTAAGAAATGATACAAAGAGAGTCCGTGTATATTTTAGCCAAAGGTAATGCTGAAGGCAAGTTTGGGGGGTATCTCCCAAAGAAGAGAGGGCTCTCCTGGTGGCTCAGTGGTAAAAGAATACAAGAAAGGCAAGTTGCAACCCTGGGTCAGAAAGATCCCCTGGGAGATGGAAATGACAACCCACTCTGATATTCTTGCCTGGAAAATTCCATGGACAGAGGACACTGGTGGGCTACAGTCCATGGATTCACAAGAGTTGGACACCACTTAGTGATTAAACCATTACCAATATCCTGTAAAATTATAAGCTATTGCAACAGGATATTGACCTGGTGGAGTCAGGATGTAAAACATTTTCATCACCATGAGAATTCCTCAAGTTGTACTTTTCCAAACCCTCATCTTTCCCATCCCAGCTTCTCCACCGCTGGGAACCACAAATCTACTCTTCACCTCTATAATTTTTTCATGTCAAGAATGTTATGTAGGGCTTCCCTGGTGGCATAGTGGTAAAGAATCTGCCTGCCAATGCAGGGGACACAGGGTTGATCCCTGATCCAGGAAGATCCCATGTGCCACAGGGGAGCTAAGCCCATGCAGCACAAGTACTGAGCCGGTGCTCTACAGCCTGGGAGTCACAACTGCTAAAGCCTGCACGCTCTAGAGCCCATGATCCACAAGAGAAGCCAGCGCAGTGAGAAGCCTGTGCACTACAGCTAAAGGGTAGCCCCTGCTCGCCGCACCTAGAGAAAAGTCCGAGCAGCTGCGAAGACCCAGCACAGCCAACATTAAATAAAGAAACTTAAAAAAGAATATTACATAATTGGTATCACACAGTACGCAGTCTTTGGAGGTTGACTTTTTCCTTCAGCGTAATTCTCTAAAATGTATGCAGAGCATTGCATGTATCCATATCTTCCTCCTTTTCATTGCTGTGTAGTCTGTCATGGTACAAACGTACCTTCTTTTATTTAACACTTCACTTATTGCAGGACATCTGGGTTGGTTTTAGACTGTTGTAAATAAAACTGTCATAGATATTTGTGCACAGATTTTTGTGAGAGCATGTCTTCATTCCTCTGAGATAGATGTATAGGAATACTATTTCTGAGTCACATGACAATAGCATACTCAGCTTTCAGAGAAACTGCTGAATGGTTTTCCAGAGTGACTGTAGCTTATCATCTTTGTACCAGAAATCTAAAAGTGATTCAGGTTCTCTATCCTTGTCATTATTTGGTATCATCACTATTTCACATTGTGGCTTTAATTTGCATTTCTCTAATGACTGCTGATTTCCCTAATTCCTAATTGATTTCCATGTGCTTATTTGCAATCTATGTAACTTCTTCTGTCTTCTGTGAAATGTCTCTTCATGCCCATTTTTAATGGGATGGCTTGTTTTTTTACTGTTGAGAGTTGAGAGTGTTTTACATACTCTATAATACTAGTCCTCTTTGGGTAAGTGGCTTGCAAGTATTTTCTCCAGGCTATAGTCTTATATCATCCTCTTAAAGGAAACTTTCATGCAGTTTTGAATTCTGGCAAAGTCCTATTTATAAATTTTCTCTTTTATGGATCATACTTTTGATGTCAAGTCCAAGAAGTCATTGCCTCATGCTAAATCCCTAAGATTTTATCTTACATTTTCTTCTAAAAGTTTTATGTTTTACATGTACATTTAAGCCCATAATCCATTTTGAGTTAATTTTTCTCTAAGTTTTGAGACTCAGGTCAAGGTTCATATGTTACCTATGGATGTTCAGTTACTTTAGTATAATTTGTTGAAATGGTTCTCTTTCCTCTATCGGATGATTTTGCAGCTTTGTCCAAACTCTTTGGGGCATATTTCTGTGGGTTTATGTCATATTCTTTATTCTGTTCTATTGATCTTTGTATCTATCCTTCTGCTAATTCCTCAGTGTCTGGATTATTGTAGCTACAAATAAGTCTTGACATATGATAAACTGATGTCTCTGTCCTTCTTTTCCAAAGTTGTTTAAACTATTTCAATTGCTTTGCCTTTTCATATACATTTTAAAATAATGTTGCTTATAGATATAAAAATCCTTACTGAAATTTTGGTAGGAATTTCATTAAACCTCTAAGTGAATTTGGGGAGAATTAATATCTTCACCATTTTGGTCTTCCAATTCATGAACACAATATGTATTCTCCATTTATTTATATCTTATTGGCTTTTTAAATCAGTATTATGCAGTTGCCAGCATAGGAGTCCTGTATATACTTTGTTAGATTTATGCCTAAGAATTTCTCTATTTTTGGATAATGATGAGTGATATTATATTTTAACTTTGGTATTCAGATGTTCATTGCTGTTATAGAGAAATACAATAAACTTTTGTGCATTTATCTTCATCCTGCAACTTGCTGAATTGACTTGTACGTTCTAGGAGAATTTCTGTAAATTCCTTGGGATTTTCTATGTACCAATAGATAAATCATGTTGTCTGCAAATAGAGACAGTTTTATTTCTTCCTTTCTGATCCATATGCCTTTTGTTTACTTTTCTTGGCTTATTGTGCATGCTAGAAGTTTCAGCACTAGGTTGAATAAGTGCAGTTAAAGTGAGCATTCATATCTTATTCTCAATCTTAGGGGAAAGTTTTCAGTTTTAGTATTAAATATAATGATAGGTATAGATTTCTGTAAATGGTCTTTATCAAGTTGAAGACATGCTATCTACCCCTTTTTTTCTGTGAGTTTTTACGTGAATGAGTACTGAATTTTGTTAAGAACATTTTCTGTGTATATTTATATGGTCATGTGATTTTTCTCCAACGATCTGCTACTGTGGCAAATTACATTGATTTTCAAACCTTGAACCAGCCTTGCATTTCTAGAATAAATCCCTTTTGGTTATGGAATACAATTCTTTCTGTGTTTCACTATATTCTCTTTGCTAATATTTTGTTAAGAATTTTTGGTCTATATTTATTAAGGATACTGGCTTGTAGTTTTCTTTCTGAAATGTCTTTGTCTGGTCTTGGTATCATAAAATGAATAAGGGAATATGTTTCTTCTCTTCTGTTTTCCAGGTGAGATTAAGTAGAACTGATATTAATTTTTCTTTATATATTTGGTAACATTCTCCAGTGAAACTATCTTGGACTGGAGATTTTTTTGAATGGGAGAGTTATTAGATTACAAATTCAGTTTCCTTCATAGTTATAGGGCTTTTCAAATTATTATAAATTGAATGAATCGTGGTAGTTTGTGTTTTTCAAGAAATTTGTTCATTTGGTTTAATCTGTCAAATTTGTGTGTTGTTTTTAGCATTTCCTTATTATTCTTCTGTTGCCTGCATGATCTATAGTGATATTGCCTGTTTCATTCCTGATATTAGTGATTTATGTTCTTTTTCCTTTATCAGTATTGCTAGAATTTATCAGTTTTATTATCTTTTCAAAGAACACACTTTTTTCATTGGTTTTCTCTGTTTTCTGCTTTCAGTTTCATTGATTTATCTTCATTATGTCTTTCTTTTGTTTGCATTGAATTTATTTTCTCTAAGTCCTTGAGGTAAAAGCTTATTTTATTGCTTCGAGACTAACTCTTTTCTAATGTGCACACTTAATGCTATAAATTTCCCTCTCAGAACTGCATTAGCTGTGTACCATGCATATTGATACATTGTATTTCCTTTTTTATTCAATTCACTCTTTATGACTTGAGAATTCTTCTTTCAATACATTTCTGTTTGTATGAAAGTGAAAGTGAAGTCGCTCAGTTGTGTCTGACTCTTTAGTGACCCCATGGACTGTAGCCTGCCAGGCTCCTCTGGCCACGGGACTATCCAGGCAAGAACACTGGAGTGGGTTGCCATTTCCTTCTCCATGGGATCTTCCCAACCCAGGGGTTGAATCTAGGTCTCTTGTATTGCAGGCAGACTCTTTACCATCTGAACTACCAGGAAATCTCTCTGTATAAGATATCAATTTTTATACAATTTTTGAGATTTGTTTCGTGTCACAGAATATTGTTAAAATTAGCATATGTCTCATGAGCAGTTGAAAATAATGTGTCTCCTGCTGTTAATTGGTAGAGGGTTCTCTAAATGTCGAAGTTGTCCCATGGATTGATAGTGCGGTTCAGTCTCTCTTTTTTTCTTGATCAGTCTAGCTGAAGGTTTGTTGATCATTACACAGCACCAACTTTGGATTTTGTTTCTTTCCTCTACTGTTTCTCTATTTCACTTATCTTCACTGTAACAATAATTGCTGTCTTCTTTCTGATTGCTTTTGACCTAGTTTCCTATCCTGTAAGTTATTGATTTGAAATCTTTCTCCTTTTACAACATAGAAAAACACTGACAATTTTCAATTTTGGCAAATATTTTAAGGGGAATAAAAAGGATTATGTACAGATAGATTTCCGACTTTGACCAGAGATTTCATATGTCCCTTATAGCCTGGTTTCTCTAAATATGCTGGTCAAGAGTCCATTTTAACTGCTGAAGTAAGAAATAAATCATGTCCCTGCTTTTTAAAATGAATTATAAGTTTGAATAAAATTAGAGCAGTGAGAAGGGAAAGTTCCATTTCTGTGGAACACTCCTGAACTTGGCCCTCTGAACGTGGCCTCCCTCAAGGAGGGACATTTCCTGAATGTGGGTGCCATCCTACCCAGTCTAGGATTTATGTTCTGTTCCACATCACCCATGTTTGTCTTGTCCTTTCCTTCCCTTCCTGATCCTCCATTGTTTACTTGTTCACAGGAACATTCATTCATTCCTAAGTTCACTCACTTAGTCACGGAACCAAACTTACAAAGCGCCTCTGCAAGCAGGTCCTAGGGATTGAGGACACATGAAACAACCTGAATCTTGAAATTGAGAAGCTCATGGTCCATGAGGATCCCACATGTTCCCTTGTCAGGAACCACCCAGGAGCAGAAACATCCCACCCTTAACAGTCTACTTATTCCTCAGCCACAGGTTCATATGCTTAAGGTTGCTGGACTACAGAACATAACAATAAGGGTCTTTTATTTTATATATATATATGTGTGTGTGTGTGTGTGTGTGTGTGTATATATATATAATTTTTTTTTTTTTTTGCCACACCATGCAGCATGGGGAACTTATGCAACCACAGGTTGAATCCTCACCCTCCACAGTGGAAGCATGGAATCTTAGTCACTGGACTACAAGGGAAGTCCTAAGAGTCATTTATTTAAAAAAAAAAAAAGAACCAAAGGATGTCTATTGAAGTGAATATAGAATTCTTCAGAACAGTCACCTGGAAAGGCTAAACTCTGTTGGTGTTTACAATGGTTTAGGAATTTGCAGCACACCCATCAGTACCTTGGCTCTCTCCCAGGGGTCACCTGCCAAAGGATCTAAGCATGCAGGAGGCTTCACCCTCCCTCTACCTGAAGGAATTCTCTGGTGTACTTGGGGCAGGCTGGACACGTGGAGGTGCCAACACCGTAGAAGCTGTCACTAGTTGAACAGAGCAGGGCAGGGTGGGTCTACATCCAGCTTCTCCCCCTTGGAAGGAGAAGGGGGAGGCATGTTCTACACAATCTCAGGAACTCCCCAGTTGATCTGAACCCTAAATTTGCAAATATTTGAAAACACAACTGCTTCGTATTTTAGAATATTTATACACTTATCCATGCCTTATTATGAACTAGAAGGATATCCTGGTGAGCCCTCAGGGACTGGGTCACTGAGGTGGCAGGAAGAATAACTGTATCTTTTGGGGGCAACTTGATTGTCTGGATTTCAGTCTCAATTCTGTAACTAGCTGTGTGATCTTGGGAAAATTATTTAGTCTCTTTGTAAAGTGGGGCTAATGACAGAACAGACTGTAGGGTTTACTGGGGGCAAACACATGACAAGTGCATAAAATAGTGTTTGAGGCACGGTAGCACATTCTAGAGGTGTTATCATTATTATCATTGTTCCTATGCCTTTTTTTTTGTCATTTTGAAATTTGCGCCATATTTATGTATGAAAAAAAATATGTAACTTGAAAATTTCCGTAGACAAAAGTACTTCCGAGTAGTTTTCTGACAAAAATCAATCAGAAATTTTTATTTGCATTTGATCTGTGCATGCTAGAGGATACCTTATCTGTACCTTTAACTTCATAAAGAATTTAAAAATGCCATGATCTTTAAATAACATAAAGAGAGGAAAAGCCTTTGGGAATAGGCCAATAGCTGGTTTTTCCATTCGGCTGCCATAAGAATCCGCCTCTGTGCCAGTTTTACAAAGTGCTCCTTATAGTCATTTATTTCTGGTTTGACGACTGGAAGGTTTTTGTTTGACTATGATTCCTGGGTCCTGAGTAATTTAGGCAACGGTGATATCAACTGCATGCAAGCCTTTGCGAGGGAAAACCAATTATTTATCAGCTGAAAAAAAGGTGAACCATTTCCTAAAATTGTTTGCTGACTGTGAAACCCACACTGGGTGCTTGCACCAAGTGGGGACCTGCAACCCTATCATTCTCTGAAAAAAAAAAAAAAAATTAAGTTTAGGAACAATGCAGAAGTATACAGAATAAACACCCCCCCTGACTCCCAATAAACACCACCAACAAATGACAGTAGCCTGGTGGGGCCATGCAGGGACTATAGGCTGCTCCCATTCATTCTGTGGAAAGTAGCACCCCACACCCCACCCCACCCCACCCCACACCCTAGCACGGCAGCTGTGTTTGAGCTGGCATTCACCAACTCTGAACAGCATTCAAGTAGAAAAACCTCACATGGCTTTTTTTTTCTCCCCTTAACTAGGAATCCAGCAGAGTGCTATATTGAAATATCAAACACTGGTAATCGTTTTAGCGGTACTGTTAGTTTGGATAAAATGTCTTTCCTATGGTAGCTAATTGCTTAAATATCTGCAAACTGATATCCTCTTTGTAGACATTTGTGCTGTCCTCTTTTTATAACTTTATTTCATTTTCTGTTCATTTCTGATGTTGACTCAAAGGGCCTTTATCACCTTGTGCTGATAATCTGTGCTTTATGGCCGCTAGTGTGATTGCGAGCAGTTGAAGCCGCATGCAAAAATACACACATATAAATATTTGAACAGGAAAAAGAAAGTCTGATGTAGGCCAAGGAAGAAATGCATGCATTTCAACAAATAATGCCACTAGAAGGAACTTGACTCTAAACCAGGACCAGGCAAGGTCACCCTGTCCTTGTACCACCTGTCCAGTGGTTACAAGTGCCAGGGTCGATTCCAAAGAGCCGGGTCACTCCAGGTCCCGCGACCCAGGGTGCCCAGCCAGAGGCCACGCTGGCGGCCCTAGGACATCACTGTGGTGCCCTCTCTTGGGTCAGGATCACTCACGTCATTCCCTCTATGCAGAGCAAGTTCACTCTTACAGGGAGTTAAAGACCTGGGAGGTTGGAACGAGTTTCTCGGGCCATGCATCTGGCGCCAAACCTTACGGGGGTTCAAAGGACATGTTGCATTGTGGCTGCCTTGCCCATTTTTGCGAGGGGAACTTCCCTGGTTTTTCATGCTTCTGAGCTGAAAATGAGCGCAAAGTGGCATTCGACTTCGAGAGGAAGAGCACCCAGGAAGCAAACGTGCAAGCAAACAGAGCAGCTCGTTGGGCAGCATAGCTGCCGCTGGCCGCCGTTGTCCCTGACAGCCGGGCGACACGCCACCACCTGTGTTTGCACACCAGCTTTCCCCGATCTGCGAGAAAATGGCCCGGCCGGTCACATGGCAGCCAGATCGGCCGGCACCATGGGAATACAAAAGCGGAGCTTTTAGCAGAGTTAATCATTAATGCGCCTCTCTTTGTCCAGCCCGGAGTGCTGACAGCGCTTTGATAGCCGTGTTTGCCATGGGGGGGCTGGGTCGCAGCCAGGTACTAAAGAGCCCAGCTCCCCTTGCCGTGCCCGCAGGCTTGAGACCAACCTGCACGCTGCCCTCCACCCCAACCCCCCAGCGCACCCTTTGGGCTGGTTCCTGGACACCCACCACGAGGCCCATGGGAGCCCCAGGGTTGGGAGAGGCCTGATTAGGAAAGACCGTGATCCTCCCCACCCCACGAGTCATCTCTCCCCTCAACCAGAAAAACACACGCACAAAACTAAACTGAGGATGTTTTTCATTTGCTTTAATGTTGGCCAGGGGTGGCCTATTTTGGTATAACGGCAAGGGGCATGATAGTCCCAAAACTTAGCTTAAAGACTCACCTGCAAGTATATTCTGGTATTTCCATCGCAGCAACTAAAATACAAGTGTCCTTGACAATTTTTTTTAAATGGAAAATCCCATCTTAACAACCGTGAACGTAAGTAGCTTGTATATCAAAGGACTGGACTGGAGTTAGGGTAAATGCAAACCAGGTTAAGACCCCCTGGCTACCTGTTTTTTCCTGACTCTGTGAAGCTGCCCCGTCCCAGGTATAGAAATATCCAAACTTCTCCAGATGCCTGCTTTTGCCTTCAGCTTGCCGAGAATGTCCTTTGGATTCATGCGGTCAAGTCACTTTGCCAACCCCCTTGAAAACATGATATAAACCATGAATATCCCATTGTCCTTTAAGAACAATTGAAAACAAGCAAATCAAAAGTCCATCTTTGAAGTTTGGCTTACAAAGGAGCAGAGATTTTTTAAGGTTGGGGCCATTGAAAAGCAGAACTTTTTTCAAGGAATTTGAACATATGAAAATCCTGCTGATGGCAGTTGATTGTGCATGAAGACATGCTCAGTGAAGAAATTAACCTCAAAAAGTGGTCCTGCTGTGTGTACCTGTGTCCCCCCTGGGCAGAGTTAAAATACCTTTAAAGATTTTATCCAATTGATCTTTACAACATCTAGGGCATACTGGAGAATGACAAATTTTATTGCCATCTTTTTTTTTTTTTTTAATAGATGAGGAAGTGAAAGTTGACTGGCTTTTGCTTCATCACCTTGGAACTGTAACTACAGATGAATGATTGGAATGATTCAAATCCCAGAAGGATTAGATTGTGCAACCCATGTCTTAGGATAGACTAAGTGCTTGCTTTTTGTTGTTGTTTATTTGTTTGTTTGTTTGTTTTGCTTTTGCACTTTGCACTCTGCATTTTCAGCCTGGCTTTACTCAAGGAAATTGTTTAACCCTGCTCAAGCTTCTTGGTCATCTACTAGGTACTACAAAGTTCTTGGCTCTGGAGGGAATACAAGTGGATACAATGTGGTTCCAGCTGTGAAGAACCAACTCAGGAGGAGCGTTACACATCACAAATAAATCCAGCACCACAGAAAAAAGTGGGCAACACTTAACTGCCTCAGGATGAAACGCCCAAGTCCTGGGATCTTGGTGGAGTTTTGCCCCAGATCTAAGAACCCTCTACAGTGTGGAAAAGCAGGTGATTTCAGAACATGTGGATGTTAGAATGTGGAGAGCATCCAATTCAAATAGTGTTATCAGTTTTAACATAATGAGGAGGGACTGTGGTATTATTTAATCAGCCTTCCCTTTTTAAAATGCTCTTTGTCCAGCGAGCACAATCAAGTTTCACATCCTACCTTGTTCATTTCATCCCAGGCTCATCAGCCAGCATTTTGTGGGTAAAGTTAGAGTTGACGTTATTATAAAAATCCATCTCTGTTCCTCTACTAAATACATGTGTGCATGCTAAGTTGCTTAAGTTGTGTCTGACTCTTTGTGATCCCATGGACTGTAACCTGCCAGGCTCCTCTGTCCACTGAATTCTCCAAGCAAAAATACTGGAGTGGGTTGCTGTGCTCTGCTCCAGAGATCTTCCCAACCCAGGAATTGAACCCACGTCTCCTGCATTGCAGGCAGATTCTTTACTGCTGAGACACAGGAGAAGCCCCTACTATATACAGTTGGTCTACAGTATAATCTCTGGTTTTGCAAGAGGCAAAGCTGTTATCTAGGCATGCATTCATTCAAATATATTTCAATGCATGCAAGGGGCATAAGAGAAAAATATGCTATTATTTTAGAGGCCAAATTGTTTGAATTAAGATGTTATCAGAAATTAAATGGTCATTTGGGGAAGATGGTGGAGGTCAAATGATGCCTTGATGTTGATATATTGATATTAACTGATACTGACATTTTGCTGTCAATGCTGAAGTGGATTCAATCCAGAGAGAAGGATGGATCTGTAGTGTGTGTTGTTTTATCTCCTGTGGGGGTGGAGACAGAAATCTTAGTTCACCCTAAATGTGATGCAGGAGTACAGATAGTGTATTTGGAATGTGATTCCAGGAAACAGGGTGAGAAGAGAAGTGAAAGATAAGGGAGCATGTGTTAGTGATCCAGCCACCACCGTGAAGCCTGCATCTTAACCCAAGACGGTACCTGGTTATCTGTCCACCAACTCCTGCCTTTCATTGAATCCCGGTACAAACAACCTCTGAGAGGCCAAGGGGTGAGAGGCAGGAGTCTACAGCCAGGACAGACTTTGCTGAAGCTGAAGTAGAGAGAAGAGAAGGGAGGCTGACACTTGGAGCCGACTGAGGTCAACACAGCTTATCAGCAGAACCCTAGGTATGGACACCATTAAACATGGGGTAGACAGATGCCACTTCTTAGGGCAGCTACAGTTCTCTCTGGTGCCTTCTGTTTGTTATGCAAGCATACTTGAGTAGAGAGAGATAGTCTCCCAAAGACCCAGATGTCCAATCTTATAAGTCTTATAACTGAAAGTCAATCAGTTGTGTCCAAGCTTTTGTGATCCCTTGGACTATAGCCTGCCGGGCTCCTCTGTCCATGGGATTCTCTAGACAAGAATACTGGAGTGGGTAGCCATTCCTGATCCAGAGATTGAACCCGTGTCTCCTGTGACTCCTGCATCGTAGGCAGATTCTTTACACTTGAGCCACCAGGGAAGTCCAAGGTGGTGTCCAAGGAGATGTCCAAGAAATTGATTTTAAAGGTGCAGGAAAGCCATGGTCAGCTCTGGGAGGGTCCCCTGCCAAGGGTTTGCATGTGTCCATGTGGATGGTGAGCTTCCCCAGTAGAGTGATTTGCCCAGAATTTGGGGAGCTCTCCTGGCTTGGCTGTACTTGTTTTGGAATGAAGATTCAGGAAGTGGCGTAAATGCATTTATTTATTTGTGTTTGTAGCCCATTTAGAGTCCTGATGCTTCTCTTTGCAAGGTCACTTTTCTATGCTCTGCTCAATGAATCCAAGCCCCTTGCAGCAACTCAAGCCTGCTCCCTGTCCTGCCCAGCAGAGTTGGGGGATTTTGGGGTCATCATGGGGAGAGGTTGGTGCAGCCAGTAGGGCTGAGTGAATGTGTGAGGTAGATAGTCTCAGAGTGTGGTCCCTGCTCAGGCTGCAGTAGCAGCATCGCCTAAAACTTCTCAGGAATACAGGTTCCCAAAATCTACCCAAGACCTACTCACTCAGAAACTCTTGCAGGGGCCCAGGCATCTGCGTCTTAGCCCACCCACCAGGAGATCTTGAGAGTAAGAAAAGAACCATAGCTGGGGCTGCTCTGGGGGCTCCACTTTGATGACTTCTGTTTCTCCTCCCGCCCCCACTATTCTGTTTTATACATTCTTCCCTGTGTATTCCTCAGTTTTCAGTAATAATTCAAAGTTACAATTGTTGTTCAATCACTCAGTCGTGTCTGACTCTTTATGACCCCCATGGACTGCAGCATGCCAGGTTTCCCCGTCCTTCACTATCTCCTGATGTTTGCTTAAACTCATGTCCATTGAGTTGGTGATGCCACCCAACCATCTCACCTTCTATTGTCCCCTTTTCCTCCTGCCTTCAATCTGTCCCAGAATCAGAGTCTTAGCCAATAAGTTGGCTCTTCTCATCAGGTGGCCAAAGGATTGGAGCTTCAGCATCAATATCACATTACTAACAGCTTTGCAGAAAGAGAAATTATCCTGGTCCTATACACATCCCCATTAAAAAGTGGGTGAATCAAAACCCACGGGAAACAGGAAATCCTAGGAAACATGAAATCCTAGGAAACACAGGTGCTTGGGTTGCCCCGCATCGGAATCTAACAGCCCGAAGGTGTTTGAAAAGCTGGCAGTCTGTCCCAGGAGAATATTTTCTTCCCTGTGTTCTCTCTGGACTGATCTTGAGCACAAGAGAAGGAGAGTCAAAAAAAAAGTCCTTCTCCTCCTGGAGCAGCGTGGAATTAAGCAGATTCAGGTGTGTATTTAGGGCAGTGAGGAGGGAGATGAGGACAAGACTGCAACATTGCCCCACCTTCTACTCCCAAGATTATACTCTCTGCAAATTGGGGGGGAACCTGCATTTTCCTGCCCCCACCTCCAAGTCTGTGTGCCTCTTGGGATGTACATATCTCATCCTGGGTTTTGGAAAGCCATCCTGAATACACAGTGGCCTCGAAAGGCAAACCAATGTATCTTCCTGTGCTCCAGGTCAGCTGAAGATCCCTTATCTATCCCAAAGCCTGGCCCCTTGCAACCACCGAAAGGAACAATGTCGGTCTGCAGAGAGACCTCTTCTGATGGGATGGTCAGGGATAAATCTGGCTACAAAGACATCACAGGTTGGGTTCCTTGGGAAGCAGACACTGAGCTGGAAACTAGCAGGATGTTTATTAGGAAGTGAGCTCCACACTTGGGCAAAGAGATCACCCCAAAACCTTAGCTGTCCCCAAGGGTGGGCCTTCCACGTAGTTCCTACTGGGTACAAGGAGTGGCCTGCCCCTCCATGCTGAGACACTGAGTGGGAGATGCTTGGGCAGGGACACAACCTGAAGATAAGGTCTGCCCTGGAAGGACCCCCTGTGATGCCACCCCAAATCTAGCACAGTGGAGTCTGCCTTGCCTGTGGACTTAAGGATGGACCCCCACAGCAGAGGGACCTGGCAACGTTCAGATCTCCACTCATGATTTTGGAAAATCATCTGATATTTTATTCTTATTGCCATAAAAAAAAAAAAAAAAAACAACGAGGGCTTCTCTGGTGGCTCAATGATAAAGAGTCTGATCTGCCTGCAAATGCAGGAGACACGAGTTCAATCCCTGGTCTAGGAAGATCCCACATGCAGTGGAGCAACTAAGTCAATCCCTGGTCTAGGAAGATCCCACATGCGGTGGAGCAACTAAGCCAGTGGACTGCAAATATTGAGCCCATGCTCTAGAACCTATGCTCTGCAATAAGAGAAGTCACTGCAATGAGAAGCGCATGTACTGCAACTAGAGTGGCCTCTGCTCTCCCCAACTAGAGAAAAGCCCACGCAGAAATGAAGAGTCAGTACAGCGAAAAATAAATTAATAAAATTATTTAAGAAATCAGGTTACAAGTAAGACTTCATTTTCCCTAGTTTAAAAAAAAAAAAAAAGCACAAAGAAAGCATACTTCCATGCCTTTTTTTGCAGAACTTCTTAGGGGCACTCATTTTCTCCCTCAACAGTTAAGTGGAGGATAATCTCTTATTCCCAATCTCACTTCCTCCCCAGAGTAATGTTTCAAATACAAAACATACATTTTGAATCATTTCATGCCACAACAAGATTTGAAAGTTTAACCTGTGGTGGGGTTTGGTGGGTGTTTATCAACCATTAGGATCCTTATGTTGTTGTTCAGTTGCTAAGTTGTGTCCAGCTGTTTGCAACCCCAAGGACTACAATATGCCAAGCCCCCCGTCCCTCACCACTTCCCAGAGTTTGCCCAAGTTCTTGTCCATTGAATCAGTGATGCCGTTCAGCCACCTCATCCTCTGTCATCTGCTTCTCCTCCTGCCTTCAATTTTTCCCATAATCCGGGTCTTTTCCAATGAGCTGGCTCTTCACATCAGGTGGCCAAAATATTAAAACTTCATCTTCAGTATCAGTCCTTCCAATGAATATTCAGTATTGATTTCCTTTAGGATTGGTTTGATCTCCTTGCTATCCAAGAGACTCTCAAGTCTTCTCCAGAGTCTTCTCTTAGGATCCTTAAAATAACCCTAAAACCATTAACCTGTTCATAACAGCAAACTGGGATAGCCTATGTTGTCCACCAGCAAATGACTTATTTCCTCCAGTGGTCATGTATGGATGTGAGAGTTGGACTATAAAGAAAGCTGAGCACAAAAGAATTGATGTCTTTGCAGTGTGGTGTTGGGGAAGACTCTTGAGAGTCCCTTGGACTGCAAGGAGATCCAACCAGTCTATCCTAAAGAAGATCAGTCCTGGGTATTCATTGGAAGGACTGATGTTGAAGCTGAAACTCCAATACTTTGGCCACCTGATGCAAACAGTTGACTCATTTGAAAAGACCTGGATGCTAGGAAAGATTGAGGGCAGGAGAAGGGGACAACAGAGGATGACATGGTTGGATGGCATCACCGACTCAATGGACATAGGTTTGGGTGGACTCCAGGAGTTGAAGATGGACAGGGAGGGCTGGCATGCTGAGGTTTATGGGGTTGCAAAGAGTTGGACATGACTGAGTGACTGAACTGAACTGACTACTGAACCTACCCACCTGCTTGGTCATCACAATCCCCAAGCCATGATGGAAAATCCCTTTGCTTCTGCATGAGACTCTTGGAGGCTTTTACACGAGTGAGGGGAGAATGTCACGAACACTTCAGAAGCACGTGATTACAGGCATGGCTTGGTGTGGACCAGAACCAAGTGATGCATCTGTTTAGAAGATGTTGAGTCACTCCCTCCAGCTAGGTCACTGAGAGCCCAGCATGGACAGGGAGGGTCTTCTATCATTTCTGCACTCGGCCAGAGTGTGCATTTCCATCTCCAGTGATGAGAACACCTCATGGAGCAAACCCATGGGCTACGTTCTGTGCCTTAGATGAAGATAATTCTTACTTATGAACTGGGTATTCATGCTCTGTTAAAACTCATCAGTTGGTACCCTAATCCCCAAGATGATGGTATTTAGAGGGAGGGTTTTCCTGGTGGCTCAGACAGTAAAGAATCTGCCTGCAATGCAGAAGACCTGGGTTTGATCCCTGGGTTGGGAAGATCCTCTGGCGAAGGGAACGGCCAGCCACTCTAATATTCTGGCCCGGATAATTTCATGGAAGGAGGAGCCTGGTGAGCTATAGTCCATGGGATCACAAGGAGTCAGGCAAGACTGAGCGACTTTCACTTGGGGAGATAATTAGGTTTAGATGAGGTCATGAGGATGGGGGTCCCCATGATGCGATTAGCGTCCCTGTAAGAAGAGATTGGAGACCTTGCTTTCTCTCTCTCCTTCTCTCTCTGCTTCTCTCCCACATGAGAATACTGAAAGCCAGGAAGTTAGCATTCAGACACAGAATCTGCCAACACCTTGATCTTGCACTTTCGAGCCTCCAGAACTGTGAGAAATACCTGTCTGATGTTTAAACTACCAAGTCTCTGGCATTTTGTTTTGGCAGCTCAAGCAAAGACATCATCGCTCTGAACCTATTGCAAGATTCAGGTTCATTCTACAGACTAGGCTGTAGTAAACGGCCTTAAGATATCTCATTGTTTTACCCACAAGGTGTTGGTGGGAACACTTGTCCCTAAGTGCATTCACTATGGGCAAGGGAGGATCCAGGAGAACAGGGGTGGGAGGGACAAAGGATCTAGGTCTAGTGTTGTGAAGGAGACGTGGTTGGTTGTGGAAACCTCCAAACGCTGCAGCACATGAAGCCGAGCTGCTGTTGCCTAAGATACTGGTTTACAAAGGTGAGCAGGGGTGGTGGGCTCACAGTGGAGACCTTGGAAAGCTTGACAGAGAAGGGCGAAAGGGACGTGGGCAGTGAAAACTGCTAATATGTACTGGGCTCTTACTGGTGCTAAGAACGACTCTACAAGCTTTACAATTAATTCTTAGAGCTCACAAAAATTCTATGAAGTAGGTGATAATCTCCTCCACCAGACAGCCCAGGAGACGGAGACTCACAGAGCTGAGTAGGGCTCAGAGTCCCGTAGAGAGCACACTGGGGGATGGGAGTCTGCCAGGGGCCAGACCTGCTGGGCTCTCTCATGAGTTCTCCGCACAGCTCTGACCCTCGGCTTCTCCCATGGTCAGTAGGGCTCATGATAGCTGCCCAGGAGGGGGGCTGGGGGACTCCGTGGAATGGGGTGAAAGCATGAACATGTTTTAGAAAATGAAAATCTCCCCAAACATCAGAAACTGTGATAGTTGTTCTTCCCATCTCTTCTACAGAAGAGAGGTCCCTCTTTGATCAGTTGAGGGAGCATCCCAGGCACTGAGCGATGGAAGCTTCTCTGTATCAAAGGGGACAAGCAGCTGCCAGCACACGAGTGGAGTTGAAGCCTCAGATCCTCACGGGCATGAGTCATGGTTTTGCAGGCAGGTGGCCTTGGCAGTGAAAGGCTGGGAGTTTCTAGAGAACACCTGCCTGCCGGGGAGGCCCCAACCACTCATCTTCCATAGGGGCCCACAGCGGCCAGAAGGCCCAGGTGATGCTTGACAGCCTCGTTCATCTTCAGTGAGAGGGTCTGGTGCTGCACTGGCTCATTGACGGGCCCCTCGGCCTCTTGACAGCGGCAGCTGCCTTTCCCATGTGGCCTCTGTCCTAACTTGGAACGTGGGTGGTGAGGAGGGACCCCGAGTTCCCAGACTGCTTGGGGCCACCTGCTCCATCCTTGTTTGCAGACCTACTTGTTCCCCACCCTGCAGGCCCTCTGCGTGCTCAGCAGATGTTTTGCTCATGCTGTTTTCACCAGCAAAGCTTTTTTCTTTCCCTTTTTTAGTATCAAGGGCCCAGAAACAGCTGTCCAGTTGACCACATGCTACTATGGACATAAACTATTAACTATGAACACCTTTCCTCTGCAAATTAAATATGAACACCTTTCCTCTGCATCTAGAGCTCAGACGCCATCATCCCCTCCTGGGTGCCCCATCCCTGGCCTCTTCATTTGCCAAAAGTTTCCCCAGGAGGATGCCAGAGGAAGTCAAGCTGAAGATGCATCTTTGGACCAAGTTCTGCAGCCTCCTGCAGCTCGACAGGGACTTGGTGAAGCCCCTGCTCACCCAGCTTGGGGTGGCCTCTGCCTTCCCCACCTTACCGTGGCCCTGGTGCCTCAAAGAGTCATTCTTGCCATTGAAGAAACCAGAGGGAAATTTGAGGAAACTTGAATCACCTGAATGTAATCTCTCTGTCCTATATAACAGATATAGGTCCTATAACCTCTATACCTACAGTTGTCTTTTCTGCGCACCTAAGTTCTGCCCGTCTCTAAGACCTTGGTATGAAAGTGTTTCCTCTGTGATCAGTAAAGCAAGAGGGCCTAGGATACTCAGGCAGGGAAAATTTCGGGGAAGGAGGAGTGTAAAGAGGCCAGGGAGGTGTGTGAAGATGATATTGAGAAGCCCAAAGCTGTAGTTTTTACATCAACTTTGGAATGGCCACCGTTTTCACCTGCACTGTGGACAAGCTCTGGAGTAGTGACCTTGGGCCTTGACCCTCCCTTCTTAGGGTCAGTCTGCCCTGGAGGCTGAGCTATAGGCTTGGACTTGACATCTCATTCAGCCCAAGGAAGCTTTCTTTTTCTCACAGGGATACTGTCACTGGCCTAATTGCAAAGGGCATAAAAAAAAATATATGGATAAAATCAGAGTAATCCATTCTCAACACAGGAAAACTAGTTTTAAACCTTGCTGAAATAACTGGAGTGACTCTTCTGTTGCTTAGGGAAAGTGGCAGACAGAACATGACAACTTCTGTCACACTTGGACCTGGTGAAATGGACAGAGCCCTGGACTTTGAATAAGGACTTGTGGGTTTGAGTTCCGGCTTTGTCAGTGGACAGTGTCTTGGGAAAGTTATGGATCTGTCTCTTTAAGTGCCTCCAAAATAAGAGGCATGATTACGACAGCCAGCACTAACGCCACCTCTGCATCTTGATTAATCTTCCTAAGTTGGGAGGCAGGTGTCTAGGGTTCAGGTGTGAAAACCAAGGGCACAGAGTGGGGCAGGTGGGGATGGGATACTTAGGGAGTCTGACATTCCCTGGGGGTCCTCCTGGAGTCACCCCTCCAGGAAAGCATTGATCTGTCTGACAACAGAAACCACTAGTAGTCAACACGCGACACTTGCCTTCCAGCTGTCAGCCTGAACCGTAGCCCTCCATGAGCTCCACTCACCAAAGGGGGAGACATGTCATGTCAAGACCAACAGTCTTGGCTTTGCTCTGCTGCTTCAGACCAGCGAACCCCCATCTCCATACTGACTTGCTGGTGCCCTTCTCTACACTCTTGTCTTCTCCGCTGGCTCCTGTCAGCAAAGGCCCTGTTCTCTGCCTGGGCTCTGCTATTTCATGCCGTGTCAGCTCGGTTTACCTTATAATTATCTCCAGAATGCCTTCCCCTACATTGTTCTGGGTTAGAGTTGGCCCAAACGGACACGCGCACAAGGTTAGAGCTGCAGAAGCAAAGCAATGGCCGTCACTAAGGGGTTGGATGAAACAGGCATGACAACGGACAGAACTACCTGGTGAGGCTCAGCTTGTCTTGGTTCTCTGCCTTTGCCCAGTGCATCTTCCAGATGCTCAGCCCTGCTGACCAAGAACCAGACTGGATGTCCAGAGCAGAGGTGACACAGAGAAACAGCTTCCCCTAGATCTTTTCTGGAACTCCTCCATCACAATCACTCCTCAGTGACAGGATGTGCTTGCCTTTTCAGATTGACTGGTTAAAGCATCTCTGATCATCCAAGCCCCTTCCAAATCTTCACTCCTCCAGCTACTCCCAGAAGCATGAAAAGTCCAATGTTCTCCTTTAACATCCACTGTAGCCTTGCTTTCTGTCCATACAACATCCCCAAGGCTTCCCAGGACCACAAGACAGGACGAGTAAAGAAAATCGTGAGATACCCTGGATGAAAAAGATAATTTATTCCACTGTACCATTTTTATAATGGAAAGCTCTATCATGAGTGATTCATCACTGCATTTTTCAAAATACAGGAATCCCCTCATAAGACCAGAAGACACATTTTTCAGTCCCTTACTTTCTGAAACCTTTGGGGTGATCCATCAGAACAAAATAGAACTGAGGGCTAAAGCCTAAATCAGGAACATTCCCAGAAGAGAGTAATGATTCCTGACACCTGCGGGGCTCCATAAATGTCCAACGATGTGGCAAAATTCTAAAATGATAATAACCTAAGTTCACTCCTAACATAAAGGACTGGGAAAAAAGAAGGCCGATGAGAAATGAAGAAAGAGAAATTACAAAATCAAATGAGCCAGAGGACACGTCCCTATAAGACAAGGAGGCGGGTTATGAGACGAGACAGTGGACCCTCTTGAAGTGTTCTAGAAGAAATGCCCATGGTCTGGGTGGCTGGTGCCCAGACTGTAGTGGCTGTAAAGAGTGTGTGTCAGGTGACAGATGGACTCCAACACTCCTGGGTGACCTTACCTGGGGCACGGGGTGGGGCCTGAGCTGAGGGGCCTTGAGGAGAAAGATCAGCAAACAGGAAGGAATTAAAATGTCTCCTACCAGCCCTGGAGATAAGCCTTTTATAGGGGCAGGCTGAGCAAGATTTTTTTAAAAAAAGTTTGTCCCAGAAGAACAAAGAAGTCATTCTATTCCTTTGTTACATGGTGGATGGAGGTGGGGCAGAGTGAGGAAATCTACTCAGAGCTTTCAGGAAACTAAGGCAGCCTTTGAAATTTCCATTTTGAATTTAACCATTGACATTTTCATCTGGTAGGTGTGATGCAGGGGACACAAAGAAACCCAAAAAGTGGCTGATGGGACCGGGCTGCAAGCCACCCCACAAGACACATGTGAGGGATGCTGAGGCCAGGTGGGGCTCAAACAGGGCTCTGAACCAGGGAAGAGGGCCCCAGCCTGGGGGTGACACCGGCGGAGGCACAGAAGTGAAGAGGGATATTTTGAGACAAGAGTTTGGCTTGCCCCGCGTACTCAGAAGAGTGACAGGAGATGAGATGGATTTAGAAGACGGGGGTCACTTGGTGAGAGGCTCGCAGGTCCAATGAGGATGGCAGGCTTGGTCCTGGGGACACGGGCTCTGGACACCGACCGTGGGCATCTTTCATGTGACTTGGCCTGCTTGGGGGGCCAAATCTGCTCAAACGTAAAACCACCACGACTTCACCCTTGAGTTTTTAAGCATTGAATTGAGATACCTGGAAATCTTGAGGCTCCACGTGTCACTCCTCTTTGGAATTAGCTAGTTGGTAGAGGTCCAGTCCTCACAAATTGATGGAGCTTCTCTCCCTGCGGGGGCCCGGCAGAGCAGAGGGGCTGGATGCCCCGGCTACAGAGAGAGGTTGCAGAGGTGAGGCAACACAGGAACGCTGGCCTGAGTCAGCGTCCTGGGGGGCCAGGGATGGTCCAGAACTCAGCTTGGATGAAGAGAGAAGAAATCTGAGTAATCGACGATATGAAAGCCCACTGCCAGGTCTCCGGAACTCCAGCTCCCTTGGCCGCGCAGGACAAATGCAAATCATCTTTGCCAAGACAGGAGGGCCTACGGGACGAAATGGCCCTTTTCGCTAACCGCTCACAGCATCACAAACGATAGCAAACAAGTGTTTGATATCACCTCCCCACACCCCACATAGCCTGTTGTTTTTTCATTAAATAGGGAATTCTAGAAACATCCTGGTGCCTGGGGAGCCTCTTCTGATTGGCTGGTCTGATGTCTAGGAGTCCAGTGCCCTTTTCTTACCTTGTTCATATCGGTGTGTTCACGGTCTATACATGTCTTCTGTGTGCATGCCTACGTGTGTGTGCTCACCCAGTAAAGCAGGGTTCACTTTCATGCTACATTCTAGGCAGAACTAAACCACATCCTTTAAACAGGCTGAAAAGTTTTTCATAATTTCCAGTGAAGAGGTTGAACTTGCTCACTGCCCAGGCAACACTTAGTGTTGAATACCCTGGCAGTTTTTCTGAGGCCTCTCCAGACCTTGTCTCATTTCTGTTCTGAACACAGTAGAGCTGCAGCTTGGGAATTCTTAAAGCAGGGATGCAGGTCACAGGTAGGGCTCAAAGTAACCCCTGGAAAATCTCTGAAATGACCCCAGAACATAATGCTACATTGAGTCTGGCTATGTATACCCTCTCCTGTCCCTCTGCCAGCACCAGAAAATGGTCAGCTCTTCACAGAGCAGCTGGGAAAGGATAGGCTAAAGTCCGGGATCCATTTGTCCAAAGCACAAGAAGCTCCTTGATAGTTGGTGAAGCAGCTCCTGCCTGGAGAGACAGGTCAGGGTCGGAACCAAGGGAGAAGTAGGCCTGCAGGCCAGCAGCCAAGGCCGGGGGAGATCTCAGCCTAGAGGCACTGGACTCAGGGAGGCTGAGGACACACAGGGTGGTGCATCCCCTGTTGCTGCCCTGCCAGCTGCCCAAGCAGAGCACAGTCACCCCCACGTCACACCCCCCACCTCTCAAAGCCAAACCCCGGCCAGGCCATTGGGCTGGATCTCCAGAGTCTGGGTTGCCAGGTGTCCATGTGGGTATCTTTGGCCCCACAGAGGTAAAGAGTAGGCTAAGTCACTGTAGTCGTGTCTAACCCTTTGCAACCCCATAGACTGTAGCCCACCAGGCTCCTCTCTCCATGGGGATTCCCCAGGCAAGAATACTGGAGTGGGCTGCCATTTCCTCCTCCAGGGAATCTTCCCAACCCAGGGATCGAACCCAGGTCTCCTACATCTCCTGCATTGGCAGGCAGATTCTTTACTGCTTGTACCTCCTGGGAAACCCCCAACTTTTGTTTGAACCAACTGCTTCTCACCCCTAAGAAGCTCAGAAATAAGCTAGGTTTTCAAATTCACTTCTGAAATAAAAGTACACGGGGTACTTTTCTGTAGCAGGCTAACCAAAAATACATAATATCTTAACACAAAATAAAATAATTTTTTAAGTGGTAAAGGCTAACTGCCAGCCTTTCAAATGGCTTGTAGATAAGTGGCCAGGCCTCTACAGCACCCATGAGCCATTGTGGGGTCAGGCACCCTGCAGGCTCAGAGCCCACAGATCAGCAATCTTGGCCAGCAAGTGGGAGTCAACATCCTCACCTGCTCATCACCTACCTAAGGCCACCCGAACACATTTTGACCTGGATAAAAACAGTAAAAGAAAAGAAAGGAAAGGAAGAGAAGAAAGGAGGAAGGAAGGAAAGCAGAGGAAAGGAAAAAAAAGAAAGGAAGGAAGTTTGGAGGGAAGGAGTAAGGAAGGAGAGAGAGCGGGAGGGAGGGCGGAAAGGAAGGAAGGAGAAAAAGAATTTTTTCTTTGAACAGGAGAGGAGGTTGCCTGGGACTGACAGAGGGAAATAAGAGGAGGAATTAAAATGGCGCAGTGACTAACAAAGCTGCAGGTGTAAATGGCTGTTTGAGATCCTTGTACATGTCTAGCACCTACAGTCTACTGGCAGCTGCCTGCTTCCCACAGCTTGTGAGAGGCAGCAGAGCATTGTGACCACAGCCCAGAGGGGTCAGTATACCTGGCCTGTGAGCTGCTCTGTGACTGAGGGTCCTTCGGCCTCCCAGCCCTATACATGATGGAAGCGGAAAACACCTAAGCATGAAAAGGTGCCTTTAGGTCAGTAATTCAATGCTCCTGAATTTTGTCCAACCACCAGGCAAGAGAAGCAGGACAGAAACTGCTGTCTGTGTTGCAGGTCAAAGATATGGAACATTCCTAAAGTTGCACAGGGTGTTGACAATCAAAGAGACAAGCCCCCAGCTCTCCCCTGTCCTGTTCTCTCCATCACAATGACTAGAAGAAGAAGTTCTAAGTGACGAGGAGCTTGTGGCCGATCAACTTAATGTATCTGGAGGCTGGAGAGCTTGGGAAACTTATGTCAAACAAGCAAAGACTCAAGCCATCATCAGAATAACTCCACATCTGAGAGGCAGGGTTTTCTCCACTCTCTTTGGCCTTTCTGTGACCACCCAGGTGGGCTCTGGGTATCACTGGCAACCTGTCTCCTCGGTTTTTGCTCTGCTCCTGTTTACCTGTTTTATCAAGAAGGGGGCAGTGTGTCTGTTTGTGCTTTGCCGGGCATTAATAAAGATAAGAGAGGCCGTAGCTACCAAACAGAGTTTTCAAAAACCCTCCCTGGTTTCCCTGGCTGCCAGGCTGCGTGCACAGACATACAGAGTCACTGATGCAGGAACTATTATCACCATCCGATTATTGTCATTGTAATGCCTATTCAACGGCCCTTTTGTAAGTTCCTAGAGGGCAGGGACCGTGTCTTGGGCTGCTTTTCATGAATTCATGCCTTCCTGCTCCCATTCACTGATTCTACAAACGTTTATTGAGTGCAGACCTCACCGTGCCTGCCACAGTGCTAGGGACACAGAGAATATATCATATGCTGGGTGTCTTCAGTGGCACAGCCCTGCCCTGGAGGCCAGCCCTCCTTCTGTCCACTCTTCCAGGAAAGAAGCCCCCCATCGGGCACGGGTTGGGCTGTCTACAGCTGCCTTCAGGCCACAGGACCTATCGATATCTTTATTCCATCTGAACTTCTACAGTGTGACCGTATTTCTTTTATAATAAAACCAAAAAAACCGAATGAAGTCTAGTTTTTAAACCTATCATTTCAAAACTTAACTTCTACTTCTCTCATCCTTGACCGCCCACTTGAATCTCCTTGGGGGTGTTCAAAGACGGATGCCGGGTCCCACGTACAGCATGGGCGATCTCGTTGGCCAGGGCACCAGGGATCTGCAGAACTCCTAGATGATTTGAACACGTGGCCAAGTTGAAAGATACCTGTCAAAGAAGGGACAGAAGAAAGAAAGCCTCAGGCTCACAGGTGGGGGCTGCTCTCTCTCAGATTTGTCTTTTGTGCCACTGCCTGTGTATTGAGGTGAGGAGAGCATTCTGATTCCCTGTCCTGAGCCACTTGCCCCCCATACCCAAGATGTCTGTGACTTCCTAGCTGCCCTTGCCTCAGGATACCCTCCTCTGCCTGGGACATGCTCCTGTCACCTCTGGGCCAGATAAGGCTCTGGACTCTGGCCCAACACGGAGTCATCTGTCTCTTTCAATTCTGGCTTCCATACCCTGGACTCCAGGTTCTCACCCTTCTGTTTTCTATGACTTACACTGTCGGATAAAGCCTCTCCCTTTCCTGGTGGCAATGACGTCCTTTAGGAAGGGGTACCTCTTGGAGGCATCAATCCTTACACCAATATGGGGGCTTTGGGGGATGCTAGGAGGGAAGGGCCCCAGAGCCTTCCTGACACATGGTGGAGGAGCACACCCACACCTGTGTCCTTGAAGTTCATCCCCAAGGAAGTGCAGACCAAGAAGACTCCTGTATTTGCTAATGGGCAGTCCTACTTCCTGCCCACTCAGAGGGTGAGCTTTGTTTAGAAAAAGGAAACTGAGTTTTGGCAAGGATGTCGAGAAACGGGAACTCTGGTACCTGTGTGGCTGGTGGGAAAGTAAAATTGTGTAGCTTCTGTGGGGGTGAGTTCCTCAAAAAATTTCTATAGAATTCTCCTGCAGCTCTGAAATTTCACTGCAAGGTACGTGCCCAGGGAACTGAAAGCAGGGACTCAGAAACATGTGGACACGTGTCCATAGCAGCATCATTCACCACGAGTAAAAGGTGGGAATAGCCTGGATGTCAGATAAATGGATACATTTATGAATAAATTGTATATATATATATATATATATATACACACACACATGTACGTGCATGTATAAATGATTATCTAATGTGTAAATATATATTTATTCAATGAACAGTACACTTATTAGGAGACAACGTGTTAATACAATAGGCATTAAATATTAGATGATGTTACAAAACACATAATGTAATCAAAATTGAAACTGAAGGATGAAATTAAGAATGCAAAGAAGACGACTTCTCTGGCAGTTCTGAGAATCTGCCTGCAATGCAGGAGACCCCAGTTTGATTCCTGGATCAGGAAGATTCCCTGGAGAAGGGATAGGCTACCCACTCCAGTATTCTTGGCCTTCCCTCGTGACTAGCTGGTAAAGAATCTGCCTGCAATGTGGGAGACCTGGGTTCAGTCTCTGGATTGGGAAGATCCCCTGGAGAAGGGAAAGGCTTCTGTATTCTGGCCTAGAGAATTCCATGGACTTTATAGTCCATGGGGTCGCAAAGAGTTGGACACGACTGAGTGAATTTCACTTCACTGGTGGTCCGGTGGTTAAGAATCCACCTTCCAGTGCAAGGGGTGTGGGTTTGATCCCTGGTCAGGAAACTAAGATCCTGCATGCCACAAGGCACAGTCTTAAAAAGAAACGAAGGAATTCTTACTCAAGCTCCCAGTGGTGACCACCCATCTCTGAAAATTGCCCCCTATTGTTTCCCTTTTCCTTGCTCTTCTTGACTCCCATGAAAATTTAGATTTAAGGATAAAGTTCTTTGTGCAGCCATTTTTAAGGTGTCTGTTTTGTTGCTCTGGAAAGACACGGTGGGTATCTGAATTCCTTCCAGTGGGTCTGTCTGCCCTGAAGACAGGATTTGTTTGGGGTGAACCCATGAGGATGACATGAGGCTGGACCATCACCCAGATGCTGAGAGTCTCTAAACACAAAGTGTTTTCCACTTTATACCTGATGCTCTTGGGAGCCCTCGCATGCATCTAACTTGCTGTTTGTTTCTAATCAAATCCAGTCCCTTGGATAGATAAGAGTCTAAGTGAGACCCAAAGATAACACAGCTGGGTGGTGACGGGGTCGAAGCCTCAGGTCTCAGGGCTGGAAGGGCGAGCTTCAAGAGCAGCTTCAAGGGAACTGATTCCTGAGATTGCCAACATGAAGACATGCCCGAGACAACCATCATTCCAGCAACATCATGATGCCTGTAAGACAAAGATGAGGACATGTTACTTTTGAGCAAGGAAGGCAGAGCAGGAGAAATCAATGTGAATTCACAATGAAAATTTTAAATCAGAGAATTTTGATAAAGCACACTTTTTTTTTAACAAAACAAAATCCGTGAATTGATTTCGTTATTGTCTCACATCTCTACTCCAATGTGAGCAGTTGTACAAGGATATCGATCTATTGAGCCACATGACAATGCCTAGATGTGACTGTTATAGACCTCAGAAAACATGAAGCTCAAGTGGTTGAACCCAAGTCTTCAGTGACATAATGTGCAAACTCCTGAAACTGTGATATTTAAGGAGAAGATCTTTTCCAGGGGTATAAAAAAATATATCTGAAGGGGAGGGGGCTTCTAATTTCAAGGACAAGAATGAAAAGAAAATCAGCAGTTAGTGACACTGGAGTGAATATTGGAATTCCCCTAAAAGAAGAAAAATTGGGGGGGAGAAATCAAATAAATGAATAAAGTTTTTATACACATGCTGCTGCTACTGCTAAGTCGCTTCAGTCATGTCCGATTCTGTGAAACCCCATACACATGAAGCCATGCAAAATGATCGATGGACAAATACAAAATCCATATGCCCCTTCCAAATGTCCTAGGGCACGACCACAACACATCATGGAGCGAGGTGTGAAATTTACATGAGACAGGAAAGAGCTGAGGGTCTCCAGCCAGTGAGTAGCCAGTGGACGTGCTGGACGGGGCTAGGGTTCCAACAAAGGCTGCTGCACTGTGGAACAGGTACAAGACAGATGGCTCGTTAAACATTGCCAGCATACTTGAGTGGTGCCATTCCGCGGTCAGAGCCTGGATAATGGTCGCAAGGACATTGTGTAGCAGCAAGTTGGCTAATTTCAACCAGGCTAAAGCTCTTGCTTATCTTTGTTGGTTTTGCAAAGATTAAGGCCCTTTCTCTGCTTTGAATGCACCACAGCTGCCCAGTAAAGCATTCCTGAAGTTTTGTCTGAATTCCCGCTGTTAAGAGGGGGCCCTGCAGAACTTGGCACATGCAAAGACTTGTTTGCTTCGTCCTTGGAGTTGCTTCTCCCCAGAAGATCTGGGCCACTCTTTCCTCTGAATTCTGGGTGGAATGATCTGGAGTCATGGGGGTCTTTGCAAGAAAATCTCCCCCGTGGGGCTTCAAAATGCGTCTGCTGTGGATTTTTATTTCAGATTAAGACCGATCCATTCACTACTTTTGTGGAAAAGGGTAAACACTGTCGTAAATTCCATCCGGTGAATCATGAGGAGATGGTGGTTCAAATTCAATGTGTTTGCTTTCGAAAGGGGGCCCTTGGCTTCTTATCTTTATGTACAAAAGAAAATCAGACTCAGCCTGGTCCTGCAGCCAATGGACATACACCTGGGCTGCTCAGCTGCTGTGGGGCCTCCAACCTGAAGCTCCTCTCCCCTGTTTGCAGACAAAGGCAGAGGGCGAGGGGCTGATGCAGAGGGGACTGGGCCAGGGTCTGTGCCCATAGGCCCAGAACAGAGCTAGCTGTGGGCATTATCTGGGTACGTTATGAAAAGTGATGCCTTGACTGATTAGGTGTTTCTGGCAGCTCAGATGGCGTCTTCTCTTATAGGTGGTGTGTGGCTATCCCACCTTGCTAAGTGCTATATTTGCCTGAAGCAGCCTCCTCTGCCCAATTGATCATTTCCAGCTATATGCACTTGAGAATTTGTGCCCAGTAGATAAGCTTTAAAATTAACCTTTTTGACTACATCTATAGAAGCAAAGAAGGAACCAAGAAAGTTGATTTTATCCTCCCTCCCTCTCTCTCCCTCTCTCCCTCTCTTGCTCTTTACACACGCGCACACACATGCACCCTAGATCCCAGTGTCTCTCTGCAGTGTCAAGTGTTGTCAGGATTAAGCAGTAGCTGCTGGTGAGCAACTAAGTTCTGAGGATACACTTGAGAAAATGAAAGACATTTCATTCTAAAGAACTTTCCATTTGGAAACTTCAAATGGGAGAAACCAGTGAGAAGTGGGGTGTTACATTTTGTGTTACTGTATGTTTGGAATTCAAGAAAAGAGAAAAACATCAGCTTGGGAGGTCACCACAAATTTTTTATAACATTTAAAAGAACCTTCTATATCTCTTCATATGCAAAAAATTAGAATTTTCTTGGGCTCAAAAATCACTGCAGATGGTGATTGCAGCCATGAAATTAAAGGACACTTGCTCCTTGGAAGGAAAGTTATGATACACCTAGACAGCGTATTAAAAAGCAGAGACATCATTTTGCTGACAAAGGTCTGTATAGTCAAAACTATTGTTTTTCCAATAGTCATGTATGGATGTGAGAGTTGGACCATAAAGAAGGCTGAGCGCTAAAGAATTGATGCTTTCCTACTATGGTGCCAGAGGAGACTCTTGAGAGTCCCTTGAACAGAAAGGCAATCAATCCACTCTATCCTAAAAGAAATAAGTCCTGAATATTCATTGGTAGGACTGATGCTGAAGGTGAAGCTCCAATACTTTGGCCACCTGATGTGAAGAGTCAACCCATTGGAAAAGACCCTGATGCTGGGAAAGATTGAAAGCAGGAAGAGAAAAGAGTGACAGAGGATGAGATGGTTGGATGGCATCATTGACTTGATAGAAGTGAATTTGAGCAAGCTTGGGGAGATGGTGAAGGATAGGGAAGCCTGGCATGCCTGCAGTTCATGGGGTCGCAGAGCCGAACATGACTTAGTAACAAAACAACAGCAAAGTGGCGTGGCATGTCCACCCAGGGCTCTTCTCTTGATTTATTCTGTTATTTTCCCACCATCTCCCATCCGTGTTCTAGCTCCACAGCACACACTGGTGTTCCCCCTGCACCGTGGGGCATGGGCAGGTTCTCCAGATGGGAGGGGCTACTTGTGCTATAGTTATCTACTTGCTTCCCTGGTGGCTCAGAGGTTAAAGCGTCTGCCTCTAATGCGGAAGACCTGGGTTCAATCCCTGGGTCAGGCAGATCCGCTGGAGAAGGAAATGGCAACCCACTCCAGGATTCTTACCTGGAGAATCCCATGGACGGAGGAGCCTGGTGGGTTACAGTCCATGGGGTTGCAAAGAGTCAGACACGACTGAGCAACTTAAATTAACTTAACTTAATCAAGTAGTTAACTACTTGATTCTAGGTAAGCCTTCTTTGATTCCTCTCATCAAGAATGACTAGTTTCCCTTATGACATGGTCCATTTACCCTGGTTCAAATATGTATTGGTATTCAGAATGTCATTCCCACCTTTGTTCACTCACTTTTCAAAGAATCAGATTGTAGTGGAGATTTAGGCTGTTTTATTGATTTCTCTCCCTATCTTCTTTATGTTCTTCTTTCTCACTACTCTGGTTTTATTCTAATTCTCTTTTTCCCCCTAGTATGTTTCATTTTGCTTTTAGGTCTTTGGTTTTCAATGTGTCTTGCTTATGATAATGTACTCAAAATGACACGAAACATGAAATGCCACTTAAGTATTGGCCACAGAGTTTGACATGATATTTTCATTCTTGTTCCTTTATAAAAAAATTTGCAATATCTTTTAATTTTGTCCCTTGAATACCATTGCCTATGTGTTATATAATTTTTGAGCTCAAGAGATATTTGACACTTTCTTCTTATTATTTCTCATATCATTATGATCAAAGAGCATAATCTGTGTATACTGATAATTTGGCAATTGTTCTTTTGTTCCGTGAGAACTTATAAATGAATATTCTGTTTGCAGGTATATGTTTATGTATACCTATTAGATCAGCACTATCTAATAGAAATGATGCAAGCCATATATATGTGTGTGTGTCTGTGTGTGTGTGTATAATTTTATATATATTTTTAGCAGCCATAGTAGCAAAGTAAAAATACACCTGAGTGTCAGTGACTCAGTCATGTCCAGCTCTTTGTGACTCCCATAGACTATAGTCCCCAGGCTCCTCGGTCCACAGGATTTCCCAGACACAGTTACTGAAATGGGATGACATTTCCTTCTCCAGGGGATCTTCCTGACCCAGGGATCAAACCCAAGTCTCGTATGTTATAGGCAGATTCTTTACTGCTGAGCCACCAGGCAAGCCAGAGAATACAAATACCAAGTTCCAATGAGAAGTCAAACAGAAGACAGTGGTTCGGAGACTCCAACATATTTGGCTAATATTAGCATAAGACTTTTCAAAGTGGTTTCTTTTCCAGATACCCCATTCCCTGAGGACACCTCCACTTGTAAGTATGATGGGCGTGTGCCCAGCTGGCCTGTCCCCAGCAGCAGTGACCTGGGTGAGGTTGGATTGATCTTGGGCACCAGCTCTCCTTCCTCAATAAAAATCTATTGGACCAGAAGCCAAGGGATTTTATTCCTACATCCTCTGAGAGGGATGTTTTTCTAGGATTTTGCTTCTTAAAGGCAAGTTCACTTTCTTGGACAAGTGGGTGTCCCAGTAATAGAGCCCAGCTTTCCATGAGTGGACAACAAATTGCATCCTGGACCTGTGTTACCAGGATTCCTGAATTTGAGTTGGAATTTTAGTGTTAGAAGCAAAGCTACAGAATTGATTATAGAGAGAAAGAGTAAACGAACTTGGGAAATTCCCATGTCCTTCCTGGTGAGGACCAGCAGGACAGGAGGTTGGGAAGAGGACTGAGTGGAGGTGAGCTCTCCTGCAGGCATCTCCATCCAGCCCCAGCTATCAGCTGCTGCCCTGGAACTGGAAGCTTTCAAAGTATCTTAAGCAACTACATTAAATCCCCAGTCTGTCTTCGGTATCCATACGATCCCTTTTCTCTGAGAACTATCTTCTAAAGATTACAAACAGAGCCTCAGAACTATCTTGGACTCTGGGGTGACTGAAGCCATGAAGTCAAAAGATGCTTGCTCCTTGGAAGGAAAGCTATGACAAAACTAGGCAGTGTATTAAAAAGCAGAGACATCACTTTGCCAACAAAAGTCCGTCTAGTCAAAGCTATGGTTTTTTCAGTAGTCATATATGGATGTGAGAGTTGGACTATAAAGAAAGCTGAGCGCCAAAGGACTGATGCTTTTGAACTGTGGTGCTGGAGGAGACTCTTGAGGTCCCTTGGACAGCAAGGAGATACAACCAGTGAATCCTAGAGGAAATCAGTCCTGAATATTCACTGAAAGGACTGGTGCTGAAGCTGAAACTCTAAAACTTTGGCCACCTCATGCAAAGAGCCAACTCATTGGAAAAGACCCTGATGCTGGGAAAGATTGAAGGCAGGAGAAGGGGACAACAGAGGATGAGATGGTTGGGTGGCATCACTGACTCAGTGGACATGAGTTTGAGCAAACTCCAGGAGATAGTAAAGGATAGGGAAGCCTGGCATGCTCCAGTCCACGGGGGTCACAAAGAATCAGATAAGACTTAGCAACTGAGCAAGAACAACAATGTTCAAACTCCATCCTTGTCCAGTTAACAGTGGGCTTTTGGATGGTTCAAAGAATGAAGATGGTTCATTCTTCCTCTGTGTAGCAGTGATAGGACCCACCTCATAAATTTTTCAGAACTGGAAGATATAGGGACTGACAAACTGCCATGGACAGCTCTTGATAGTATTAAAGATTTGCTCTAGAATGGCTGCCACCATTATTGCTGCTATGGATCATTCTTAACCTTCCTGTGAGTCCAGTTGCTAAGTAAAAACTATGGCCCAAAGGCCTGCAGTGTGAAAGGCAGACATCTACCACTGGGGTCCCAGGGCAGGGGCTCAGAGTGACTCAAATGCCAGAGGCTCCACTGGCTTCTTTCAAGAAAAGTACTGGACCATTGAGAGACTTCTAGATCCATGTAGCCCTCTCCCAACCCTGTGACCCTAGATGGGTGTGCAGGAAAAAAACGAATTAGATGGTTCCATCCAGTCCCTCTGGCTCAGTACTCTTGTGGTCCTAAACCTAAGACTCTGGCCTTGATTGACTAATCCTTCCAGTGTCTGGTTGACTAAGAGAAGCGTAATGGAAGGTTCATGCACCATTATCTTCCTAAAGAATGCTAAGCATACCACCCCAGAAGAAATCCAGTTTTCTCAAACCCTGAGCAGCCCACTCTAAGACTTCTACCTCCAACATTGCCCTTTTGGCTCGCCTGCTTAGGAGGCTCTGAAGAGGTCAGGGGAAACAGGATTCCGCCTCCCCATCTCAAGAACATCTTTTGGGGAATTTCCCTGGTGGTCCAGTGGTTAACAATCTGCCTAGCAATACAGGGGATGCAGGTTCAATCCCTGGTTGGGGGAACGAAGAATCCCTCATGCTGGGGAGAAGCTAAGTCCAAGAGCTACAACTACTGAAACCTGGACACTCTGGAGCCCATGAGCCACAACTCTGGAGCCCATGCACCACAAAGAAGATGCCACACGATGTAATGAAGATCCTGCATGCCACACCTAAGACCCAACACAGCCAAGTAAATAAATATTTTCTTAAAAAAGAGAGGACATCTCTCAACTGAACTAGGGTCAGCTTCATTTTCAACTTGGGGTACATTCCAGACTGATATAAAGAAAATGGATTAGGCTGGCAATTCCTTGATTCCATTCACAGACCCTGAGAGCCTGTGGTGGTGAGTGCTGTGCTGGCCCCTGGCTGAAGCTGAACGCTGTCTAGAAAAACAAAGCAGGTTTTAAAAAATAATAAACGTCATTTAGGATGTGACTAACCAATGCCCACTCCCTATGTGTGTCTCTATGTCTATAATCTTTCTGCTTGTAACTTTCAGGCAGCTTTCCTCTGACCCACCTTCCACCTGGGCCCAAGAAGGCATATGCCAGGAGAAGGACAGTGATTCCGGCCAACACGGTGAGTCAGGGACATATGGTGTCCCGAGCTCTCTGTTTACTCTTGTACCTGGGAGATTAGTTAGCCAGAAGCGCAGAATCAGCCTGAATGCCATCTGCTGTTCTTCAGTGCAGGCTGAAGGGGACAGGTCAGCCCTACATATCTTGATAGCTAGGGGAGGGCCTGGAGCATCCAGAATGCAAAAGCCGCAGTCTGATGAAGGCAAGGCTTCTGTTCTTCCTACTGTTAGGCTGTCCTTTCTCACCAAACAAGGGAAGAGCTGCATCTGGGAAAGGAAGATGGACCTTGAGCTACTGTGGTCCTGGTTTGTCCCAGGCTCCTTGGTGGACTCTTCACAGCCCCAAGACACCAGGCAACTGTCCTCATTCCACTCTGGCTGGTCTGCAGCCTTGGGAGTTGGTCTAAGAACTCAAGGTTTCCTGCACAGAAAGCTGCTGATTTGTCAGTGGAAAGATTCTAGTCTTTGGGCCCTGCTTCCGCCTACTTTTAAGGTCAGGTCTTGAGGTCTTGGGTAACTTTTTCAACCTCCCTAAGTCTCCCTTTCTTTGTCTGTTGAATGGCGATCTTCACAAGGCTGTTGCCTAGGATGAACTGATCTGAGATAATCTATGTAAAGCACCTGGATTTAGGAGGAGTGCAATAAAAGTGAGTGCCCTTCCCCCTCCCCTGGATTATGTGCCTTTTCCCCTCGCTTCATGGAGATTCCTTGGTGAACAGAAAGCTGTTACGTCATTTGCTTGTAATCCTCATGATAAAATAAAATTCCCATCAAAATAATGTTAACGGCCCATTGGCATGTCTGGATCACAGAAATAATGATGTGGTGAAAATAAAACTGAAGCTATTGGCTCAAGGAAAGAGGTTAGCAAGTCACAGTGCGCAGAGAAAGAGAGAGAGAAAGAGTAACTGGCCCTGGGGGAGCCTGAATCATTCTCCATCAACAGCAAAATTGCACATACAGTGCAGGACTCCTGTGAGCTCTCAAGACACATGCTTTGGACAAAATGTTCTGTAGTCTCCAGCATTCTAAGTTCACTTCTTGGGGGTCTTCTATTCCATCAACACTGACTCCAGTTCCCAGCCTACCAGCCCCAAGAGGAGGCTGATGTGGCTGTGGGTTTCATAAACTCCTTGTGGGAGATTTTCTCTTATTTGGCTGATAACAAGGTATGAAGTTGCAAGTCACAAAATTCCAAATTATAAAGGCATCTCCATCAGATTTCTGGGCTTCCCAGGTGGCTCAGTGGTAAAGAATCTGCCTGCAATGCAAGAGACGCAGGAGACGAAGTTTGAGTTCCGGGGTCAGGAAGATCCTCTCTAGGAGGAAACAACAACCCACTCCAATATTCTTGCCTGGAGAATCTCATGGACAGAGGAGCCTGGTGGACTACAGGGTTGCAAAGAGTCGGATACAACTGAGTACACACCACCGGATTTCTACTAGTGCCATGGGTTTTGTTATAAAAATTGTCCCATTTGCAGCCACCAGCTCCCAGTTGCAATTTTCAGCACAGAAATTCCCTGCGGCCAGTTATAAGGAAACTGTGACAACATCCGGCCAACTTCAGAGAAATTGATTTGGGCTAGGAGGGTGGACTTTGTTCACCCACGGTGTTCCAATGAATATTTTCAGGCTTAAGGAACAGACCGTCCAAAAATAAAATTCATTGATTTTTCCAAAGGGCAAGGACAAGCAGATGGCCCTAGTAAAGGAGGTCTCCGCCATGGCTTTCCTGCACTCACGCTGTATTCTTCATGCTGAACAGATGCTCTTCTGGAGGATGAAGAGAAATCAAGACAATCAGAGACAAAGTTACAGTTGGCTACCGTGGAATACGCAGTGGGCATTTTTCGGTAGAAAAGCTGGAGAATCCCCACACCCCATGCCCTGAGCACATTCATCTCCAGCTCCAGGGACTGTTGGACCTCCGGTTCTGACTTCCGTTCTCCACACCAGCAAAAGATGGCTGGGACCAGGACAGCTCTGTTCATGCAAAATAAGATGGTCAGCAGAGTCCAGACAGCACAGGCAGGAGGGGAGCCCAACTGCACAAGCTTCTCCTTGTTGATGCAAAATGGTCCCCATGGTCTGGGTGAAAAATAACGGCCTTCAGGGTCCATGGGAATGGGCTCCAGCACCAGCGAGGTCACTTCTGAGATGAGCTGGTCTCTTCTGAGATGGTCGTGCTCTCGATTCTTCCTGGGCTCTATTGCTTCATCCATAAACGGAATAACAATGCCTGTGTTGAAATGGGTTCTCAGTGCACATTAAATATGTATTTAGAGCAAATGTGGAGACAGTTGACTTGCGTTGATGGAGGAATTTATAAAAGGAAGCTAGAGAAGGGTAGGCTGAAGAGCCAGTGAGGATCCCTCCTGCCCCAGACCCCATGGGCACTTTGGCTGGTGGTGAGGCCCAGATCCCACTTCAGTGTCTTCTTTGAGCATTGAAGGCCGCTTTCCAGGTGGAACGTGGACACCAGAGTATGGGCCATTCTGGAGAAGCCACTGTCTCTGGAAATAATCCACATTTGAGCCGTAAACAGGGCCTGCCTTTGCTAGTGTCAGACGGAGACATGGAGAGGGTGGTGCTAGTGGTTACTTTTCCGAATCATCCAGAATCTTTCTGAATTCTCCAATGGAGACAAACTAGCTCATGTACACAGTTGATTTTGGGGTCTAATTGTTGTCTAAATTAGCCTTGCTTCCACAGACAATGATAAATGGTATCTTGAGAAAAGCATAGGGATTCGATGGAGTTTCTGAAATCACTTACCAGCTGGTCTTTAATCCTCACATTGACATTTATGGTGGCTGGACTCCAGTGACGCATGCCCTTGCCTTCGATTGCTGAAAAGATCCAAAGTCACAGACAGCCAAAACCAGGGAGCTGAAAGCATTACAGAAAACCTGTCATTAATTACTACATTGATAAATTAAGGGGAGACATTTCTGTAGGAGCATGGCTCAGCTGAGAGCTCAGCACTGGTATTGCAATGGCACCTGTCATGCTGTGTGGCCCTAGGCAGTCTCCTTAACCTCTCTGATCATGCATTTTCTCATCTGTAAATGGACAGAGGACATCTGATAACACCTGCCTCAACTATAGATGTCCAGGATCCAGTAAGAAAATAGGCCTGAAGGCCTTTTGAAAAATCGGAAAGGCTATAAAATTTAATAACAGTACACTATCATGGTTATTATGTCCAAGGAACACCAGCTGGAAGACGACAGATCGTCCTCTATCTACTGGTTATTGCTGCTCAGCATCTTCTAAGATGTATGTTTGTGCTCAAAGGTCACCCTGACTCAGTCTGTGGGTGTCAATTACAAAATTCTTCCAACTTTTCTGTACATTTGAAAATTGTTCTAATAAAAATGTTGGGATATGAAAAGAATCATAGTAGTCTTGCACAGGTCTAGAGGCAATGAGTTTGGAATCTCCATTCTGAACAAAAAGAAAAAAAAATGGCAACATTATCAGAATGGGAAATAAAACAAGTCATAAATTCTGGCACAATGAAATGTGTCATACCCTATGATATTCACCAGTCTTATGTATAGTAGCACATCATTCTCTAAAAGGAAAAATGCTGAGTTTGTCATGGGGCATGACTTTGAGCAAATGCCCTTTACCTGTTAAAACAATATGTAAAAAGATGGTACAGCAACTCTGTACCTGTAATAATGTCCAGTAAAAGAAGCAGCAGAGAGGCAGATTTTTATATACTTATGGCAATTGTGTTCAATCAAAAAGAAAACAGAATGACTAGATCACAGCGGTTTAGAGTGAGAGGGTTAGGATCACAGGAGGACTTCTTCTTTTGTGTAAAATTTTCCTTTGATGTAGTTATACTCTATTTATTATAGAAAAGAAGAAATATGATTTTCATTGAGTGTAATTGTTTGATATTGAAAAAATAAGTAAATGGCAATTTGTGTACACAGGTCCTCTGCCTGGCACGGCTGGCAAGAGCAACTTTGCTTTGAAAGAGGACCTCGTGGGTGCCAGGAGCATTGTTCATCTGTGGCTGCCCCGTGACTTTGGACACAATAGTTGCCAGGTTAAGGAGCACCCGCTGGGAGCCCAACCTGGTTTAAGTCCATTGTTGCTTTGAACGCTCCTTGGAGGAGCCCACATCGCCAAGCTTTGAAGTTGTGTTCCCAGAGCCTGCTTATATTGGAAAGGCACAGACTTGGTGTCGGAGGTGGAGAGATGTTCGAGATGATCCCAAAGATCATGATGGTTCCCACATGTGGCCAGGGAGTGCTGAAGACCCCCTGCAAGAGGCCAGGATGTTACCAGTTAGAAAGCTGGACACAGCTGGGGCATTTCTTTCAAAAATCTAGCCAGTGATCTGCCCAGCCTTTAGGGAAACAGCCCTCAGGTAACACTAAGCTGCCTCTCACAAAGGAGCCCAAATCGTTCCTTGTTCTCAGGAGGCAAGAGGCAAGGTCACTTCTCAGAAGATCACATGGAAAAATCTTGGTTTCCTGACCAGGGCCAGCCAAGGCCAACAGGCTGTGGGGCACCAGGTCAAGACCGTGGAGTCCTACCTCTGCCCTGCTCCCAGTCTCCAGTGACCTCTATCTCCAGAGTCTCTGCTCCGGCCCCTACTTCCCTGGGGAGAGGTCCTCAGGGCCTTCTTTTGCTTTGGAAAACCTAAGATTCTTCCCAAGGCACTAAGCTCAACAAGTTAGCCGCAGTATTTTCTGAAGACCATCTATGTGTAAAGAGCTAAAGTGATAAATATAAATGCACCATGACCTTCACAGAGGCATCCACTGTGCAGTATTAACCACTAATAGTTCTTCCCTGATGGTCCAGTAGTTAAGATGCAGGGGACACAGGTTTGACCCCTGGTCCTGGAAGATCCCAGGTGTCTTCAGGCGACTAAGCCCATGTACCACAACTATTGAAGCCTGAGCACCCTGGAGCCTGTGCTACACAGCTAGAGAAGCCACTGAAGCGAGAAGCCCAGGAACCATAACTAGAGAGCAGCCCCTGATCGCTGCAACTACAGAAAGCCTGCACGCAGCAGTGAAGATCCTGCCTCGCCCAAAATAAATAAATAAATAAAATTTAAAAACAGATGTCAGGGAAGATGAGGTTCTATAAGCAATAGAAAAATGCTACAAGTCGAATGCATTCTATTGCTTTAGTTGTGTCCAGCTCTTTGCGACCCCATGGACTATAGCCCACCAGGCTCCTCTGTCCATAGGATTCTCCAGGCAAGAATACTGGAGTGGGTTACCATGCCCTTCTCCAGGGGATTTTCCTGACCCAGCTATTGAATCCGTGTCTCCTGTGGAAAAAATCACTGATATCTTCCAACCTCACCCCTTGCAAAGCTTTTTTCTATGGACTTTCCCTGGATAAGCTCATTTAAGCCCCACCACAGCTCTTTGACATGGATATTATTTTTATGTGCATTTTACAGAGAAGGAAACTGAGGCACAGAGAAACAAAAGCACTCTGGCTCCAGTGCCTAGGGTCCTGATCACCGGCTGTAGCATGCCCCAGCCGCCTCCCATGCAGTGACAGCTGTCATGAGGTCTTAGCCAGGTGCTGGGGCAGGGAGGCAAGAGCACTTGTCCAGGTGTTATGGAAGCTTTCTACTCCAATTTGGGCTTTTTGACACTGTCGTAGAATAAAATTCTTCATCCATTTATTTCAAACTCTCAGAGTGACACTAAATAAAAATATTTGGTGTCCATGATAAAAACAATATAAACAAACTACAAAGAACTTTCCTTAATTGAAGACAGGACCAGAACAAATTCCTATAACCTCAGTGCCTGCCCTACCCCAATCGCAGTAACGGTGGGGTGCTTTTTCTTTACCGTTTCCCCATGTGTTTTCCCCGCCATAAGGCTGGATGCTTTGTCAATGCTTGATTCCCTGGCACATAAAACTTAGAGAATGGGTTAAGGATGTGAAGACAAGCATATAGGAGAATCCAGGCAGAAGGAAGGGAGTTTTATTTTTATTATTAAAGATTTTTGATGCGGACCATTTTTAAAGTCTTTATTGAATTTGTTCCAATATCACTTCTCTTTTATGTTTCAATTTTATGGCCCCAGGGGATGTGAGACCTTAGTTCCCTGACCCAAGTTCAAACCCATGCCCCCTACATTGGAAGGCAACATCTTAACCAATGTATCGCCAGAGAAGTCCCTGAAGGAAGGGAGATTTTAAGCAAAGTCCATGGAGCCCCGGGAGATGGGCCGCTGAGAGGAGGTAGGGGAGGAAGACACCAATAGGAAGCGCATCTTGCACTCAGCGCTGCAGGACTAGAACCCAGCTGTGGAGGCAGGGGGCCCAGTGGGGTTGCTTGCTGCAGAGCCTGCGGGGTCTGACTTTCTCGTATGAAGGGTCCCCATGGAGGAAGCATAGGAGAGGAAGGACCAGAGGTGGTGACGAGGAGGCAGTGCTCCCAGGAACAGACAGAAGAGTGGGGGGTGGTCTCCTGAGGATGAGGCCTAGGTAATGGGATGGAAATGGTCTGGTTGCGAGGGAGGAGTTCACTTGCCTCCCGGGTTGCTGGTATGATGTCACCCAATGTACAAAAGGCACATGAAAGAAGGGCATAGAAGGGATCCTGGCTGTGACTCTTCTGGACTTTACAGGACTCACATGCAAGTGAACTCCCGAGAGAGGGCCAAGGTGCTGCCCAAATATTCTGGCCAGAGGACACTTTCCACAGAGCACTTGGAAGGGTCAGTGCTTGCAAAGCCCACTTTGGGGAAGCCCACATTAGGTACCACAGCGTCTGCACTCGATACAACAGCATCCATGTAACCAAGCTGGGGGTCAGTGAGCATTGGTTCTTTCCTCACATCAGGTGATGAAAATGGAAGTCATTCTAAAAACCGAAGAAGCTCAAATGCATACAGAAGATCTCAGAAGGCAACTGGGACCCTACATCTGCAACCTCTTCTGAGAAATAGCTGGGATGTGGGCTCAAGTGCCATATTTACAGCATCCTGGCTGTGTGATCTGGCAAGGGTTACTTAACCTTTCTGAGAAGCGATACAGGGCACAAAGTCACGTAATCTAGTGTGTACCACTAGTTACCTGCTGCTCAGTAATGAGCTACCCCAAACTCAGTGGCTTAATCAACTCATTTTTTGTCTCTCACGTATTATCTCCTACCTGTTGGTAGGAAACCAGGCAGGTTTAGCTGGAATCTTGGCTTCAGTCACAGCGTTGGCCAGGATGGGGTCTCATGTGAAAGCTTGACTGGAAGAAGATGGCTTCTCAGCTCAGCGTGGTTGTTTGTAGAATCAGGTTTCTTGAGGCTCAGTTCTTTACTGGCTGTTGACTCACCCTCGTTCCTTCCCCTGGGGACCTCCCCAGCACAACTGGCGGCTTGTTCCGTCAGAGCAGCGAGACACAGAGATTGCCAGGGAGATGAAGGCCACAGTCTTTTGTAATTTAATCATGGAAGAGATGCCCCCTCACTGTGTTCATATATTTATCTATTTGTCAGAAGCAAGTTACTCAAGGGGAGGAGATGACATGAGGCCGTGGATCCAAGAGGTGGGAGCGCTGAGGATGGTCTTGGAGACTGCATGCCCCATAGATGCATTGTCCTATGGGACCTACTTGTTTATACTTATGTTGTTCCCATACAGCGATTGGTTATTCTCAGTCTAAATGTTTAAAAACTTCCTGTGAAAATTGATCAGGCAGTAATATCAGCTGATCATCACCTTAGAGACAGCCAAAACATCTCAAAGAATGCCGGTGGGAGAAGGAAAAAAAGAAACTCAAAATCAGAACAGTGGCTATGATACTTAGCACCTTGAAATGATCTTAGACCAGGAAGGATCCAGAAAGTCACTGTCCATATTTTTCACTCTCAGGGACCAACAGTCTTAGAATTATGCCTTTAGCTATCTCTTTCAGAAAGCAAAAAAATGATAATTCATTGTTTTTAGGACTTTATACATAAGAACTTATTTAATCCTCAGAACAACCTTGTGAATTAGGTTCTATTATCCCCATTTACAGGTGAGAAAATGAGTAACAGAAGAACCACAGGACAGAGCTGATTCCCTTGTCCCTAGTGAGTGGCAAGCAGGATCCTGACCCTTTCTGTGACTCCACTCTTCCACCTCAACCACTTCACGGTGTAACCTGTTAAGGGTGGGGGTACATGATCTCTGGTCACTATTAATAAGCAGAAACCAGAGACCAGACTCCAGAAAAACTCTAGAGATGTGAGGCAGGGAGAATGGGGTTGGGGGTGGGGACACCAGGAAGATTCACTCCCATGTCAATTTGCCAAGATCCTTACCTCCATTCTGCATCTCTCTGGATGCCTGTTGGTCAAGGCTAGCTGAGTTCCTGCTGAAAGCTCTAAAGGATCGGGTCCTAGCTACCCTCCTGGGAGCTTAGGTGAATTTCTTGGACTTTCTAAACTCTGAGGTAAAGAAGAAGATACTTTAAAAAAAACAACAAAAAACAAAAACAAAAACAAAAACCTCTAAAACTTGCCTTTCCTGTGATCAAGAGCCCACAAACAAGCAGGCCTGGGTGACCTTCAGAGGCAAATTTGGGCCCCAACCTATAAAGACCACAATGGCCCTCTTCACAGATGGATGGTCTATGTAAGTGCAAAACAAAGCTTGGAAGTCTGACTGCACGTGTGCATGTTCTAAGCTTGGGCAAGCCAGGGTCACGGCATGCCACCTTCAGGGGATGTTCTGGGAGAAGAAAATGTTACCACGGGGTGTCAGAGTGGTCCCCTTGCCTTCTTCTCCCTTACAGAGCAGAGCAGCAGTTTACCTCCAAGGAGAAAAGAAAAAAACTCCAACTTTCTCACAATTGGGTCCTGGTGGTGACAGGGATAACCATGGACATTCTAAAGATGCCACAGAGTTAACAGGTGAGTTTAGAAAGAGACAGAACTCACAGTATCATGTGACCATGGGAACAGATTGGAAGTGGGGCTGAGAAAGCAGGATGGTCTACTCCCTTCCTCACTTCCTAAATAACTGAGAAGCCAGCTGAGAAGTCCAGGATTTTTGCCATTGTTCTGCTCACCTCTGGGACTAATTAGCACCCCTCCTCCCCCAGGGCTAAATAAATAAAGAAGATTGGGGTAGAAGGTGGAGAACAAAGCCCTTCCCAAGGACTGGAGGTTATGCTCCTGGCCTGAGGCTGGGAAAGTGAACCAGGGGGCCATGCGACCTGCAGAACTGGGGTCCAGCTCTGGGAATCCTGCCCTGGGGAGCCTCGATGGTCTCCCCCACAGCATCCTCTGAGAAGAGCACTACGAACCCACACATGCACCCTGCCTTCACACCGCGCTGTCGGGGTGGACCACGTTCCCCTCGAGGACTCCACACACCCAGAGCCTCGAGGGGGGAGCCCTCCTCCAGAGACGAGGAATATGATCTGACAGATAAACCTGTCATTGCCTGCAAAAGTCCCCAGCTCTAAAGAGCCTGCCTTGACTCTAAATCAACGTCTTATTATCTCTGGCCTTGATGCCTTTGAGGAGAAAAGAACGCTTTTGAGAAGTCTGGGGACCTGAGAAGCTCTCTCCTCTTTCCCTAATCATGGGAGTCTGGGGCTCCCTCCAAGTTCCCCATTTCCTAGCTGTGTGGCCTAATCCAGGTGCTCGCCCTCTCTGGGCTTCAGTAGCATCCCATGAAGGTCAGAAGCATCGCAAACAAGATAGCTTAGCTTTGAGTGCTGAATCGTATAAAGTCCTTGATGACGTGCCTTGTGGTTGGCCCCTCACTTCTGAAGCATCTCTACAGAGATTTTCAAAGGCACTTATGTCTCAACTCACACAATCAGACATGGACAGGCCCAGGCCTCCCAAGGCTGCCCTTTTCATGTCCTTCCTAGCATCTCCTGATGACTGGCACTCAGGCTCACTCCAGACTCATGGGGGAACTAGCCACACGGTCCAGCCTCTTGGAGCGCAAGCTACCGGCCAACTCAGCCCATGAAGCAGGGCCTTAGGATTTGACTGGCAACACGAGAGAAGACAGGGTGGATGGGTTTAGAGGGAGAGGAAGTGAGTTCACATTGCACCCTAGGTGGCCGTGGGCTGGAGAGGACAGGGGTCCTGTGCACAGGTCACATTTACACCCGGACTTTCAAGGAAGGGTCGTCCTTGGAGATGCTGAGCGGGCAGATGTCCACAAGTAGCTTGAGGAGGCTTCAGTGGGGACGCTAGGAGTCAGCAGACAGCTCACGTACATAGGCCTTTCCTGCTGCTTGACGTTGGTCACGTTGCTCAACCGCTTGGGCCCCACTCAGTTTGCTCATCTGCTGAGGGAGAGTCAGGGCCCTTGTGACCTTATTCAGTAATGAAATGAATATAGACAGACCTAAAGGCTCATAGAAGGCAGGACAAGCACTCCAGAACCTTCCCTGCCACTAGGAAAGGGGTGGGGGGTGGGGGTGCTAAGGGGAGGGGCCAGGAACAGCCCCTGGTGAGGGAAGAAGGGCTGAGGAAGGGTCTTCAGAAAGGAGGGAATCTCTGGAACACAGTGGGGAGCCAAGTGAGGGGCCTCTGAAGCATGACCCTGGACCATTTCACAAGATCCAGGGGGGAGCCGAGGAGGAATTCACAGGTGAGACAACCCAGAGGCCACTGGCATCACTGGTAGGTGGGTGACTGCAGTGGGGAAAGAGAGACCAGAGGGGCCAAGGGAGATGACGGCTCAGCTGGAAAAGAGAGGAAGCAGGCCGTCCTGAGAACAGTTAAAGCAGCTGTGCCAGTGAAACCCGTCAGCTCGTGTGATACAGTGCATCCAGGGGAGTCGTGTGCTTGTGGTACAGCTGGGCAAACCGAGGCTTCGAGAGGCTGGGAGACTCACTCAAGGTCTGCTCCCTCCTCTCTGTCCCCTGCACCATCGCTCAGTTCTGCGGCCCTCACTTCCTGCCTGGACTTGCCACGTCGCCTAAACACTCTCCCTGCCCCATTGGACCTCCTGCGATTTGTCTTCCGGCCAGATGTCCAGGTGCTTTTTCTAAAATTCTGCACTCCTCGCTTAAGCCCCTGCCCTGGTTAACCATTACCTTTGAGATAACAACCACATTCCTCACCACCCAATCCTGGCCCCTTTCTCATCCATCCCCCCTGCCTCTCAAGTCTCCTCCTCTACCCTCTGCCCCAGACTAACTGGATTGCTCGAGTTGTCAGGGTAATTACAAAAACAGCGTAGACTCTTGGGCCCTCACCAGGGACTACACAAGCGTCTCTCTCCTTCCTTGCATCCACCTGAGATGGACAAATTATTTATCCCTCATAAGCAAGGCAGCTGATGTTAAAGAGGCTGAGTCACTTGCCCAGAAACTGGTTTGTTCAAACCCAGGTCTCAGTAGCTCTAAGACCCATGCTCTTCACCATCAGCCTTCAGGAAACCGGCTGACTGCCCTGTGTGGACCACCTTCTGTGTCCTTCCCCAGCCCCACCCAGGCAGATGCCTTCTGGTCTGAATGCAAGGCTCAGCCCTCTGGAAAGCCAGGTGGAGTTCTGGCTCCCAGGCTGGCTCCAGTGGCTCAGAAGACTTCCCTTTATCATACTCCTTTCAAGTGATGATCCCATCTTCTGTAGGATGCATCCTGGGCTTAATATTATCTCTTCAGGAAGAGAGAACTCCCACCATGGGAAATGGATACATCCTCAAGCCTGTCTCACACTACACACACACACACACACACACACACACACACACACACACACACACAGATACCAACTCGCATGCAAACGGCTAAGTCATTTTCTGGGAGCCTGTCTGCTTTGGTCCAATTCCTGATGCTACTAATCTGGGCCTATGGAGGGATTTTAATCCCATTTTGATCCCCTTGATACATGGTAGAAGCTCCGTGGATGAAACTTGAAGGAGTAAATAATGAAGAGCAAGAAAAACAGCTAGTCTTTTTTTGTTTTTTGAGAACTTACAAAACACCAGGCATCAAGCTAGGCATTTGGCATGGATTATCTTATTTTGATTGCTGACAATAAAAGCTATGAGATAGGGAGTTTTCTTATCTACAGTTTATTGACGTGGAAACAAAAAATCAGAGAGGTTAAGCATGTCACTTAAAGTCCCACAGCTACAATGATAAAGGATTGAGATTTTTAAACCAGTTTGGCTGATGTCAGAGTTTGAGGTCTTAACCTTGGGCTGCCTTTCCAGAGAATGAAGATTTTTACTGCTCCTAGGAAATGCCATTCAGTCCCCCCCTCCCTCCTTCCTGTCCCCACCCCTAGGTCAAACCCATCAAGATCATGTCATACTGCTTTCTTTTCTCAGTGTCTCTCTTAAAAAAAAAAATCGCATACAACTAGGACAGTAATTTAAGCATGGGGCTTCCCTGGTGGCTCAGCAGTAAAGAATCTACCTGCAACAAGGGAGATGTGGGTTCGATCCCTGGGTTGGGAAGATCCCTTGGAGAAGGGCATAGCAATCCAACTCCAATATTCTTGCCTGGAGAGTCCCATGGACAGAGGAGCCTGGAGGACCACAGTCCATGGGGTAGCAAAAAGAGTTGGACACAACTGAGCAACCGAACAACAGCAACACATACATAACTTGTCCAGTTTGCAAAATTAGTGTGTCCTTTGACCTGAATGCCTTGATTTCAACCTATTCAACAACTGAGACACACTGTTGTGTCTTATGCATATGTCTTATGCTTCTTTCAACTGAAGATTCTATTATACGTGAAATGTAACCTTGACTTAATAGTGTCTTTGTAGGAAGACAAAAACCTCACGTGATAAATGAACACATTAATCTCTCCCTCATGACATGTATAAAAATAAACTCAAAGTGGAGGACAGAACTAAACATAAGATTATAACACTTTCAGAAAAAAAGCAAGTCAGAAAGCATTTGGGATCTTGAGTTAGACAAGTATTTCTTAAACATGACATCAAAAACACACAGGAAAAAAACACATGAAAAAAATTATAAATTGGACTTCACCAAAATTAAAAAGCAAAACTATTCTTAAAAAAACACTGTTCAGAATTCCTGGGCAGTCCAGTGGTTAGGACTCAGCTCTTTCACTGCTATGGCCTGGTTCAATCCCTACTCAGGGAACTAAGATTTCACAAGCTGTGAGGCTCAGCTTAAAAAAGGCACTGATAGGAAAATGGAAAGACAAGACCCAGACTTGGAGACAATGTTTGAAAAACATGTATCAGGTTAAGGACTTGTCCTGAATATGTTAAAAAATAAAACACACTTTAAATTCAAGAAAGAGAAAATAATCCAATAAAAAAATTTTGGCCAGACATTTCACCAAAGAATGGACAAATCATCATATGAAGAAATGTTCATCATCATTTGCCACTGCTGCTAAGTCACTTCAGTCGTGTCCAACTCTGTGCGACCCCATAGACAGCAGCCCACCAAGCTCCCCCATCCCTGGGATTCTCCAGGCAAGAATACTGGAGTGGGTTGCCATTTCCTTCTCCAGTGCATGAAAGTGAAAAGTGAAAGTGAAGTCACTCAGTCGTGTCTGACTCTTAGCGACCCCATGGACTGCAGCCCACCAGGCTCCTCCACCCATGGGATTTTCCAGGCAAGAGTACTGGAGTGGGGTGCCATTGCCTTCTCTGTCATTTGTCACTAGGTAAATGCAAATTTAAACCACCATGAGATACTAGTATACCCATATTAGAATTTCTATAGAATACTGACCTTCACGTATTGCTGGTGGGAGTGAAAACTGGTATAACAACTTTGGAAAACAGTTGGGGAGCTCCCTAAAAAGTTAAACATATACTTACCATATGACCCAGAAATCTTTCTCCTAACTATTTACCAAGGAGAAATGAACACCTATGTCCACACAGAAACCTGGACATGAATGTTTATAATGGCTTTATTCATAATAGTCCTAAACTGAAAACAACACAAATGTCCTTTAAATGAAGGCTAGGTAAACACCCTGTGGAGCATCCCTGCCATGGGTACCACTCAGCAGGAAAAGGAACTGATGACTAATCCACGTGACAAAGGGTATTCATTTCAAAGGCATGCACAGAGCAGAAGCCAGGCACAGCAAGGCTACACAGATCTAATTCCATCTCTGTGACATTCTGAAAAAGGCAAAGCTCTAAGGATAGAAAACAGATCATTTATTGCCAGTGACCAGGAGGGAAGGTTTGACTACAGAGAAGCACAAGGGTACTTTTTGTGGAACCGTTCTGTATCTTGATTTTGGAGTTGGTTATATGACAATATGTGTGTATGTGGTCAGTCGCTTAGTCATGTCTGACTCTTTGCAACTCTATGGATGGTAGCCCACTGGGCTCCTCTGTCCGTGAGATTTTCCAGGCAGCAATACTGGAGTGGGTCACCATTTCCTCCTCCAGGGGAATCTTCCTGATCCAGGGATCAAACCTGCGTCTCCTGCATTGGCAGGCAGATTCTTTACCACTGAGCCATCTGGGAAGCCCACATGACATGCATTTGTCAAAACTCTGGGAACTGTATGATAAGAAGGATGCACTTTAGTGTATGGGAATGACACCCCAATAAAAAATGAATTCCTGTTCAGAGAAAACAGTGGTGGAGGAAAAGCCAGGTGACAATGAGTTGAATATCTGCACTCAGGTAGATTTTCTATCAAGAGCTACTCTACCTGTGAAACAATTAGTTGCCTTTGACACAGACTTTAGGAGGCATCCAAAGTTCAGAAGCAATAGAAGGTAGAGAGTAGCCTCTTAAAATGAAGGAAATACAGTTTGTCATCTTGTGATTATTTAATGGAGAAGTAAATGGCAATCCACTCCAGTGTACTTGCCTGGGAAATCCCATGGACAGAGGAGTCAAGTGGGCTATAGTCCATGGGGTCACAAAAGAGTTGGACACAACTTAGCAGCTAAACAATAACAACAACAATGTACAATTGATGTTTAACCTCATGCAGGCCAGTTTATCCAGACCTTTTCTGACCCTGAGGCTATGTGTTAGCCACCCACCTCCAGTGTCCCTGAAAGTGGGGCGAGCATCCCTCCTATTTCTCTCCCCGGGGTGAATGTGGAAATAGACAGGACAGTAGCCATGTTGAAAGCAGGGACGTCCATCTATTGGGACAGCTTCCAGCCAGCCTCCTCTTTCAGGCATTTCGCAGTTGACAGAGAATAGATGCAGGGTCTGTGTTTCCATTTCCCAAAGCTTAGCCCCGGATGGAGGGTCCACCTTGAGATTTGAGCCCTCAACTTCAGCAGACATTGCCTGTGCAGGTGTCCTGGGCCTGTCTTCTGTCCCTGCCAAAGGCGTGGAGACCCAACCACGCCCGCTAATCCAGCTGCACAAAAGCACAGTAGCTGCTAGGATATATCTGCCTGGCTTTCTTCCACCATGAAAACATTCACACCCCAGGCTTCATTCTTAGAAAGTCCACAGACTTTTTTACTGGGAAAATAGATTCCAGGAAATTATACCTTCAAAAGCCTTTTCCTTTAGAAAAATAAGTCATTTGCCCTTTGTGATCAAAATCAATACCAGCAATGGGAGGAGATGGACCACTGTGTTCCTGAAGAGATGCTCTGGGCAGGATTTGATATCACCTGTGGGTACCCGGCAGCTGAGCACAACCTGAATCTCATTATGAGGGAACAGGGGAAAATGAAAATAAGGATCTGTATTCTTCTAAACTGTCAATATCATGAAGCATAGAAAAGGTTCTAGAACTATTTCAGAGAAAGGAAATCACAGACACATAGTATCATGTGCTGGGGGTGGAGAATGCCAAAAAATACATTCTTGAGTGAAAATTATTGATTAAATCAGAACACTAATGGTAAATTAGGAAAAAACACTGTCAACGTTAAATTTACGGAGATGGTCAACTGTGCTATGGTTATGCAAAAAATACTCCATTTCATAGAAAATAACACATGGAAATACTTAGCAGTAAATAGGAGACATTTGGTAGGGGAAAGTCATGCTGTGTGCAACTTACTCTAATGGTTTGGAAAAAAGTAATTCTTGAAATTGTTTGCATTATTATTGCTGCTACCATTGGGATGAATATTATTGTCAAAATTATTAATAAAAAACTTTTAGGGACAGGGTCAGCCAGGCCAAGAAAAATAAAAACTTTTGAAAACTTTAACACAATGACTTGTCCTTAACGCAAGTCATTTTGAATATACATTTAACGCCGTGAGCTTGGTTAATTGCAGAAGGTGGGAGGAGGAAGGATGAGAAATGTGGTTTTTCTGGGCCCTACAAAAAGCCCCCGTAGACCAGATCCTTATGAAAATGTCAATTCTAAATATCACTTGACAGATGCTTTTCCCAGGCTTTTTATTGGGACAGGCGTCAGGCGCGCTATCTCCTTCAGACAATGTCTTGGACCGTGTGGGGAGGCCCCTGCAGACACCCGCCTGCCAATCATTTCCAGCACCACCATTTCCATTTTCCCCCTAAATCCTCCAAAGAAGGACTGAATATTTACAGCCGTCATGTTAACATTTTCCCTTTTCCACTGTTTGGCTTGGCCGAGACATTTTTGGCTGCATCAATGACTGTGCTGGTCAGTGACCCAGGCAGTCCCACGAGGTCCTTCTTCTTCTGGTGGTCATCGTATTGCTCCTTCTTAGGGTGGGGAGGGGCATAGATTATAAGGAGGAAGAAGAAATGAACACCAGTCCCTCACTTTCATCATACATTTGTGGTCTTGATAACATGTGTTATTAACAGAAGAGGGAGGAGACCTTGGCTTCAAGTTTGGGGGTATAGATAAAAAGCCTTATAGCAATTGCCAACTCTCAGATTAACACGCTAAAAGTGCAATTATTACACCCACCCGATCGTTAGGGACTGGATGGATCTTCTCCATCTGGGGACTCAAGGACCCAGGCTCCCCGATGCTGACGTCATCAGCATCTCCATATATCGTGCACCAGTGCTTGCTGGGGAAGGAGGGTGGTGCCAGGGGAGATTTATGAAGTCCAGTGGTCCACATCACTCTAGTCCACTTCACACGACCAATAATCTATCATCGATGTCCGCACTCCTCTCATGAGACACAGGATCTCCTTCCCTCCCCTAGAACCTGGGTGGGCCTTTATAATTAACACAGCAGATGTGATGGTAACAAGTGACTGTGCATGACTTCCAAGACTAGATGATAAAGTGAGCACGCCTTTGGCTTGCTTCACTCTCTGTGTCTCTTGGCCTCACCTCAGACACCAGCTGCCATGTTGGGAGGAAGTGCCGGCCACCAGGAGATGCCCTGTGTGTGCATTCCAGCTGAACAGTTCCCCAGCCACCAGTAGGGATCAGCTGCTAGACCAGTCAGCAAATGAGCCATCCATTGTCCTTTGAAGAATTTTGACCTGTGGGAAAAAAAATGAGACATAGAATCTTTCTGTTATTTCTTAAAGCCACTAATTTTGGGCGTTACTTGTCACACAACTGTAGATAACTAACACAATGAGCATGTTGCCAGTCTCTGCCATGATTCTCAAGCCTCTCTGCATGGTTACTCAGGACTCCCTGACTACCAGCCAAGGGAAAAATTACTGCAACCACAGTAACCTCCACCACCATCACTATTGTGTCCATAGGGCCTTGATAAGAAGTGTAGATGTCAGACCAAAAAGAGGAGATTGTGGAGAGTTTTGCCAAGGCCGTTCAGGCAAGATTGAGGGAACTTACTGGTGACACATCCTGGGACTGGCAACCACAGAATGGAGGTGGTATTGCCATCCTAGTCCTGAAGGGACGATGTGGGGACCGGTTAGTGGAATCTGGTATAATGTCTAAGTACAGAGGACAGATCAGCTGAGAGGGATTGAGACTTTCAGAATGCAACCACCATCAAATGGAGGCCCATCAAAGAGAGAGAGAGCTTGGGGAACAAACACCCAAATTCTCTCTCCTCTCATGCTCTGATTTTTCATTGATATTTCCTATTGGGTGAACTCAACAGAAAAACAAAGAACAGGCAACCTGGCTGAACAGTCTATAGGGTCAGCCTCCCAGGGGATGGAGCAGGATGAGAAGGTTAGGGAGTAGATCTGGAGGGGGAAATACAAATGTCATGTATATGCACCATCACCCCCACCATCTTCCTCGCATCAGCCCCACCATCATCACCCCCAGCATCACTACCATTACCACCATTACCCCCATCATCGCCACCACCATCTTCATCACCATCTTTAGAGTACCTCATTTGCATACTACTTCCGGATTTACAAAACAATTCCTCATACTTTCTCTTATATCATTCCCAGAAGGTCACCCTTGCAGGATCCCCTGCATCTAGCAGAGGGTTTGGTCCATAACTGGTGCTTAGTTTGATCCCGTAAAGATCAGCACATCCGCTCTACTGAAGGATCTCAGAATCACAGGCACAGAGAGTAACGTCCCAAGACGAATATGTCAAGTATCACGAGAAAGACACAAAGTGTTAGAAGGTTTGATTAGGAAAGACTTATGGGGGTGGTAGTGCCCGAGACTGGTCCTCGGTGTAAGCAGATCTCATCAGAAAGGGAGAGAGCTTCCATATCCTGACAGCCACATGAAGGAAAGATTTAAAGGTGAGGAAATAGAAATCGTGTTCTGGGAACAGGAAATACTTCCATTTTGCTGGATCATGGAATCTACAGAGGTAAGACCTAAGTTACAAAATTGAAAACAAGTGAAGTGATCATGTTGGGATAAGTCACAAAAGCCAAGAAACACTTATACTGAGTACATCAGGTGCTGGGGAGTCAGGGAAGGTTTTTGAGCAGAGAAAGAACTCGGTTTACAGTGGTGGGAGGCTAAGTGGAGCGAGTGCCTAAACGAGGTGGGGAGATGACCCACGGGGCTGCCCTCACTTCAGATGCAAGCCTCTTGCTAAGAGAACAAGAGCCGAAACAGAAGAAAAGGTGTGACCACATACTGACAGGCTGAGCAGGAGCAGGTGAACAGTGCTCTTCTACCTCAGGCACAAGGGACATCACAGTCCAACATCATGCTTTTCTATTGAGTGACTGCTCATGCCAGGCACTGCCCTTGACTCTGTGGACACAGCAGGAAGCCAGATACATAAGGCATCTCACTTCACCCCTGGATTCAGTAAGAGAAAAATAATGCCCTCAGATCAAGCAGGAAATTCAGGACTAAGAGATGGCATATGTGCTCTCTTTTGCCTGGAATAGCCTTCATCTCTTCTCCTTTGCCTAGAAAACTCCTATACATCTTTCAAAACCACCTAGAACTCCCCAACAATTGAAACACTTGTCTCTGATTCTTTCCACTATACTTTTCTCAGTCTTTTGACATCTTCCTTCACAGATAACTAGGATTTCAAGGGTTTCAGAAAAGCTTTTATAATTACAATAGATTGTGAAAGGTCTCTTGGAAGTTGTGTTAAAACTCTAGTAAGTTTTAACGTGTAAGACATATAAAAAGCGAGTTTGGGATTATTGTTTAGAGCATATTTGCAAAGGGAAAAGGCAGCTTCAGTGAGCTGTGTTGGGGAAGGAGGGGTAATGTGATAACTCACTCATCTTCCTATACCACCTACCCAGTCCTCTCTACAACCCCTTACACTCCATCCCAAGGTACTTAAGCCAGCAAGAGGCACCATCGGCAGAGCTCTAGTCTAGGTAAACCACAAATGTGCTCTAGTAAGTGGTATTTTTAAAATCAAGAAATACAAGTGCATTTACTGGGGGGCGGGGGAAGGCAGAGCATTTGAAAGTGGGCATCTCCCAGGAATCTGCCAATGGGCACACAGCTACTCGGGCATCTCTACCCGTATGTGACAGGACAGGATGGGCTGGACTTAGGGTTGGGTGGGGGAGGTGGACACAGGTGTTTATTTCCCAATTGCTATTGGACACTTTCTGTTCTCAACTCTAGGCTGAGGGCTGCAAGCCATAAGATGAGGGAGACAGCCCCAATTCTAAAATGCTCATGTTCTCATGCAAGAGAGAAAACACCTGTAAATGAAGTTAACTTGTAGTTGTTACATGCCAACTGCCCAGTACAGCGCCCTCAGCTTTATCCAGCCAGGATGGGCATCTGGCTTGGGTTTATCTCCATTCTACAATTGGCAGGATGAGCAACAAAGTCCTACTGTGTAGCACAGAGGACTATATTCCATACCCCATAATTAACTGTAGTGGAAAAGAATATATAGAAAAAGAACGTATGTCTATGTACAATTGAATCACTTTGCTGAATAGCAGAAATTAACACAATATTGCAGGTCAAATATACTTCAGTAAAAAATAAATAATAAAAAAAAATTTGGCAGGAGAGGTGAGCCCTCACACCTGGCGGACTCAGAGTCGTGTTTCCACCAGATGCCTAGTGAAGGGTGGGTAAACCATGTTGATGATGCCAGGTGAAGCAGTCTGCGTCTGTGGCTACAAGTAAGCTAGGTCCTGGCTTGCAACAGGAAGGACCAGCCTCATCCTCCAGGAGAAAGGACCAGGAAGGTATAGAACTCAAAGGAAGGATGCTGTCAATAAGCAGGTTAGTGTGGAGTCTTCTTGGTGGGAAATGAGGCTGAAAGAGTCATTTGAGATCAGCTGGAGACTCGTGGAGAAATAGTTTAGAATTTCATCCTGCAAGAAGAAGGATGGCTGAGCTCAGGAGTGGGGAGGCTCAGTGGTACTTTCTGGATGCCAGTCCGCAAAGCGAAAGATGCTGGGGATGCCAGCCCAGAGGTGAGACAAGAGGGCCCGGATGTATGTGTGGTGAGAATGGAGAAGCATATCAATGAGAGATGAGGCTTCATGAAAGGAGAGCAGGCAGGAAATACTGGGCCTCAGGAAACCTGAAACAGTGCATGCGAAGTGATGATGGAGCCTCCAGGTAAGGCTGTTTGGTAGCTGAAGAGGTGAGACTACAGAGGTCAGGAGGGAGGCAAGCTAGATCCTGAGAGGAGGGTCCTCTATGGGGAGGTGATGGTTGGAATGAAGAGGAGAATGAGTGGATAGTTACGGATGTGGCTTCAAAACTAGAAGAAAGTCAGTAGCTGCATCATCATGGGAGCCAGAGGGAGAGAGAGTGTCAAAAAGTGAATGGTGTCTACTGCTGTCACAGACAGCATCTCAAGGGGGACAACCATCAGACTGGTGTTCAGGGGTCTTCCCCTAAGGGCACTCTGTTAGTAAACAGAACAGCGGGGAATGAGGAAAAGCATGAGAAGCAAGCAAGTTGCTGCATCCCCTACTGAGGACTTGAGCCAGATCAGCAGTCACCCCAAGGAGGGAAGTGGACGAGAATCCAGGAGAGTGTGGGGCCCAAATGGACAGGAAGATGACCAACCTAGAACCAGTCTACCTCTGACATTAAACTCCCAGGAGATCTGGGGCAAATGTCGTAATGAATGTGAGCTCCAATTTTTCCATTTTTTATTAATATTTTGGAAATGTTCAAACACCTTAGGAAGAAAAATGTATTCCATCACTCTGTTCCTACAGTCACTGGCCCACAACCAATCCCGGTTTACCCTTACTTCATCCACTGTTGCTGCTGCTGCTGCTGCTGCTAAGTTATAGACGGCAGCCCACCAGGCTCCCCCTCCCTGGGATTCTCCAGGCAAGAACACTGGAGTGGGTTTCCATTTCCTTCTCCAATGCATGAAAGTGAAAAGTCAAAGTGAAGTCTCTCAGTTGTGGAGTCGCTCTGACTCCTAGTGACCCCATGGACTGCAGCCTGCACGGCTCCTCCGTCCATGGGATTTCCAGGCAAGAATACTGGAGTGGGGTGCCATTGCCTTCTCCTACTTCATCCACCTTCTTTCCCAATTGGTTCATCTGGAGGTTAGGTCTAGATCGAACTCCTTCTAAATCACTCCCGTCCTTCATTAATTCTTTGAGTGCCACTTGAAAAGATAAAGGCTGTTGTTCAGTTGTATTCGACCCTGACCCTATGGAAACCATTGCTACATCTAAACAGTTAGCAGTAATTCCTGAACAGCCGAGAAGTGTTTGAATTTCCCCACTTATCTCATAGGATTGGAGGAGGAAGAGGTGCTTTATCCCAGTGAAAATCCAAACAAGATCCACCCATGGCATTTTGCTACCATATGTTTTCATTCTCTTTTAAATGATAAGTTCACCCTTTTACTTTTTTTTCTTTTTGATGGTTATTTTTTGCAGAAACGGGTAATGTGACAGGGCTTCACTGACAGCACCCACATGGGGCCATGTAAGGGGCTTCTCTGTCCCTTGCTGTGTCTCCTGCCGGCTAGAAGTTAGACCCAGAGGCTTGATGCGGCTCACGTTAGACTTGTTCCTCTCGCATCACATCGATGTGGATCCAGCGTCCTGTGACCTCTCTCTCCGTCATGCTCTGATTGCTGTGTGGATTAAGGCAGTCCACCCCATCCGTCCATTGTAAACCCCTGGTACTTTTCACCACATTAGCAGAAAAATACAAGTTCTTTCTTTCCTACAGAAGATCTAATTGTATTTTGATCAGCAGAAAAAATTAAAGACTTTAGATACAGTAGATCAGCACATATAAAACATCAAGATTTCCTAAATATAAAAATTGTATTCATGACAAATTCGATTTTTCTAAAATGAAAGCAATATTTAGAATGTGGCCTGTCACTGACATTGAAGCACTAGGTGTGAAATGCCTCATGAAAAGTATGATGGTGGTACTTCCCTGGGGGTCCAGTGTTAAGACTATGTGCTTCCAAGCCAGAGGATGCAGGTTCCATCCCTGGCCAGAAAACTGAGATCCTGTATTCTGCAGGATGCAACCAAAAAAAAAGAAAAAGTACAATGGTAACGAGGGGGAAAGCATCTGGTGCAAAACGCCCCCTGCCACTATGCAGTGACATAAATTGTAGGAACCGACTGCTGGTAACAACATCGGTGGTGCTGGAAGCTGATTTTCTTCTCCACCAAGATTTTCCTCGTCATACAGGACCTAGACTAGGGTGCTGGCAGAGAGAATGGAAAAGTCATGAAAAATGTGACCTTAGGAAAGAAGAGCTAACAGGATTTGGTAAATAATTAAAAAGGGGGAGAGACGGGATATTGCTCATACCTTGACCAGTGAAATCTTAAGTAACAAAAGAATGTAAATTGGAAATTTCACAAGGACATGGAAACTGCTCCCTGGTTTAAACCAATGGACGTCCCCAGCTGGTGAGACTCTGACTTTGCAGATAACAGATCCTCAGATTGTCCCCAGAAATGTTCCTGGGCTATCAGAATCCACCTTTTCATCCCTGGATTCATCTTAGAAAACTGCTAATACATAACGAGGAGTTCCATCAGCTAGGGGATATTCTAAAACACTGGGCCATGTGCCAGACAGCATTTTAGGGGAGTTAAGTATTTACCTATTTATCTGAAAAGTACCCAAATGTTTCAGATCCTGAATAATTAATGGTTAAGGAAATATATGGGGGTTGGAAGAGCTGCTGACTCCCTTGCACATATAAAGAGTTCTGTAGAATAAGTAAAAATTGTAGGTCCTTCTATGTAATCAATGCTATCAGTGGTTTAGCAATGGCAGAGCCTGCAGGGCAGAAGCTTGAGGACAGACAGTGTTGAGGGCACACCCAGAAGCCCACATTTGGGCCCCCAAAATGAGGAAGAAATAACAGAGAGGAGACGTTGAAACGTAGGAAATAAAGGTGTGAAGGACTGCCCTGGCAGCCCAGTGGCTAAGACTCCGTGCTTCCCCTGCAGGGGGTGTGGGTTCAATCCCTGGATGGGGAGCTATTAATAAAGATCCCACAATCCCAAGCACCTCACAGTGCAGCCACAAAAAATGAAATGAAATAAAACGTCTGAGAGAAACCACTCAGCCCTGCATCTGGCCCCAGGACTTATTAGAAGCAACACGCCAAAATAAAGCATGTAGAAGTCAGCAGATTAGTGACAGTCCCCCCCACCCAAAGCCTGTCACTAAACCTGTTTATCAGTGGACATTCCCAGACCACAAAACCCCCATCAGCCAACCATTTCTCACCCATCAACGTGCAAAATGACCCTTGATCCAGGGCAAAGGTCTCACCCCTCCCAGCCATCTCCCTGAGATGAGACCTAACCACAGATGCTGGCATCAACAAGGGACAGCCCTTGTGGGCACACGGAAGCAAGTGTCCGCCGCAGCCACAGTCCAGGCAGGAGGCTGACGCCTGCGAAGAGCCAGTCCCAGATGACCCGGCCCTCTCAGGGGCCAGCCTGCTGCTGAGAGGCCGGAGCTCAGTCTAGAGGGTTCCTGGGCTCTGGCCCAGAAGGAGTCAGTAGTTCCTGTGAACATGCTGCAAAAGTGATGAGGAAAGCCTAGACACCTCTTCTCCATTTAAAAGGAAGTCGTGGAGGCCTCTGGGCCCAGAGCTGGTGGCTGAAGAGCATGGTCACTGTGGGAAAAGCAGCCATGTAGGGTGTGGGGGGGATGGTGATCCTGGGAGACTTGTTGGCCAATGGGATTTGAGCACTTGCCCCTCCTGGTCCTTGAATCTCACTTGAGACAAATTCTTAAGACAATCATAAAAACCATAGCAACCTGATGCTGGGAAAGATTGAGGACAAGAGGAGAATGGGAAGACAGAGGATGAGATGGTTGGATGGCATCACCGACTCGATGGATATGAATTTGAGCAAGCTCCGGGAGACAGTGAAGGCCAGGGAAGCCTGGCACGCTGCAGTCCATGGGGTCCCAGAGAGTCAGACACAACTGAGAGACTGAACAACAACAAAAACCAACTTGCTGACGTTGGGATTTGCACTGAAGGTGTGAACCGAGGGGCTGGGCAGGAAAAACAGCTTCAGTGTCTTTCCCAGAGCAGGTGAGAGGACAGGAGGGCTGCCCGGTGAATCTCCAGTGCTAACTGCTCCATCCTCTCCTGCCCGGTGTTTCGAGAACAAGAAACAGACCTGAAACATCAGCATCACTCATTTCGAGGAAATTTGTCTTTTAAACATCTGACTGTAAACTCGTTTTTGTTTTATCCTCTGACAGAGAGAGAGAAGCCGAGGCCAAAAGAGAGGAGTTGGCATTTCCAATCTTTTCAGGGCAGCGAGGCTGGATCTGGGAGCAGCTGGAATCAGTCCTGTGTCATGCAGCAGTGCAGAGATCAATGTTGGGAGAGCACGTGACAGGCCACCTCCAAGGCAGGAAGACTCTGGGCTTGCGATGGAAGGGTGAAATGAAGGCAATAGGGAATGGTCTCCTGCGCTGTCCCTTGAACCCAGACCAACTGGAGGGCACAAGCGAGCCCGGGGAGGGGCGTGAGGATCACGCTCTCTGCTGGAAGCAGGAGGCATGTGTATGTGTGTGTCTCTGTGTGTGTATGTGTGTGTCTGTGTGCGTAGATCCCAGGAAGCGGGCAGGGTGAGGACCGGGAAGATGAGGCAGGGAGAGGGAACAGCCCTGGGCTGGTCATGGCCTCAGGCAGCAGGTGCTCTCTGCTAGAACCCTGCTCAGAGCAGAGTGGGGGCCTAAAGGGTTGTGCCTGGAGTAGCAGCAGGAGTCCCTGTCCTTCGGGGGCTGGGAAATAGCCATAGACAGAGATGGGGCCACCCTCCGACTTGCAGCTGGCCAGGCTAGGTCAGGTGGGCTTCCCAAGGGCAGAAATGTTATCTCAATGGCAGCTGTAGAGTGACCCTTGGGGACTGACTTCCCCGGTCACAGTGGGGGTCAGTGGGGTGGTAAAGAGACTGTGAAACAGGCCCCAGAGAAGCCCCATGCCTCCCAGACCTGACAGAAAGTTTCCATTTCTCACTAGACATGGAAGCCGCTGATGGCCCACGTTGGTCTGTGCCCTGCCTCCTGCTACCCTGCCCTTGTCCACCAGGAAGGATAGCCTGGCAGCTGTGTCCAGGGCAGAGCCTCTGCCCAGGAAGCCTGTGGTACCTCCCTGCCTGCCTGCCCCAATGTGAGGAGCCCGAGAGTCTGTCCTTCTTAGATACAGAGCACAGTGTGGACCCAGGGTTTTCAGAACTGATTCACACAGGCGCATTTTCAAGTTGTTCCCTCTGACTCTGAGGGGTAAGGGTCATCGCTTCTCCCTTCCCCTCTCAGACAGGTTCCTTGGAAGGGAGTTTGAGCCTGCAGTTTCCCTCCAGAAATACTCCCGAAGGAGAGTCCCCACCTGCCCCGCCCCAGATCAGTGCCCAGGGCCCCTGAGCCCCCAAAAGGAAGGGTGTGGGTCGGGGAGAGGGCGTTCCTCTAGGCAGAGGGAAAGGGATTCGGGTCCTCCCCTCACTGTCCACTGCACCTGGGGGACGTGATGGGGCCGCCGAGTTTCCGTTTCTTTTTTTGTGGGCCTGTGACCACGAAGATGGGGGCCGGGACCCAAAAAGTATAGAAGTCTCCAATTTCCTTCTCAGCTCCCCAGGTGTGGCGAGTGAGAACGTCACCGCCTGGCTCATCTTCACTGCCTTGGACATTTCTTTCTCAAATAACTGTTGGCCCTTTCTTCGGGATCTGTATGATAACACGTCATTGTACAAAGTTCTTTCCCCAGAAGACACGCCATTGACGTGATCTAGAATGGTCAGATCACAATTCGGAGATTTTAGGGTTCCCCCACTTGTGGCTCCCTTGTGGAGAGTCGAGTCAGAAGATCCTAAAGGACATGGCCAGATCTTCCCCTGTTTTTCCTTCCCAAAGCGATTACAGAATGAGTTGTTGTTTTGTTTTGTTCCGTTTCTCATATACAGGCTTTCCAAGCCTTGGACCTTGGGCTGCTGGCATTTTAATTAAGCTGACCCCACCCCACCCCCACCCCTTGCCCAGTGATTTCAGGAAGGGAAATAAAACAGCAACACTGCCTCCCCCCAACACAAGGCTGGGATGATTGTCTTACCTCTTACAAAGGGAGCACCAACCCTCAGGATGGCACCCCTAGCTCCCTAACTGGCCTACCCCTCTCCCAGCACCTCCAGTCAATTTTGAAGTTTCCACTTCAGATAGAAATCTGTTGAGTGGGAGGAGGAATATTTCTCCTTTTAATAAGTAAAATAAAATTTTTCTCTGGATCAGCTTAGAGCCTCTCTTTTCTCATTCCAAGGTCACTTTTATTCTGAGGTTAGTACTACCCATAAACCATCATTTCCCAATAAGAATGCAAGGCAAATACCTCCAGATTCCCAGAATCTGGCCTTGAAACCAACCTGATGTTTAAATCAGCATGGATATCCCTCTGTTGTGTCAAATCATAGTTTCCCCAGAGATATTGTGTTTCTTGTTTCTTTTCTAGTAAATTTTTATTTTTTGCCCCAATATTCACAGCTTAAGCATTTTTATCCAGTTTAAACGATGGGGATTTAAATTGCTATTTTAGTGGAAGAGGCTTGATTAAAACCTGTGTCCTCATCAAATTATTGGACAGTGGTTCTTGGGCTCTGTTTACATTAGTGTCAACCTTAATTTAAATTCTGCATAACTATATTTGCTTCGCTAAATGCATTCACCAGGAACATACCACAAATTACTTTGCATTATGAGCAGACTGTCTTTGTCTATTGCAAAGTGTTTTGAAATTAGCACCATAAGTAACTAGCTGTAAGTGTCACTCGATCTCCTTAATGCCTCATTAATCAAACCCTGTGGCAGCTGGTGTGATGTCCAAGCCCATCTCATAGAAGATCGGTATCACTTGCTACTTGCTCCTGACCACAGTCTTTTAAACCTGATTCATGACTTGTGCATCTGCCCGCCCTCCTTGCGGCATTCCCCATGCTCAGAGGTCCTCCAGCGAGGGCAGCTTTGCAAGGCAGACCAGTTCCTGAGTATTCTTTGCAGAAACTGGTAATAAAAAACCACTCTCCTCTCGTGGAAACCCATGATCTCAAAAGGAGGAAGGTCATTTCCCTGTGTTATCCACAAAGATTCAACATAATTTTCATATCACTCTTAAAATGCCTTTCTGGAAAAAAATTCCCTGGACTAATTTTTCTTTAGAGCAGGAGTTAGAGAAACAAAACATATTCTCCCAGGAGACTGCAGTTTCCACCCTGGCCTCAGTTTTCAGAAGGATGATATACATTGAGTCGAAGCACTTAACCAGGAGAGAACAATATATTTGTTCCTTTAAACATGGGGTGATTTCTGTCCTAAATACAAAATTTTAAAATTTGTACTTGCAAAGGAAATAAAAAACAACTCAGATTTGATATTTTTATTATAGTCCTTAAAGAAAAAAGACTGTCATTCACATGTACATGTTTATACAAAGTCATACCAAAAACTACATATGTTACAAGATTCTTTTTTTTTTTTTTTTTTTTTGGTCTTTTGCTGGAGCCATCAAACATGCAAATACCTAAAAGAACACATCCCTGTTGTCCATCGCCTTTCCCTGCATTGCATACCGGCTGGAACACACACACACATACACACACAAACCCTTTTCACTAAATTTGATCTCCTTGGTGTTAAAACTACTTCGCAGCTCTACTGGACAAAGGCGTCCCACAGCATATCCTGAGCAAAGTGGGCAGTCGCTGAACATGTTGGTGGGCAGGGTCACACTGTCCCACGTGGCCCTGGCCATGGCCGTGGGGGCTGGCACGAGGGACCCCGGTGTAGACACAGGTGCTCTGTTTCCTGGGGGCCACCTGTGAGGTCGGTCTTCAGGAGCTGCGTCTCTATGGACAGCCTTTGGTTTTGTGGCCTTCCCTTCTGACAATCCAGCAGGAAAAATCCACAGCAGGGTTTTTTCCTATGGGTTTTGTCAGTGTGAAAATACACACACACACAAACAGGACTGAAACTTCGTATTTCCTGCAAGTGGCTTTCTGGTCTGGCATTTTGTGCAATTTAAGTAAACTATTAATTTTCTTTGGGGTTACACTTTTTGCCTTTTCACCTTACAAAGCCTTTCAAACTAAATAAACCTTATTAGAATAGAATGCAGCCTTGTCGCCCAGCTCCCAAACCAATGTCCGTGGCAAAACCCACTGAGTTTGAACAGACGGATGGTTCAGATCTTAACTTTAAAACCAACCTAATGTAAGCCATACTTTATGCTTATTTTTATCCCATCTACTTTCTCTTATGGCATTTAAAATAGGCTCTGACTTTAAAAGAGCAGATGGGAAAGAACATTTCAATCATATCTTAGGAGACATTTACTTTGATTAAAGGAGTAATTTACAGAAATTACAAATATGTTTTATGTCCCATCACCAGCTCATCCTGTTCTCTCTCTGCTTATGGCAACCTCTATTCACTAGGACTCTGAAAAGATTAAATGTGGAAAGGAGGAGTCCAAAATGATTTTCAGAAGTGACGAAATCATCACTGAACAATTTCAAAATGGCTAATTCAAAACTTCCCCTTCTTTTCAGCAGCGGTAGGAGTGTGAGTGTTTAAACCAAAAATTTTACCTCCTCTCTCTTTCCCTGTTTTACACACTCACCTCCTCCCCTTTCGTTCCCCCAAAGGCAACATTTTGGCTTGGCAACCAATACAAGTCACTGAACCCTTCCATTGAAATACTCCACAAAGATCCTGCCTAATCACAGCTTGGATTTCAGAAAGAAAGAAAAAACTCAGGAATTCGGACGCTAGGCATGTCACAGTCCCCCGCTCCATTCTGCCCTTCCCTCCCTCACTGTCCCCGGTGAAAGAAAAGACAGCCACGCCTCACCCGTTACAGTAAAGACACCCCGAGATTTAGGGGGATGAGTGCAGCCTTACTTAGCTGCAAGGCTGCAGCTGTGCTCTTATCTGGCCAAAGGAGCCAAGGGACAACAAAAGACCGCAAAGAAGGGATGGTGGCTGCATGGGAAAGCCACCAGCCCCGCATTGTGGTGCCCTTCTGCTGAGCAAATAGTTCAAACTGTTCATTCTCATCTCCTATTCTCTCCCTGGTACATTGTTTGTGCCCTTGCATTTCATTCGGCAAGGAAGGTTGCTCTCTGGGCCTATAAGCAAACAGTCCAGAAAAGAGCTAGCCATCCCCTTCTCTTCCCCGGAGAACTAGCATTTTTATTTCGGCTCCAAGCTGTCAAAGACCTGGAGAGTTTATGTCAGTGTCCTGAATTAATTGCTTTAAGCTGTACCAGGCTCCACGGGCTACCAAATATCCAGGAGATGTTTATTAATAACTCTTCCTTCAGGATTCTGGCTCCAAGCCGTCCCTTGGTGGTGGCCTTTATCCAGCTGCCACCTTCTCCCCACTGGCCTCTTGGTGCTGGGGGTGGTGGCGTGGCCAGTGGTAGAAAGGCTTACCTCTTTTCCTGTCATCGTGACAAATTTAGAAATGCCTGGAGGGAAAAAATATCCACCTGTGTATCAGGACATGTGTGATGGTTATCTTTGTCCTGGCCCCAGGAAGCTCCCAGAGTTACAGAAACTGCATGAGCGACTTCGAAGTGGCCCAGTACAAGCTCATTTAGCCCATACAATTAACAGAAGCAGCCAGAGAAATTATTTCCCCCTGCCCCCTCCTCTCTTCCTCCCCCAAAAGAAAATTCAGTGAGGCTGACAACTTGATGTATTTTGAAGTTTTCCTGGTAAAAAAAAAAAAAAAAAAAAGCCTCTTTAATAGAATGAAATAATAAACCAATTTATATACCAATATAAGACCAGGATCGCGAGTGCCATTGTGTAATTTTCCACTTGACTTTTCATTATCTACCTGAACAAAATCAATCTATATGTATGGGATCAGCATACAATTCCGGAGATAAAAGCTGAAAATAAATGTGCTTTGCATATCCCAGAGATAAAAGACACAGTCCTTCGGACAGCCTTTTCTTCTCCAGCAGATGTATTTATAAAATAAATCGTCTGTCAAGGGGAAAAAAAAATGAGACATAGTGGTGTATCTGCAGTGTGGACTCTTTTGCTGGAAATATTGATCCTGCAAATGAGCGCTGGTTAATAAGTGCCCTGCCAATGATAGCGGGTCTACCCGAGTGCCGGCTGGGTCAGCGCTGCTCCCAGCCAAACTGCCCCACCGCCAAAAAAAAAAAAAAAAACAGACAGAGAGAGAGAGGAGAGACTTCCCCTATTAACACGGATTTAAGGCTGAGGACTTCAAGGGCCTTCTGAAGCCTCTCCACAGAGACAAAGCACACTGAAAAAAATAACACTATGTTAGAAACCCCCCCTGAAGCTTGTGAGGGACCCTCAGTCTTCAAAAAAGAAGTTGAGTTCCATCCTTTTTTTTGGGTGGGGGAAACTTTCTTTACCCTAATACCTAGAAATGGAGCTAAGGGCAGTACAGCCCTGTCCACACTGGCCTCACCTGGGTCCTGGCCAGTCCCTCCCTCTGGGGATGCATCCTCGTCAGCACTGCAAGTGTGTGCCATGCTGGGCAGATGGCAGAGGCATCCAGGCCTGTGCCCATCAGGTCTGGGCTCCTTGGGGCACAAACACCCCCCTGGGGCAAGTTCATGGGGCTTGTTCCCAGGCTGGCCACTCTTGTCCCTTCTGTGAGGCAGTGGCCAATTGCCCATGCTTTATTGGCCAGCAAAGAAACCCGCAAGGCATGGGTCCTGGACCACTTTTGCCCCTAGACAATCACTCTGAGCTCGTGGACTTTATCTGGTCATTGAGAAGTAATGATGCCTTTGGCCAAGGACTTAGACAACTTGCTGCTCATCGTTCTTCATTCATCAGAAGCTTTAGTAACTTTGGGGAGGTTAAGCGTCTACTTGGGCAACTTTAATGCTTCATGTTTTCGTATCTTGGTGCTTAGTTCTAGTGGTTGTTGGTCTGGTAGTTTGGCCCAAGTCTGCAAAACATGATTTTCATGCATCGCTTCCCTCGTGCCGAGAGCTCATATTCACGTCCAGAACTCACCTCACTCCCCAGACCCTCATGGGGAACTATGGGGTAAGGTCCTCAGGAGCAGGCTGACGGCAGGGTTGTGGACTTTTAGGGACTCTCCTATAAAGGTCAGAGTTCAGCACCAGGAAAAGCTTGTGTGCTTTCAGGCATGTGGGCCTCTTAGGAGCACAAGCATCCTCCCTCCATCCCATCTTTTTGTCCCAGTATCTGTGAATAAGCAAATCTACAGAAAACAGAAGAATACAGTCAAAGAGGGTTAGGCTGCCGTTCTTGTTTGAAAAGTAAACCGCATCCTGACAGCCTATTTTGAAAAGTCCCTGTATTTTCATTACAAAGTTGATGGCTTTTATGTCCAGAGTATTCAGCCTCCATGAACTCAAGGTGTGTTTTGTCCACTGTTTAATTACTCCACGATCCACGCATTTAATCTGCATCCTGGAGAAGCTATACTGGTGGCATGTGAGCTTCATCCACCAGGTGAAAAATCCTGTAGGAGTTTTGTAGCCCCCACCCCCCACAACCTCCCAGAAGAAAGAGGACATAAACAGCAGAGTGTTTCTACACCAAAAGGCACATTTACCCATCCTGCATAGCTGTCTCCCAGCATAAGCAGGGTCCTGACCCAGATCCAAGCTGCAGTCCCTGTTTATGAAACAAGTATTGGCTAAAGAGAAGAAACTGAGTTTTTCCAAAGGTATTTTTAGTCATCGTGTCAGTGGTATCCTGGTTTGATGTCATTCCCCAAGAAAGAAAAATGGACAGTCCGAAGTCCAGTAAATGTATTTGGGTGGACACATTCAGATAAATGGAACCAGATGGAAAGTTAGTGTCAAATGTCTCTAGTGCTGACATTAAAAACAAACAAACAAACATATATCAAGCAGTTAAAATATGTAAAGGAAATGAAGGATGTAACCAAATTCAGGCAGAGGGTAAACACATGCCCCTCTTGGTCTTCTTGGGGGTCAGTTAACAGAGGAGGATGAGCCACCAGCCCCCAGCTGCTGCTCAACTCCTCTGGAACCTAGGAAACTGAAGACATTATATGTGAAAAAGCGCAAGCTGGCCTGATTGTATTTATCTGCCTAGGAATCCTAACTTAACTCATTTTGCCCCTCAATAGTTGTCTCATTCTTCCCTTTCAGTGAGCATACAGCATCTTGACAAAGAATCAAAGAGATCTCTTGGTTATCTCTTGAACTCCACCCAAACTAACAGACACAAATGCAAAGGCCCAGTGCAGCCCTTCCCACCAGGCTTGATGGAGAAATAAAGAGCCCATTTCCAAATGAAATCCCACAATGGCATCCTGCCCTGTGGATGAGGTACTTACCTTTTCAAGAATGGCCAAATGGGGAATATGTTTCAGCGTTGTTTTTTGTTTTCTTTCTTCTTTCTTCCTGCCTTCTGTTTTGGAGGGCAGGGGGAAACTGATGATGGGAACTGGAGGAAACATGGCCCTAAATCAGAATTTCTTGCATACCCCTGTAGCACCTTCCATTTGAGTGCAATCAAGATAGAGTCCCTCCTCCAGGCTCTATGAATTATCAACACAGAAATCCATTCAGAAGGAGGTGAGACCCAAAAATGAGGCCAGGAGAGGGCTCTGCCATGCCCTAATGATGCCGCAAACTTTTCCACAGCACTTAAAATGCACTTCAAGTGGTCCCAGAGCAAAAGGGTTGCTTTTTGAAATGAGAAGAAAAATAACTATAACTTATCCATGGTGACAGTTTGAAAAATGAATGAAATTTTCATTTCTAGTACCTACTGTCATTGTGAAAAAAATTACTGGATTATGACAGTACACAATGCTAAAGAGACATGTATAATCTCTTGTGTGTCTCATAGTCTACAGCAAGTTGTTGGAAACATTTTTAAATGTGGAGAACCAGGTGAAAAATCTCTATAATTAAATTAACATCTGACCCAGAAAGTGTTGCCTTAATCACAGGAACTATTCAAGAAGATGGATTGACACTCTATATGTGTGCCAACTGTTCTTGACTTGAAATGTTTTCTTTTCTTAAATTTAATTTTATTTTAATTGGAAGATAATTATAATATTTTGATGGTTTCAAACATATTTCTTAAGTATGTCCTTATTATCTGAGAATAAGAACTATGTATCCTTATTCAATTTTTTTTCTGCCATGTTGTACACAAAGCATGATACCAAGGAAAGGAGGGAAACAGGTTTCTTGTAAAGAAATACAAAAACAGTTGCTCTATTATATGATTTGGGCAACAACAGCCTTATAACAAACTCCTTTTTAAAACAACATTTACTACTCCTGTACAGAGGAGGGCACGACAACCCACTCCACTGTTCTTGTCTGGAGAATCTCACAGACAGAGGAGCCTGTCAGGCTATAGTCCACGCTGTCTCAAGGAGGCGGACACTACTCAGAGCCTAAGCACCCACCCCCCTGTGCAGATGAAGGGCTGCGCTTCAGCCTGACTTCTGGCTGGCCCCAGCAGCGATTCTGTCCAGCTTGTTGACGTTACATGGGCTTCATTAGAACTAAGTTAAATGTTCAAACACACCTCATATTCTTTTCCAGTGATGTTACGAGAGAAAGATGTGGATTTGCAGCCTCACGCAGAGGATATTTCGTCTCCGTGAAACTAGAGTTCTGGCCATTCAGTGTAATTTTAAAAAGAACTGCCCACTCAATGCAGAAATGACAGTTCCTTGTCTCAGGCATCACTTTAAAAAGTTCAAAAGAAATATCTGCAGCCCAACACGGGAAAGTATTTTACTTCCCAACCCACTCAGACTTTATCACAGTTAATGCTGGCAGCGGAGTTAGATGAATCAGGAAAACCATCAAATCATCTTCATACACTCATCTGTGAATTTTTGAAGCCAGACAACATTGGTAGAAGTTTTCTCTCATTTTCTCTCACTTTTCTTTCTTCTGGGGGCTGGGGAAAGAGTGAAAGACCAGTAGGGAATACACTGGAACTCTTTTTACTTTGAGGAAAGATAAACCTCCATTTTCAAGTAACTTGAAAAGTGAGAATTCTGATACTGAAGAATTTCAGCGCTGGCTTTCCTAAAAACTCAAGACTGATTTTCAAATAGCAAATATCAAGGTTCAATTTCTTTACAGTTGTGAGTTTCATTGCAAAAGGAAAGAAAGGGAGGAGGGGAGTAGATGATTATATATTTTGCTTGATATCACACAAAGTAATTTAACATTAATGAAGGACTAGTGGATTTTACAATTTTTACTGTTCTGTCGTAGCTAAAAAGTCATGTCGTGCCCCAAAACCAGGCCTGAGTTGATAAGCTTTTTTAATACAAATTTTAGGTTAGATTAGAGGATTTTGCAGAAGTCTAAGTCATGGTGTGGGGTGAAACTGAACAATATGTTTGAATCCAGTGTCCATCTGAAGCTCATTTCTGTTCACATCTTTCTCCTATTTTGCCAGCATCTTGCAGTTTCCCAGCTCTGGGGTCCGAATACAGATGGCTACATTCTCATACTGGGCACCCAGAGAAGGTCACATGCTTTACATCAATGGCAATTAGTTCCCCTTTTTAAAATGGAAAATGTCATTAAGTTCTTGAATAATTCAAGAGTAGAGGTCACAATACAGTGTCCCTTTTGGGGGTCTTTATGGTGCAAATGGCAAAACAAGGCGATCCTATCAGTAAGAGTAGATCTAAGGTTTACAATGTAGCTCTATTTAGTGTGACAGGAAAATTAAATTACACGAGGCACTCATTCATCGTCACCCGTTAACAGGCTTGGGAAAATTGTGGATCCCTGGGGACAAATCACTGACAACGTGCGAGGCAAATAAAAATATGTCATTTTAATTGGCCGCCGTTTCCTCCGCTTGGTTTTGAAAATGAAACATAAACTGGTCCCCCACAACTCTCCTTAGATATATGGTCCCGAGTGGCCAGGGCACGACCACAACTTAAGGACGGGTTAAAAATTCTAGGGGACACGGGTCTGTTTTCATAGCCGTAGTTGAGCTGGTCTGGATCCAGGGGTCCCTGGAAAGGAAATACAGGGGAAGGTTTCACAAATAAACCGGCGTCCGCGGCTCCCCAGCCCGCGCCTGGGGGTGATCTGTACGGCAGCTACTGCGTTTCTGGAACCGGGGCTGCCCCTCAACCTGCAGGGTGTCAGGAAGAGGGGGACAGAACGACGCCGGGGCCACCAACCTCCCTCCCTCCCCAAGGGAGAGAAAACCCGCACGGGCCTCTGGAGTCCTGGCACCGGGCTCCCGGGCTGGGGTCCGATGGATGGGGTCGAACCAGAGGCAGCGCGTCCTCTGAGGTCACCGACCGAGAGGAAAGCTGTTCCCGGGCCGCGCCAGCACACTCTCTCCATAACGTTCCCTGCGACCCCCACGATCCCAGTTTGGGCTGGTGGGCGTGGCCGCCGGGGACCAGCTCGCACCCTTGACCACCCCCGAGGCTCGCAGAGCTCTGGGCCGCTCCACCCGCGCATCCCGCCGCGCGCCCTGCGGTCTCCTGCCCATCGCGGCGGCCTGCGCACCTGCGGGGCCCCGGCCCTGCTTCCCGCTTCTCCCGTAGCAGAGCGTGGTGGGGGCGGGCCCCTCTCCGGGGGCGCCGGGGCGCCTGCGGGTGAGGTTGACCTTTCCAGTGCGTGGGGCGCCCGGGGGTCAGTCCCCTGCGACGTAGGACCTGGAAAAGGCAAGAAGGACCACCCGTCTGCCTGTTGCTTTTTTTTTTTTTTTTTTTTTCAAGAAATATGTCTGGCGCTTCCCTTTTTCGGGCTCCCAGACCAAGACGCTGCGAGGTCCTGTGCTGGCCAAGTGAGCGCCGAGCGGGGCTAGGCGGAATCCCCTGCCCCGCACCTCGCGGTACTGCGCTCATCTCCGCCGCGGGCCCTTGGCCGCGCGGGGAGGCCCGGCTCGAATGCGCGCCCCAGGATGCGAGGACCCGGGAAGGGGGCGGCTGCGTGGCCTTGGCGGAGGGTCCAGGCTGTTGACGGGGAGCGGGAGGCCGTTTCAGAGACTGCAGTTCCCAGAGGAATGAGAACCGCGAGGCCGCTGGGTTTCTGAAGCAGTCCGACGTTAGTAACGCTTAGGTAAAGCAAGACACTTCATTTTAAAGAATAAGTTCTATTTCAGCGTGACTGCTGCCTCGGGCGAATAATGGGTATCGGAGCCTCCGTATCTTTGTAGTTGAATTAAAAGTTGAATTAAGGAATACATTTCCTTCCTGGGGTGGGGGGTGGGCAGAGGGGTCAATATAGAGGTTTTTCATTTTCTAAACGCTTCAATTTAAACAAACACTTGGGGGCTCCCGGCCGCTGTAATTCCAAAGACAATTTTCCCTGGTTTTAATTTGATTTGCATTTTTTCAACTTCGATAATATTCAATTTCATGGCTGAATACACAGGTAAACACTGTTAGGTCGTGTTTTTTCACCCCCCTGCACCAAACACAATGTTGCTTGTCTCAGAATGCCAGGGGAGGTGACACCCGGTCCCAATAATATCTGCGGATTTTTCCTGAATTATTTTCCGAAATATCTCGGCTTCCTCTGGGCACCAGAAGCGTGACCTATAGCTGAAGGGCTCTGCAGGTGTAGGGAGAGCAACACAAACATGGCTCAAAGGAAGGAGGCAAAGCAAACAGGTTCTTATTCTGCATAGAATCTACTCTAATTTTAGCCAGAAACATTTAAAAATATTTTATTAGTAGTTTTAACTAATCAAAAAATGATCAATATGTTTACTTCCCCCAGAAATACTTTCAGTGTAAATTTTGTCGCTAGAAAGATGAACACTGAGAAATACGAAGAGATAGTCTTTTCGAGAAGTTTAATTAGCAGCTTTGAGCTATTTTATCAAACATAAAATTTAGAGAAAATATGTCATGAAATTGGTTAATTAGCTTTAGTTATATTAAAGCTGATATTTAACAAAATGCCACTGTTAGTAACCTTGGGGCCAGACGCTCGGAGCTGTGTGCAAACAGCTACACCAAAGGCTAACACAGGTGGACAGTAATCCTCGGACACGACGTCCACTGTACATCTTGTAAAAGATAGTTGAGCATCATCAAATATACAGCTAGATTGGCACATAGTAAATCTATCACAACTCTAATGCATTTTATATTCCTTCACGAAACTGTGGCACAAGAGGTAAGTAGCAAAGAAACGACATACTTAATTGGTCGGTCCAGGGGTATTTATATAACAAAATAGCACTCTCAGGAACAATTCCTCATTTAAGGAATATATATTATATGTGTGTGTGTGTGTGTAATTTGCTTCATGGTCATTACTCTGAATCACTATTTCTATTTTAAATCCTAAAATTTTACAGATTTGAATGTCTGTCTTATTTTGTGAGTTTTTTTTAAACTGAAGAGCTCATGGACTATATTAGTGACTTTAAACAATTATAAGATATTAGAGTTTTGGCATCTTGGAAAGAATAGATTCACTGGTTACAGTGGTGAGATGTTCAGAAATTTCTTTGCTTGAGGTTGGCTGATTTTGGCAAACAGTATCAAGCCGATCTCCTTGGCAAAATACTCCTTTTATCGTACGAAAGGGGTTTAAGCAAACGAGAAAGGAATTTCTTTTGTGATAGTATTGACTTTGAAAAAGAAATTTCCTTAATTTTTTAAAAACACCATCATCATAGAAGGCTTACTGCACCAAAAGCCTTCAGGAAAACTGACGTTTATCGTTTGACTTTTAATTTTTTTCAACAATTATTGAATTTTAAATGATCATTGTTTAGGATTCATCCTAATCCTCTGTATTGTGGGTGACTGGCAATTATGTCTTTCTGTTTATCTTACACAAATAGATGGTGGAGTTCGATGTCCACAGATGACAGCCGTGCAAACCTCCTCCTCGAAAAGAGCTCATGACAGGGACTCAGCTAAAACACACGGTCCGCTCAGAGGATGGCAAACTACGGGCAATAGGAATCTCTTTTTCTTTCTCTAGTCCTAATGGAGGAGGAAATGGGGATCTTGCTAAGAACCTAAAAGCATTGATCATCAGAGTAAGTTTGCCAATTTCATTTGCTCTTACCCCCAAAGAGCTCTGTGTGCAGGCAGGCGATCTAGAAGCAGCTGTTAGGCATACTGGACAGCAGCTGTCCCCTCACCCCCAAATATTCAGCTGTGTCTCAGCAGCCAAAGATGGAAGAGGTTCAGCTGTCCTGGGGTGGGAAGGGGAAAGGAGGAAGGCCTGGGGGATCCTGAGAAGTAGGTCTTTGTGCGGGGGGGGGGGGGGGGGTCGGGTAGAGAGAGGCTGGCAGGAGAGGGAGCCCAAGTCTCAGTAGGCAGCTTTCGATACAAACGTACGAACATGGGAGGCTGTGTCCTTTGGGGGAGACGTTAGTTCTCAGAGGAAGGAGTAGCACCCCCTGAAAGACCTAAATGCTTTAGGAAGGATAGCTGAGGGTGCTCCAGATGGCTCAGTGGTAAAGAAAATGCCTGCCAATGCAGGAGACACAGGAGACTTGGGAGATGCAGGTTCAATCCCTGGGTCAGGAAGATTCCCTAGAGAAGGGAGTGGCAACCCACTCCAGTATTCTTGCCTGGAGAGTCCCATGGACAGAGGGGCCTGGCGAGCTATAGTCTATGGGGTCGCAAAGAGTCGGACACGACTGAGCAACTGAGCATGCACAGATAAAGACTGTAGTCCCTCTGTCCCTTCATGATTAATAACAGCAGGAGTCTAACGCTGGGGGTGGGGGGTGGAGTGTGTGTGTGTGTGTGAGAGAGAGAGAGAGAGAGATTCTGTTAAATGCAAGGGAGAAATCCTGCAGTTACTTTTAGTTGTTTACTGAGCAAGGGCAAAATCTAAACAGCAATTTCCAGGATCAATGAAGGGATCGTCTCAGGTTCCAGAGCTGAGCCCCCTAAATGAGTCTGGCATCCTGATAACTGCAGGTTAGCACCTGAGATCAACTCCTTCCTGCGGCTCGATGCTGGCAAGAGATATGGAGGCATCTTGTTCTGAGCTCTGGGAAGGGCGAGGCGAGAAGGGGATTTAATTGTCTGCCTGGGTGAATCGAAATGTCCTTCTAAAGCAAAGAAATCAAGAGAGATTGGCCTTTAATTGGCAAACTCGGCTGGTTGGAGGGGAGTAGTGATTAAATGGAGGAGGATAAAATGCAGATCAGACCCCCGCCCCTACCTCGCCCCTACAGATTCCAAGTTTCCATTCTTCTCCTGTCTAGAAGGCTAGGTGCTTGGGCTGGCCTGCGCCTGGTCTGACCGTGGTGACTCTACCCTTCTCCCCATCTCAGTCTAATGCCTCCATTATCAGTTTGGAGTGGGGAGACTAGTTTAATCCAGAACTCTAATTATTTCCAAGGACTGATCATCCCCACAACCAAGACATCATTGGGTGCAGAGCGGGTCTTAGGACTCAGTTGTCCAGAACCTCCCCTGGAATCCCCAAAGGGGATTGGCCCCGTCTGCAAGAAGTCCTACCCCACTTAAAACAGTCTGGGAACTTATCTTCCAGTAAGTAGAAAAGAAAAGGAGACCTCCAGGCCAGGAGGGCCTGGCACAAGCAGGCAGCAGCCATCCTTGGCTTGCACACCCTTTTGCTTGTGTGCAGCTCCACTGGGTGGCACTCTGCCCCCAGACTGCAGGCTTACTGAGGCGGGGTCCCAGTCTCCTTCTGGGATGGAAGCAGGCAAGTATCCCTTTCACCCCCGCCACCCCAGCCCCCAGCATCCCATTCTGGGCCAAACCTAGTGGCAGGTGTTTACCAGATCTGCATTTGTATGTGTGTAGGGGGAGGTGGCTGTGGGGGCAGGGCCTTGCTGCCTGCACAGCTGCACTGGCAAAAGGGTGTGCAGGGGCCCAGCTGTGGTCAGAGTGTACATTCCAGCTGTGCTGTCACCTGGGCTGTTGGGCCACCAGGTGCGGGTCAGAGGGAGGTCAGAGGCCCCTGATCAAGATCCCTAGTAAGGAGTAGAACTGACAGGTGGCGCCTTGTGTGTGGATGATTTTAAGCCTATATGCAATCCCTTGTTTCTGCCCTTGACATTTTCCTCTTCTCTGGCATTTTTCTCTCCTGCTCCCACTGGAAGAGTCACCTGGCTGCCGATTCGCTTCTCCCTTCCAGCCTTAGCCTGTGGGCCCCCAAAGCTTGAATGGGGGAGGAGTCATGGTCCAGACCTGACTGATCCTCTGGTCAGCTTTGGGTCCATGGCACATGGGAATTCTAACTCCAAGAAAGAAAAGGAGACCCTTTCTAGGACAGCGCTGGGAGGGTCTCTGCCATCCTTCCAAGAAGTGCTCAAGCCTGTTCTCCTTGAGATCTTCTTGTATCTTTCCAGCCTTCTTCTAACACTGGAGGCTCCTCCCCCAACCCCCTCCTTGCTTACCATCAGCAACTCACTTTGAAAACCTGGGGGTCCTAGTGAAAGCTGACCTCCTATTGCATTAGAATCAGAGTTTTGTGCCCAGATCACATGAAACCAGGAAAAGTTGAAAGAACACAGAGGCAAAAGACTTGGATTCAATGCTGAACTCTGAAATTGGAGTCCTTTCTCTAATTTCTCTCTGCCTGGGCCCATCACCCATAAATTCTGACAGCTGCTGGGGACAGGGGGTCTTAAATGAGGTCATGTTCATTGAAGACACTTAGCTTGGTGCATGGTACAGAAGGGGACTCCACTCAGAGATGGTAGATGGAGTACAGTTGTGATCAAGAAAAGAGGGGGAAGGGCTGGGGCAGGAATGAGAGAAACACTAAGATGGTAGAACATTTTGCCCCAAAATGCACTCATCTTTTTCGGGTAGACGGTAAATTTTCTCGGCTAGCAAGTTGTTGAAGTTGCAACTTCTTTCTGTGTGTAAACAGCTCAGTTTCATGTAGCTCAGAATTGCAGACTGAATAGCAGGTACATAGTGAAATTGGTGTCCTTTATTTTAAATTTCTTAGACTGGGCTTTAAAAGGTAAGGTGAGCAGAAAGCTCAAGTGGAGGGTCATCTCTTTTCGAGAAGAGTGCACAGGTTGGCATTTTGATCTCTCTGCTAAAGAAGCCTCTGGCTTCGACACACAACCGCCTGTGACCGGGGTCCTGTCCTGGCCAACAATCTACCCTGGTCCTCCGCAGAAAATGTCATTCCTTTGTCATCTGCCCTCCCCAGCCCCTAGCTCCCACTTCACACCTTAGCTCCTCCCAAGTCCTCTCCGTCAAACACTTCCCAAGGTTGTTTTCTATTTTCCAGGAAGGCACTCTGAACACTCAAGTCTTCAGATTAAGAGTTGCGTGCTTTTCTTTATGTGGGCCAACATTTCAAGAAAATCCATTATATAACTACATCTGCTTTGTGAAAAGAAATGGGATGATGAATTGAGGCCATATTTCTAATGAAATAAGTTGAAATTCACCCACATGCCCCTTATTTTGATTTGCTGGGGTCATGAGCAACCTCGGTCCAAAAACGTTCCTGCTTGTTCTTGAAACCTGTGTTTCACCTTTTTTCCCCAAGAAGTGAAACCATGGAAAAGCTGTTTTGCCTAGGAAGAAAATCTAGTCCTCAACCATATAAGTGAGCAGAAGTGGAACCACTTAGCAAGTAGAACTAAAAACCAGCAGACAGTTCTGATTCCAAAGTTTTCATCTACATCATACCCCAGGGTTTCCCCCTCACGCACCTATCTTTATGATGCACAAGTTTTCCCTCTCAGTTCATTTGACATATTTAAGTTCAGTGAATATGGCCTTGCTGGCACGGCATCCTGGCATCGAGGGGAATATCAGTGCCTCCGAGTAGCTTAAAGAGTGTTTCAACACCAGGCACTTGCCCTAATGAGACATGAGAACCTCTAGTTTTACATAAATGAAAGCAGCTTAATTTGTGTCACTTTTTTTTTTCCAGCACCAGGACTATCGGTTGTGTTATCGGCCAGTGACATTGCCCACTTTTTTTTTTTTTTTGAGAAAGAGGTGTGTGTGAAGAGTGAGTCGAGTTGATGCCTTCTCATGGGAACCTGGTGAGGATGGGGGGACATGTGTAACAGGGACATCTGACCAGTGTTTTGTTGGCAGTGAGCATGGAGCTCTGAGGATCAACCACTAAGGCAAAAAACTGAGGACACTGCTGTGCTGATGTGCGGAACACCATCCTGTGTCCTCAGCACCTTCCACAGAGGATGAACAAAGACTCTGGAACACACCCCAAGGGTGCAGGGGCTGGGGGAGGGGAGAATAGGAATCACCTCCAGTCTGGCAATAGGGACCAGGGCGGAATGACAGCTTGTAAAATAAGCCTCCATCAGTCTCCCAGGAGACAGCCGGCCTCAACTTGGGTGTTCCCCGCTTGTTAGCCTCACTCATAATTGGTCTCCCCTCCCATCCCACGTTGTTGGTTTTCTGTGTGTGGCTTTTGGTGTGAGCGTGTTAGGTCATCAACAAATACAATGGCGGGAGGTGGCGAGGGTGGGGGGACACACACGATTGTTTTAAAGAAGAAAGGAGAGAAAGGATGAGAGAGGGAGCAGGAAGGCTGTGAACAGAATGCGGAAGATGCCCCAGGATTTAGGCTTCCAAGGCAGCCCCTGGAGTGCCAGGGGCAGCACGTTCCCTGGGAGTTTTGTGTAAGGGAGGAGCAGCCCGCGAGGAGCTGGGGACCCCACTGAGCTGGGGACCCCACTGAGCACCACTGGGGGCACCATCTACTCCCAGCAGTTTTTGTTTGCTTGTCTCCGGAGGTGCCTGTAACACACTGCTCATATCCAGTGCATTGCATCAAAAGAGAATTTCCAAAAAAAAAAAAAAAAAATCCCAATTCTTGTGTCTGCTCAGAGAAAAGATGTGGTCTCAGGAGCAGCCAAGGACCCACAGAGATGGGTGGGTTGAGTGGCTGGACACACAGGCCTGTGCCAACTGGCCTTTTCCCCCATCCATGGTGAAATAGTTTCTCCCACCCTTCTCAGGATCTTTCCCTCCAGCCCACATTCTCTTTTCTCCTCTTCTCAGAGGAAACCAAGTCCTGGGAGTAGTGGCCATGAGAAACCTGTGGGCTGACCTCTGTAAAGTGGAGAGCCAGCTGGCTGTCCAGTCAAGGGGTGGTGGGCCCGGGGGTGGGGGTTGCTGTGGACACACTGTATTGTTTTCACTCCAAAAGGGCCTGGGACCCTCAGATATCTGTTTACTGCAAAAAGAACATTTGATGGGGAAAGGAAGCAACTGATAAGTAATTAAACGGAGTAGCAAACTTTTGGAGAGTTTTTCCTTGTGTTTTTGTTTGTGTAATTTCACTCCACCAACCATTGGGCGGCCTGGGTTGCCATGGTGCTATAGCCGAGGCTGGTGTCCACTGGGTCTCTGGCCGGACAGAGGCTTCTAGAGTCTGAAATCTTGCTTTTCTGTGGGGTTGGTGGCTCTCAGAGGGGTTGGTATGAGGGAGTCTCTTTTATTGGGTGGGATTCAGTGCCTGTAAGTCTGCGGACACTGGCCACAGTTAGGTTAGGTCCATGGCGGGGGTGGTTTGCAGGCTCAGATTTTTCCTCCTCCCTCCTAGCACAAAGGGGACATTCCCACCCCCCCCCCCCCCCCCCCCGAGGCCCTGCCACGTTCTCTGGAGTGTTCTGGACAACATAGTTCAGAAGATCCCGGCCCCAAGTGGAGAGGCTCTGCAGAGCCCCGATCTCAGAAGTGTGTGCTGTCCCAGAAAAAAACAGTTACCCCGAGGTACCGCCAGGTGCCTTGCTGAGCAAACACACCCTCTTCCTACTCACCGCCCCCACCCCATTGAGCTTTCTCTCTAGCGTCTCCCTGCCCCACGCCTCGCCACATTAAAAGGCCCCCGAAGCACCGACGACCAGCTTCTCTGTATAAAGCCGGGAGAAGGCGCGCGATAAACATCAGGCGTTTAAATTGGCCATTTGGAAGATTACATCTCTTCAGCGAGGGTCTTTCTTTCAAAACACTGAATTAAGGGCCGCGGCTACTCCGCACCGGCTCTCAGAGGCCAGGCACCTTTTTTCTTCGGCCGTGGAATGGGCCGGGCGCGGTGACCCGGCGCCATCAGAGGCCTGGGGAAAGACGTGGGGCGACACCGTCTAATGACAAGTAATTGACGGATTCGAGGCCGCGCATTACCAGCGGAACGGGGAGGCATTAATTATTTAAAAACGATTAGCCTCGCATGTGTCCCGCAGCCGAGCCGTCTCGTTCAGGGAAGATAACTAGCCACGCGAACCGAAGCTGGGCTGGGAGCGCGGCAGGGCAGGCGCGCACCCCAGCCGGCCTTGGGCGCGGTGGACAAAGGCGCACGCCGCCCCGCGGGGACGGGGGAAGGAGGTGACGGGCGCCCAGGCTCCCTACACAGGGAGGTGTCCACAGAACTGACCCTGCCAAATATCAAGACCGATTTCTGGCCTTTTGGGTTTGAGATGTGGGTGACTGCGGCGGGAAGGGAAGAAACTTTCCAGTTACTGTGGCGGGTAATTTCAGTGGTCCGAGACCTAGCGAGACCTACGTCCTGGCGAAATACCAAACTGATCAAGCCGGCGCGAGCCTCCAACGAGCCAGACACCCAGCCCTAGAAAGCAAATCCCCAGGCGGAATACAAATTTGGAGTGGGGGCCTGCTCTCCAAAGTCGAGGGTCCTGCGGTGTCCACTGGCAGCCTCGGAGCCACTAGTTTCCCGAGCGGGCGCTTTCCCGCAGGCGGGGGACAGATGCCGGGCGCGGTGACCCGGTGCCATCAGAGGCCCGGGGAAGGGACGTGGGGCGACACCGTCTGTCCGATCCCTCCAAACCCGGTGTCCTGGGCCAGCGCGGGGGGTAGGGCAGTGGTCGAGGAACCGCCCCGCGGCCGGGTTCAGCATTTCCCTCCTGGAACCGGCTAGTGGCCCCGAGGCTCCTGGACCTTCCTGCGGCTCTGCGCGCTCATGGCGAGAATCCGGGTTTCCCTGGCCGCTGGAAAAGGCGCTGCCCCTCCTCGGCTCCCGGACGGCGGGGCCCCCACCGCCGCTGGGCCTCCGCGTCCCTGGAACCCACGCTCGGGCCTCGCTCTGCAGCCTCCCAGGACTAGCGCGCCATCCCCCGCCGCCCCGATCCCAGCGTCTGAGGCCCAGACCGGCTCCCATCCCCGCCTCCCCACTGTCCCAGGGCGCCAGGAGGCCCTCGGATCGAATCCCCGGCCCAGAGAAGCTGCGGGAGCCTGCGGTGGCTTCCCGGCGCTTCGGGACCCCGCCAAACTTTCCAACTGTGCGCAGGACCCAGGTTCACTCTGGGTCCCTCAACACCTAGCATCCTCAGAAATCCCCGCAAAAAGGCCACCTTCCCAACTTCGGATTCTCTCCGACTTGGCTTCTCCTTCCTTCCCCGCCCCTCAGGACTCGGAGCCCCGGGTAGGGCTAGGGTCTGGCTGGGGGCGGGGAGGCGCGCGGAGGGGAGTGGGGGGCGCACTCCCTACCTGCGGTGCGGCGGGCGGGCGGGCGGGTGGACCGACGCGCGGCGGCAGCAGAGCGTCCAGCGCGCGGAGGGAGGCGGCCGACTGCTCCTAGCCGAGGCATCCCCGCATTTATTTGAGCTCAAACCGAGCGACTGTTGACTTTAGCACACAAAGCAAAGATTTCACTGCCCGCTAGTTTAAAAATGAATATTTTACCAAGATATCGATCAGCGTTATAAAATTCAGTTAAGCACAATGAGATCCTGCAAAAAAAAAAAAAAATAATAAAGGAGGGGGGGCAATATAATATCTGTGCAAATTTGCTGAAGTGTGACGTGGCCTGGAAAGTTTACCCTCCTGGAATTCGGATCTAGAATGTTTTTTTCGGTTGTTTACTGACTGTTTATTCACAGATCACGGTTGCTTAAACCCGCGCGCGGAAAAGGAAGAAAAAGAGAGCGAGAGGGAGGGAAAAAGAGACACTGCACCCTACCACGCAGAGTTGGGGGACGCGGGCGGAGGGCAGTGTGAGCGCCAGTTAAGCTGGGGGCCTTGGCGGGAGGAGGGGCTGGGGCGAGAGGGTAGGGGGCCGAAAGCCTCAGGATGCGCCGAAAAGCCTCCGGAGCGGCCAACTCCCCGACATCCTTTTTAAGTATTCCTACAGAACTATATCTTATCGGCCGGGATCAGTGGAGGGGGGCGCGCTAAGTAGTTTAAAACGACCCTCGCACAATGGGCGTGCGATAGGAAACATAGCAGGTTAGGGCAGCGCTTTCAGCCCTCATTGTCCCGCACTCGGCCCCCGGCACTGCCTCTCGGCTCCTTCGCCGCAGGAGCCTTTTATGTGATAATGAAACACATTTCAGGCTGGGCTAACGACGTGTGTGTCCCTGACAGGGGCAGAGACGGCCCTGATTGCTGGCTGCGGCCTCCGGATCGCCTACCCCCCCATCCCCTCCCCCTCCCCTTCCCCTTCCCCTTCCCCCTCCCCCTCCCCAATTTCTCTTCCTTGTGTTCTTCGGGACAATGTGGCATGTTAAAAAGGGATTTGGAGGCGGGAGGCGGAGGCGAGTACAACCCCCCCTCAAGCGCCTGGGAAGGCCAGGGTTTGAGGGGCAGAGAGATCCTGCGGCGAGTTGGCAGAGGGTGATCTGACAGGCGGTGTCCAGGCTTCGGGCGACTGCCAGGGACACTCCAAGTTTGGGTGGTCAAGAAGCCCAAAGCCCAAAGTCCGGACACGGGAGCCTGGGCTTAGAAACCCAAGGCCTAAAGTTTTGGCTTCTCACTCCAGAAATTTTCACCCTATGCAAGCTAGCTGTGCCCTGGATGACCCCAAGTCTTCGGGGGGCCCCTAGAGCCCACTGGCTCCTGCCCTAGCCTGGCCAGCTGGCAGGCCAGCAGATGCCTCCGGCAAAACCAAAGCGGAGCCCACTCTGCCCACACAACACCCATTTGGCCTCTGAGGTTTCCGCTCTTATTGGCCCTGATTTTACTCCTGCTAGACTATTTTTGAAAGGAGGCAGTGTGATTTGTAAGAATTTATTCTGGGTCTTCCTTTATGCTTTGGGGTTTTCCTTTAAGGATCACAGCATACCCACTCATCCCCTTGGCCCCATAATCCTGGCTTGCTAACCTGGCCTAACAGGTCACTTGGCAAGGTCCCAGAAGTTTGGAGGGTAGGGTGCAAAGCTGCAGACCCCTGGAATCCAACCCCTGGCAGGGGGCACCTGGCCAGACATGCTGGCTTTTACCTCTGCCTCATTCCCCAATATACCTATATTTAAAGATTTCCATCAGAACTCCAAGATCCCTTTACAATCACTTCCAGGAGAAAGTCCTTTGTTTCTCCAGACCAAATGCTCAAATGCATGATTCCAGAAGCCTCACTACCTCTGGGCTGCAGCAAGTTCTACTAAGGTTGTGCAGAACATCTAAGTGAAGGTAGAGGGTGGGATGGGGGTGGTGGTGGATCGTAAACAGAGGCCTGTTGTCGAATGCAGGTAGAGGCCCAATTCCAGGAAAAGGTGAAGAGAGAGGCAATGATGAAAAGGAAAAGGGCTGCACCAGGAATTTGCAAATCCAATCTGGACTCACTGTGAAGGTAGGCCAAGGATTGGGAATACAGCAAAAAAAAAAAAAAAAAAAAAAAAAAACCCGAAACAAAAAACCCACAAAATCCAGGATTTTTTTTTTTTTCCTCCAAGAGAAACCAGCCCCAGGGTGCAAGAGATGTCAACAACATTTCACCTTCACATGGCCCAGCTGGAAAATATGGATATGGAGTGTGGTTTTTGCCAGGCTTTGGAGATGAACCTGCATCAACCCCATAACCCCCAGAATGGTTCACCTGGGATCTTTGAATTTCATTTTGTATAAAGTTAAACTCAAAATTCAAAAAGTAACCTTGAACAATGTTGAGTTCCATTAATGATGTCCTTGCTGGAGTGTTAGGGTGAAGTGTATTGAAGTCTGAAATTTACTCTGAAATGCATCTAGGAACGTAAGTAGACTGATGGAGGTGTGGATAGATGGGTCAGACATCCTGTATAGCAAGTATACTGAGCTGAGAACTATAGGATCTGAGCAATGGGTATGTGTCTGTTTACTGTAAAATTCATTCAACTTTAAGTTTGTCTGAAAATGTTAACAAAAAATGTTGATAAAGCAGCAACCATCTCCCCTCCCCCAAATAAAATAAAACCTGCAACCAGTCAGGGTCTCCCTCCCTCAATTTTAAAATATATCTCAGATATGTTTATTTTTTAAATCAGGCAAAGGAAAAAAAATCTTGAAGATTCAAAGCAAAAAAACTGGCAATAACACTTTAATATAGATTTATGGAACTCTGGTCCTTGCAGTCAGAACACACATTTATAAGCCATAAATAAAGCACGCAGAAACCATAAATTAATCAGACTTGAGACCTGGATTTCACCGTATCAAGAATGTGAATGCTTTTTTCTTTTCTTGGGCATTTACAACAGACCCTTACATTATTTTTTTCTCTCTCTTTTTAAAACAATAGTACAATTCTGTTTTCTGTTAAAACTACATAGTTTTACACTGAGTCACTCACAAAAGTTTGTGTTTTTTTCCTTTTCTTTTTTTAATAAAGTAAGACTTCCCTGCAACGACAGCAATGAAGAGGAACCACAACAACAAAAAGTCAAGAATTGGCAGGTTCTTAAAGAAGCAGGCGTCTACACAGTAGTGGAAACTGAGGCTTTTCTTCTTCTTTTTCAACAGTTTAGCTTTTTCTTTTCCCCTCTTTATATAGGATGGTAGACATCAGTGTGGCCCACGCGAGGGGGGGAAGGGCTGCAGAGGGTGAGGGGAGACCTCTGTGGGGGGGCGGGGCAGGGTGTGAAGGGTCCTTCTCCCTTGCACCTTTCCAGCAGCCCTCCCTCAGAGTCTCCACCCCACTTCCTGTCTCTCCCATCTGGGTCCCGGGCTATCCGGGTCGCCGCTGTCTTCTTACGAGGAGTTCATAATGGGCCGGGAGTACACGCCCTGGTAGTAGGAGGTGTCTGAGGCCAGGGGCGAGGCATCCAGGCCCGCTTTGTTCGTGACCGGGCCCATGGCCAGGCTTCCCGGCATGGGGGACCCGTAGCCGGGGTAGTGCATCACCTGTTCGTAGGCCTTGAGGTCCATTTTGTGGGGCTGGTGGTGGTGATGGCTGTGATGGTGCTGCTGCTCTGACGACATGAGGTTGTTGATGGAGAAGGGGTGGTTGAAGGCGTAGTGGTGCTCCGGCTTCAGGTGGGCCTCGGGCGGCAGGCCCGGGTGATGCGGAGGGCCCAGCAGGTGGGCCGCGGCCTGCTGCTGCTGCTGCCCGGGCGAGGGCGCCGGCTCCGGGGGGCTCAGCGCCGAGGCCGGCGTCCCCTTCAGCTCCCCGAGGCCCCCTCGCTTGTGCTCTTGGCACGGGGAGGCGCTTGAGTGGGGCGACTCGGTGCCCGCCGGAGTCTCGGGAGCCGGCCCGGCGGCCGCCTCTCCGAGCGGACCCTGCGAGGCCTGGGCCCCGGCGGCGGCGGCCGCCTTCTTGCCGCCGCCCGCGGCGCCCGCGGCCTCCTTCAGGGCCAGCTGCTTCTCGCACTTGAAGCGCTTCTGGCGGCGCAGGTAGCAGCCGTTCTCGAACATGTTGCCCGAGTCGGGGTGCAGGGTCCAGAAGGAGCCCTTGCCGGGCTTGTCGGGCGAGCGGGGCACCTTGAGGAAGCAGTCGTTGAAGGACAGCGAGTGGCGGATGGAGTTCTGCCAGCGCTGCTGGTTCTGCCGGTAGAAGGGGAAGAGGTCCATGATCCACTGGTAGATCTCGCTCAGCGTCAGCATCTTGTTGGGGCTCTGCTGGATGGCCATGGTGATGAGCGAGATGTACGAGTAGGGCGGCTTGGCGTGCGTGTAGCTGCGCCGGTACGTCTTGGGGTCGCGCGCGCGGCTCAGGCCCGCCTGCCCGTACATGGGGCTCATGGAGTTCATGTTCGCGTAGGGCGCCAGGCCGCCCATGGCCCCAGCCGCCTGCCCCCCTAGCGGGCTCAGGCTCGGGCTCAGGTGCGGCCCCATGCCCGCCACGCCGGCCGCCCCGGCCGAGCCGCTCATCCCGGCCATGGCGCCCGCCCCAGGGGACATGCCCGCCAGGGACGGGCTCATGCCCGCGCCCACGTACGACGACATGTTCATGGAGCCGGCGCTCATGTTGCCCGAGCCGCTGCCCATGGCGGCCGCCGACATGCTCATGTACGTGTTCATGCCGTTCATCCCCAGGCCGGCGTTCATGTTGCTCACCGAGGAGTAGCCCTGAGAACAGAGCCCGAAGGGAGGCGCACAGCGTTAGCACCGCGGCTGGAGAGCGCCCGGCCGCCTGGCCGGACCCCCGCCCCACACCCCACGCCCCACGTCCCACGCCCGGCCGTCGGGCCAGCCCAGGCCCCCGCCTCCAGGGAGGCCTCCAGGGAGTCCTGCCTTCGCGAGGCCTCGGCCCGGGCCCCGACCCAGCGTTCGTGTCACCCGGAGCGCGCCGCGATCGCCCTCGGAGAGGGGGCGCGGGGGCTGCGGCTCTGCGCTCGTGGCCACCCCTCAGCCCTCCTTCGCCCGGTTCAGATTCTACAGCAGGGGTCTCCGGGAGCGCGCTGAGCCAGGCACCCCAAATGCAGCTCCCCTCTGTAGAATCTCCCCGACTCTCAAGCCAGTACACCCAGCAGGCGCCGCTGCCTCGGAAGCCTCCTCCAACCCTGGCCAGCGACCTGTGGGACACGGCGCCGGGTGGTCTCCAGCGGAGACGATCCCAGGGTCCTCTCCGTTCAGCCTTCCTCCCGGACCCCATCCTGGTCCCCGGGGGAACCTAGACGCGGTTCCCGCGTGGAGCCTTTGGCCACCCTGAGACATTGAGTGGCGGGACCGGGAGGGGACCGCGAAGTGAACTGGTCGCGGCTGGGCTCTGCAGCCACAAACTTTCTTCCTCTTTGTCGTCTCGTCCTCGACCCTTTTTTTCTCTACCCCAGCCCCCGACTCCTGCCCACCTTCTCCTCTCCAGCTCCCCACCCCCTCGCCGGCCGACCTCCCAACCCCTCCCCAGCCGCGCGCTGCCAAACACAACTCTGTTAGGATAGTGCGTGGCTCGGCCACGGAGAGGATTTGGAGGCGCCGCAAGTCAATATTTGATCACAAAGTTAATATTATCTCAAGGCTAACAGTGTGTCGTATAAAAAAAAAAAAAAGAGAGAGAGACCCATTTGAGTCGAAGGAGGGTGGGAAAGGCGGCTGCCCCGAGCGGCTGGGGTGGTGGTGGTGTGGTGTTGGGGTGGGGGTGGGGGGTCGGGATCCGGCCAGTTAAGCGGTCCCGAGGTTGGGACCGAGGGCAGACGCCGCCACCCAGCTTTCCCCGGCAAAGCCGACTGCCTACCTCGGGCTCGGTGTAGTAGCTGCTCCAGTCGGACGGCTCGTGCCCTTCCATCTTCACCGCTCCCAGCATACTGGAAGCCGAGTGCATGGCAGTTTAAAATTTAACAGCCACAACAAACGACCGGCAATCACCCCCCCACCCCCACCCTCCTTTAAAAAAAAAAAAAAAGTCGGCCGAGGCACGGTCCCCTCCCTCCCTCTCGCTCTCCCTGTCTCTCGGCCCCTCTCCTTCGGCCGGCCAGAGGCGGTGGTGGGAAGTGGGCGGGAGGTATGGGTCGCGGGAGGAGGGGGCCGGGGGTAGGAGGAGGCCCGGAGCCGAGCCCCGCCGCCGGAGCGCCCGCCGCCACCGCGCTCGCGGGCTGCCCGGTGGAGGCCGAGGCTGGCAGTGCCGAGCTGCCCGGAGGCGGCGGGAAGCGCGCGGCGCGGGGGAGGGTGGGGGGGGCGGAGAGGAGGAGGAGGAGGAGGAAGGGGTGGAGGAGGGAGGGGGAGGAAGTGTGGACCGCGCAGCGGACAAGTGCCGCAGTGACGTGGGCGGCTGGTGATATAGCGCGGCGCGCCGGCGCGGGCCTCCAATCCCCAGACCCCGGGCAGCCCATTTGAATAATCAGCTCACACCTGGGTGAGAGGGAGCCCCGGCCTGCGCCCCGCACCTGCTCGGCCCCCCCTCCCACTCAGCCGCCCTGAACCCCTGCACGCGGAGCCGCGACGGGCGAGCCAAGAGGGTGGACGCGGGCCTCTGGGGGGGGGGGGTCCAGCCCCCCTTTCGTCTGCGGGGCGTCCCCGCGGGAGGAGGGACCCGGGAGGAGGCCACCCGGTGGAGCAGCCCAGGGCTCTGACCCCCACCACCAACCCTCCCCCCGCCCGCCGAGTCTCGTTGCGCCGGGCGCCTGGTACGTTGGTCCGAGGGTGCGTCCGGCCTCCGCAGAGCCTTATCACAGCCGCATTTATTTATCCTGGTTTCTGCGCTCGCAGGGCTCATTCCCTGTCAAAACAGCCAGCCAGTGACAGAGCCAGTTTGCAAAGCGCTGTCCTATGTAACAAAACTGTGTACACACCTTGAACTCCCCGGCCGCTGCTGCTGGGAGGCCTCTCCCGTTACAGTTAAGACCCAGAGCGGCTACGGAAGGCCTGCGGTCCCGCCGCCCCGGCTTTTTGCCTCCTCCGCGCCCGGCTTCCAGGGCCCGACCGGGCGGCTGGCGGGGACGAGTCCAGTCCCACTGTCCCGGCGCCCGGCGCAAGGGCGCAAGCGGCCCCGCCAGCAGCTGCGACGGTTGGGAGACTATTTGTCTCTGACAGGAGGGAGTGTTTCAAGGTTACTTTTCAGCCACAACCAGGTACCCACAGAGTTTCGTAACTAAAACAAACAAGGCCTGAGGTGAGGGGTGAAGCGAGAGGAAAGAGGGGAATTAAGGAATCAATACTGGGGCAAAAAGAGTCCGCCCGAGGAGGGCCCCTGTGGTCTTCGGTTTCCCGAGGAACTGTTTTACGAGAATTTGCAACCCTAGCACCATATTCGTCCTTTTATTTTCGATCCAACTTCCAGTTCAAATGATCATCTGTTCTGGGTTAGCTACGGAGACCTCAGTGAGCCAGATTTGGGGTGAGGGTGGTAGGGAATACTACTACAGGTGTTTGGAGGTGGACACCTTTTCTTGATTCTAAAAACCCAGCTGGGCCGTGAGGATGCAGCCTTGAGCTCTCAACCCCAGAGAGAGAGAGAGAGAGGAAACAGTGGGTATCTGCCCCACCTGTCCAGGGTTGTGGGGAGTGGTGGCCGAAGACAGAAGTGAGGCGGCAGGCACGGAACAGAGCATCTAGAGCGGAAGGCCGGGTAAGGGTCAGGCCAGAGGGCAGGGGCGGAGCAGTGGGCTGGGGCAACTCCCACCCCTTCCCTCTACTCCAGGGCGCTAGGGCCTGCAACGCTTTGAGCTAAAGGTGCAGGCACTGCTGATCTGACTAATTCATAAGGAGGGCGTTAATGCACCCGTTGAGCAACGGCCGGGGAAGGGTTCCCCACAGCCAAGGTTTGCGTCTGCCTGAAAGCGAGGACCTTCAAGAGGGACAGGGCGGTCCTGGGTACAGCCTGGGAGTGCCCTGGGTGTAGGCACACATAGTGTCGGTGTGTGGGGGGGAGCCGAAGGGACCAGACTCTGGGCATCTCTCACCGGTCCCCAAGCATGGGTGGAAGCGACTTGACCACTCTCCAGAGGGCTGGGGAGAGACGGTGCGCACTGCCCTGTTTTTAGCGTTCTGCGCAGGCCCAGGGCAGAAACAGACACAAACGCGCAGGCACACACGCACGCACCCTTCCTCCTCCCCGCGGGGCCCTTCTCACATTCATCAGTGTGTGTGCTTAATCACTCAGTCGTGTTCGACTCTTTGCGACCCCATGGACTGTATAGCCTGCCAGGTTCCTCTGTCCATGGGATTTCCCAGGCAAGAATACTGAAGTGGGTTGCCATTTCCTTCTCCGGGGGATCTTCCCGAACTAGGGATCGAACCCACGTCTCCCGCATTGCAGGCTAATTCTTTACCGTTTGAGCCAGTAAATCAGACAGTAAAACCGGAGAAATGACAGACAGCTTTCGGGGGTGCAGAAGATGGAAAGCTCGAGCGTCCTGGTTAACATAGTATGGGCGTCTATGTATGTGCACTCCTCTCTTTTCTCTCTTGGTTCTGGAAACCTCTCCGCCAGCAGAAGAAAGCACGGCCCCGGGGAGGAGGGAGCGCCCCTGGGTGGCCCGCCCCCGGGTCCCCGGCTTCCGCAGTGACAGGGCTCCCCCTGTCGGTCACGCGGCCCCGGGATAGACCACAGCCCTACGGACGCCCGCGGCCCTAACCCAGCGACCCGGGCTCTCGAGCCGTCCGACGGCGTCTCCCAGTCTCCCGGAAAAGGCTTCCGGCGGGGAGGAGGGTGCTGGCGTTTCTTCCGGGTCCCCGAAGTTCTGCACAAACCCAGATCGACCTCCGCCGCCTGTGGCGACGCCGCGGAGCTCGGGCGACGCGACCGCGAGGACCCTCCCCGGGAAACGCGAGCGCGGCCGGCCGATGCTGCGGGGAGCGAGCTCTCACGCCGCGGGCCCGCCGCTGGTCTCCGCGCCGAGGCCCGAGGGGGCGCTCCCACCCCTGCGACTCTGGCTCCTTCCCTTCCTGGCAGCTCGAGTTTCTAAAGGTTGATTCAGAGCGTCTGGCACGAGAGCCTCAGGCTGGAATGCTGTAAATTGCTCCGGGAGCTTCTCTCCAGGAAAAAAGTTCGCGGGTAACTCGGGCTGAAAACAGATGTTTCTCCAGATCTACCCCCACCCGCTTATCTGAAGGAGGACTGAAATCTGCAAAACTTTCCTTTGCTCGTGTCCCCTGTTACCCCCCGGTCTTATCCGGCGCTGCCGGCTTTCCGTAGAAGTCGCCTTATAATCGACGACTATGCTAGGGGTTAGCGCGCCCTGATTTTATTCCGGGTGCTGCCCCAGGGCATAGGCTCAGACTCAAATCTGGGCCTCCTCCGGGCTCCCTGCAATTTCCAGTAACACTCCTTCATCCCCGTGGCCCTCCATCATGTGAAACTAGCCACTGGGGAAGGGACATCAACAACTGGAACTCAACTTCCCAAACGGATGACCCATAAAATGCCAAAGGGTGGTGGTGGCGCGGGCGCTTCTGGCTGATCAAGATTCCGGTTCTGGAAGCCTTTTGGAGAATACATACTGGGACAAGATTTGCTTTAGGGAAGCTGTCCCCAAACTTTTTGGCACCAAGGACCTGGTTTCATGAAAGACAATTTTTCCAGGGACCAGGGTGGGGGGAGATGGTTTCCAAATTACATTTACTGTGCACTTTATTTCTATTATTATTATTATTACATCAACTCCCACCTCAGATCACCAGGTATTAGATCTCAGAGGTTGAGGACCCTTGCTTTATTTAGCGCATTACCAGACAGGTCTGCAGTTGAGGTTAGAACAGCAGAGACAGAGAAAGGTGACTTTAGCAAAATCTTGTGAAAATATACGTTTTACCTCTAAAGAACCTTTGGTTTTGGGGAAATCAGACACCCACCTCTCCGTTATTCATTCACGGTGGCATTTTCAGGATGAGTCCCAAGTCTTAATAAAGAAGAGGCATATAGTTGTGTCAAAGGTTGTAGTTAACATTTCACTTTCTGTGGGTTGTTATTTCTGAAATTTCATTTAGAAAAATCAGACTCAAAATTAGTCTACTTGGCACTGAACACTCAGATACTTTTTTTGCTGGCTTTCATAGTTCTTTGATGGCCAAAATCCCAGTTGTTTACAGAGAGGGCAATTGAAAAGATAATTAGCGAAGAATATCTTTCAAAGAAGATTTATGTGAAAACACACACACAAGAAAGTGGTTTTCAAAGTGAGAGAAAAGCAAGATATGACACTGTAGTTTTATACACAGTAAGTTTATTCACATGCACACAATCTACCTCTCTTGGGCAAGATTCACAGGAAAAGATGGGAAATAAGTCCTAATAAATAATGATTAAGTAAGATAAATATGTTGCCAGAAACCCTGGTTGTGTTTGGTGGTAGGATTGTCTCTTCAATCTATGTTTTTCCTGCAGTATAGTTGTATCATTTTATATAATAAACTATTATTTTATGATGACATTATTTTTTATTATTTTAAGTGAAATATATAATAAGAATATTAGATTTGATGTCATGGAAACTTTACCAAAATAACTTACACTATATTCACTCAGTTCTCACCTGTGCAAGAAGTCACCGCTCCAAGGGAACAAGGATTTGAGTTCAGAAAACAAACCAGTATTATGTTCTCTGACCTGTGTTGGTACCCTTCTTGAGTTAAGGGAGGAAGAGAAGCTATTTGCATGCCAACCCCAGGCGATGACTTCCTAGCCTGGTACCAGGGAGGGGTGAGGCTCTGTCCACAGGTCCCATTGGCTGAATTTGGTACTCACATCTCTTTCTCTAATGCATGTAGAATTTGATGGCCGTTTGGATGGTTGGGTGCAGTTATGCATTGTGCATTTTTGTGAGCTTCCTTGGTGGTCAGGTTGAGCAGCTGTCGACCCCACTGGCATCTTTGTAGGCCTGTGGAGAAGATCAATGATCTGCCCATTCGGTTCCAGGGTCTGATGAATATTCCTAGTATCTTCTTGGCATCCTGTCTACCATTGTTGAGGCTTTAGCACATTTCTGTATGTGGGACTCTTAAGCAGGTAATTCATCTAATCAGAAGAGATAAAAATAAAGCAATCACAATTTTGAGTAGCAGTAACAACACGTCAGTGTGAGTGAGAATAAGTTTTTCTTAAGGGATGCCTAAATTAGATGTATCTGTGTTGGTGGCCCTGTGGGCTCTTTCATACATTTAGATGTTATTCTTGGAGGTAATCTGTTATTCCTGCCCAAAAGGCCAGCAATAGACCTAACTGAGGATGGGGGTCATGGAGAATCTATCATGCACCTAAAGAATCAGACCTGGACATTCCTTCTTAGGCAAGTGGAAATCAGAAGGAGGTTGGCAAGGCCTGGATTTGGTGGCCTTAGGCCACTTCTGCCTTCCATATAGAGGCTTTGGATAAACAGAAAAAAATTAGAACCAACTTGCTCTCATTTTAAGCAGGGATGATGAAGAGGAGTTTATAGATTTCTTTCTGGTCCATCCAGCAACTACTTTAATGAGTAATTCCTATACTACATATGGCAAGACTGCAGCCCTGAGCATTGTAGACAAAGCCATGTGCTTCTAGAGGTCATTTTCTTCTACTTGCTCCTCTTCTTCTCTTCTGACATGGGTTCCAGCAGAACTTACTCTGCTTATGTTTTCATTTCCTTTCAGCAATGACCCAGGGATTTTTCCCGAGGTCCAGAACCCCATTCCAAAGGGGAGTCTACCTGTCACCATTCAGAATTAACAGACCTGTTGGCAGGGATGCATGCAAACCTCAGGTGAAGTACGCTGCCTGCGGTTGACCCAGAATTGCTGGGGGAACCAAGGGTTGGGTCCTCTGAAGCCAGCCTGATGGCATGATGCCAGCAGAAAGTAGCCAGTCAGGGGCATGTGGCAGGCCCCTCCGCTGCCGCTACCATTTGTAATCTCTCTCGAGTGCCAGCTTTCCATCCTACAGGTACTGGGGGATTCTGGCTCTGGGAAGAAGGCAGAAGGAGCACCTACTGTGAGCAGTGCCCTGTGTTTGTGTGTGTGTGAGAGAGAGAGAACATGCAAGTGTGTAATACACGAGTCTGTATTCACTTCTCATCTACTTTATTTCCAAGAGTCCTTCCCGAGGAAGGATTGCAGAGCTTCCTGAAAAGTGAGAGCTTCGTTTGACAGGGAGCGTTGGCATATTACAGCCACTGTGACCCACTGGGGCCCGGGTAATTAAGCAGGGCTGGGACCACCCCTCAAATTTTTATGTGCATAACCTTCCCCTGGGGATCTTGTTAAAATGCAGATTCTGATTCAGCTGGTCAGGGGAAGGGCTTGAGAGTTTGCATTCTAACAGACTTCCAGGTGGTGCGGTGGAGGCTGGTCCTAAGATCATGGCTGGAAGAGCCCCGCTTCCCTAGGTCATCTTGCCGTCTGTCCTGAGCAGGGTGGTAGTTTGGACATTGATGAAACGTGAAGTGTTAAGTCCATCGTCACCTTCAGTGGGTCCTCCCTTCCCACTCTCTCCGGCCCCACGGACCATCTCCGCAGCCAGGATGCACCATCCCAGGGTTCGGAACGTTTTCGCAGCTTGGGGCGTGGAGGACGTGCTCTCCCCGGCGCCCCTCCCTGTCCCCACCTGGCATTGTCTGAGGCACGTACCTCCCGCAGCGCTTCTCCGGGGACCTCCCTGGTTGACAAGGCATAAGTGGGAACCTACAGCAATGATCAGTTTGTGATTTGGAAGCTGTCATTTTCCGAGCACAGAAAAGTGGTCTAAACAGTGTCACCTGCAATCACGCTGCATCACAAAGATTCCCCCTTCGCTGTTCTCGGAAAGCGAGAGAGCCCAGAGGACTCTCTGGTCCTGCCTCCCGGTGAATCTGGCGCTGGACTCGTTGACCTTTTCCTAAACATCCCCCGACCTCATCACTGATTCCAGTGTGTATTTTAAAGTAGCAAAATAGATTCAAGGAAAGTGACAAGGAGATGCCTGTTTATCGAGTTTGGAATGAGTTTTCACGTCCTCCTCTTAGGGAAGACCTGGGTTTCCTGTGGAAGCGACCGGGACTGGGAATTTTCTTCCACAGACGCTGACCCGATGCTGAACTAGCACCGCCTGGCCGATGCTCCAGAAAAAGAACGAGAGCAGGAGTAATGCAGTCTGAACCCGCAGACACGCCAGAATTAACCACCTCCCCCCGCCCCCGCCCCAGCCCCGCCAGGAAATACACTGTTTCTCTTGCTCCCACCCAAATATTTTCCAACATGTATAATAGGAAACGTTTAGAAACTAAAAGTGTGAGTCTCTAAGGTGAGAAGAATGTAAAAACTCAAGCTGTTCCTTTAAAGCTTATTCTATTTGCAATGTGCACCCATAATTAGCACTCAGATCATCTTCCCCTTGTGGGAATTTAAATAAGTCATTCCTTCTGAAAAGGACTCCTTCTTTCCAGGTAAGAACTGCTAAAAAGGAGTAAATGTATTTCTTTACTCCTATGGGCAGATTCTTCTTATTTCTACTATGCTTATAAAAGCACATGGAAAGATCAATGTAAACATAGTAAGAATTTTAGACCAAGGCCTTAATATGTTTGATTTTAAAGCAGTAAGGGACTGGGGGTGAAAAAGCTGCGGAGGACATTGTATTCAGCTGCTTTGAGATCCCTGGATGGAGCTGGATATAAAAAGCAAACTTAGTACGTAGTTTCTTTCACCCCTGCTGGCTACATCACTCCATAAGTTGCCTCTGTCATACTAAAGTGATAGAGATTTGAGATGCTGTTTTGGCGTGTATTGTTTTGCATCATATAACAAATGATCACTGCTGTTTAATATTCTCCAGAAAACTCTACATGAATAGATCTGTACCTTCGCAAATCCTGAGAATTTAGCTCTCCCCTTTAAGAGGAAACCTGGCAAGGTCATCCCTCTAAGTCTTCAAAATAAAGTGCTAAGTGGATGCTAAGGATGAGGACCATCTGGTCCTGGTGGGAGTTCTGTGTTGCTCCCACCTCCTCAGGCTTTGCGGTCACATAGAAATTGGAAGAAGCCTTTTTTTCTTCTTCCCTGTTTCTTTTTTATTATTTTCTCCTTTTTATGCTTAATTTAGAACTACAGGTAAAAAAAATTTTCTTTATGTTTATTCCTCAGGTTTACTGGCCCGCAAGTGACCAGGATGTTCATGGTGGGAGGGGTAATATTTGCATCAGTTCCCCAAACTCCAGGGTTCCTTAAACTCCAAGGTTCCCTCTGGAAGGTCGGTGTTCCCTTTGTCCCTGGGGAACTGGAGTGAGATGTTGAGGGCTTGTCTCAGACCACCCAGCCCTTCTGTCCCAACCTGGGACATTTGATCCAAACCTTGAACTGTTTCCATATCACCATATATTCTGAGGGAGAAGTCATCAGAAGCACGGGAAAGAGAAAACACTATATGGGTAGAGATTTCAGTTATTGGTACTCAGTGTGTGTGTGTGTGATTGTTCTACAATATGTCCAAGATTGTAACTCTCAAAGAATAGGGCTAAATAACCCATTTATTGTTGTTGTTTAGTCCCTAGTCATGTCCAACTCTTTAGCAACCCCACGGACTGTAACCTGCCAGGCTCCTCTGTCCACGGGATTCTCCAGGCAAGAATACTGGAGTGGGTTGCCATTTCCTTCTCCAAAAATCTTCCTGACCCAGGGATCAAACCTGCTTATCCTGCATTGCAGGCAGATTCTTACCCAACTTAATTGTGGAATTAAGAAACTGTTAAAAGAATGATATAAATCTCTCTGAAATTATATAAAAAGTATATCTACTTTATGATGAAAGGTTAAATGCTTATTGGACTGGGGTAATTTTATTTAATTTTTGTAAAGATAATTCTGACTCTATGCACAGAAAAGGTTTGAAAGTTGCGCACAAGGCTGTTAGGACTTGGAAGGCTTGTGAGAAGACTTGCCATTTTCACTTTATATTTTCCTCTATTTTTTTAACAATTATTTCTTCTCTTTTTGTCATTAAATAATGTTAAGTAAACAAACATTTAAAAGTGCAGTCTTTGCCACTGGGTAGATGACAGGCTGCACATGGTATTTCTGCTTCTCTGATCGAACATATATTTTTCTGCCTCTTGGTTTGGAGAAAATGAGTGAGTCTGCTGAAGACACAAAGATCATATTTGCAAGAAAAGGATCAAACTGGGAACACCCATGGCCCAGGAGTGTTAGGTAAGAAAAATAAGCTGCTAAGACTCAAGAAATCTGTCCTAACTTAAAAAATAAAAAGCGAATGTCCCAGGGCAGATATTAAAGAACTGGTCAGTACTTAAACTGCTGTGGGTCTTAATCACTGATGGTTCTCAGGAAGGGAAAGGATTGAAATGGAGTTCTCTGTGGTTCAGCTTAATTAATATTTATGACTGCAGAAGAAAATTAAATAAGGCAAATGGTGTAATTTTAAACAGTCTGTGATGCTGGTAGCAGGACTCACAATAAATTCAGAAGCAGGAAGAGAGTGCTGAGGAATGGTTCTTGATTTCAGGCTTCTTCCCCTCCCCTGCCTCCCAGGCAACCTTTTTTTTTTGTTGTTGTTACTGCAGCATACTTCAGTACTCACAGCTCTGAACGCTACTGCCTGGTTCACTTCTGTTTTTTGTATGTTTTTGTCTTTGTGACTGATTATCTGCAGGAAGATTTTCTTTCATGGGGCATGCTGATGGGAGGGATTATGTCCTAGGATGTTAGCTCTGGCACCATCTCTAATGGCCCCACTGAGTGTTTCTGGGGTGTGTATCTGCCACTTACTGATTCTTTCCATGGTTTGATGAGTTGAGCTTTTCTGTCTTGGGGGCAGAGAGCTGATGAGATAGCACAGTTTCCTTATCATGCAGAATCCTGACCTTAGATCTGCTTCTGCACACTAACAAACATTTATTGGATGAATGGATGGAAGGAGGGATGGATAGAAGAACAGAAGACAGTTGCTATGCAACTCTAATGGAAAAACTCATAGTTTACCCATAAAGACTGGTATTGGAGGGATAAAATCAGATTGGGACAAGTTGTGGGTGAATGCTTTTCAAACTTCAATTGATGGCTCATCAGTGTGTTGGGGTGGTAATCTACTTCACTGAAATGATCATTAATTAAAGGAAGGGAGTAGAATAGAATCTCTCTGTGCATCGCACATAGAAAAGGCATGTGTAGCTCTGACAAAATTATTTTTGTTATAAACATGTGTGTATCTGCAGCAGGATGGAAAATGAATTCTCTACTGGGTTAAGTGTTAGTCATGTCCAACGCTTTGCTACCCTATGGGGTGTAGCCTGCCAGGCTCCCCTGTCCTTGGAATTCCCCAGGCAAGAACACTGGAGTGGGTTGCCATTCCCTTCTCCAGAGGATCTTGACCCAAAAATCAAACCTGGGTCCCTCTCACTGCAGGCCGACTCTTTACCTTCTGAGCCACCACTTCAAAAAACCTGAAAGACCAAGTCCACTGGGAGCTCAGGGATTCTTAGCAAAAAAGCTTCAGATTTCCCATCTGGAGTGGAGATAACAACAAAAGTCACAGAGTGGGTGAGGATGAAATGAATTGAGGATTTGATGGGTACCTGGTATTTTGAGAACATCTGATCACTCTTACTCCCCACCCCCCGCCCCCGCCCCCGCTCCCTAGCGTTGCACCAGGGGGAGTTCCAACCCTGCCCAGAGAGATGCGTCATGCCACATCTTACAGTTTGTCCTCTCAAATCTAACCAAATCAGCCTTCTTAAAAGACAATTAAACTTGCTCAAAATGATGCCACATATTTGATAAGATCATTTTCATTTCTCTGGATGAGGTCAGAGCTGTGCTGAGCCCTGGGTCAAGGACCACTCCAGAATGAGCAGAAGCGTTCTACCCACTTGCAACTCTTAGCAAGAGTTCAATTTGGTTTCAATTCCATGGCTTTCTCTTCCTTGGAAGGTTAAATTCAGTGCTGACAGTCCCAACCTCTCCCTATTTCCAATTCTTTCTAAACCCTCTACCATGTGCTAAACCATTCCTCTTCCCCCCTCCAACCCCATCCTCTTCCTGAAGTCATTTCGTCCAGAAAACCCCTGCATCCCAATGTTTTTGTAACTCCCCTCTTCACCCTTCCCAGCTCACCACTTCTTTTTCTGATTCCCATTCTATTCTCCTAACATTCTTCACATTCCCCTTCTTCCCCATCCACCAAGCCATCTTCCACCCAGTCATATTCTCCTGGTGACCCAAAGCTGGCAGAAGCCCCATTCATCTTTCTAGAAGGTCCCTCAGCTGCCAACCTGCTGCCCTTTTCCTGCTGGCTGCTTCAGATCAACCTTGGCACCTGCACTAGGGAGGAATGTTTGCTAACTTTCAACCATTAGATTGAAAACAAACAAACAAACAAACTTCCACTTTGACTTATTTCAGGTAACTTCAATGTTTCATTCTCTCAACTGAGAGGACCAACATAGCCACCTGTTTTGTAAGAAAATGAAAACTTTGCTCTTAGTGATGGAAAACTCTCCCCTTTTCCATGGGACCTGGTGAGTCTGCATACTTTGCTCTTACAATGAGTACTGCAGTGAATCTTTTTGTCCGTGAATTCATATGCACGTGCCCATGTTCCTCTAGTGCCTGGAGGTTCTGGAGAGATCCACACATTACCCTGTAGAGGTCATTTCTGCAGATGAAAGGGGGTGTGGTGGAGTGAGGGCATAATAAAGGAGACTTTGTCTTTATCTGTCATGTTTTAATTTCTTTGCAAAGAGGATGCGTCCACATGTTATTTTTGTATTTACGTTATGTTGAAATATTTCCAAGAGCACTGACAAATTCCAACATTAGCAGTTCTCATCAAGAGGTTAGTCAAGCACCTCCTTGCTCTGTGCCTCTTTCCTCTGGGTTGCAGCCAGGGGTCACGGTGATGGGACTGATCCTCCCTTGCATGGGTCCTCAAGGATTAGAAATTCTGTTCTGAAGCTTCCTTCTCTTCAGTTACTGCCACACTTGTGACAGGATGTGTAAACCAACCTTGGCCTTAACTCTCATTTAAAGACACTTTTGTTCATATTCTTGGAGCAGGTCGGTCAATGTGCATCTGATAAACGTATGCAAATCCCCAGCCATGCCCTATGGGTTCAGGGCTCATGGATATCTTCAAGGAGTTTCCAGGGTCGGGAGCGGACCAGAAATCAGCACAATGCGGTGTGTTAGTGCATCCCAGGGGGCAGCAACCCGATCTTTCCTGGATGGGAGGAAGTTCTACCTGGGGGAAGGAGATGAGTTCCCCAGGCTGAATGGGACCCAGAGCTCCCCTAGTGGAGGGATGTGGCAGCACAAGGGAGTGCCCCAGACCCAGCCGGGGAAGCCACAGCCTGGAAGAGACCATGAGCTGCAGGGGGACAGAGGATGGGTGTTACCTAGGGTTTGGGATGGCTGTTCCCCTGACAGTGTGGAGGGAAGTGAGGCTGGACCCAGGACCACCTCTCATCTGGCTCTGGCCCAGCAGGCTGATTGCTGGGAGTGACAATAGGCCATTTCAGCCTCTCGGGGTTCCTGGGCTGCAGAGGTCATGGCCCTTCCTGGGATGGTCCATATTCCATCCTGATGGAGGAGATCTCAGGCCCACTCCAGACATCTCTATGGGCTGCACTAGCCCTGAGGTACCCCATCGGGTTCTGCAAGGCTACTTTGGGGCCACAAGGAAGCTTAGCTTGCCCCTCTGCCCACAGCTACCTCCACCCCCACCCTCCTGCTCGGCTATATGCTGATCCCATCGGTCCCCCATGAACATGGCACAGGCTAAACCCCACCGAGAAGCTGTCTTGTGGAGTCCAGATGAACAACCAGTTTGGAGCTGCAGCACCAATCCAGGTGGGGAGACTCCCCAGTGATGGAGACATCCTAGTTCTATCTCTGGCCTCTGAGAGTGTCTCCAGAAAACTCCAAGCTGACAGACGGGAAAGTATTGGGTGACATAAAAATACAGAACTGGAGGTCAAAATTCTCTTAGTTCCTGTTTTCCCATGAAGTAGAGCCAAGGAATTAAGTGCAAACTGGCACTTGACTCAGCAAACACTGGGAAAGCGCTGGGGATCTGAGAGCAGGAAGGGAAGGCAGCTGATAAGGGGCTGGTGATGAAGCCAGTTCCTACTGTGGGCATCTGGAACTTCACCTACAGTGGCTTCTTAAGGCAGAGGAGAAACTGTACTGTGGACGTATCCCTGGGAGTAGGAGGGAGCGGGGGGCCAGGGGTGGGGTGTCTGTTCCTCAATCCTGCACTGCTGATTGACAGCTGCTGTTGGGGGTCTTAAACCTCCAGACACTTCCAGTCCTAAGCAGGGAGGATAAAACCCTTTTGCTAGAAAACTGCCTAGGGAATCTGGCAAATGCAGGGAGGGTTTAGGGGGAAAAATATTCAGGGCCCTGCCAACATCTCTGTATGTTCCAGGGTCTCCATTTCTTAATAGCTCAGCCCACCTGAGCCTCAGCTCCTGAGTCATTAAACAAGGATAATGCTTATGAGGGCTTCTCAGGGGTGAGAACTTTAAATGTGATTTTGCTTTAGTTCTCAAATAATATGGTTAAGGATGGGTGACATGGTGGGGAGATGGCCATGTCATAATATTATTCTTTGTCATCACACACTCTGGCCCAGCACTGCCCTTCCTAAGTGTAGCGAGGCCATGAGTCCCCTCCAAGATCTCCAGAATGGAATCCACCTTCCAAATGTGAATTTCCAGAGTCACATGCAGTTGGTCCCCTGCATTCACCAAATGTAATGCTCTGCCAGCTCCCTCTGGCACTGTCAAAGGCACCACTCAGAAGAGTGTTGCAGAATCCATGCACCATGTTCTTTCCACACTTTTTAGGGCTAACATCTGAGGACAGTGAGGTCAGTGTCCACCCAGGGGCTGAACAGGGTTGAAGGTCCTCCTATCTCCATGGCAGTGCTTACTGCACCACAAGGAAGGCAGATAGAAATGCCCACTTTGAAGAGAAACCTTCTAAAAGTGTGTATTTTCAACTCAGTGGCGAAAGAGTCAGCTGAAGTATTGAGTAAAGGTGAACTTTGTTCCTTATTAAATAGAAGGTAAACTGTTGCCTTGCTCCCAGTTTCCTGGTGAGATGATTCACTTGCAGTGAATGGGGACTCACGATAACATTATATCATCATGGAAAATCCTCTCCGTAAAGGCCGGATCTCTAACTGCTCCTTAAGCCCCAGAGGCCAGAGAGTACAATACACTGGGCTCAAACAGAGCAGAGATCACAGAGGAAAGCTCTTATAAATCGACCCAACACTTTTGTACAAAAAAATCCAAGACTGTTGTAATTCCCACCATGTGTGAGAATCCCATTTTCAGGGCTCTTTCTACAAAGTACTGATGGAATTTCTCCCATCCTTGTAAGAACTCTCACTCCCTGAGTCCCAGATTACTTTTAACAGAAAGCCTTTGATTAGATCCCCATGAGGTTAATGAGACCTTTAATCAGTCACAAACCCTTCAAAATTTATCTGGAAATTGCACCCGCTCTTTATTTTTATCACTGTTCCAATGGTCCTTTCTATAATTGAGTTTTACATTCTAGACATTAATCATTGTAATTTTTAAATCTAGATAACATCTGAAGGACAAATTCCCATTTCCTAATCTTGTTTTAGGCAGTCCGGAATAATAAGCTTTCAATTCAAGATTTAAAAAAAAAATTCACACATGCACATAAACTTAAGATGTTTCAGACTTTATGATCTGAGCATAAAAAAGAAAGGGTCGAGCCTTTGATTCATATTCTATTCAATCACAGGTACACCAGTACTGGAAGGATTTGCATGTTTAAAGGAGTGCGCAGAACAGCAGCCCACATAATGAATTCTGTGGGGTCTTGGCGGAGGAATTGGTATTCATCCTTGGCGCTCGTGTCTGCTGCAGGGTCTGTGTTCTTTGCGTGCGCTGATTGGGCACCAGTGCCGCAGCGACCAATCATATGGTGTCGGAGGGAGGACTCCATCTCAGCTGGACTTGGACTTGGGAGAAGGGATGAGTTGAGTGGCTACGGGGTCCACAGATTGGTTTGCAGGGTGTGTGTGCGGCAAGAGTCGAGGCGTGGCTGGTGGGGTTGATTCCTTTCCCCAGACAATCTCTTGATTAGGAAGCACCTCCTTCTTGGGGGTTTGAAGAGCCAGAGGCATCCCTTTCTCCAGTTTCTGTTCGCAGTTGCATCAGTTAAGTTCAGTTCAGTCTCTCAGTCGCGTCCGACTCTTTGTGACCCCATGAATTGCAGCACGCCAGACCTCCCTGTCCATCACCAACTCCTGGAGTTCACCTAAACTCATGTCCATCGAGTAGGTGATGCTATCCAGCCATCTCATCCTCTGTCGTCCTCTTCTCCTCCTGCCCCCAATCCCTCCCAGCATCACAGTCTTTTCCAATGAGTCAACTCTTCGCATGAGGTGGCCAAAGTACTGGAGTTTCAGCTTTAGCATCAGTCCTTCCAAAGAACACCCAGGACTGATCTCCTTCAGAAAGGACTGGTTGGATCTCCTTGCAGTCCAAGGGACTCTCAAGAGTCTTCATGGGTCACCTCTTTTTTTCTGGTGGGAGAATGTGCTGGAAAATGGTCTGAGAATGAGCTAAATAGTCTTTAGCTCTCAGACTGGTCAGAACTTCGACATTCAAGTGTTCCACAGGCTGTGCTAAAACTGCTGCGGATCCTTAGGACCTGCAAATAGCTAGCTATGGTTGAGGGTATTTAAAATTTTACAAGAAAAGGTGAAGGCACACCACTAGGGCACATTGAAACCACTGTTTCTGAAAGGGTTGTGTGAGAAGGAGCTGGAATGGGGGCCGGGGAAAAACCTCAGTTTTCCTTTAGCTCAGGCTTACTCATCACCTTTTCTCTCCAACTGTGTCAACATAGGGGCAGGACCTCCTGTCAGTCAGCAACTCTGATGTCTGGGAATCCCTCCTCTCTGTCCTCATCACCCACTGACTCTGCCAGGGGCTGCTGCTTCCCTGGAGCTTATCATCCAGTCGAACAAGTGGTCTAGCCCAAAAGTTTTCACTGCATGAGATAAATGGATGCTCGTATTTAGAGCATGACTTTTAGAATCAAGACTTTTGACTTGAGTCTGATTCTGTCACTTCTGAGCTGGGTAACCTTGATGAGAATCCAGAGCCTCTTAAGTCACAATTTCTTCATCTTTCAAGGAAGGTAATGATTGTTTCTTCCTCTCAGGATGGTGGGTACCATGCCCGTCAGGCACCCATTGGTGGCTCCCAGAGAGGGATTATTCATGGCCTCTGAAAATACAGTACAGTTTATCCCCCCTAGTGGCTGCAGCTTGCTGTGGGAAGAGCCAAATGGATTTTCACTGAATTTGGAAGTGGCCTGACTTCCAACACTATGAATCTTCTCTGGGGGGCTCTGGGAGGTGATGTTATCCAGGGCAGCTCAGGCCCTGCCTTTCATCCCCCACCCTGCCAGGTGGGGGAAAGGGGGGCATATTTCTTTTGAGGATGCTTAATGCTTCCTCCCGGAGAAGGCAATGGCACCCCACTCCAGTACTGTTGCCTGGAAAATCTATGGACGGAGGGGCCTGGTAGGCTGCAATCCATGGGGTCGCTAAGAGTCAGACACGACTGAGTGACTTCACTTTCACTTTTTACTTTCATGCCTTGGAGAAGGAAATGGCAACCCACTCCAGTGTTCTTGCCTGGAGAATCCCAGGGATAGGGGAGCCTGGTGGGCTGCCATCTAGGGAGTGGCACAGAGTCAGACACGACTGAAGCGGCTTAGCAGCAGTAGCAGCAGCAATGCTTCCTCTGGTCAGACTGAAGTTCTGACCAGTTGTTATGATGGCTTGCTCCTTGTCCTCATCATTATAGGAGAAAATTCTGGTGTTTGAGACTGACACCTTGGAAAGCATCCTATTCTTCCACAGAAGAAGACATAGAAGACAGAACTATTCTGACCCAAGGCAAACATTTCTAACTTTTTATCATGGTTATTTCTAAAATCCGAGAAATAAACATCTTACTGGCACTGTCCTCCCCAAATGCGTGGGAAAGATGGTGGGCAGAGACTCAAACGACCCAGCTTTGCCCAGAGTTTTGTCTCTTGGAAGCTGGGTGACCCAGAGTAAGCTGGTTAAGCCTGGGAGCTTAACCTTTAAACCGAGCAAGGACGTGCACATGAGCAGAGACTATGAAGGTGACCAAAGATCATGGCGGGGTGGAGGGGGGGGCTCAGTCCTATGACCTGGTGTCCAGGGACACAGAGCTGAAAGGGTCTGAGAACTCCTCTTATGAACCAGTTACTTGTTTGGGGGGACATGAAGTGGGTTTGGCTCCTCCTAAGAGATTACTTGTTTCTTTTTTTTTTTTAACAAGTGTTCACAACTACTCATGATAACTAGGATAAACCCTTGATGTTGCAAATATTGAACCAAAGCCTTCTTTGGTCCCTTGCCAATCACGCTCTCTTTTGTTCCATTCACTATGAAAGTGAACCCATGAGAGAAGGGTTTGGAGTGTTTTCTAGACTCTTGCTACTTAAACTTGACTGTGCACCTGATTCATGGGGTTTTGGGCGGGGCTGTTTCCTATTCAAAGGGAGATTCTGCCTTTGAAGGTCCCTGGGGGCTTGAAGATCTTCGTTTCTGACAGGCTCCCAGGCAAAGACAATCTGCCACCCCAGATTTGAGAATGAAATAGTCATTGACCTGCTCAGAGGCGCAAAGTTCTCTTTCCTGAGTCCGTAGCAAGGAAATCATTTTGAAAGCTAATTTTGGGAGAAAGAGAAAAAAATGTTTGAAGCTCCAGAATCTTCCTTCATATGTCAAGAAAGAGGATGGTCAGATTCAGACCCTAGAGCTGTACAAGAGTCTGAGGAATTAGGGAGGGGTGCATATGCAGAGTACATCATGAGAAACGCTGGACTGGAAGAAACACAAGCTGGAATCAAGATTGCCGGGAGAAATATCAATAACCTCAGATATGCAGATGACACCACCCTTATGGCAGAAAGTGAAGAGGAGCTAAAAAGCCTCTTGATGAAAGTGAAAGAGGAGAGCGAAAATGTTGGCTTAAAGCTCAACATTCAGAAAATGAAGATCATGGCATCCAGTCCCATCACTTCATGGGAAATAGATGGAGAAACAGTGGAAACAGTGTCAGACTTTATCTTTTTGAGCTCCAAAATCACTGCAGATGGTGACTGCAAGCCATGAAATTAAAAGACGCTTACTCTTTGGAAGAAAAGTTATGAGCAACCTAGATAGCATATTCAAAAGCAGAGACGTTACTTTGCCGACTAAGGTCCGTCTAGCCAAGGCTATGGTTTTTCCTGTGGTCGTGTATGGATGTGAGATTTGGACTGTGAAGAAGGCTGAGCGTCAAAGAATTGATGCTTTTGAACTGTGGTGTTGGAGAAGACTCTTGAGAGTCCCTTGGACTGCAAGGAGATCCAACCAGTCCTTTCTGAAGGAGATCAGCCCTGGGATTTCTTTGGAAGGAATGATGCTAAAGCTGAAACTCCAGTACTTTGGCCACTTCATGCGAAGAGTTGACTCATTGGAAAAGACTGTGATGCTGGGAGGGATTGGGGGCAGGAGGAGGAGGGGACGACAGAGGATGAGATGGCTGGATGGCATCACGGACTCAATGGATGTGAGTCTGAGTGAACTCTGGGAGTTGGTGATGGACAGGGAGGCCTGGCGTACTGCGATTCATGGGGTTGCAAAGAGTCGGACACAACTGAGCGACTGAACTGATGGAAATAGCTGGAAGGGGTTTGTCTGAGACTCAGGACATCAGGGCTCATGTTCTCTTTTTCCACCTAGGAGGGAAGCAAGGGAGGAAGTGAGACTGGGGTGGAGGGTCTGGAGCTGGTGTTTTGAGTCTTCCTCACCTGCCTTTGTTGGAGGGGGGGAGCCAGGCACTCCTGTAGGCTGGAGGGTGGGTAGTGAGACTGCCCAGAGTCACTGACGGACCAATCCATCAGGCCCTGTGGGCTGCCAGGTGAGTGATGGGGAACTGAAGCTAGCGTTGAAGTTGAGTGTGGCCGGGACTCAGACTCTGCAGCCCCACAGGTGAGAGTCAGCCGTGTGTGGACCCAGCCCTGATCCAGGTGCCTGCTGTGCAACCCCTGCCCTGGCACAGCTCCCCCTAAGAGCCATGTGAAGCCAGCCCTGGGCAGTGGCACCAAAGAAGTGGAGTAGCCTTCACCTGGGGTCAGTCAGACCGAGAAGAGGTCCTGCCTGGGACCAGGGGCCTCCCCACCACCTGAGGATGTGGGAGCACTTCATGAAACTTGGCACATCTCGAGGAGGACTCCCCATCACCCATGGATGTGGGAGCACTTCCTGAAACTGAGCACATCTCTAGGAGGACTCCCCATCACCCGAGAATGTGGGAGCACTTCCTGAAACTTGGCACATCTCGAGGAGGACTCCCCATCACCCATGGATGTGGGAGCACTTCCTGAAACTGAGCACATCTCGAGGAGGACTCCCCACTACCTGAAGCTGTGGGAGCACTTCCTGAAACTGGGCACATCTTGAGGAGGACAGCGGTCTACAGCTCTGGTGGGAAGGTGCTTTTCCAACAGATAGGATAATGAGCTGACAGAGGCTGCTTAATGGGAGGAGGAGACTGTGTGATGTTTAATTAGCAACCTTGCTCAGCGCCCTGCAACAACCCCCCTCACCCAAATTTTTAGAAGGAATGCAGGTGGGAAGAACTTCAAAACTGAGTCCAAGCACGGGAAATAAAGAAACCCTTTTCTCTTGGCATGTGGGAATAGCTGTGTGTCATTTCCTGCTACAGTGTCGGGAGCAATAAACTAAATCTCACTCTCCCAACACAAAACCATTTCATTCCTCAAACTTGTATCCATTGAGTTCGTGATGCCATCCAACCATCTCATCTTCTGTCACCCCCCTTTACCTCCTGCCCTCCATCTTGCCCACCATGGGCTCCCATGGGCTTGCCCAGGCCAACAGTTCAGAACCTGAGTGGGGACACAGCAGGGGACATAGGGCCCTCCTTACTTGGTCTACTTATTTTTTTTTTAAAAATATTTATTTGTGTGGCTGTGCCAGGTCTTAGCTGTGGCACCAGAGATCTTCCGTCTTCATTGTAGTATGCTGGATTTTTAGTTCCCTGACCAGGGATCGAACCCGAGTCCACTGCATTGGGAGTGTGGAGTCTTAGCCACTGGACAGCCAGGCAAGTCCCCACTTAATCTATTTCTACTTTGATGTTTATGCCATCAAAACTCACTGGACCACTCACGATTATTTTTCAGCTGTAGGTTACAGAATCAGAAACCCATAGGTTATGCTGATCGTTGGGAATACTGTGTTTAAGGTACACATATCTGAAAACCTTTGTTTACTCTGTTTTTCCCAGTAATCCTTCATAACACCCCAGTCTTTAGTGCCATATAGTGAATTCACTGTGAGCTGCTCAAAGTTACCTACTTGGCCAGATTTGACTCCTGTTTAAGTGCTGCCTGATCCAAGTTTACACGAGTGACTCCTGCTGAGCAGTTGCATACAAAGCAGGGGCTGTCATTGGGCAGCTTTGCAAGCCCCACTGTTTTCACTGGTCTGGGTGTGTGTTTTAAGAGGAACATGGCCAAAAATCTGCAGTTGGCTCTGCTGTCGTTACATGAGGACGCCAGCGCCCTGTGAGGGCCGCATAAGGAATAGATGCTGAAAGGGTCTAGGTGTAGGTGGCAGGGTGGGAGGAGTCTCTAAAGTTTCCCTCCAGAGCCCATAGTTCATGGATACAGGGCATCATATCCCTGACTTGGTCTGGGATGCTGGGAGTGATGTGGAAAATTCAGCAGGCGCCGTGCATCTGGGCTGGATGGGGAGGGGAGGGGAGGTGGACAAAGAGGGAAAATGCAGGCAGAGGGAGACAGAGTCTAAGATCTCCCATGACTCCCAACCCCTGGTATTCACAGCCCCCGGGGGTCTGCTCCTCTGGAGCATAGCTGAGACTTGCTTCCAGCCGAAAGACTAGGGCGAAGGGGAAGGGACTTTGTAGATGGGACTAAGTCCCCAGTCAGCTGACTTGGCCTTAATTAAAAGGAGAGGATCCCAGCTGAGCCTGACTTTATCAGGGGAGCTCTCAATACCGGAGACAGAGACTGTCCCTTGCTGGTTTGGGGAAGTAAGCTACCAAAGTGAGCCTACCGATGAAGAGGGCCATGTGCCAAGGGCTTGTGGTTCCTTGTACAGGTTTGGACTAAGCTGAGGCGGGGGCGGGGGTGGGGGGTGGGGGGTGGATGTTGGATCAGAGTGGACGGGGTGAGTGGGAGACTTTGGGGAGGCCTCTGTCTGAAGTGGCTGTCACCTTCCTGGCCACCCCAGAAGTCAGCTGGCCAGGCTGGGGCCTGCCCGGGTTTGGGAAGACCAGCGGGTATTAGAAGACCTGACCCACCTGAGGCCTGTCTCCTGACTCCTCAGGCCTGTTCTTTCTAGATAAGTGGGCCCCACCACATCCATTTCCTGGCCAATTCTTGGTAGCTCTATAGCGTATGTATTCATACCCTTTCCATGTGGTCTTACATTTGGGGATAGTTGTACCTGCCTTAGGCTCTGTTGAGGGTCTTGGGGCTCTGGCCTGAGCTAATTAATTCCACTTTATGCCCAGACACAGGTACCAGTTCAGGGGTGAGCTCTGAATCCATGAGACCCTCGGGAGACACGTGCTGGGAGCAACTGGAAAAAGAGCTGCTTTGCTCTTCTGAGACGCAATCTCCACCTTCCCTCCAGGATGCGAGGGAATAATGATCATTGTGAGAGTCTCCAGGAGCTGTTGGCAGCCCTGAATGAAGCTGCCCACTCAGCGTAAGATGAGGAAAGCAGGATGAACCCAGGGTCTTGCTGTTCTTGCTGTACCCCTGAATCACACAGACCAGAAGCTTTTCTCTCTCTGGACCTCAAGGGATGTGATTCCTGCAGTCCATTCTGGTATGAGCCAGAGGGCTTCTGCTTGGGGATGGCTTTTCCTAGTCAGGGTTTAGTTAGGTTTCCTAAACTTCTAGCAAAGTAGAACCTTATTGGCAGAAAGAATGGCCCTTTGCTGTGTTTGCGCCATTCAAAGACCTCACTGCCCAGCGGATCTCGCCAATGCTGGTAAATTTCCCTCAAACTATTGTCAAATAAAAACCATCATTTCCAATTTGCAAAATGTCTCTAAAAGCCTTGGAGGCTTGCACCAAAGCAGCATTTTCCTCTTAAACATATCTACACCAGGATTCTAAAAATTATCAAGATTACTATTTAAAAGAAAAATTCCCAAAACTTTGGGGACTGGGTTTTGCATTTGCAAAATGATTTGCAACCAGACCTGTCAGGTAGCACTTCATGGAAATCAAGAAGTTAGGTTTTGAATATCTAGGTCATTCTCTTCTCAGCATCCAAATCCATAGTAAAATCAACTTTCTAGCTGTCTAGACTCAGTGGGGCTAGATAATCAGGTTAGCGCCTCGTCAGGTGCTGAGTAACTGTGATAGAAGTAGTCAGAGCTGGGGGCTCCCCTAGTGGCTTGGTGGTAAAGAACCCACTTGCCACTGCAGGAGACACCGGTTTGATTCCTGATCCAGGAAGATCCCACGTGCTGAGGAGAAACTAAGGCCACGTGTCACAACTATCGAGCCTGTGCTTGAGAGCCAGGAGTCTCAGCTGTGGAGCCCATGAGCCACAGCGTCTGAAGCCCTTGTGCTTTAGAACCTGTGCTCCACAACAAGGGAGGCCATTGCAATGAAATCCTGCACACCCCAACTAGAGAGTAGCCCCTGCTCTCCAAAACTAGAGAAAAGCCGGTGTGGCCGTGAAGACCCAGCACAGCCAAAAATACATACATACATAAAATTATATTTTTTTAAAGTAGCTGGGAAGCAGTCCTATTGAATTAACTTAATTCTTTAAATCCATCAATTTTTTTGCTCCAGAAACTCCTCAGTTTGGTTGTTCTGTCCTGCGGCCACCTTCTGTAGTTGGCAAACCTGGCCCCCCCACCCTAAATAACTCTGAACCTGTGGCACTGGGTCTGGGCTGGTTTGAAATGGCAGTATTTTCCCACTCATTTCTTCATTCAGGATTTCTTTCCTTCAAAGGATGCTTGTGTTTTCCGTGTCTGCATCCCTGCTTGTATGAATCTAAAATGAATCTGAACTAAAAGTACTTGTTGAGTGGTTATGCTCCCAACTGTAATTTGGAGTCAAGGTATGAATATTTTATACTCAAAGAGTCACTGAAAATTTGTAGGAGGCTTTTTTTTTTTTTTTAAGTAAATGAATACACTCATTTTTGTTGGCACAGGTAGACGATAGCTGGGGGAAAACAAAAATACAGGACAAGTCCTCAGTCATCAGTCTTTCAAAAATGAATCTGGATCTGTGTTTGGGGATGATCAGGAGTAAGTGTGGTGAGGACACAGTGTCCTTGGGAGGATAGAAATCCCAGGATGAAGGGGAGCTGAGTAGGAAACAAACACAAAAGCCACCCACATGCTCCGGTCTCAGCTTGAACCCACCCAGATTCCCAAGGTGCCTTTCCAGAAGGTTGTCTTCATGCCCTGGCAGAAACTAGGTGTCGGGCAGGGGAGCCAGTATTCAGATGTCTGTGGCTTCCTTTCACTGCAAAAATAGATTTACAAAATAATCCAGTCTTTGGTCAGGCCTCTTCCAAGACGGGGAGACCTGACAGCCCCTGTGTGTTGGGTGTTCCAGCTGCCCTGAGCCCACATTTCTGTGAGCTCATGGGTTGCTTCAAAGCTGTTGAACACAGTTGAAACAGAATATTAATACATGTGAACTGAGTCTGTGCGGTTTATTCTCTTAATAACGTCTCCAGGTTTACAGGGAGGGTCCTGTTAAGTGATTTTCTTTAGCTTTAAAGAACTAGAAAGTAGAGAGAAAGTGTTTGGGCTCTTTTAACCTTCAAACATGACCACACTGAGGACAGCGATTACCCAAGAAATGGCAGTCTCTTTCCTGAGACTTCTGAAGGGCCGTCGTCACAAACCCTTTCTGACACTCATCGAGGGCTCAAAATGCGTTTTCATTGTGCCTGATGCATAGTGCTTCTCTGATCACAATTCCGGTCTCACTAAGCAAAGTATGGGGCTATTTAGAGGGGAAAAGGGACCTTTTTAAACTTTGACGGGGCAATTGCTAAGATCATGACTGCTTGTGGGTATTGGGCACACTGCCCTTTAGTAAATCTTAAAAGGCCACACCTCTCTCTTCTTTCCCTCCATCCCTAAGGGTTTCATTCCTAATGTCTGATCTTTATTCTGGACTCAGGATGCTGGATTCTTTAAGTAGATTCAACCTGGGAGGAGTTGGTAAAGATTCAGATCTCTGCAGTGTAAAAAGCTCAGATAAAATTTTTATTTATTAAATTGGACAACGTTTTACATTTGTTAGTGTGCAGCATTGGCCAAAGTGTAGCTAAAAATTCTAATTCTTAGGGTGGCTGTGAGAGTAAAATGGCTGCAACCTCTAAGGATGGATTGGTGGCACTATCTACCCTACGATTTGTCTTTTAGTTCTTTATCCTCCAGCGCTAAAAGTGAGCAGAGGTTTACAGATTGCATTTGTGTTGATAGCAAAACAACTTCTATGCTAATCAACAGGGGCTCCAATGCATATAGACACACAAAGGAATATTACGCAACTGTGTAAAAGAAACAGCTGATTGGACTGTGGTATCGCTAAGAGCTCTCTAAGACACAGTGCTTGAAAAAAGGCAAGGAGCAGAACAGGATAGTTTAACCCCATTTGTGTTAAAAAGAAGATGTATCTGTGCATTATACATCTGCAGAAAATTTCTGAAGGGACAGACATCAGTTGTAATGATTAATATTCTCTTTGTTTTGGAACTGGGGACCTGAGAGGAGAAAAGGGAGAATTTACCTTTTGTGTTATATACTTTTGTGTTGCTTTAAAAAATTCTGACGGAGACAATCCTGGTGGTCCAGTGGTAAGTAATCAAACTTCCAATGCAGGGGATGCAGATTTGACCCCTGATCGGGGAACTAAGATCCCACATGCTGTGGGGCAATGAAGCCCATGTGCCTCAGCTAGAGAGAAGCCTGAGTGCCACAATTAAGACCTGACACAGCCAATAAATAAAAATCTAAAAATCATAATGTCTGTATTGTTTTATTGTGATTAGCTTGTTAATTTTTAAAATAAGCACATAAATCCAGCTGTGGTTGTGAATCTACATCACCTGTGTCAATCCAGACTGCCTTCTGTTTAACACCACCGATCCTCCCAGTCTTATCCCAGCTCCTTTGCCAGCCTCTTTGTGGCCACATCCATGCTCAGCTCTTCCTGGTCTGAATACAGGAGTGCAGTAAACCCTCCAGAAAATGCCAGGGGGCTGGTTGTGCCCCTGATGTCTTTATTCCCAAGTGGTGATCTGATTTCTCTCAATCCAGGTCCTAATAACCTCTGTGAATGCCATGGTATTTGTGTTCATAATAAATCTTCACAAAGGCAGTAGCCCAACATGACACACACTTATTATCTCACTATTTCTGTGGTCAACAGTCCAGCACAGCTCAGCTGACCCTGTGCCTTGGCTGAGTTCCCACAAGGCTGAGTTCAGGCTGTTGGCTGTGTCTGTGATCTCATCTGAGCACTCAGCTGGGGAAGGCTCTCCTTCTAAGCTCCAAGGTTGTTAGCAGGAGTCAGTTCTTTGTGACTTATTGGTCTGGGGTGGTGGTGGGGCCTCGGTTTCTGGCTGGTGGTTGGCTGAGGCTGTCTTGGATCCCTTGCTTCACTCAAGCCAGTGAGGGAGACTTGATGGACCTGCCGTTCTTGTTACGAAATCATGGCTGTGATGAATCATTGCTCATCTGTTGGCCAGAAGCCAGTCACAGGTTCTGCTCACACTCGGGGGAGGGATTGGTTGGGCAAAGGCACAGACACTGGGAGGTGGGGCCATTGGGGACCAGTGTAGAATAGTCCCTTCCCATCATGAACTTGTATGAGTGATGTTCAGACAGCCAGATAGAACTCCATCAGAAGCATCTTACTGCCTCAGATGGTTTTTCCTATGGGCTCTTTACCTTTCCAGTGACTCACAACTTCCCAGGGTCTTTCTAGACCACTTTCCATGTCTCCTGTGTTCATTCCTATATTTCCTTTATGCCTGGCTTTAGCCAGCGATGTCGGCCTATGTTGAAAGATTAATTCCCCTCTTTCTTCATTTGTGTCCACCGCTCTAGTTCTGAGCATTGGAGGAAAGTGACTTGGGATCAATGAGGGCTCGGATATGTAGCAACTAAGCGATTCTGGTTCCTCTGGGCTCTGGTTCTCGGCTACCTAGTCATGGTGCGAGAACCTCTGCTGCACGCCTGCTCTGTCACTCACTCCATGTCACTTTCTTGTTGATTGTCTTCAGGAGCAATCACTGCTTGATGCTCTCTGGTTGGTTATCTGTTTCCTTGTCTAGGATCTGCTTCCCTCCTACTTAGTGAGAAGCAGGGACGCAGGGAATCTTGTTTTGTCTTGTTCATGCAGTATCTCTGGAATCTAGCACATGCTAAACATTTAACATGTATATGTAGAATTAATAATTGATTTAGTCAGTGCCTAATCAATGTGCTTTGTGAATCTTTTATGTGCAAGTAAGCACTATTGCTGCCCTGGCCTTGGCAGTCATTTCTCACAGTGATTTCAGAGGTGCCTAATGACTATGAACCTAAACCTTCTGATCCTAGTGTCATTGACTTTGGCCTTGGTGATGTCTAAGCATTTCCCACTCTTCACTCTCGCCCCACATCGCAAACTGCTCCAGTGACCCATAGCATCTAGACGTTGTCTTCAGTCTCCATGTTGGCCATTGGCTTCCCCCAAACAGGCTATAACTACAAAACAGTGCAACATTTGGAGCCTAACAACTGTTCCTCTTTACCTGAATATTTGTTGGCATAGATGGCCTAATTATAGACAGGGATTGATAGCAGTAATAATAATAATTATTACAATAAAATATTACTCAACCATCAAAAGAATGAAATAATGCCACTTGCAGCAATATGGATAGACCTAGAGATTATTATACTAAGTGAAGTAAGTCAGAAAAAGAAAGACCAGTGTTGTAAATTAAAGCATATAGATGGAATCTAGACACAGTACTGATGATCCTGTGTGCAGGGCAGTAGAGGAGACACAGACATAGAGAACAGACTTTGGGACACAGTGGGAGAGTGTGAGATGACGCGAGAGAATAGCCCTGAAACGTATACGTTACCACATGTAAAATAGATAGCCAGTGGGAGTTTGATGTATGACGAAGGGCACCCAAAGCTGGTGCTCTGTGACAACCTGGAGGGGAAAGGGAGGTAGGAAGGAGGTTCAGGAGGGAGGGGATACATGTATGCCTATGGTTGATTCATGTTGAAGCATGACAGAAGCCATCACAATGTTGTAAAGTAATTATCCTCCAATTAGATAGATGTTTTTGTTTAAAAAGAGAAAGACAAATACCATAGGATATCACTTATATGTGGAATCTAAAATACAGTACAAATCAAAATTATCTATGAAACAAAAACAGACTCACAGATGTAGAGAATAGATTTGTAGTTGCCAAAGGAATGAGGGGGAGGGGAAGGTAGGAATGAGAGTTTGGGATTAGCAGAGGCAAACTATTGTATATAGATTGGGTTTAACAAGGTCTGACTCTATAGCGCGGGGAACTATATTCAATATCTTGTGATAAACCATAATGGAAGAGAACATAAAAAAAATAATATATCTGCGTAACTAAATCACTTTGCTATGCAGAAGAAATTAACATGACATTGAATATCAACTATACTTTAGAACACTTTTTTTAATAAAGTTATTATTATTTTGAAAGTGCTTGATGTGTCAGGCTCTCAGTTGTGCACTCTATCTGTAGTAGTGTCTCCTTCCACACTCACAGCAATCTCATCAAGAATGGGAGACGAGGGGCTTCCCTGGTGGTCCGGTGGTTAAGACTCTGTGCATCAAATGCTTTCTGCAGGGGGCGCATGTTCCATCCCTGGCTGGGGACTAATATCCCACATGCCATGTAACACATGCTGAGTCATTTCAGTCGTGTCTGACCCTTTGCGACCCCATGGACTGTAATCTGCCAGGCTTCTCTAATCATGGGATTCTCCAGACAAGAATACTGGAGTGGGCAGCCATTCCCTTCTCCAGGGGATCTTCCCAACCCAGGGGTTGCACCTGCAACTCTAACTGTGACAAGGCCAAAAACAAAACCAAAGTAAAGGGAGATGAGATTCCTGCTCACTGGGCCAGTCACACTTCTAGAAACAACTACCCGATCCAGTGGAAATGTAGTCTCTAAGCCATCTTATTAGGCAAATGTCAATGAAAATAATTTTAATGGCATTCTTGCATTAGGAAGAAGCCTTAATGGAAACACAATTTTGCCATAATTAGATTGAAATAGTTCAGCACTGTATACATAATCTGAACTGATCTTACTTAAGCTCAGCTAGTACATTGACAAGTCACTACTGTAAGCTTTTAAGAAATGGATTTCTAATATTTGATTTTTCATAGTGTTTATTCAAAATTTAATTTTACCATTAAAATTTGCACTATATGAGTCATTAAGGCTACACCTTTCTCATTACTGTAACAGGAAGACACATTCAAACAAAGGCATTTCAGAGTACTCAAGGCTGACTAATGAAAGTCGACACCTAGAGGCTTTCTTTGAACTGGTCAGGGCTTTCTGTTCTTGATGAAGGGCACCCTCTTTTCCAGGGATAGGAATGGTCATTTTACATCCATTTTAAAGGCTTGCTTTTCTATTATATCTTTTTCTTGGCCTCCTTTCCAGAGTCTGTCTCTGAAAAACAGGCTTAGAAGCCCTTCTAATGAAGGGAAGAATGTCCCTGCTCAATGCCATTCCCAGAGAGACTTGACCTAAAGTACATGGGGGCAGGGACAGTGAGTAAACAGCTGGGAAATTTTTTTCCACTGGACTGGGACATCGCCTATATTCTGTAGATGGGTAATTAGACTCTGGCTCAGATGACTTAACTGTAGCATTTTCAAGGGCTTTGCAGGGTCTAAGAGGCGGTGAGCCATGCGCCAGGACTCTGGAATGAGATGAGACACTCAGGTTAGTCCTTCTGGACCACATAACAAAGGCTTCTCAGCTTTTTTGCAACACCAATTTCCTTGTCTCTGAATCAAAAGTAAACTGAGATGGGATCTTCGTGCAGTCTTTGGAGGCTTAGTATTGGATTAACACACTCATATACAATACAATTCCTCGGCACAAAATAGGCAATGAAGTCGTGGTCCTTCTTGTCCTGTCCTCATGACCTGCCACCAATTTCCAACACAGACCAGTGCCCCTTCTCAGGACTCAAATAAAGGTGGGGTTCTGGTGGTGAGGAAGGGGAGCAACCCCAATTATCTCCTCAACACACTAGCAAAAAAGAGATGAAGAATCATCTTGGGAGAAAGCTTCACCCAAAGAAGGAAAGAGAATTCCCTGAAATGAGTCCTTCATGTCATCCTTCTTTTCATTTATGTGTAAGAGAACTCTTGCTTTCCGATTCCATTCACCCTGTGTCCTATTTTCCTTTTAAAAAGACTTTTATTGGAATATAGCTGATTTACAATATTGCACTGTTCCCTGCTGTACAGCAAAGTGGATCAGTTGCACATATACATAGATCCACTCTTCTTTTAGATTCTTTTCCCATAAGGTCATTATGGAGTATTGAGTAGAGTTCCCTGTGCAGGTCCTTTTTAGCTGTTTATTTTATGTATACAAATGCCCTTCTTCCTCAAGTTTTGTTTTTATTAAATGTCCCTCCATTCATGCTGATGCTCATCCTCTCAGCCTTCCCTTCCCACTTCCCCACACCCCCCACATCTTTTGCACAAGCAAGACCTATCGGCCCGACTTCCGAGCCCTGTCTCCACCTCCACTGTTGCCCTCAGCGCCCAAACCACGTGATTGCCTTGTCGTGTTAGTTCTCAGGACCCTTTCTGGTCCTGCTCGGTGGGCTTTCTCATTCTGTGCTTGCCCCCAACCCACAGCAAACAGGGCAATGCTTTAAATGTGTAAATCTGATCACCTGCCTTCCACCGCAAAACCAATAACTCCCCGTTGACCTTAGAGTAAAATTCTCTGCAGAAACGTAGACAGGCTGCAGGCCTCAGTTCTTAAACAGTAACTCGAAGGGGAGGACAGTCCGGATTTAAATAAAAGTGGGAAAGACTTCAAGGACAATTTAGTCACGCGCTGTCAGAGAAAGTACAACGTCTGGACAGAACTGCTCACCTGAAGCACGAACAGGATCGTTGTTGAGTCATGTCTGACTCTTTTCAACCCCAGATGGTGACTAGTGGCAAAGCTACAAGGCAGTGAACTTGAACAGAGAAGAAAAACTAAGGAGATGCAGCATGCTCTGTCTATTAGAGCAGATCTAGCGGCAGCTCTCAGGACATTTGCTAGGGATGCCTTAGATAAGCAGGGAATTCCCCCCGTCACATCCCAAGCTGAGAGGTGGGTGGCTGCTTGGCTTGGTTTAGGGCTCATTGACTTCAGGGCTACAGGTCCACAGCTCTGCAATTCTTGCAGCCTCTCCCTCACAAAAGCGAAATAACGACAGGAGCTCCAGCTTCATGACCACCCAGTACAGTCAGAGGCAGGGGACAGAGGGCAATGCAGGACAGGCTCTTTTCCTCACCGACCATCCTCCTGTTACAGAGAATCACTCCTTCCCAGAATTTCCCCAGCTGGTCCAGACTTTACCTTGAGTCTCTTTGGCCAAGACTGTGTCATAAAACCACTCCAGCCCTCTGGTCTGGCACATCATGTCTGAGATTAAGAATCTCTGCTCAAGACATGAATGAGGTTGAGGTTTTGTAAGAGAGCCAAGAAAAAGGAGGGTATTGCCCAAACGGGTGGGCAGTCACCATGTCTGCACAACATGCCAGAAAGGGAGACGGAGAATCCAGTTTGGATGAAGGCAGAATCCCCAAAGAAGAAAATTCCTTACAAGCGAACGAATGCTTCGTTATGTCCTAATAAACAGCCCTTCCTGTTATGGAAGGACTCATTAAGAACATGAATCAGGACAAAGAGAAACAGGCAGTAACCCAGTGCAGTGTGGAAGCCCGAAAGAGCTCTTAAGCTAGATAAAGGGTATTAGTGAGGGGAAAAAAAATGAGATTGGAAGCTTAACTAATAATACTGTGTTACTATTACTTTCCTGATTATGATCATTGTACTGTGATTATGTAAGACATTAACATTTGGGTAAGCAGGGTCTGTGGAAATTCCTTGTACTATTTCTGTAACTTTTTAGTGAGTCTAAAATTATTTCAAAATGAAAATTGAAAAATAAAACAAATGTTCAGAACCAAGAAAATGAAGAGTAATATGAGATGGTGGGATGTCTCCTTGCTCTAGCTAAGAATCTAAATTGTTAAAATGCTCCTGTTTGTAGCTTAATAAACAAAATAGGAATGACAAAAAATGGGATGGATAGGGCTAAAAATTGTATGAGTGATACTAGAAAAAAGTTCACTATAATCACAATGAACCATAATTAGAAAATGATTGCAAATGTTTTAGATATAGAGAGCAAAAACTCACATATAAAAACTTTGCTAATTTCCTCCTCTTTCAAAGCAGGAGTCAGATATTGTACATAGTGGAAATATGGTCATAAAAATGATATCCATAATGAAGGCTTTTATATTCATTTTAACTTTAGAAAAATTGTTTAGAAATGATCTGCTCTATCAGGTCATATGCATTTTAGCATTTCTTCATATTTTACCTCATCCTCTTTTTCTTCGATTAAATAAATAATTAAAATAAATGATCAAAATGCTTTAATCCAATTAAAATGTCATAAATACTATGAGGCAATTTTTCTAAAGGCCTCTGTTTCTCTCTGTCTGGCTATCTATCTTTTTTCTGTCTACCTATCTGTTTGTCTATCTGCCTATTTGTCTGTCTATCGATCTTGCTGTCAATCTTTCTGTCTGTCTGTGTATATGCAAAGATGGATGCTTTGAGTAGTGTTTACTGACTGCTTGGAACCGTGCTTGTTTGAGTTTGGTGGATTTCTCTTACCTTTTTGTGCCACTCTGAATTTTTAAAATTCACAGTTTTTGAAGTGAGTGTGTGTTTTGTTCCTAAAAACATTTAAAAGACTAGATGATTAAAAAAATAAAACAAGTTACATAGTTGGAGATGTGATAAATAATATTTCTGTGTGTTGCATGTTCCAACAAGAATAAAGCATTAGGATTTGAAGCAGTGACTGGTCCCACTGCCCACTGCCTGGAATTCCTTCTTATTGCCTTTCTTATTGTTCTGCCTCATTCTTTTCTCTGTTTAGCTTCTCTTCTTTTTAGACCCAGTTCAAACAAGGATCTCTCTCTCTCTCTCTGTCCCTCTCTCAACTGCTGTGACATTTCATATTATTAACTATCTGACATGATTGTAGTGGAACCTGTGTTGATGACCCATCTTCCCATTTTCACACTGTTAGGGCCAGGGCCACGTTCTTTGTAATTCCCATGCTCGTCGCCATGCTTTGGGTGTATTCTAAGCTTCATAATTGATCATCCTGCATTTGAATAGGTGATTAGAAAGCTGGGAATGTCACCAAGGAGAACAGAAGATGCAAAATGAATTTGAACTGAAACACCAATAAGTATAAACATTTGGAGTTTATAGGATTCTGGTGACAAAATTTCCTCATGTGATTTCACCTGCAGGATGGATTAGACAAAAGAAAGTCCACAGACACACACCCCCAGGACTGAAAGGGTGCGCACAGTCTCAGGCACAGCAGGTGGGCATCCAAGGTTGGTGTATTTCCTCCAGGTCTTGTGGAAAAGCCTTGCTTGGAGGCACAGTGTGTTGGTCCATCAACACAGGAATCCATGCTCAGCAAGTGAATCTTCACATGCTCTCTGTTTTTAGCAAGTGGTCCTTAGGAGCAGAAACTGCAGCTGGGCAAACCAGAGTTTAAACCTCACTTTCCTCACTTCCTATTGAGCTGTCGTTTCCATGTACTATGGGGCCAGCCCTCTTAGGACTCACCTTGTAGGCATATTGTGAGGACAAAAACAAGATAATAGCTGAAAGGCAATCACTCCAAGTCTGCACTAAGTAACATCAGGTTACGGAAGATTGCAGCCCAATAGTTACTGTTGCGACTGCTCTTCATTGTTGCACTGTTCTTGCATTCATGCATGCTCAGTTGTGTCTGACTCTTGGCGACCCCATGAACTGTGGCCCACCAGGCTCCTCTGTCCATGGGATTTTCTAGGCAAGAATACTGGAATGGGTTGTGATTTCCCCTTCCAGTGAACTTTCTGACCCAGGGATTGAACTCAAGTCTCCTGAGGCTCCTGCATTGGCAGGCAAGTTCTTGACCACTAGTGCCACTTGGGAAGCCTTTCTGTTCCTTTTGCTTTAGGTTAAATTCATGAATCCTTTTGTGCCTCTGTTTCCCCAGGAATGAACTTGGAAATGACCTGGTCTTGTAGATATCAGGTGGCAAGAGTGCACAAACATTTCGTACCAGGAAGCTGCAGTCGGCTCCAGGCCGATGCTGGCGGGACAGCTGACCCTCTTTCCTGCAGAGTCTTGGCTCCTTATCTCTACAACGAGCACCAAGGAGTTGGCCTTTCTACCAGGGCTGCTTCTTGGTGGAGCTCATAGCTGATGATAAAGTGCTTGACAAACATAGAGTGCTGAATGGTATCTGGTTGGAACCAGAGGTGAGGCATTGATAAGGAAGAGGATGGCAACAGGTTTCTGATACCCACCATAGGCCCTTATGAACACAGTCTTTCCTGGATATTGTCATGCAGTGCAATGCACCAGCAAGATTAATCACAAGAATAACTAGCATTTACTGAGAGCTTATTCTGTTCCAGACAGTGGAATGCCTGGTGGCTTTGGGGCCATGAGCAGGTCATTTTTTTTTAAACAATCCACCTTCTGATATAATTATTATTTCAAGTATAATCTTGAAATAAAGCAAGGTGTATTAGTGGTCATAAAATACACATGGGCCTGGGAAACTTTTTGTTTATTGAAGTAGAGTTGATTGGCAATATTGCATTAGCTTCAAGAATTTAGAAAGTGATTTAGCTATATATATATTTTTTAATTTTTCAGATTATTTCATTGAAAACTTTTGACCAAAAGTTGTATCTATAATCATGCCTGTAAAAGTAACAATAATACAGAGACTTCCCTGGCAGCGAGGTAGTTAAGACTTTGCTTTCAAATGCAGGGAGTGGTGATTCCATCCCTGGTCTGAGAGCTAAGATCCCGCATGCCTTGCAGCCAAAAAAATCAAAACATAAAGTAGAAGCAATATTGTAAACAAATTCAATAAAGACTTTTTAAATGGCCTGCATAAAAAAAAAACATTAAAAAATAAATAAAAGTAACAATAGTTTAGTTCAGTTCACTCATTCAGTTTTGTCCGACTCTTTGCAACCCCATGGACTGCAGCACGCCAGGCTTCTCTGTCCATCACCAACTCCTGGAGCCTACTCAAACTCATGTCCATTGAATCAGTGATGCCATCCAACCATCACATCCTCTGTTGTCCCCTTCTCCTCCTGCCTTCTATCTTTCCCAGCATCAGGGTCTTTTCAAATGAGTCAGTTCTTCAAATCAGTTGGCCAAAGTATTGGAGTTTTAGCTTCAGCATCAATCCTTCCAATAAATATTCAGGACTGATTTCCTTTAGGATTGACTGGTTAGATCTTCTTGCAGTCCAAGGGACTCTCAAGAGTCTTCTCCAACACCACAGTTCAAAAGCATCAATTCTTCTGTGCTCAGCTTTCTTTATAGTTCAATTCTCACATCCATACATGACTACCGGAAAAACCATAGCTTTGACTAGATGGACCTTTGTTGGCAAAATAATGTCTCTGCTTTTCTTCTGAGAAATCTGTATGCAGGTCAAGAAGCAACAGTTAGAACTGGACATGAAAAAACAGACTGTTTCCAAATCAGGAAAGGAGTATTTCAAGGCTGTATAGTGTCACCGCTTATTTAACTTATATTCAAGGTACATCATGCGAAATGCTGGACCGGATGAAGCACAAGCTGGAATCAAGATGGCCAGGAGAAATATCAATAACCTCAGACATGCAGATGACACCACCTTTATAGCAGAAAGTGAGGAGGGAAGAGCCTCTTGATGAAACTGAAAGAGGAGAGTGAAAAGGCTGGCTTAAAACTCAACATTCAAAAAACAAAGATCATGGCATTTGGTCCCATCACTTCATGGAAAATAGATGGGGAAACAATGGAAACAGTGACAGACTTTATTTTTGGGGGGCTCCAAAATCACTGCAGATGGTGACTGTAGCCATGAAATTGAAAGACACTTGCTCCTTGGAAGAAAAGCTACAACCAACCTAGACAGCATATTAAAAAGCAGAGACGTTACTTTGCCAACAAAGGTCTGTCTAGTCAAAGCTATGGTTTTTCCAGTAGTCATGTATGGATGTGAGAGTTGGACTATAAAGAAAGCTGAGTGCTGAAGAATTGATGCTTTTGAGCTGTGGTGTTGGAGAAGACTCTTGAGAGTCCCTTGGACTGCAAGGAGATCCAACCAGTCAATCCTAAAGGAAAATCAGTCCTGAATAACTCCAATACTTTGGCCACCTGATGTGAAGAGCTGACTTAGCAAAGACCCTGATGTTGGGAAAGATAGAAGGCAGGAGGAGAAGGGGATGACAGAGGATGAAATGGTTGGATGGCATCACTGACTCAATGGACATGAGTTTGAACAAGTTCTGGGAGTTGGTGATGGACAGGGAAGCCTGGCATGCCTCAGTCCATTGGGTCGCAAAGAGTCAGACACAACTGAGTGAGTGAACTGACCCGAGTCTCTCCTCTCTGAGACTTCACTCATGACCAGGGTTGCTGCAATGTCTCCAGAATACACACATTACCATTGTGTAGCAATAACTCACGTTTTCATTGTTTGTGTAGGTCTTCTCTTCTTCCTCCTTTTTTTCTCTTTTTTCATTTTAAAATAAATTTAGTGGTTTTGTTATTTTATCATCTTTATTTGAAAAATGTTTCATAACTGCAATTAATCAAGCTTATAGAAAAAGTACAGAAATCAGTTAAAGGAAAGCATGTGCTCACTATCCAGGTCTTCATTTGTATGTATGGATTAAATAAAGTAGTATGAAATCTCAATTTTCATCTCCACCTTTCTTCCAAGATGCAATTATATCAGTATCTTTCTAATTAAGTCTAAATTATTTAACATCTCTGTACATTTTCTAAGTGAAAAAAAAAAAATACCTGAGGATGTCTTAAGTAACTATTACGAATTACTCTGTCTTTATTACAGTTTTCTAGAAATAGATTATATATGATAAAAACAAAGTCATGCTTATTATTTTCAGAGGATGTAGTAAATGTATCAGCTTATTTTATCCATTTTTTTTTGGCTGTTCAGAGTGCATTTGGGGAGGCACAAATGATCTGAATTCCTGGTTCCCTGAGAGATGCTGTAGGATTTAAGATGGCAGGCATTGCAATCCACATTTGAGAAGATGTGTTTCAGTGAAGAACCTGAATGTCCCAGCCAGACTGTAAAAGAAGCATGTCAACTGCTTCCTCTGTAAAGACTATTAAAAGCACAGAAAGTAGGGGACACTAATAGAAAAGTTCCAGAAAGGCTTAAGAGCACAGCTTAGAAAATATCACATAAATGACTACTTTGGATTCTCTGTGGAGTCTCTTGCAAGTAAGGGAAGCCATTGAGCTGTTCATATGTTTTTGTTTTTACTGCTATAACCTAGTCATTAAAATTTCCCAGGGAGCCTCTGCTCAGTGGCACATGAACTGAGAGCAGAAAAGGCCCTCTTGTCTATCAGCCCCACATGGTGGTGTTTGGGAGCTATAAATCAGGATGTTCTAAAAGCTTCACTTTCCCTGACATAATCCCAAGTGTATCCATTATACCTGTGGAATCATCTTTCAGGGATGTAGTGCCATCTTGCTCACATACCTCAAGGCAAACTTCTTCCAGGAATCCAGTCCCTTCCCCAAAATAGAGGGGAAAAAACTCCATTTTGTCTAAATCTCTTTAAATCATCACAGTCTTTGTCTGTTGGCCTGATGTTCCATTATTCTTTCTAGCTTAGATTTTAAGACCCTACAAGAGGTAACGTCAGCTGGTCAACTGTCACGTATATAAAATACTAGTGACACACAGGACAGGTTGGGTAGGTTTAGTCCCATAAAAAACAACAGAAAATCACTGGTGTTCAAGTGGAGGTTTATTCCATTCACGTTGAATGATTCTGATACAAAACAATTTTTTTTTTCAGTGACCAATATTAGGCTCCCCAGTTCTCTCAAGTAACTGACAAACGTAAATTTCACTTTTCAGTTATTTTCCTGCAGCTGAGCCACAAAGTTGAAGGCTTTGCAGCAAAGGTGACACATGGAGCCATTACTCACTGGGCAAATAACCCTATCACAGGGCAAGAGAGTAACCTTCACATCCGCCACTCCCAGAACTGCCCCGCCTCCCAAACAGAAATGGAAAAAGGGACCCAAGTGCTGCGTCAAAGACATTAGTTCTTGGTGTTTGTGTAATTTTTTTATGTGTTAGTTTTTGCAATAAATGTTAAGCTCTGGTCGAGTTGAACATGTGCAAGTAGGTAGCAGGGGTACAAGGGAGATGAGAAAAAGACAGACACACAGAGTAGCTGGAGTTGATCCTGAATTAACGACAAAATCAAATTTTAAAGGAGTGTGTGTGTGTAGGGGTGTGTGTGTGTAAGTTTGCTTGGATCTCAACAGAAGCAGAATATCAGATTTTCTTCATTTCCACCAAAGACAAAACAACAAGGAATTGACAAATCATTTCTTAAAGGATTAGGATTCATGACAAAGGGTCACCCTGATGGTGGATATATTGCAAACACTCCTGAGATGGTTACCCAGGAGAGTTGGGGAATTTCTCTTCCTGGGGCCAGATTCGGGGTTGGGGGAGGGATAGAGAGATACCCCTAGATGATTGGTGCAATCTTGGCCTTGAGGGCACGACAAAGCATTCCATCTACTCCCTCCTAGGGTCCCAACCTCACAAAGCAGAACAAACCTCTGGTACCCGGATAGGTGACATTGTGGACAGTGTTTATCTTTCTAGGAGGCCTCCAGCTGATGTCGTAACCAGGGCAGAGTTGAAGTGACAGAAAGTCCTCTTGAAGGAGGCTAGGGTTGAGCATCCACCCAGTGTCACTCTTCAGAGAAGCCTGTCTGCCCTTCCAAAGGCTCTCCATCATCTTGACAGCATTCTTGGTCAGCAGGTATTATTATGATAATACCTTGAGTTTATTTAGCTCCCAGCACCCTTTCAGGAGAGGTCAAAGCCAGTTGGGCAGTCAGTCAACAACAGTGATTGAAGTCTCTTGGTGTTTAGAGCTGTGTATTAAATCACTGTCAAGCCCCCACCAGCCCCATCCTCACCACACACCAAATGTACCTCGAGGGCTGCCGGCCCGAGCCCACATGGCCGCCTGCCCCCCAGGCTTCACCCCGTCTCATTCTCACTCATCGGCTTTTATTGACTCACGTTTACTTAGCGTTTGTACAGACCTCTCTACATACACACTTGGAGATTTCTCCCCTGCCCATTCTCTCTGTGTCTGACAAGGCACAAATATCCTCTCTAGCTGCCTAAGCTGCCCACGTAGTTAAAAGCAGGAAGCACAGAATGCCCAGAAACGAAAAAGAGCAAACTGGCAAAGAAGTTAACTTGATGTTTTAAGCCAAGAAAAGGAGAAGGCTGCTTTCTGAGAGCCTGTCTGTCCACCCGTGAGTGGATGGTGGACTTTGGCCCACATGCTCTATCTTTCACTGCTTCTTTCATGGGATAACAGGAAAGGGCCGGTCTGTGGGGGAAGGAATGTAGGTTGTGAGACTTTTCAAATGACACAGGAAATACAATTGCCCCAAAATGAGACAACTGAGCTTGGGAAAAAAAAAAAAAAATTGTCACCAATCATACATAGTCCAAGGACATCTGTTTCCATTTTTATGAACTTCATCCATTCTTCCTCCATGTGTGTTTCCTATGTTTTTAATTATTTTTTATTGGAGATAATTGCTTTACAATGCTGTGTTAGTTTCTACTATGTACAGCAAAGTGAATCAGCTGTACATGTACATATATTTCCTTCTTTTTGGATTTCCTTCCCATTTAGGTCACTGCACAGCACTGAGTAGAGTACCCTGAGCAATACATAGGTTCTCATTTATTATCTATGTTATGTATAATAGCAATAGTGTGCATTTTTTGGTGTAACTAAAATTGTGTTGTTCAAAATAAACTATTTTATGTACATATCATGACATGAAGCAAATGGTCAAATTTTGGATGGCCCTTTGAACTTCTGTATTTTTCCACATGGATAGGATGCCTGTTACATTTCTAAAGATGTGCTCCAAGAAACATTGGTGTTAACTGAGCAATACTCAAGTGCCATGTTGAAAAAGCATTCCGTTTTATGACAAATCACGAAATGGCAAATAGAAATTGATTTCATTTCATGAGAGGCATGCATTACTTTTGGTTTTTTTGTGTTACTTTTCTAAGTGAGTTGCCATTCATTTTCACATAAAGAATATTGTTTTTCTGGAGTTCTGAGATTAGTCATTGCCATGAACTGTGAGTGGCCAAGAGTGGCCTCAATCTCAGGTTTTGAGTTTCTCAGGTAAAACACCATCTGAATTCAGACAGTTCTGGGCTGGAGAGGGAACGTTGCAAAGTCTTCCAGGACAAAGTTTCTCTGTCCTCATGAGCCTTTGTTGTTCCAGACAGTAGGAATTGGCAAGAAGAAGGAGGGACAGACAGGCTGGTCCCTGCCAGAAAAAATCAGATTTAAAAACCATTATTGATCGAAATCATTAGAAAATTCCAAGACCTCATTCTAATCAGTCTGCATTTATTTTTCTATCTTCCATTAACAGAATTGTCAAGGGTGGGGGTGCTCCATCTCTAAGTCTCATTATTTTAATACTTGGGATGTGAGAGGCCCCCAAGGAGTAGAGAGGGTGCCAGGAGCTCCAGGCTGGGGATGCGAGGATCAAGTCGGATGCATGAGAACTTGGACGGTGATGAGCTCTCCTTTCTCTTTGACCCCTGAAAATGGCAAGAAAAAAACCATTCTTGGAAATAGTTTTGTCAAAATAAAAGGAACATACAAATAGTCCTTGTTGTTTATTAACACTAATGTAGCTTTCCCACTTTGGGATACTTAATACTAAATTTGAAGGACTAACTTGGAATTTTATTTGTTATACACCAACCTTTAAAGAGATCCAAAGCCTTAAAATTTACTTCAGATAGTCCCTGTTGTTAGAAATAAGTAATCAGGACTACCCTCGCCACCCAGTGGTTAAGACTCCGTCTTCCAAGGCAAGTTGTGCAGGTATGTTCCCTGGTCAGACAGACAGCTAAGGTCCCGTATGCTGCAGGGTGTGGTCAAAAGTTATAAAAAAGGGAAGAAAGAAGTAATTAGCATTTTCACAGTATAGTAAACTTTCTCTGTGATGCAGTGTAAATCCCAGGCCTGCCTACTTTAGTTATCAATGTGTTTTTTCACTGGACAGATGTTTATTGAACACCTACTGTGGGTTATAGATTGCTTTCTTTCTTTATATATATATATATATTCTATTTTATTTAAATTAATTGATTTATCTTAATTGGAGGATAATTACTTTATGATATTGTGGCAGTTTTTGCTTCTTGGGAGACAGATCTGAGACGGAGTTTATTGTGAATAATGCTCATTAGGGAGCAGGCTCAGGACTGATCCCCCGTGGCAGGAAGGAAATGGGGCAGGCAGAAGGAGGAGTTGAAGTCGGTGCAGGCTCAGCCAACCCCAGGGGGACCGAGGGGCTAGAGTGGCCATTCAGATTGGTCTCTGAATGGCTTTGTACTCCCACAAGCATCAGGTACTGGGTCTCCCTGGGAATGACTATGACCTTGGACTGGGCAGCTCCCTGCAGGTTCCCCTGGGTGTATTTATTAGGGTAGCTTAGTGAGCTGACCAGAAGTGCATTTCTCTTGCCTATAACTGTCCTCAGGGGGTTAGCCTATGTGGTAGGACCAGGTTCTTTCTGTCTGGTTCTCATGTCATTCCAAGGTCATTGTCAAGAGCAGCATGGTCAAAGCTCCACTGCTGCTATGGCCAGGTTTCAACAGTGTAAAGGCAGAGTGCAGAGTGTGCAGCCCGAGTCCAAGACCCAGCACCATGCTCATCCCTTCTGCTCTGGACACACATAGCTGCAAGGTATCCTGGAAACGTAATTCAGCAGGAGCCCTTGAGTCCAGTCACAGCTCCATCACTGTGGAAGAAAGGCAAATGGCACTACTGACAGCAGCAGTCTTGGTGACGGGGCTCAGAGCAGCCTCCAGAGTTGCTGTGAATGGATCCTGTGAGGATTTCCATCTCACAGATGGTGTGCTTCCTGCAGGTCACAGTGGTTCAGCCGTGCCTGGACCATGCTTATCCTGGTACTAACTGCTCAGCTTTGAACTTGCTCTTGCTTGGTTCCACCCTAGAGTTTCTGATTTTGTTGGTCTGGGTTCTAATCGGAACACTGGGGTTTTTTAAGCTTTCCAAATAATTTTTGGTACCATCAAGATTAATGGCAGCTAGTTTAGCAGAAGTTAAATTCTGGATCAATTAGGTGTGTGTGCGAGTGTGTGTGTGTGTGTGTGTGTGTGTGTGTGTGTGTGTGCATGTGTGAGCATAAACAACTTTCTCCTCATATTTTGGTTAATGGCTCAGGTGAAATGGCCATGAAGCTGGATCTGGCTCTAGATAAGACTTGATTCAGAAACAGAAATAAAGTCATCCAAACACAGTCCCTCTCACTCTCCCTCCCTCCCTCTCTATCCCTGCCCTCAACCCCTCTGTCTCTCCTCCATGTTTGTCCCCTTCCAGCCTGGCTATGACAGTAAGATGCTATCAGCCAACCTCCTCTTCAGATCTAATCCAGCAGGAACATAGAAGGGCTTTCCTTTTATCCTGGTTTGTTTGCAATCAGAGATGCCATATATACAAAAGAATGAATGTGATGCATGTGTATAATTGAAAGTGCACTAATAAAACCGAGTCCTATCCTTCCAGCACACAGGAAAGGAGACAGAACATCATTCACACTTTAGAGACCCCTCTCTGCAACCATTCTCCCATCCCATCCCCGACTCAGAGCACACAAGAGACACAACTAACCTGTTGCCTACTTATGTGCTGTTTTGACTTTATGTAGATGGACTCACTGACTACATTGACTAGGCTAAAATCTGTGAGTGTGTGGATCACAACAAACTGTGGAAAATTCTGAAAGAGATGGGAATACCAGACCATTTTACCTGCCTCCTGAGAAACCTGTACGCAAGCCAAGAAGCAACAGTTAGAACTGGACATGGAAAAACAGACTGGTTCCAAATTAAGAAAGGAGTATGTCAAGGCTGTATATTGTCACCCTGCTTATTTAACTTATATGCAGGGTACATCATGAAAAATGCTAGGTGGGATGAAGCGCAAGCTGAAATCAAACTTGCTAAGAGAAATATCAATAACCTCAGATATGCAGATGACACCACCCTTATGGCAGAAAGTGAAGAGGAACTAAAGAGCCTCTTGATGAAAGTGAAAGAGGAGAGTGAAAAGGCTGGCTTAAAGCTACACATTCAAAAAACTATGGTCATGGCAGCCGGTCCCATTAGTTTACGGCAAATAGGTGGGGAAACACTGGAAACAGCAACAGACTTTGTTTACTTGGGCTCCAGAATCACTGTGCATGGTGATTGCTGTCACAAAATTAAAAGACACTTACTCCTTGGAAGAAAAGCTATGACCAACCTAGAGAGCATATTAAAAAGCAGAGACATCACTTTGCCACCAAAGGTCCATATAGTCAAAGCTATGATTTTTCCAGTATTCAGGTGTGGATGTGAGAGTTATACCATTAAGAAGGCTGAGTGCCAAAGAGTTGATGCTTTCAAACTGTTGCGCTGGAGAAAACTCTTTTAGAGTCCTTTGGACAACAAGGAGATCAAACCAGTCAATCCTACAAGAAACCATCCCTGAATATTCATTGGAAGGACTGATGCTAAAGCTGAAGCTCCAATACTTTGGCCACCTGATGTGAAGAGCAGACTCACTGGAAAAGACCCTGATCCTGGGAGAGATTGAGAGCAGGAGGAGAAGGGGATGACAGAGGATGAGATGGTTAGATGGCATCACTGATTCCATGGACATGAGTTTGAGCAAACTGCAGGAGATTGTGCAGGAGTAGGAAGCCTGGTGTGCTGCAGTTCATGGAGTTGCAGGGAGTTGGACATGAGTAAGCAACTGAACAACAAAAGATGGACTCATGCACATTCTTTTATAAGTGAGTCCTTAACACAAAGGGGTGCTTCTCAAATTCACCCACACTGATCCATCTCTCTGCAGTTTCTTTTCATTATTATATACTATTATATTGTCTGAATTTACCTCAATTTGTTATCCATTCTCCATTCCGTGGACATTTGGGTTTCATATTTTTTCACTATTATTATTAATGCCACTTGGAAATATTCTGATATGAATTTCTCCAAGGCACTTTACAAAAAGTGGACTTACTGGGATGTAGGAAAGCAATAGACATATGACTGCCAGTCATTTTTGGAAGGACATAAACCTTCAAAAAATGCATAGTGACTTAGGAGAATCTTAGATTTTCAACAAATGTATGTAATAGTAGGGACAGTTCCAGTGGAGCTTTGTGTGGGAAGAGGTGGATACACCTCCCAACAGCCTAGGAATGGTATTTAAAGAAAAGATGCTCTTTGTTTTGAACCAAATGTTCTCCAGTCTGTGAAGTAACTCCTCGGCACTCACCGTGTATGAGAAGGCATAATAGGGAATTACCACGATGACACTGGGTCATATTTACTCAGCTATTTGAAGAACGCTATAGCTGAATCTTTGCTAATTAGATTCTTAATTCATGAAAAATATTTTCAGAGGATTTAATGATCTGGATAAAGCAGAAGTGCAATGTGTGGCTCACACATTTAAATGGCTCCTTAAAAATTGAGGGGAATGGGTCTGGGACATTTGTGTTACCCCAACCCATTTGGCCTTCCAAAATCAGAACTGTGCCCTCAACTTCTATATTTCTATCCTATCCAGTACTAGGGACTCCACTTGAAATAAGTAATTTGGAAAAAAAGAAACTCTCTGTGCTATTTTATGGTTTAGTGGAGTTGTATCAGCCCAAATAACTTTCCTTTAATTGGATTTGCTGGAGAAAACCAAAAGGAGGGAAAGGAAGAGAGAAGAGATGAATTATTACAAGTGATTTTTTATTTCATTATTAAGGCAAGTTTTCCCTTGAATGTTTGGAATCCTGCCTCTAGTTGTTCTTATAGGGAAAAAGAAAGAAACCAGGGAATTTCAGACAAGGGTGAAATTTGCCACCTCTCTGTGGACAGTGACCTCTCTGGGGTCAGCAATTGTATCTTGTGTGTCCCTGTCTCTCCAGTGGGTGGACGGAGAGAGCCAAGGAGGAACTGGTCCATCTGGGCTGTGCTTCATTTGATGGCACTTGGATGCTCTTCAGAAGAGACAGACTTCAAGCATGTTTCCAAAGGAAAATGAGCCCAGAGAAATGGGGTTTAATTAGAACAAAAGAGCTTTGGACGGGGATAAGACCTCCGTTTGTCAGAGGATGGAATGTTGGAGTGAGTACGTGACTGAGTTGCCATTGTTAGGCCACAGAAAGGAACCGGGCTGTCTGTCCCTTTGTCCAGAGGGTGACAGGAAGGAGTGATCTGTATGTGGCTGTCCTGGCCAGGGTGGTGTGGTCCCTCCAGACGGTTTCATTTCCTGGGGCATCTAAGAGTGTCCTGCATGAACTCCCTATTAATTCACTGCAGAAGCAATAATGTTTTTCTGCCTCTTGACCTTCTAAACACCGTCCTCTTCCCAGTTCTCATGCATCTATAAAATGTGTCACCCCCAGGCATTTTTATGCTAATACAGTTGTTAATGGTGCTAGACAGGAAATATTTCCTTCTCCTTCACAGACTGTTTAGAGCTCCCTCCAAGATAAAAAGCTACCAATGAGATACACACATCCTACATCTATATGTTTATTTTAGGTAATGTGTGTGTGTGTGTGTTAGTTGCTTAGTTGTGTGTCTGATTCTTTGTGAACCCATGGACTGTAGCTGGCCAGGCTGCTCTGTCCATAGAATGTTCCAAGCAGGAATACTGGAGAGGGTTGCCATGCCTTTTTCTGGGGGATCTTCCAGACCCAGGAATTAGAACCCAGGCCTCCTGCATTGCAGGCAGATTCTTTACCATCTGAGCCACAAAGGAAGCCCCTTGTGTGTGTGTGTGTGTGTGTGTGTGTGTGTGTGTGTGTGTATGTGTGTAGATCTTTGATATCAAACATCTATCTATCTTTAGATTTCTAAGATTGACGAGCCTATAGTTAGTAGGTTGTAATTTAGGAGTCAACTGGGCTAAATGTGGTTAACTCAGGTGTTTACTTTTTTTTCTTTTTTTTTGTGGGCATGAGAAATGATTTCTTTCATCCTCTGTCATGTACTTTAATGAATCACACTTGTTGATTAAACTTGCTGTCTGAATGATTAAATTGATAAGCTAACCATTCATTTCAATCTTATTATCAGGTGAAAGAGCATAAGGACACGGCATCGTTTGATGATCTGAGGCGATGCTGACTAGCACGCAGCTGTGGCCTGGAGGTGACAGGAGGCCGCTCTGGGGTTTTCTTGCTTACTGATCCAGGAGATGTCCTTTCCTCCTATGCATTTATATGTGAATATATGAAGATGGGAAAGTGAAGTCGCTCAGTCATGTCGTACTCTTTGTGGCCCCATGGACTATAGCCCACCAGGCTCCCCTATCCATAGGATTTTCCAGGCATGAATGCTGGAGTGGGTTGTCATTTCTTTCTCTGGGGGATCTTCTTGACTTGAACCTGGGTCTCTTGCATTGTAGGCAGACTCTTTATTGTCTGAGTGTGAAGATGGAGACGAAAAATAAAATAAAATTATCGTTTGGAGTTAGGTCTTCTGCGTTAATTCCGGTCCTCTCTAAGGAAGCATCCTCGGGAAGACAGGCTGATGTGTGCCAGCCTCTTCTTGCCACAAATCCTCATCATAATTACTTGTTGTCCTACAGCTCTGCAGGCTGGAATCGGGGCTGGCAGGGGACCATCAAACAAAGTGCGGGCGTGTTTGGCAGGGACTGGGATGTGAGTACACATGCCGCACAGAGGCCAGCTGGGCACTGCCACCTGTCACTCCTGGTGGCGTTGTTTGCTTGGGGCACCCTCAGCTTTGAGGGTGACTAGATGCTGCTGTAGAGAAAAATGAAGCCTGGCAGAATGTTCTGACATCATGAAGGTTTTAGCAATTTGCCTGGTTATTTTGCTTCTTTGGTGACCTTTTGCACTTGAATATTTTCTCTTTCTCAAACATTCATTTTCAACTCTCCATAAACACTATGATTTTTAAAGTACATTATTAATGTTAAGGTAGAACATTCAACTAAAGGCTGGGGGTAGGTTTCATTAAGGAAATGGCAATCCACTCCAGCACTCTTGCCTGGAAAATCTCATGAACGGAGGAGCCTGATAGGCTACAGTCCATGGGGTCGCAAAGAGTCGGACACGACTGAGTGACTTCACTTTCACTTTCACTTACAAAGGAATCTTCACTTCAGTCAATGGAAAGACAGAAAGTTCTGAGTGGGAGATTTCTGAAATTGTGCCCTCTTCTTGTAAACTTCCTTGAAATTCCTGCACTGGAACTCTTTATTTTCTTTAGTTCATCCGGCAAGACCTTTATCAGGGAAGATTAAAACTATGGTCCAGGAGGGAGACTTCCCTGATGACCCATTGGTTAAGAGTCTGTGCTTCTAATGCAGGGGGTGAGAGTTTGATCCCTGGTCAGGGAAATAAGAGCCCACATGCTGCATGGTGCAGCCAATAAAGGAAATAAAGCAAAGAACTGTGAGCCAGGAAATGAGGTTTGAGTGCTGGAGCCATGGAAGTTTGAGGCTTATCTGACTTGATTCGTGGTCACTGCTGAGTTGAGAACTCAGATATGAGAAATGTGAGGAGGCTCACGTCTCCATTCATATTTCCCACCTTCTAGTTGGAGAACACGTGTAATCAGAAGCCCAGGTACCCTTCTCGAGGATTAGAGACAAGATGTCACCTACACAATTCTTTATTTTTTATACAAAGTGTTTTGAACTGGCACAATAATATGCTCTTTCAGCATAAGTTTAGAAACCATCACCACCATTCTTGACACTTAAAGGTTAAAATGTGAAATCCAGGTGTGTCTTCTATTGCTCTTTCTCTTTAGTCATTGAGAAGTTCTTAAACAAAACAGTTTCCCTTATTTTACTGGGAGTTTTATTTAAGGTGTGTGTGTGCATGTGGGCATGCTCAGTTGTGTCCAGCTCTTTGTGACCCATGGACTGTAGCCCACCAGGCTGCTCTGTCCATGGAATTTTCCAGACAAGAGTACGGAGTGGGTTGCCATTTTCTTCTCCAGGGATCTTCCCAACCCAGGGATCAAATCTGAGTCTCTTGCATCTCCTGGACTGGCAGGTGGATTGTTTACCACTGAGCCACCTGGGAAGCCCCCTTTATTTAAGGTGAAAAAGGCCAAAGGATGAATTGAATCATCTGTACTGCAAGGGTGTGAAATAAATCCAGTTTTGCTTGAAGGTACACAGTTTCAACTGAATTTTTTAAACATTCTGTTTTTACTTAACATAATTATTTATTCCTGGAAGGAAACAGAAGTGAAAATGTGCCTTGCTCTCAAAATGGATGTGACATGTAAATGGATTAAGGAGAAATCCTGAAGCTCTCTATGACCGTGGATCCCAAAGTATGATTTTTACAACACTCATTCCTGAGTTGTAAATTACCTATTACTTAAAGAAGGATTCTATGGTTGAATATCAACCAAGATTAAAGAGTTTCCTTGCTGCCCTGGAATTTCTGGGGACCAGGGTGTGTAAGTGTGTGTGTGACTGCCCAGAAGGGGCCACAGCATCCCCCACGCACATGCCAAATAATGTGACCACCCCCGCCCCCAGGTTATGTGGTACCACTTCAGAGAACATGCTTTGGGGAAAATGAATTTGTAAGTATTGTGGCTCCTTTGGTAAAGAATCTGCCTGCAATTCAAGAGACCTGGGTCTGATCCCTAGGTCGGGAAGACCCACTGGAGCAGGAAATGACTACCCACTCCAGTGTTCTTGCCTAAGAAATCCCATGGACAGAGGAGCAGGTGGGCTCCAGTCCATGCAGTGGCAAGAGCTGGACACTACTAAGGGACTAACACTTTCTCTTTCACTAAACCACAATGCAGTTTTATCTCCAAAGACATAACTTCTATTTTACTCTTATTTTCACACTTTTACTATTTCATAGTCTTCTTCACATTCAAAACTAACTTTCCCCAGGACTACTGGTAGGCTGTAGCAGGGTCAGTCAGAAGTCTGCACTTTAATCACTAAGGTTGCAGGTCAGGACTCTCAGATGGAGGATCCACCCATGCATCTGGGATTCGCAATGTGAAGGAAGCCTCATCTTAGATGAAAACTGGCTCTCTCACTAAAGACACTTCTCTTAGGAAATGTTTATTAAATCCCTTGTCTTCAAGTCTTTGCGTGCACTGTATTATTAGGCAGATATTTTTCTTTTAAAAAAAAATTATTTATTTGACTGTGTCAGGTCTTTGTTGTGGCATGCAGGCTTAATTGCTCCATGCTGCATGTGGGATCTTAGTTCGCCTCTCAGGGATTGAACCTGCAGCCCTTGCATTCCAAGTCAGATTCTTAACCTTGAGGGAGGTCTCCATAGAAGATGTTACTCTTAGGGCTTGAACAGAGAGGGAAACAAAGCAGAGGGCATTTAAACTATAACTGTAACTCATCAAAGAGATTTCAGAAGAGTTTGGTAGAGAGCAAACTTATGGTTGGCAAGGGGGAAAGATGGGGGAAGGGATAGTTAGGGAGTTTGGGATGGACATGTACATATTGCTACATTCAAAATGGATAACCACCAAGGACCTACTGTATAGCACAAGGAACTCTGTGCAATGTAATGTGGCAGCCTGGATGGGAGAGGAGTTTGGGGGAGAATGGTTACATGTATATGTATGGCTGAGTCTCTTCGCTGTTCACCTGAAACTATCACAACATTGTTAATCGGCTATGCCCTAATACAGAATAAAAAGATTTTTAAAAAAGAAGTGGGGGTAGCATAACTGGGGATTTCAGGGAGAACCAGAGGAAGCAGCTTGAAGATACAGGGGGTGCAGGAGGCTGTGACCTAGTAAAGATGCTCGCCTGTATTGAGTGCACCTTGCCTTGCCCTGACACAGGAAACATGCCTCAGTGAAGATGGATTTGGAATAAACTATAAGCAAAATGACTGTGTGGTTTATGAAAAAATATGGAAAAACTGAAAAACAAAATAAATAGCATGCATCTGTTGACTGTTTGCTGTAGCTCACGTGACCTCCTCAGTGTGGGTACCACAGCCTCACACATTTAGTTAGGTAAATACGAGATACATGGGGGCCAAAGACGTCTCTGGAAGAGGACCTCTGGCATCAAAACCCAAAGATCACATCATTCCTAACTTGAGCACCAAAGGCTCTGATTTCATTTCTAAGATTTCCTTGTTGTCTGTAAATGGGTTCATTGGTTATTTCGCAGACATTTAATCTCAATGGGCTGGTTTATATCCCTAGTGTGTTTCCAGGAAAGGCTGCTCAATGCATACTCTGCCTCGCTCACGCACAGCACCTTAAGTTGGTCCCAGGAGCAGGGACAGAGAGAGATGCTGGGATGCCTAGGATTCATGGAGGGGGGGAGGTCATGAAGAAGTGATGCTGCCTCAGGAAGGGAAGGAGTAGGCACAGGTGTGGTCTCAGGGCAGGTCTAAGCCAAAGAGTAAAGCAGCTGAAAGGGATGGAGAACACCAAGGTTAGGATCTCTTTGAGGAGGTGTCAGATAAGCAGGGACCAGATGCTGTGAAAATCTGGGCAGAGAGCATTCCAGACCAAAGAGGCAACATGTGCAAAGGCCCTGAGGTGAGCACCTCCTTGGTATGTCCAAAGATCAGCAAGGAGACCAGTGGGGCAGGGAGAGAAGGAAGCAGAGAACAGCACAGGGGACGGGGCAGAACAGTATCCAGGGCGCAGAGACAGCAGGGCGAGCTGGGTCTTGGTGGGGAAGGAGCCCCACTCCAGTCACTGAAGGGCACATGTGGCCTGAGGGGCCCTTGACTTCTCCAAGGGCCAGTGCTGTCGTCTATAAAATAAAAGAATTCTGTGATTCCAAAATGATGGCCCTGCGTTTCATGCCTCATTTCCTCACCTGTCAGGTGAGAACAGGCTGCTTTTAATCCTGAAGAACAATTTGTGGGCCCTGCACATTGCCCCTGAAGATCCACAATACTGTCATAGAAGGAGGGGGATGGTTTTTAAGAGGGTAGGATCTTGAGGAAGCAAGCGGAGGGGCTCGGCATCACAGGGACTGTGCTGGAGCCACAAGGCCACCACAGGAGGCCAGCCTTCCTGCCTTTACATCTGAGCATAAACGGAGGCCCTATTGATTTTAAGGTTCTGGAGTAGCAGAGAGGTAAGCCAAGGCAGAGAACATTTTGGGTTGCCATGTACAGTCTAGCAAAGAGTATAGAAGAAATGCATTATTGATCTTTCAATAGTGTAAGAGGAATTCCTCCCTACTGGAAGAAAGAGTTACTGAAACCCCTTCAAGTGTGCACTAGGGTAGAACTGGAGAGGAAGCAAAGATAAAACAGGCCACAAAGTTCCCACCTTTTAATATAAGATTGCAACTGAGGGTCAAGAGTGGGACAATGAAGTGTTTTTGTAACATGATCATTTTTACTGAGATATAATTCACATACTATTAGGTTTATCTTTTAAAACTCAGATTTTTGAATAAAATTTATTTTCAAGTATTTTATTCTTTGGGGTCTTATAAAAGAAACCATTTTCTTAATTTCATTTTCAGATCATTCATTGAGGTATGTGGAAATACAATTGATTTTTGTATATTGATCTTATATTCTATAACCTTGCTAACTTATTTATTTGCTCTGGTCAAATTTTTGTATATTTCTTTGGAAGTTTTGTATGCAAGATAATGTCCTCTTCAAATAGCTAGTTTTATTTCTTCTTTTCCAAATTGATTATGTGTTATTTCTTTCTCTTGCCTTATTTCCCCAGTCAAAACTTCCAGTACATTATTAAACAGAAGTGGTGAGATCAGGCATCCTTGTCTTGTTCTTGATTTTAGGGGGAAAAAGAAAGCTTTCTGTCTTTCATATTAAATATGAGACAGTTTGTTTTTTTGTGGGAAGTGTTAGCCACTCAGTTGGGACCCCATGGACCAGCAGTCAGTTTTCAACCCCAGTCTGCCAGTGTCCTCTGTCCATGGGATTCCCCAGCACGGATACGGGAGTGGGTTGCCCTTCCCTTTTCCATTCCCTTTTCCAAGGATGGAAATTTCCTGCATTGCAAGCAGATTCTTTACCATCTGAACCCCCAGGGAAGCCCGGTTTTTCGTAGTTTTTTTGTAGATGCCTTTTATCATGTAGAGAAAGTACCATTCAATTCCTAGTTTATTAAGGCTTTTTAAGATTTGTTTGTTTTAATCTGAAAGGTTTTTCAGGCTTTTTTAAAAAGGCTTTTCCTGTATCTGGTGAGATGGTTATGTAGTTTTTATCCTTTATTCAATTACTAAAGTGTATTACATTGATTGATTTTTTTCTGTTGAACCATCTTTGCATTCTTGGGATAAATCTCAATTGGTCATGATTCATGATTCTTTTTATATTTTGCTAAATTTGGTTTACTACTATTTTGTTGAAGCTTTTTTTTTATTTGGTCATTAGGTAAATTGACTTGTAGTTTTATTTTTCTTGTGATATTTTTCTAAGGCCTTGCAATCAGGGTAATGATGACCCCAAGAATAAGGTGGGCATTATTCTTTCCACTGAGAAGAGTTTTTGAAGAATTGATGTTAACTTTTCTTCATTCATTTGGTAGAATTCACCAGCAAAGAAATCTTGTTCTGGGCTTTTCTTCATGCTGCTGGTGCCGCTAAGTCGCTTCAGTCGTGTCCGACTCTGTGTGACCCCATAGATGGCAGCCCACCAGGCTCCCCCTTCCCGGGGATTCTCTAGGCAAGAACACTGGAGTGGGTTGCCATTTCCTTCTCCAATGCATGAAAGTGAAAAGTGAAAGTGAAGTCGTTCAGTCGTGTCCGACCCTCAGCGACCCCATGGACTGCAGCCTACCAGGCTCCCCCGTCCATGGGATTTTCCAGGCAAGAGTACTGGAGTGGGTTGCCATTGCCTTTCTTCATAGGTAGTTATTATTATTATTACTATTTCAATCTCTTTACTTTTTATAGGTCTGTTCAGGTTTCCACTTCTCATTTGGGCATTTTTAATAGTTTGTATCTTTTTAAGAATTTCACTTAGGTTACCTAAATAATGACTTGCAATTATTCATAGTATTTCCTTATAACCCTTTTTAACTTCAGTGAGGTTGGTAGTAGTGGCCCCTGTTTGATTTCTGACCTTAGTAATTTTTTTATTGGCCAGTTTAGCCAAAAGCTAGTTTATTTTTGGTTGATCTTCTTAGATAACCAAGTTTTAGTTTAATTGACTTTCTATTCTCTGATTTACTTATTTCTGCTTTAGTATTCCCTTCCTTCTGCTTGCTTTGGGTTTACTTTGCTCTACCATTTTTGTATTTTTCAGGTGGAAGGTTATTAGCTTGAGATTTTGCTCTAACCCTGTCTTCTAAAAACAACTATTTACTGGCAATCTTTTCGGATTAAAAATGAGATCATTTATGTAAGTGAATTGAATATTTTTTTAAATTGAACAATGAACATATTTTCATGTTGACGTTTTGTGCTAGACTTCACTCTCTCCCATAACGTTTTATTGTGTGGAATTTACTATCATTTTCTTAAACAGCTTAGGAATCCTCAACTCTTTCGTATTTTCTCAAATGTAGTCATCTGATCTGTCTGTCTTTGCTGGACTATGGTGAGCAGGCAGGGGAAAGATGTTTTAAGAGAAGAACTAGGAACAAAAGTCACAACTTTCTCCATCCTCCCGTTTCCCTGGAGTATCGGTGACAGAGATCAGAGATGTCTCAGATGTACGAGCAGAGTCAGGAAGACATGATTCATTTAGCCACGTGCCTGGTTAAACAATGAGACCTTTACTGGTTCTCTGGGCCTTTTTTTGGATACTAAAGATTTAGATTCATGTTTCCCAAACCTTTCCCTTTCATAAGAGAGTCTGTGGAAAAGATGGAAATCTGAAGCAGCTCTTCACAGGTTTTCTGCGAAGTTTCTGCAGTTTCCCTAGTGAGGTGGTTGAGTTGTTCTTGTTCAGTCGCTCAGTCGCTCAGTTGTCTGACTCTTTGTGACCCCATGGATTGCAGCACACCAGGCATCTCTGTCCATCATCTCCCAGAGCTTACTTAAACTCACGTCCATTGAGTCAATGATGCCATCTAACCATCTCGTCCTCTGTCATCCCCTTCTTCTCCTGCCTTCAGTCTTTCCCAGCATCAAGGTCTTTTTCAAGGAGCCACCTCTTTGCATCAGGTAGCCAAAGTATTGGAGCTTCAGCTTCAGCATCAGTGTTTCTATGGGTGATTGAGTACAGACTCATTTTTTTTGTTTGTTTTTTTTTCTGCATGCTTTCACTGTATGACTCGGGAGGGCCAGTACATGCTCAAGTGTGAGAAGCAAAAGCCTGGGTGTTTTTAGTGGGTCAAAATTCTCCCATTTTAGTTGGAACAATGTGCATGTTTCAGAGACACAATCTTCACCTTTTCAGAGACAAAACAACCATTCTTTAAAACAAGGCTTCTTGTTGGCACAGGTGACAAAACTGAAGCTGGTACAAGGCCAGGGGCTCCCACACTTATACAGAGAGATCTGGTCTCCTGGTGTTCAGGAGAGGAGGCATACTTTCAAGTCTGTTTTGAAAATTTCACCTGTCACCAAGATCATGACATAGTTGGGAGGTTGTAGCTGAGTAACTAATTCATCTTATATAGATTTTCTGGCAGGTGAAATCTCATTTAGCATATACATTTAAGGCAACATTTCTCCAGGCTGGTGTCAAAGAACAGCAGTAGTGTGAGATGTTCAGTAGAAAATGGTTTTCCTGGTCGAATAAGTTTCTGCAGTGCTGATTTCTCAGGGTTCACCTCGGAGTGTCTCCATGGCTTTAGTATATCTCTCTCTGAAGAACTGTGCAAAGCACAGATGTAGAGAACAAACTCATGAATACCAATCGGGAAGAGGAGTGGTGTGATGTGGGAGACTGGGATTGACATATACACACTACTATGTGTAAAACAGAAAACTAATGCTAACCTACTGCACAACACAGGGAGCTCTTCTCAGTGCTCTGTGGTGACCTAAATGGAAGGGAAATCCAAGGAAGAGAGGATATTTGTATATTGAGAGCCGATTGACTTTGCTGTACAGCAGAAACTGATACAATATTGGAAAGCAACTATATTTCAATGAAAATAAAAAGGAATTGCGCAGAAAAGCTAGGAAAATAGTGTCTGGGTCTTGAGAAACAGACCAAGAAATAAGGTTTCACTTGCAAGTGGTGGTTGGGGGGTGATGCTAGGAAGCTGCTGGGGAGTCAGGAGGGGAGATAGGACAGGGAGGAACCACAGACTACTGTGACTGACAGGCTGGCTAAGCCTCCAGGGGACGGTGCCGGGGACCTCAGTGGGGGAGGAAGTTGTGCCGGTTGTCCTCCCATCCAGTCCATCACTACCCATAATGCTCCAGTGCTGTCACTCCCTGGATCTTCCAACCTGGGCGGCACAAGCTGCACACCTCAGGCTCTGAGGTGTAGGCACTGCAGAAGAAGCTGTGAGGTGCCCTGGACAAAGGGGTGCTGCATGGATGTGGGGGGCACCCCATCTCCTTGACACCTAGGATTTCTCCAGTTTCACCATTTCCCTCTCTTTCCTTGCCCTTATCCTGTCTCTGTCCTGGGGATTATTTCCCTTTTTTTTTTTTAAGATTTTTTTTTTCCTTTTTTGATGAGGACCGTTTTAAGTCTGTACTCAATTTGTTACAATATTGCTTTTATTGTGTCTTTTTGGCTTTTTGGCTGAGAGGCATGTGGGATCTTAGCTCCCAGACCAGATCAAACCCACACCCTCGGCACTGGAAGGCAAGGTCTTAAACACTTGACTGCCAGGGAAGTCCCTTTCCTTCTTTTCATAACAACTACCAACTTCACTGGAGTTTCCCAGGTGGCTCAGCAGTAAAGAGCCAGCCCCGTGGATCTTTATTTCAAACCCTGGCTCTCTGATCTCCTCCAAGGAGTGTTCCAGAGACAGCAGGGGGGCTGGCTCACCCCCTCCATGCCCCTCAGTGCTGCGAGGAGCCCTCCTGTCCTGTGTGGCCAACTCCCGCTCTCCTCTGCTCGCCCTGCATGTTCTAACCATTCAGCCAAACGTGAGGGAACTTAGCTTCATTTTCATGTTTTGCTCAGGCAACAAATTCACTTCCCTGGAGCTGCAATGACTTGTCCTACCAAGGTGTCTCAGTGTCCCCAGGACACAAGGAAAGACCACCCCTTCAGTGCGTGTGGCCCACGGCCTGGCAACAACTGTGGAAAATCTGGATGCCCCTTGACCTACTTCAGCTGAAGGCCTCCTCTGTCCCTGTGACGAACTGCTACTATTTTAAGATCGAAAGAGTTTTACGAGATTTCAGACATTTACAGTTTTAGATTAGAATTCAATCTAACGTTTTCAAGGGAATTCTTACATGAGGCCCGTAAATTCTTGAACAAAACAGCCACAGATTCCGACGGAACTGATCTGCATGGAACTCCCTCTGAAACCTTCTCCCTGGTGAGCTCTGGAAAATACTGGCTGCCCACAGCCCAGGGGCACGGACAACAGCACCCCCTCCCCCATGGCCGTGGGCCTGGTGCCGGGCGCCGCGGGCGGGCACAGCTGCGGCCACACCGGTTGGCCCCGGCCTGCTGCCTGTCACAGGGTGTTTACCTGAGGATGGATTTTGAGGCCACAGGGCCCGACTCCGTCTCAAGGGCAGAGGAAAATGTGTGCAGCTATTTTAAAGCCGGGGGCTGGACATCTTGTCCACAGTCTGCCTTTCAAAGGGACACACAGGCTTAACTAGGGAGGGGACACTCTCCAAACAAGCCCCGCGACACTTGAGGGGCCACCTTCAGACAGAAAAGAAGGGCCCAAGGGTCTCCCGTGTGCCTGCGGGGAGGGGTGCACACAGGCCTGGGGGTGGTGCCAGGAGAGCCTTGTGGGGCTGCTTGGGGCACACTCACGCCCATGGCACCTGTGCATACACACTCACACATGAGTGTGTGCTCACATTCATATACACAGACAGGCACAGGCACGCAGTCACGTCCATCGCACACCTACACTCACATATGTGCACACAAATGTGAATGACATGCACTGACATGTGCAAATACACATATTCTTCCACAGACAACTCACTACCACACACTCATGCTCCTCTTAGCTCACACGCTCATAAGCATATACCCACACTCACTCCTACACACCTGCACACCCACACAGACACCCACACACACATATCTTCACACTCAGCACACACACAAACTCACACACTCACACACTACCCCTCACACTCAAACACACGAGGGCAGGGTCTTCAGGTCTCTGAGCCTTCTCGGAAGGCTTGGCATCTTCGACTGTGGGCGCCTCCCTGAGCCCAGGGGGCCTGTGGTCCTTGTGACCCCAGATGCCAAGTGGGGTTTGTGTGGAAGTAGATTTGTACTCTTTCTCTCCTCCATCCTCTGCCTGGAAGACAATGGGCTTCTGTGGTGTCTCTGAAGCCGGCTGGGGGCTGTGGTGAGTTCTCCTTGGCCAGTTGAACCATCATGACCAGGTTCATGGACTCCAGAAGTTCACGAGCAATTTGCCTCTTCTTGTTTGATTACCTGTATTTTGTCAGCTGAAGTTTGTTCTATGCAAACCGCTCCCCCTCTCAGCAGCCTTCCCTCCTTCCCAGGTGTTCTCCTGCAGCTGTGGGGGATGAAGTCACCTGCTCGTCTCTAACCTCTAGTTGTCTTGAAAAAGGCAAGACAAGCAAATGTACGTGAGATGTTCCAGGGAGCTTTGGGTACAGAAAGTGAGTCAGGACCCGCTTCCTATATTATCTGGAAAACAAATGTAGTTTTGGGCATTTAAATTATTGGTATTGCAGAGACTACTACAAAAATTTTTGTTAAAATTAAAGGTTATTAATACCTCTTTTTCAACCAATCAAATCATTTTCATGTTCACATGATTCCTTGCAGGCCTTATTCATACAACCAAACAATAAAGTTCCTGGAGTTTTGTAAATAATTCGCCCTCAAATTCTCTGAATCCCTGGATCCTAATCCTTATTCTCCAGGATAATCAGACATCCTTCTAGGTAGATGTTGATACCTTCTAGGTAGATGCAGATATTATTGGAGAAGGTAGTAAAACAAAGAAATTAGAAAGAAGGACCACACAAGAGTCAGTCTCTTTTTGCGTGTGTGATAAAACATATGCCTTATTGTTGTTGTTCAGTCTCCCAGTTGTGTCTGATGCTTTGTGACCTCATGGACTGTGTCATGCCAGGCCTCCCTATCCCTAACCATCTTCCTAAGCTTGCCCAAGTTCATGTCTATTGCATTGGTGATGCCATGTCACCATCTCATCCTCTGATGCTCTCTTCTCCTTCTGCCCTCAATCTTCTCCAGCATTAGGGACTTTCCCAATGAATTGACTGTCCCCATCAGGTGACCAAAATACTGGAGCTTCAACTTCAGCATCAGTCCTTCCAGTGCCTTATAATCACAGTCATTTTTAAGTGTACAGCTGAGTGGCACTGAGTATATTCACATTATTGTACAACCACCGCCAGCATCCAATTCTGGAACTCTTACATGTTGCAAAACCGAAACTCTGTTCCCATCAGCCACTGACTCCTTATTTGTCCCTCTCCCACCTCCTGGCAACCATGATTTTACTTTCTGTTGCTGTGAATTGGACTATTCTAGATACTTCTGTAAGTGAGATTGTGCATGTCTGTTCCCTGTGACTGGCCTGTTTCACTTGGCATAATGTCTTTATGCCTTCCATTGTGGCTCAGCTGGTAAAGAATCCACCTGCAATGCTGGAGACCTGGGCTCAATCCCTGGGTTGGGAAGAGCCCCTGGATAAAGGAAAGGCTACCCACTCCAGTATTCTGGCCTGGAGAATTCCATGGACTGTATAGTCCATGGGGTCGCAAGGAGCTGGACACAACGGAGCGACTTTCACTTTCACTTTCAGTGCCTTTAAGGTACATACACATGGTAACATGCTTAGAGTTTCTTCACCTTTAGCTGACAAAAGTCTTATTTGTAGTCTTATTAAAAGACCTAATAACTACAGATTTCTTGTTCAGTTGACTCTCACTTGGCAGTTTAGAGTCTTGGTTTCCTTATCTGTAAAGAGACTTGACAAATGCCACACAGTAAATGAAGTGGGGACAGCCATAAGCCAGAAATGACACCAAGTTCTACCTGAGACTCAGAAAAGCAGTTCAGAGTGGCCCCAGCAGGACCCAGGGGCACATGGGATGGTTTTCAGGGTTATGAGCTCCTTATAGCAAAATTCAGACTTAAAAGGAAGAAAGTAGGGAACACCACTAGATCATTCAGGTATGACCTAAATCAAATTCCTTATGATCATACAGTAGAAGTGACAAATAGATTCAAGGGGTTAGAGCGGATAGTCTCTGAAGAACTTTGGATGGAGGTTCGTGACTTTGTATAGGGGGCAGTGATCAAGACCATCCCCAAGAAAAAGAAATGCAAAAAGGCAAAATGGTTGTCTGAGGAAGCCTTACAAATAGCTGAGAAAAGAAGAGAAGTGAAAGGCAAAGGAGAAAAGGAAAGATATACCCATTTGAATGCAGAGTTCCAAAGAATAACAAGGAGAAATCAGTGATCAGTGCAAAGAGATAGAGGAAAACAATAGAATGGGAAAGACTAGAGATCTCTTCAAGAAAATTAAAGATACCAAGGGAACATTTCATGCAAAGATGGGCACAATAAAGGACAAAAATGGTATGGACCTAACAGAAGCAGACAATATTAAGAAGAGATGGCAAGAATACACAGAAGCACTATACAAAAAAGATCTTCATAACCCAGATAACCATGATGGTGTGATCACTCACCTAGAGCCAGACATCTTGGAATGGGAAGTCAAGTGGACCTTAGGAAGCATCACTACCAACAAAGCTAGTGCAGGTGATGGAATTCCAGTTGAGGTATTTCAAATCCTAAAAGATGATGCTGTGAAAGTGCTGCACTCAATATGCCAGCAAATTTGGAAAACTCAGCAGTGGCCACAAGACTGGAAAAGGTCAGTTTTCATTCCAATCCCAAAGAAAGGCAATGCCAAAGAATGCTCAAACTACCGCACAACTGCACTCATCTCACGCTAGTAAAGTAATACTCAAAATTCTCCAAGCCAGGCTTCAATAGTACATGAACTGTGAACTTCCAGATGTTTAAGCTGGATTTAGAAAAGGCAGAGGAACCAGAGTCAAATTGCCAACATTGGTTGGATCATCAAAAAACCAAGAGAGTTCCAGAAAAACATCTACTTCTGCTTTATTGATTACACCAAAGCCTTTGACTGTGTGGATCACAACAAACCATGGAAAACTCTTCAAGAGATGGGAATACCAGGCCACCTGAACTGATTCCTGAGAAACCTGTATGCAGGTCAAGAATCAACAGTTAGAACTAGACATGGAACAATAGACTGGTTCTAAATTGGGAAAGGAGTATGTCAAGGCTATATATTGTCACCCTGCTCATTTAACTTATATGCAGAGTACATCATGGAAAATGCCAGGCTGGATGAAGTGCAAGCTGGAATCAAGACTGCCAGGAGAAATATCAATAACCTTAGATATGCAGATGATAGCACCCTTATGGCAGAAAGCAAAGAGGAACTAAAGAGCCTCTTGATGAAAGTGAAAGAGGAGAGTGAAAAAGCTGGCTTAAATCTCAACATTCAAAAAACTATGATCATGGCAGCAGGTCCCATCACTTTATGGCAAATAGATGGGGAAACAGTGGAAACAGTGAGAGGCTTTATTTCTGGGGGCTCCAAAATCACTGCAGATGGTGACTGCAGGCATGAAATTAAAAGATGCTTGCTCCTTGAATGAAAAGTTATGATCAACATAGACAGCTGTTAAAAAATAGAGACATTATTTGGCCAACAAAGGTCCATCTAGTCAAAGCTATGGTTTTTCCAGTAGTCACGTATGGATATGAGAGTTGGACCATAAAGAAAGTTGAGCCCCGAAGAATTGATGCTTTTGAACTGTGGTGTTGGAGAAGACTCTAGAATACTTTGGACTGCAAGGAAATTCAACCAGTCAATCCTAAAGGAAATCAATCCTGAATATTCCTTGGAGGACTGATGCAGAAGCTGAAATGCCAGTACTTTGGCCACCTAATGTGAAGAACTGACTCATTGGAAAGGACCCTGATGCTGGGAAGGATTGAAGGCGGGAGGAGAAGGGGACGACAGAGGATGAGATGGTTGGATAGCATCACTGACTCAATGGACTTGAGTTTGAGCAAGCTCTGGGAGTTGGCAATGGACAGGGAAGCCTGGAGTGCAGTAGTCCATGGGATCACAAAGAGTCAGACACAACTGAGTGACTGAACTGAACTGAATTTAGCCCTCAGTCAGGCTCAGGTGGGTAGCCTTAGACCTTCAGTGGGTTTGCCAGGCAGGTTCCCAGAAAGAGGCAGATCCTGGGGGCCTGTTCTCAGCAGGCCATCAGGCACCAGTTGATGTAAATTGGATGAAGGTAGAATTTCTCCAGCTGAAGTTGCTCAGGAGACATGCACACCCACACACTCACAGACACACACCTGAGAGACCAGTTTTTCCTTGTAGTGACCTGGGGGATGTCTAGTCTAAAGATAGTGCAGCCTCAGAGCTGCACGAGGCTTGGAGTCTGGCATGGGGACTGCCTGGCCATGGGGGCTACTGAATGAATGAAGAGCTTCCGAGGTCAGCTCTGTCATAACCAGGAATGTTTCTCTCTCTCTCTCTCTCTCTCTCTCTCTTTTTTTTTTTGCTATGTGGATGGTTCTAACTTCTCATGCAGATATTATATTTGGAAGAAGAAGCATTTTTTATTTCTTAAAGCATTAAACTAGGGAAGAAATGCATTTAGAAAATGTAAACATACCTGCAAAAATGAATGCCTGTTTTATTCTTCTCTGAAAAAGGCCAACATAAAGGAAACTAATCTTGGGAAAAAGCAGAGAACAAAACCCCACACCCCTCCTGTGCGTCCTTTCTGTTGGGCCACCACTCCTATCTAAAATCTGTCTTAAAAGACCCTTGGATTCAAGTCAATGTAAGGCAAAACCAATAAAGTATTGTAAAGTAAAATAAATAAATACATTTTTAAGAAGAGTGGATAAATTAAAAAAAAAAAAAAACCTTGGAGGAGAGAGAAGGAGAGCGGGTACTGGGCACTGTCCTAGAGAAGGGGAGGTAGGATGCCTGGCTAGTGCTGCTTCCCCATCCCTGGGCACCAAGCCCCCTTCACCACAAGTCAGCCAAGACAGAACCATCCAGGTGGGTTGGTAAATAGCAGACCTTCTGAGAAGGGTGCCTTTCATCTCTGCCCTGGAAATGCTCCCATCAGAGGATTATCATAGTTATGTATTTCTGGCCCCCTTCTCAGCAATTCTAAGTTTTCAAGGGGAGCTGGACACAGAAGTTTTGAAGAAGCACCCCCTCCCTCCCTTTACCGCCAGTGATTTTAATATGCACCTGGTACTAAGACCCATTTAGGAGATGAGGGGAAACCCAGAGCTCTCACTGGGGAGGGTTCCCCGGGCGGGAGGGTCCTTGACCACGATCTCTAAGTTCAGCTCTCCTCCAGCTCCCAGGGGCATGAAGACTCAGAGCCAGATTGACCTGGCTCCCAGTGGATAAGATCTCAGGAAGTAAAACAAACATTTCCTGTGGAAGCAAAACCTGTCTATTCAGGTGATCAACAAATAATCTTAAATTCTCTCATTTTTTTTCCCTTAAGAAATGAGTGACATGGGACTTCCCTGGTGGTCCAGTGGTTAAAACTCCACACTCCCCAAGCAGGAGGCAGGGGTTTGACCCCTGGTCAGGAGGCTCTAACGGTAAAGAACCTGTCTGCCAGTACAGGAGGCATAAGAGATGCAGGCTGGATCCCTGGGTCGGGAAGATCCCCTGGAGGAGGCATGGCAACCCACTCTAGTATTCTTGCCTGGAGAATCGCACGGACAGAGGAGCCTGGCAGCCTGCAGTCCTAGGGTCACGTAGAGTCGGATACAACAGAAGTGAGTTAGCAGCGTATCCATGTAGGCAACTAAGGTCCCACTTGTTGCATGTGGCACAGCGAAGCCAAAAGAAAGGAAAAAGAAATGACTCGGTGACAGCCATGAACCACCCACCTCGCCACCTCCAGTATCTGCATTAGCCCCTGCCCTCAGCCTGGCTGAAGCTCCCCCCTGCCCACTATTCCTGGCATCCCGTGTGCTGTCAGCCCAGCGGAGGGGAGGGATTTTGCAGCTCTGCCTTCCTGTGGGTGAGGCCCCCCCGGTTCTCTTCCAACAGAGCTGTGGCTCATCTCCACATGTGAGGGCCAGTTCTCAGGTTTATCCTGATCTATGGGGATGAGAAAGGAGGGGATTAAGGGCTCTAGCTACAAAGTTTCTTTCTTCCCCTACGTCACTCTGAAGGTCTCCTACCCTACCAGGACAGGGGCAGCGGCAGCCAGTGACAGTTACCCAACGAGTGAAAAGTAACTTAGATGAGGGACAGCAGAGCTGGAGGGATGTTCATTCTTAGACCTTCTCAGTGCTCACCGACTTAGAGCCACATCTGAAAACAACAGCAAAGAATAGAAGGGATTTGTGAAGATAAGGGGATGCCCTGCAAAAGGAAATAGGATGATCCCTTCCAGAAATTTCCAGCTAGCTTTCCGGAAAGCCACCCCAGGACTAATCAGAGAGAGTAAGACAAGAGTAATAGATGCTTCTGTTTGCTAATGCCTGCCATTGCAAGGGGCTGTGCTTTATCTTCATTATCTAAGATTTTAATGAACATAGCAAGACAAGCAATATTATTGTCTCCACTTTACAGATGAGGAAACCAAGGCTCCGAGAGCCTGGCTCCTTTGCCCAGAGTCACACAGTCACTAAATGCTAACCATGGATTCCAACCTAATTTGTTTTATCTGAGATTGTATGACCTCCAGTGTTAACTATCATTTCTTCATCAAAATATTTCCCTACTGGGCATCCTCTCTGCCACCCTCCCATCAACTCTTACCAGCTGTACTTGGGTCAGAATCCATTTTGCACTGTAGGGTGCAGTGTTACCAAAACAGCCTGCTATTCAATACCCTTCTCTGTATCTGTGGGGTAAAGCTCTGGGTGTATCACCTTCAAGCCCAGCACAATAATTCTCCAGGAAAACAGTCTAAGCAGGTACACATTCTTAACCCTGGCCTTTCTCTCCTGGGCTTCCTTCTCAAGTCCTCCTTTCTTGTTACTTATTGGGTCCCTACCTGTCCTTCTGGGGGGCCATGTGGGGTCATGACAGTCACGGATTCCGGAGTCAGCCAGACCTCAGGCCATTCATTACCTCTGCAGTGGGGCTATGGTGTAATAAATGCGAGACAGAAAAGGAAAGGACCAGAAGATGCTTAGTATCCGATAAATCAGCATTTTGAACACTGAGTCACCTCTAAGGCATGGGTTGGGGCCAGAATTTGTATGTGTTGACTTGGACACCATCCTTCCACATCCAGTCAAGCTCTTTCTTGTCGGAGTTTAAATGTCCCTCCTTTGCCTCCCCTCCCTAGTCCCCTGAACTGAAACTCCTGGTTCCTTTCTCTCACTGTGTAGCATTCCTCTTTCCTGCAAATCCTTCAATTTGGCAACAAAATGGACTGCACATTCTTTTTTTTTCCTCACTGACAAACTGTTTATTGCATGTTGTAGCAGTGTGGGGTGTCTCTTTTGGATCTTAGGGTCTCAGGATTCAGAGCGGTGGTGATATGGCCGCAGTGAATTGGAGAATTTGGTCTCCCACAGGTGCCTGCTGCTCTACCCCTGATTCTGCAATGGCTGCCAGGCAGTCCCCCCTCCACTGGAGCTGTCCTGCTCCAGGGCCAGCGGGAGGGCACTGGCAGTGAGCTGCAAGCATTCTTCCTTGGTTACGCCTTCCCAGCAGGTGGCATTGACATAGCCATAGATATAGGAGCTCCCAGAGCCTAAGATGGCAAAGACCTGTCATCATACCCACCATGGGCACTGAGGACACCTGACCCCCTTCTTGGGGTCCCAGCCAGCAGTGATGATTCCTGCCATCAGGCCTTCTTGGTATCAGGGACAAATCTCCTTAAGGAGGCTGGCCGCCGTGTGTACCAGTGGAGGCTCATTCAGTTCAATGCTGCAGAATCCAAGCTGATAAGTGACTGCGTCAGCTCCTGCCTGGGTATCAGCTGCTGAGCCTGAGGGGCAGCAGAAAATACAGTCGTGAACAGGGATCAGCTTGGCAATGTACGACTCAGCGGTTGTCCTGGAGCCTGTTCCTAGAGCCACGCTCCCATCAGCTTGCACAGCTGGTCCCCGAGGAAACGTCCCGGCTCTCCCAGTCGGGGGCGATGGCTCCAGGCCCCCAGGCTGGTGCCGGCGGCTCCCCGAGCAGCTACTGAGGTGGCTGCCATCTTCTTCCTCCTGAACTGTACTTTCTTGAAGTCAGCTTCCCAGGGGTTTTTTTGCTTTCTTGAACATTGTGCTAGGTACACAGTGGGGGTAGTAAGACCATTCTGGACACTGACTCATCAAAACAGTTATTTTTGAACTCTGTTTAGAACAAGAGAAACTCCAGGTGACTGCAGCAGTGCTGGTCTGAGCGCTCCGGGGAAGGCTCAGATGCTTATTGCTAATTCAGACCACCTGGACCTGTAGCATCTTCCGGACCAGGGGTGAAAACCCACCAGATGCACAGACCACACCCTGGCCTGGGAGCAGGGCCATTCACCTTGCTGTCTTTCATACGTGGGAACACCTCGATTAATACAGGTGATAGGATATACTAAAGTGGTAATTTTCCAGCCTGTGGGGCAGAGGATCTCTGGGGAGAAGCAGAATTACCCCCAAGAGCGTGGCCTGTGGGCTGAGTGACACTATGCTTCCTAACCGAGGTGTATTTCACTGAACTTTGGATGCCACGGGTTGTAAACCCATCAGTGTTTACGTGCACTAGAAAATAAACACTGACATTAGATTATCGGCACAATGGCCAAGATTTCATCAATGGTCAAGAACGTGACATTATTATAAATACCGAAGCCTAAAACAGAAAGCATTCTTTGAATTTGCTAAAATAGTATATGGACCATTTTTCAAACTAAAGTAGCCATCTCCTTAAGCCAGATTTAGTAACATTCAGGTTTACTTTAAAATGTGAACTGAACTCACAGTACCATTTTCCATTTTTCAATGGCTATAAGAAACACAGCTATTAAGGGTGATTTTGATCTTAAAAGAGACCTTCCTTCTCAATAATGTTGAAACTCCCTGGGGGTTCCTGTGAAAAATCATTATCTCTCAGGGAGCAGATGAAGATTGAGCAGTGGGTCCCAGAGGGGCTGCTGATTAGAGACAATCAGTAAGGGAACAGGTCTATCCCGAAGTGTGGCTACCACAATCTGATCATGTTACCCTCTAAAGTGAATATACTGTAGTTTCTGCCGAAATCACAGAAGGCCATAAAATAGACAAAGAAACATTACCCCTGGGGAGGGAACAAGGGAGGGTGTTTGCTGTCAAAGCACTTCCTTAAACTCGTGGCTCCCTTGGATTTTCCCAAAGCACATCCTCCTATCCATAATCACATTTTGATCTCACGAGTCTGACCAGAAAACCCACCTGGGAGACTTCTGCCTTGTGACGTTTGTGTGGCAGTGGACATTCAGAGCAGACGTTGCTCACGGTCTGGACATGGAGCCTACCCAGAAGTCTTGGAGTCAGGCCGGCACTTTCGGGAAGCTGCGTGAAATTCTGCATGACCATGACTTGTGTTTTTACAACTTGGTTTCTGATGCCTGAAGGACTGAATCTCAAATACAGAAAAACCAATTGACATTGGAAGATCAAAGCATTTAGTAGTTGCAAGAAGACATGTCAGCAATGATATCATCATTCGAACATACCAGGCTTGGCGGATTTGAGGGGATTCTGTGGCTGTCCTGGCATCAGAGGCTTAGCGATGCTGAAGATGCTGCCTCCTGAGTCTGCCTTCTGGTTCCTCAAGGGCAGCAGCGGCCCCTTGTCTGCCTGTGTCACCTCTACACTCAGGCCACTGCCTTCAGAGGGGCCCCCTTCTCTCTTAGCTGGACACCCTCTCAGGGTGTGAACCCAGGAGGCATCATCACCTTCAGAATACCTTCCTCACTTCTGAAGATCAGAGTCTCAGAATCCAGAGGTCAGCTGTGCAGTTCATGTGACCAGATTCGTCTCCTGGTGTCTGCTCTGGGCTGGAAAGGACAGGAGGCAAGGCTTGGAAAGGACTCCCCTTCTGTTAACAACTCAGTCATCTGGATGCCAAAGGAGCAAATCATTCTATCTCTGCATTTCTTATCAGTACTAACTGGCTGTTTCTGCAGACCATTTCTCTAGAGGTTTTAATGGACCCCATTAGACTCACATCTAAGACCCCAGGATAATTAGAAATACACTCAAGCCTCTTGACATCCAGTGAGATTCAACTTTTCCTATTTGCCAGAAAGATGATTTTACCCAAGTTAGGGGAAAATTGCCAGAAAGACAAGTGATAAAACAATGAATGGTTTCTTTGAACTGAAGTACTTGAAGGCAAAGCATTATTGAAATCAGACACAAACATACCTTGGGGTCTTTTTGGCTGGAAGTCATCAGGCCCAGCAGAGCTGGTGGCTGTCTGTCCAGGGCCGGCTCTCAGAGGGCTGTTCCTCAGTCTTTAGGGGAAGTGGACCACTTAAAACTAAGGCCAAATGCTATGTCCCTTGCCTGGAATTTGTGGGGTTCCTGCTACAAATACAGCCAGGATTAGTCATCTGGTGCTGACAGCTAGCTCCAAATACTCTTAACAGGAGTCAACACCCACTCACCAGACCCTTTAGAGCATAGCGCAAAGGGCCCATGACCTAAGGGATTAAGGGGTGACAAAGACTGAAATCCCAGGAGCCATAACCCAGGAATCAATGAGAGCTTGCTCCTAGAGGATGCTAGCATGTGTCCTTTTTTTCTGATTGTAGGAGCTGAAATTTAGTTCCTAGTGAGCAGGGAGATTAGGTTTGACATAAATGCACTAACATGTGTAAAACAGCTGGCTGGTGAGAAGCTGCTGGATAGCACAGCGAGCTCAGCTTGGTGCTCTATGATGACCTGGAGGGGTGGGATGAGGACAAGGGTGGGAGGGACACCCAAGAGGGAGGGGCTAGATGCATATCTATAGCTGATTCACTTTGTTGTACAGCAGACACTAACAGCATTGTAAAGCAATTATACAGCAGTTAAGAAAAAGAATACCATTAATTTATTTGTGTCTTACTAAATGATTTGGGGGCTCCTGGTTTGTACATTGGTGTTAAAAATGAAATGAACCTTATCCCTGCTTTCCACAAGTGTGGCTGGGGTGTCAGGGATGCCGACCCGGCCAAAAACACATTGTGACCTGGATGACTCACACTGGGGCCACAGGACTCACTTTGCAGTGTGACGCAGGTGGGTTTGCACCAGGCAGCTCCCCAGAATTATGGCTTGAGGACCCCCTGAGCTGCCTGGGAGGGAGCACAGCCCCCTCACTCCTCCCCTGCCCAGGTTGCTCAAGTAGACGTGGGCAGGTCCATACAGAGTGGGGCAGGGGTGGGGGTGGGGTGGGACTTCTCATCCAGACCCTTCCCACAGCCTGCCTGCTTCCTTCTGCCCCTGGATGGGACACGCCATGTACAACACCCACTGGTACCGGGGTAGCCTCTTCATGTCCTGTCTGGCTTCTATCTTTTTCTCATTTTAATGCATAAAATGCAGCCCTGCCTTTGGTGCTTGTGATTTTGCTTTGTTTGACATAATCTGGACCAGACATCCTAGTTCTTTCCCTGTGGTTGATTATTTCCAGACCGATTCTGAAAAGACCAAGTTCTCCTGTTCTGTCACCTTGCCATTACGGAGGAATCAAGTCCCGTGCAAAGGACCTGCAGGGGCAGACAGGCCAAGATGCCCAACACAGATCTCCCCAGGCTCCTTGGCAGGGATAGCCTTTGTTTTCCGTGGAAGCAGTCATTAGCCTGTTGGCTGCTCTGACTTTGTACTGTTTGGAGGAACCAGCAGGACACACGTGTGAAGCCTGGGACTACAGCGGTCCCCTTTCTTGACCCAGACCGGGCTGGCTGGCCCTGGCCTTGTCCAGCACTGGCCAGCACTGCTCGCAGCCAGGCCAGGCTCAGAGGGGGCCCAGAGGCCTCTGGTCCCCAGGTCATCACCTCATCAGCTCCCTGGGGTCTCAAACAAACACTGCCTTCCCAGCCAAGGAAATAATGCGTTCCTTGTGATGCAAAGCCCCCTGGGGGGCTCGCGAGGAGCTTCCTGGCCCCACTTTGAGCGCAGCTGTCAGAGGTTCCTCGGCAAAGCAGCTGGACGGTAGGCCCAGCTGGGCTCAGGTGGGCAAACAGTGGTTCAGAAGGGAGAGCCGGTGTTGGGGGGGCGGGTGCTGGATGTGTATTCCCACCCCCCTCCCAGGGAGGTGCAGGCTTCATGTGGCTTAGTGATGTAGATTTCTCCTCCGTTTTCCGGTGTCAAAGCTAGAAACCTGGTCAGAGCTTCTCAGGGCGTCACACCTGGGGCGGCTCCTTCCCGAAGGAAGGATTGCACTGATGTTTCAGGGATGCTGGTTGAATCCTGGCTCTGAATTTTTTCAAGGAAAGCATCTTTTACGGGGAGGGGTCTGGGGCTTTAGCACCCACATCTCCCCCAGGGACCGCTCCCCCTGACATTCAAGGGCACCTCTGATTTTCTTAGTGACCAATGCCTGCTTGAAGATTTTGGCCTCTGTCTCTCCTCCCCTTCACTACAGACACTTGTTACAAACAAAACAAAAACCTCTCGGGGACTTCCCTGGTGGTCCAGTTAAATACTGGAATCCACCTTTCAGTGCAGAGGATGTGGGTTCCAGCCCTGGATGGGGAACTAAGATCCCACATGCCTAGGGGCAACTAAGCCCATGGCCCACAATGAAGACCCAATGCAGACCCAATGCAGCCAAAAAAAAAAAACCCACAACATAAACCTCTTGGACATCATGCCACTGTGATTGGCAAGATCCCGATCCCTATTTTCTGAGAGCAACAGGTTCAGCCAAACATCATTGTTTCAGTCTGGCCCCACACAATGTCCCTCCCTTCTTGAGCGTGGGACCAGGCCTGGCATGCCTGCTGGCCCTGATGTCCAACTGGATACTGGACACAGTGCACTTAAAAAAATATTTTATTTATTTATTTATATTAATTGGAGGATGGTTACAATATTGTGATGGTTTTTGCCATACATCAGTATGAATCCACCATTGGTATACACGTGTTCCGTCCATCCTCAGACTCCCTCCTAACTCCCTCCCCACACTATCTCTCCAGGTTGTCACAGAGCATAGATTTGAATTCTGCCCCGCTCCTGACACAAGGTTTTAAGACTCCCACCATGTCTTCCGTGTTGACCCTGATGCCCCTGACTCCTGATTTCTGCTCCCAAAGAGCCACATCTGAGGCGTTCTTCAAAGCCCTGTCTGTCTTACTTTCCCCTTGCAGACGTGTGTAATAACTGGAGCCTCTGATTTTTTTCTTTTCATTTTCCCACACCTTTCCACTGTTTTCCACTGTTTATCGTGCTCCATAAATTAGCATCTGAACATCGGTTTTATTTCTCAATCCTTTGTACCAAATGAGTTTGCACTGTCTTGTATCCTGGTGCTGAGCACTAGAAAAATGTATAAACGTGCATGTGGGTAAGGCACAGGACAGCACACGAGTGGCTAGAAGCTGGATTGTTCACCATGTGGTAAGTCCATTCAGTTTGTATATGAGCGCCCAGTGGGAGGAAATGGTTTTTCTCTTGTGACCATTAGCTCTTAATATCATTTCAAAAAGGTATGCATTATAAACTAATACTTTTTAAACTGAAGTATAGTTGTTTAACAGTATTGTATTAATTTCAGTTGTACAGCAAAGTGATTTGGCTATGTATGTATATAGATAGATAGATATGTATTTCTACTTATTTATTCAGGTTATTTTCCATTATAGTTTATTGCAAGATACTGAATTTAGTTCCTTGTGTTACCCTAGTTTATGTGTAGTAGTTGCATCTATTGATCCCATACTTCTAATTTATCCCCCTTCCCTCTCCCTCTGGCAACCATAAGCTTGCTTTTTTATGTCAATGAGGCTGTTTCTTTTTTTGTTTATAGCTTTATTTGTATTACTTCTTTAGGCTCCACATATAAGTGATATATAATATTTGTTCTTCTCTATCTGATTGCTGGGAGAAATATCAACCACCTCAGATATGCAGATGCTATCACTGTAAAGGCAGAAAGCAAAGAGGAACCAAAGAACCTCTTGATGAAGGTGAAAGAGGAGAATGCAAGAGCTGGCTTAAAACTCAGCATTCAAAAAATGAAGATCATGGCATCTGATCTTGTCACCTCATGGCAAATAGGTGGGGAAACAATGGAAACAGTGGCAGATTTTATTTTCTTTGGGTTCCCAAATCACTGAGGACAGTGACTGCAGCCATGGAATTCAAAGATGCTTGCTCCTTGGGAGAAAACCTCTGACAAAGCTAGACAGTGTATTAAGAAGCAGAGCTGTGCAGCTCCGCCCTAAATCTGGCAGGAAAGGGTGTGGGGTAGTTCTCCTGCCCTAGTGGATCCAAGAGGCAGAAGGGGCAGTGAGGAGCCGCTTGGCGTCTCTCCCCATCCAGCCGGGTAGGCAACGGGTAGGCAGAAACTGAAGCCAGAGAATCTCTCATTGGACACACAGGAAGTTCAGAAGGCAGGGCAGACAGGAGGCTGAGTGACACCAGCATGTCATGGGGAGGGAGGCCAGACCCCAGCCCCTCTCTCAACCCCTCATCACCCAGAGCGCAGGTGCCCCCTGTGAGCCCTACTCCCCACCCACTGTTGACAAGAGTTTGAAAAATTCTTCTCTTTGAGACAAGGTCTCCCATCTTGCTGGGGTGGGGTTCACCAGGGAAAAAACAGGGTCATTGTTTAAGAAATACCAACTCACAGTGCTTTCCTGCCTCTGTACTCTTATTATCGGGGTATCCCATCCTGCCAGTGATTCACTGAGTACTGCTAAAAGGCTTCCTGAACCATAGCCATAGTCCTAATACCATAATACCATATGTAAAAATAATCAACAGTAAGTGTTCAATATCATTAAATATGCAATTAGTGTTCAAATTGCCAGTGGCCTCAAAAATGTCACTGTTTGTGGTTTCTTTGAATTAGGGATCAAATCATTTCTATATGTGGCCATGGGTTAATAGATTTTCAAACTCTCCTTTAATCTATAGGGCCTCTCTTTCCTCCCCCAACCCCCTTTGCAATGCTTGTACATGTGGTCTTTCCTGCAGGAAGTCTACCTTCGTAAACTCTTGTGCAAGGGACATACACGCTCACACCTTCTGCCCCAAGTTCAGTCAGTGCCTTTTAGGGCATTTCCCCTTGGAAGGTGACTTAGAGGAGGGAAAGTCCCACCCAAGAAAGTCCCAAGGGCTTGCCCACCCCCATGGTGATTAAACCAGCAGGACAGAGTGGATGAGGCTTGGTGCTTGGATATAAGAAGGCGACCACATTCTCAGAGGTGGTCATGCCCAGAGGCCGTGGGCCAGGATGCGTCTTAGAGGACAAGTTTGCATTTTATTTGCTTATTTTTGACACTGTTACATGAGAAGTGAAAAGACAGAACAAAATCAAGGAATATCATTACACATCTTAAGTAATGAAAGCGTCTCTCCTTGCTGACTCTGCGGTCAGCACCTCCCCCACCCCCGTTGTCTATTTGTGAATCGTGGGTGAGAATTCATTAGGAAGCCTGGACGTGCTGCTTGGTGAGCACTCGGTGACTGCTTGGTCAGCCTTTCCTGAAGGATTTTACGCCAGGTTTAAGCCAAGATGAAATAAGTGCCAGGCCAGGGACTTCGATAAGCCCTTGAAATTAGTGATCTTCTTACAGATTTGGGCACAGGATGCACCTGGGCTTCCCTGGTGGCTCGGATGATAAAGAATCTGCCTACAATGCAGGAGACCTGGGCTCCATCCCTAGGTTCAGTCCCTGGATGGGGAAGATCCCCTGGAGGAGGACATGGCAACCCACTCCAGTATTCTTGCCTGGAGAATCCCATGGACAGAGGAGGCTAGTGGGCTACAGTCCATGGAGTCCCAAACAGTCAGACTCGACTGAACAACTAGGCACCCACGCAAGGATAAATCCACCGAAAGGAACCTTCGGGGTACAGGAGGGGTGAAGATTTAGGGCAAATAATACAATCAACCACAGTAGTGAGCTGTTGAAAGCAGCAAGAAAAGTATAGTATTGGCGGTGGGGACAAATGCTTTTAAGCACATATCAGCCCCTGGAATTACTGGATTATGAATGTTATTTAATCCTCCCTGCTGTCCTACACTACAGGAGAGGAATTCCTGTTTCCTGGTTCTGTAGTGCAGAAATGGGGTGCCTCATGCTTCCTGAAAAGTCAGTCATTAAATGACAGAGTGTGGATCTGAACCCAAGATTTGGAACCTGGGTTTGATTTCAAAGCCCAATCTATGTCAATATCATACCTCTCCAAAAAGCTCTTGGCTATATCGACTCCCCCACAAGCCACTTCTTCATCCAGCCTCAATCATAACGTGTCTGAACTCTAGATGCAGTGGCATTGGGCATAGAGACTTCATTCCAAATTGTGCTGTGGTCTACTACTTTTGATGGAGCTCAGTGTAACAGAATTTCCCAGCAGGCAAACTGGGAATAAACTAACTACACAAGCATGGTACTAAAGGTCCGAGAGGGATTCAGTTGTTTTTCACATCTGATGTTCTTTGTCAGATGAAGTCCTTCTCGGGAGGTTAGAATGTGTCAACTCTTTCCATCGTCCCAGTGTTGAAGGTAAGAACATGGAATTGCCACGTAGGAAAGTGCTTTTCCAAGGTCACTGAGCTTCTGACTAGAAGCACCAAACGGAATTGACGATCAGCAGAGGCTGGCTGTCCTGGACTCCTGCCCCCTGGAATAGAAAATACTTTCTCACAAGCACGAGTATTTCTGCCTTTTGTTTAAATGAGGTCTAACTCTTGAGGGATAACTAGCACAGCCAAAGTGTACTGGGCCCACCTGGTGACCCCGGACGTTTTATCTGGACAAGTTGCATACTTCTTGAAATTATGCTCTTGAGAAATTCTTTGAGAAATGTCAAGGTGGCTGGAGCCAGAGCAAACAAGGATGACATTCTTTTCGTTCTTTTCCTGGGAGGTCATTTTCTCTTTACCTTCCAGCTCTGTGGGCCATCATCTTCCATAACAGACCATCAGGCTGCTCAGAGGTCCGCCCTTGAGGGAAACAGGAAAGTTGGTGAGGTTTTTTAATCAGTTGACCCCAGAATCCCCTTCACTTTTTCTCACTGTGGCTCCAGCTGATAGGAACCCTTAAAGCTGGAAAGTGAGAAAGGCACTCTGGCAACTTATGGGCTGCGCCTTCTAACTTGTTAAGAACGTGGATTACAAATGATAACATCATCCATTGGCCAGTGGGGAAGAGGTCACAGTGTGGGGTCATCTGGCTCAGTTTTGTCTCTCTCTACTCCCCGTGTATTGCCAGATTTGCAGTTTGTTTGCTAGATAAGAAGTCACTTGAGGCAGGGTTTCAATTCGGAGTCAGGTTTGGGCAAAATCTTTCCGGTAAGAGTGGCTGTGTGTCCCATGGATAATGCTGATGACCTGACATGTTTTGTATTGAGGTGAATCCTATGTTTGCCACTACTTGACTGCTTTTGGTCTACAGAAACAATTATTCCACACGGTTTAAATTAAAAAGTTATTGGCTTTCATGATCTAAAGAAGCAAAAAAAAAAAAAACAAACTAAAGAGGTGTAATCATTGGTGAGTTCTGAGAAAATATGCCATTGGGAACAGTTCCTAAATCCGACTTCTCTATGGAATGCTATTTTCTTCTCACATGGTGAAATCACAACCAAATCAGAGCTGTTCCTTCAGAAAACTACTTGCTCTCTAAATGGTATAAAATCACACTTAAGAAAGAAAGTGACATGAAAGAAGGTTGAGAGAAAATCGGAATGTGACTGTGTCGCCGTTTGTCCAACTCTGAACACAAAGTAAAATTTTAGAACTGGCAACATCAGTATCTTAAGAAGAAAGGATTATTGCAGCATGGGAAAGTTACCTTCCTAAGAATATATCCCACAAGCTGAAGCTTGTGGTGTGTCTCTGGGGTCTTCACATCCAAATGAGAATTTGAAAAATCTCCATCTCTGTTTTATTGGTAACCTGGAGGACGCTGTCGCTGTTGCTCCATGAATGCTAAACCTGGCTGTCGTTTACATCTCTGTCACTAAATGTGGCCAGGAGCCAGGCCATGTGGATAACAGTCTACACTGAGTCACTGAGAGAGAGAGAGAGAAATGGCTAGCTCTCCAGTCACACTCCACCAACCCCTAAAGAGCTGCTAGCAGCAGAGACATATTCTTTTTTGAACCAAGAGCTTTATCAGGCTGTGACTTCACCTGTGTCCATCTGCAGCAGCTCCTGAGTCATAGGTAACGTGTAGAATATGAAGGAAAAGTTTGGCATTATGTGGCATTTTTTGTTTTAGAGTCCTGTATCCTCTGGTGGGTTAATAAAATTTGGGGGTTAAAGTAATAGTTTAATGAGTTCATTACTAAAGGAAAAAATACATTTTTAGTTTAACTGAATACAAATTTTAAAAATAGAGTGATTAAAAAAAATTCTAAACAAAAAATGTTAAAAATAATAATGACACAGTCACAAAAGCCAGTGCATCATTTCTAACAGCAAATGAGACAGGAAGGCAAGCAAATACATCTTTCTACTATTAAATTCAACATGGACAATTTGGGTTTGCTGAAAATACTGTCTATCAAGGTACATTCATGTTGATCATCTGACTTTCTTGGCTTTAAGTCTTGTTTGTAACAGATGCATACATTTGGCTCTCGAAAGTTGTTCAGAAGCTAGGCTCGTTAGGTTTCCTTCATGTTTTATTTCTGTACAAGTGTATGTGATATAGTCATAGTTGCATGACACTTTTTCTTTCTGGAGGGTGGCTGCTTTTCTCAGGCCTGGGGAGCACTGTTGTAGACTGACCGCCCAGAGCTCACACGGCTCCCCACTGCCGAGTCCTCCCACTGAGGCAGTGCTGGGTCAGGGACAATCAGAATGACATATCCCGGGAGAAGACAGGGTGGGGTCCCTCTGCAGCAGAATGGACACAGGGAGGCCCCCACAGGGCAGAGCCAGCCGACCTCCTGGTCTCAAGGTCAAGCGGGTTGCACAGGTGCGCCAGCCACCCGTGGCCCCGCCCACACCTGGGTTCCGTCCAGGGAGGGAAGAAGCATGTTCCTGGGTTTCCGGCACCTGGAGCTGGGCAGAGATGCACTGTCCCCTGGATGGGACACCTGCCATCTCTTTGGGATGGATCCGAAGGATAGAGGCCAGCAATGTTTGGCATGCTTCTGTCCTCATCTCCCCAAGGGCCCCTTGTCCGCAGCCCTGTCCTGGCTTTCTCCGCTTAGAAATCTCTTGTTAGGAAACCCAGCGCTCTTTGTATGTGGCCATGTGGGGAGTCCACATTTAGATGCAGACAGGACCGGGGATGCAGCCTTTGTTCAGGGAAACACAGATGGAGATTTTTATGGGGGGTCAGACCTACACCTCAGGAACAGGTTCTGGTGAGAGGCAGGCATTAGCTCAGGGTGGCAACCGGGGCCCAAGGGCCTGATTCAGCTCACCACTGCTTGCACAAGAGTTTCACTGGTGCCCAGCCACGTCCACTTGTCTTCACTTGATCTGCAGCCACCTTGTGCTGCCGTGACCGAGGTGAGGAGTTGTGACAGAGACTGACGGGCCGGGAAACCTCAGCCACTTACTCTCTCGTCCTCTCCAGAGAAGGTTCACGGCCCCTGCGTCACAGGAAGAAAAGGAAAACAGCCCCTTTCCAGGAGACCCTGGGAGCACTCCATCAGCAGCCCCCCTGGTTCCACAGCTGCTCTTCACGCCCCACCCCCCGCCCTGGTGCCTGTGAGCAGTCAAAGCACGGTGCGCTCTCCTTGCTAAAACACCCCAGCCTCCGTGAGCCAAGCAGCCATCCTTTTGCAGGAGTGAGAGATGCCGAGAGACCCCCTTTCCACGAGGCTATGTGGGGGCCAGCTCTGCGGGCTGAGGCCTGAGTGCCTCCCACCCGGTCATTGGCAAGGGAATCTGGCTACTGGTTGCTCCCTGGCCTCTGTGCCCCGCTGTCCCGTGCAGGTTGAGCATAAGAGAAATGCAGCTCTCTTGGGGCTTTTATGAAGATGAAAATGAGGGGGAAAGCGCTGAGGACCCAGCAGGTTGAGCATAAGAGAAATGCAGCTCTCTCGGGGCTTTTATGAAGATGAAAATGAGGGGGAAAGCGCTGAGGACCCAGCCTGGCACCCGCTAATCGACCTGTAGATGCCTGAGTCGGAGGGGGCTTGGGAGGGTCTGCTACCCATCCCAGGAGGAGGGTGGCCCTCCCGACGTCACGGCCTCTGTTTGTGTCAGAGCAGAGTCCGGGTCTCGGATCCACTGCCGTTGTTTTGTGTTTGCTGCACACCGGGCTTGGGTTCAGGCTCCACACTCAGGGCTCACAGGTGCCCTGTGAGAGCAGAGCTTCATCCCATTTTGCAGATGAGGAAACAGAGGTGAGGCGGCCTCAGGTTCTGGAGGTCAGGGTGACTCTCCCATCCACACTCTCCCCCGGGCCCTACTCCTGGGTCACGGGGGAGGGTGGAGTAATTTGGGGTCCCCGGTAGAGGAAATCCCGGGGGAGGGGCGGTGTGAACACTGCCTTCAGCCTCACTGGGATGCTCGAAGGGGCTTTCCGGTGGGCCCTGGCCTCCCGGGTCCAGCATCACGAGGGGTCCATCTAGTGGTCAAAGAGGGGAATCCCAACCATTAAGTCGGGAGAGCCTGAACCAGAGCCTCCTGGTTCGCGCAGCTCCACTTGGTCTCGATGACCCCCATCCCAGCGCGTCAAGGGGCGGGCACGTTGGTCAGATGCTGGACTGAGGTTCCCTCGAAGTGGACATGGCCACGAATGGTCTGTGGAAGGGAGACATTTTCAGCGGCCAGCTCTCCCTCCTGGGACAGTCTCTTTCCCCCGCCGCAGAGCCCCTGCACCTCAGCTTGGCCAGAGGCGACCCCAAGAGGACACTGGAGCACGTTGAGGGAGGCCTCTGGCTGTCTCAGTTGGGAGGCGCTGCTGCCGTCCAGTAGGAGAGGCCAAGGGTGCAGCTGACACCTTACAGGGTACAGGACGGCCCCAATCAGGACGGAGAACATCCCCCATCACGCGCCAGTGCGGTCGCCCTCTACGGAACCAGAAGACTGACCACGCCCTCCTCCTAATGGATCAGCTTGTAGCAGAAGGGAGGATGGATGGAGGCTCAGACCCTCTGCAAGTGCTGTTTCTCCCACCTGGACCACTCGGGTCAAGTGAGCCTTGGCCTTCTCTCCTCCCAGGACGGGGAAGCCCGGGTATCGGTCTCTCACGGGTGGGGGCCTGTGCCCCCTTGGCCTGGTGCACTGACAGGGAGTGACAGGTGTGGACGTGGCCTCAGCTTGTCCTCACGTGCCTCTGCAAGACGAAGGGCACCCAAGCTGCGCTCTGTCTCCCCGGGTCCTCGGACACTGGTGGCTCACGTCTCTTGACCGAAGCTCCAAAGACCAGAACCAGTGACTGGCTCAGCCTGGCCTGGAGGATTTAGGAGCTGCGACTGGACCATGGAGACAATTCCAGCTCCTCGTCCTCTGGGCCACGTGGTCACGGCTATGGAAATCTGGAGGTTCCACAGCTGACCACCATGAGAGTTGTTATATCACTTCCCCAGCTACACTGGACGCAGTTTGCTTAGTAAGGAAAGCAATCTTTTTGTTGAATTTCACATTTTCTACCAAGTAATGAATTAACCTTTTTGAAATCACAAAGGGGATCACAGTAGGAAAATGAAGCCATAGCCTGTCCGAGAGATAGAGACAGATGCCTGGATCACAGACCAGAAGACAGAATATAAAAACATTCAGTACTGACTGATTCCACATTTGAGGCAATCACTAGTTAGCAATGGGATGCGCCAGCCTGCCATCTCACTGTGGGCAGATTCTGTCATCATGAACTTAGCTCTGGCTTAATGAACTGGATTCTAGAAGACCTAGGCTTACCCTTACCCTGTTGCCATCAGGACTTCTTCAGTTTTCAGCCACAGGGGCTAACTGTGAACACTATGTACTCATGAGTGGCAGGGAAACTGTGCAAGGGCTCACAGTTCCCCACCTTCAGGATGCAAGACACTTCTGATTAGTCAGACAGACAGGTGAAGGAGAGGGCAGGCTGGCTGGGGGTGCAGAAACTGATGCTGATTTCAGATGTGAGGACTAATGTTCTCGACATCATTTGCTCAGATTTTTTTCTCGTTTTTGAGAAAAGTCAGCAATCTAAAAACCACTTATTAAGCACCCAATGTAGCTCAGTTACCAGGAAGCACTTATTAAGCACCCAGCGTGGCTGAGTGTACCGAATGGAACAGGAATGACACGGATCCAGGGTGAATGCTATCCCTCCCCACCCTTCCTTGCCCTGCTGCTGCTGCTGCTGCTAAGTTGCTTCAGTCGTGTCCGACTCTGTGCGACCCCATAGACAGCAGCCCACCAGGCTCCCCCGTCCCTGGGATTCTCCAGGCAAGAACACTGGAGTGGGTTGCCATTTCCTTCTCCAATGCATGAAAGTGAAAAGTGAAAGGGAAGTCGCTCAGTCGTGTCTGACTCTTAGCGACCCCATGGACTGCAGCCTACCAGGCTCCTCCATCCATGGGATTTTCCAGGCAAGAGTACTGGAGTGGGGTGCCATTGCCCTCCAGGGAGATCCAGCTAGTGGGAGGCACCGGCAGAAGAGCCGCTTGGGAGGGAGGAGAGGGGCCCAGGCATCTCTAGATGGGCCCGTCTCCTGCAAGACTGCGGTTCCTGCCAGAGGCGGTCCTCCCTGAGCTCCCTGTTGTGCTTGGCTCGAGGACTCTGATAACCCTGAGCCCCCTGCCCCTCCAGTGATAGGGGGCAATGTGAGGGGGGTCAGCTTCCTGGCATTGCTAACACCTGGGTTCATCACTGTTTCTTGTTTGGGCCCTCAGCTCCTCATCCCTGTGTAACAAATCCCCCCTATTAAACTCTGTATGCTGTAAGTGCCCAGCATGTCTTCTGCTTTGGGGGGCTCCTGCCTACTCTAACCAAATGCATTTCACATTCCTTCTGCTTCCTCTCTCAGGGCTTCAGGCTACCCAGCATCCTTTACATTCCTAGATGTCTGCTTCTTTCTCACCCCAGGGCCTTTGCACCTGCTTTCCCTCTGCAACATATGCTCTGGCCCCACTTCTCCTGCTGGCTGACACCACATCCCCTTAAATTGCAGCTGAGATATTATCTTGGCAGAGACCTTGGCCAACTACCTTTCTAAAGCAGCTCCCATCACAACAAACGTAACTTTCTCTCTCACTATTTATTTCTTTCAAATTGTGTGTCATGATCCATGGTGATTTTGTTTATGTGTCTGAACAGTCACTTATTAATAATTATTTATCAGCTGCCATCTCTACTGAAGTCTAAGCTCTGTGCTCCCAACTGAAGCCCTGTGCCTGGAAAATGGAATAAAGATGGTCAAATCAGTGAATGAATGAATGAGTGTTTTAAAAACTTTGAACCCACGACAATGTCAAAATGAAAGAAGTTTCAAATTTGGTGCATTTCTGTATTGCTTTTGGAGATGTCTGGAGAAGGGGACACAGGTGTTAAGAGTCTGTGAATTTTTCTGTGGGGCATGGAAATTGTCCTTGCTGGCATTTCTCCTCCTGAACTGGGTCAGGCCTGTGTTTAGACCGGGGTGGGGTGGGGGAGGTGATATCTCCCTGCCCTTTAGCTCATGGTGTGCTCTAGACCAGAGTCACTGTCTGGAGCCCTCCTCCTGATGCTTCACTGGTTAGGAGCAGCTCAGTGCAAACCAGAGACATTGTCACTTGGCAGGTGAATCAAACCTGTAACAGGGGTTGCTGGTGCCCTGGTTGTGTTCCTAAGCCTGCCTGAGCTCACCTTCAATCTGGCAGGATAGTCCCCGCCATTATACCTCCCTTCCTGCCTGGGTGGGTCCCTCATCACAGCCAGAGGCATCATTGCAGGCCAGCCCACCCTGGTGGAGGAACGTGTTTAAGACACTTGGTAAAGAGAGTTGGGTGGACATATGAGGCGGGGTGCAGGGAGGGGTTGAGACAAAGTGTCCAGTCTCCAGCTTTCCTGCAGATGACTTCCAGGCGTGACCCACAGTGTCTCCATCTCCCGCAGGATCAGCCTCAGGTGTCCACAGGGCTTACCTGTTCACTAACATGCCACTACCCATCTCCTTCCCCACTCTGTCTCACTTCCGGGTTCCCTGGAATGGGCACTTTCCCTCACAACTGTGACCCCAACACCACCACTGTAACCCTGATAATTCCACTGTGACACCTCCACCTGAAGCTTACCAGGCAGGTGGTCGTGTGTCAGATCAAAGGTCAGCCTGCCATGTCTCCTCATTTGTCCCGAGCCCCCAGGTACCTGGGAGTGGGTAGAAGGTAAATCCCACTGAACTCCAGATCCAAGGAAGGGGCTGAACCAGCTGCAATGAGGCAGCACAGGCAGCAGAGGGCAGCAGAGGATGCTGTTTCGTGGCTGGGTCTAGTGCTGGCTCAGGCTCCCCACGGACCCTACAGGAAGGCAGGCCTTGCTCCCCGAAGCCAGTCCTGCCCAGGTACCAGCCCCGACCCCTCAGACAGGTTCATGGGACACAGAATTAAAGTCTCTGACCTCAGGTGGGTGATGGAGAAGCTCTCTGTGGGAACAGCCTCTAACTGAAGGAGAGATAAGTTAAAGATATTCGCTTTCCCAGCGGCCTGTCCAGGAGCGAAGGCAGCTGTCTGCTGAATCCAGATGGGTTATCATGGTGGACAGGCTTCCCTGACCCTCCGGTAACTGGCAACAGGGCCTTGAGCCCTCAGGAAGATGTTTGTTTTATAAAGATGAGGACAGTCACCTAGAAGTTTGGATCCTCAGGCATGTGCCCTTGGACAGCAGGGTCAGGGTGGGATCAGGCTGACCCTCCTTGTCCCACATCCCTTTAGGATGTTGATGACAGGACTATGGGAATACTGATGTGGAGAGGAGGAAGGTGTAAGCCCTTGGAAAGAGGAGGGTGCATGGCAACTCAAGGAGAAGTGGGTCACATTTTGAAAAGCCTTCATTGTATCTGAAGTGTCCAGTGTGGTGATCGGACATATGCATGCATTGTGAAAGATAACTACAATCAAGTTAATTAATGTATTCATCACGTCACAGTTGCCTTTTTATTTTTTTGAAGTAGGAACACAAAATATTTACTCTCTGAGCAAATTTCTACTCTCTTAGCAATGTTTCAGTATGCAATGCATGCATGCACGCTCAGCTGCTTCAGTCGTGTCCAGCTCTTTGCAACTCTATGGACTGTAGCCTGCCAGGCTCCGCTGTCCGTGGGATTTCTTAGGCAAGAATGCTGGAGTGGGTTGCCGTTCCCTCTTCCAGGGGATACATCCTGTTACCTGTGCCCTCTGTGCTGCATAGTTTACACCTAGACCTTATTCGTCTTAAAACTGGAAGTGTGCACCTTTTAACCAACAGCCCTCCAATTCGCCCACCCCCTCGTCCATGGCAAACAGCACTCTACTCTATTTCTATGAGACGGGCTTTAGTGAAAGTGTTAGTCGCTCAGTCGTGTCCAACTCTTTGTGATGCTATGGCCTGCAATCTGCCAGGCTTCTCTGCCCATGGGATTCTCCAGGCCAGATTACTGGAATGGGATGTATTCCCTTCTCCAGGGGATCGTCCCAACTCAGAGATTGAACCCAGGTCTCCTGCATTACAGGTGGATTCTTTGCCATCTGAGCCACCACGAAAGCCCCTTTTAAAACACAGATTCCACAGTGAATGAGATCATACAGTATTTGTCTTCTCTGCTTTATTATTTCACTGGTACTTCCTCTAGGTTCATCCATGTTGTCACAAAAAGCAAGCTTTCTTCCCTTTTCATGGCTAAATAGTATTCCACCATATAGGTGTGTATTTCACATCGTCTATCTGTTGGCAGACGTTTATTTTGTTTCTATATCTTGGCAGTTGTGAGCAACAGATTCATTGTGTTTTTGTTTCTGCAGATGCTGCTGCCCTTAGTTCTGGGTTTTCACATTCCTGATAACCTTGGAGATACACAGGGAGCAGTGGAAGCTTGGTCCCTTACAAAAGTCACAGCTAAGAAAGCTGCTTTCCTCTTCACCCTGGGTTTCACGCTTTCATTTACGCTGTCACCCTTCCTGCCATTTGCCCAGCCTTCCTCCCTGCCTGGAAAGAGGTGTCTGGTCCCCACCTCCATGACCCCCTCACGGGGGCTGAGCTGCCATCCTGCTGTTTTCCTGTTCTTCCCAGGCCTACCTGTCTCCAGGCACTGAGGCCACCCTGATCCAGGCTGTGAGAAGGGACACCAGAGGCTCACGCCAGAGTAACTCATCATGACACTGGATTCAGTGCCCGGGAAGAGGCCTGTCCACCCGTTTCCAGGGGTTGGATGCCCTGTCCTGTATCCCAGCTCCCTCGTCGCATCATCACCACCAGGATACCACCTCTCACTGGCTCCTTCTGCTGTGGTCATGTCTGCTGCTGCCAGGAGCCAGGATGCATTTCTACTTTCTAAGAGGTCTCACTCACAGAATGAAAGTGGATGCCAGCCTGAGGATGAGGGGAAACTTCTTTTCTTGTTTGAATTTCTGCTTCCCTGGGCTCTCAAAGCCTTCAAAGCATTCCTTGGGTCAATTCAGCCGAGGACAGATCTGAGGGTGGGTCACAGATCCAGGGAGAAGGATGTCCTCGGAGCCCACGGAGCCCTAAGGTGTGGGATTCTAGCCCAGTCACCCCACCAGCCTCAACTCCAGGCTGACAGCCTCTCTCTGGCAACAACACAGTGTTCTGAATTCATCTCTAGGCCGCCCTATCTTCGGTCATGCAAGCAGATTGACTCTAATTAAATTGCTTACTTTAATTTCCATCTTTGGTCCCCTAAAGCCAGGGCTTTCTTCACAAGGCTCTCAGACAGAAGCTCCCCTGAGACGTCGCCCTGCAGATGCCAAGTCATCCTTCCACCACGGTGCTGCCAGAGGATTGTCTCAGCTGCTCCAATAAGTCCTGGACCGTCAGAAGCCCACTCCTGCCTAAACTGGGGGGCCATCAAGTTGGTTCAAAAGTGCGCCAGAAATATAGAGCAACTGAGAGGCTTGAGGACACGCAGCCCAAGAAATAAATACTCCATTAAATATGGCACATTCTAAAGCGGTTCAAGCTCAAGATAAGTGAAAATTTCAGGCTGGGATAATCCCATCAGCATCTTACAGAAGTGAGCTATTTCCAGATTGATCACATCTGACCTCCAGCTTCATTTCTCAGCTGCTGCAAAGATCAGATGGGGGTGGGTGGGGTATCTGTGCTTTCAAGCCCAGTTCCTTCACCCACGTTGTTCCCAAAGCAAGTTCATCCCACTGACTTTGCCTTATTGTCTTTCTCAAGGTCACTTTCCTTCATCTTAGGCCAAGGCTGTTGTTTAACAGAACTTTCTTCCACGGAGGTATTACTCCACGTCTGCATTGTGCTGTTTGGTGACTGTTGAACACTTGAAATGTAATTACTGTGATTAAGGAAGTGGATTTTAGATGTTATTTTATAATAATTTCAGCTTTAAAATTAAAATGGAAATAGCCAGTCATGGCTAATGACTATTGTAATGAACAGCACCGTCATAGGTAATTAAAGATCTTAACTCATTGTCGTTCTCTGCAATGTAACGTCGGCTTCAATTCCTGATAGTTTCAATGCTCTCATGCATGATCCTTTCCACAACTTGGCCTCTAAGATTTATCTTCCTCCAGCTTTTGTTGCTTTTGGCCTCAAAGCACAGCATGTGGGATCTTGGTTCCCAGACCAGAGATGGAACCTGCATCCCTTGCATTGGAAGTGCAGAGTCTTAACCACCAGACCACCAGCAAAGTCCCTTCTCCAACTTTATTGAAATATACTTGACAAATGACATTATGGGCTTCTCTGGTGGCTCAGATGGTAAAAAAAAAAATCTGCCTACAATGTGGTAGACCCAGGTTTGATCCCTGGGTTGAGAGGCTCCCCCAGAGGAGAGCATATCAACCCACTCCAGTATTCTTGCCTGGAAAATCCCCATGGATAGAGGAGCCTGGTAGTCTATAGTCCTTGGGGTTGCAAAGAGTTGGACATGCACATACATGACATTGTGTAAGTCCAAGATGTACAACGTGGTCATTTGATATATTTATGATGTATTTACATAGTACAAAATGATTCCTACCACAGCTGACCTAACATTTCCATCACACCATATAATTATCATTTCTTTTTTGTGGTGATAACATTTAAGATCTACTCTGTTATCAGCATTCAAGTATCCCTCTCTCTCTCTCTCAGTAGCTTAGTCATGTCTGACTCTTTGCGACCCCATGGACTGTAGACCACCTGGCTTCTCTCTCTCTCTCTCTCTCTCTCTCTCTCTCTCTGTAGCTTAGTCGTGTCTGACTCTTTGCGACCCCATGGACTGTAGCCCACCTGGCTTCTCTGTCCGTGGAGTTCTCCCAGCAAGAATACTGGAGTGGATAGCTATTCCCTTCTTCCTAACTGAGGGATTGAACTGGGGTCTCGCACACTGCAGGCAGATTCCTTACTGTCTGAGCCACCAGAGAAGAAGCCCATTCAAGTATATAAAACACTATTATTAACATCCGAGAACCCACAATGAGATGCTCAGAACCTGTGAATCCTACAGTTGGAAGTTTTTACCCTTTGACCAAATCTCCAATATCTCTCTGTATCTCCTATCCCTAACCCCTGGTACCCAGCATTCTTCTGTTCTTATGAGTTCAGCTTTTTCACATTCCACATGTAAGTGAGATCATATGATACAGTATTTTTCTTTCACTGTCTGACTTAACTCAGTCTAATACTGTCAAGTTTCATTCTTGTTGCAAATGGCAGGATTTCCTTTTTTTTATTGTGGCTGAATAATATTTCATCATATATACATAATGTGGATATTTTTATGTCTTTTATGTGAATGTTACACCTTTTGTTGTTGTTCACAGTTTGGGATATTCTGCTATTGCTTTGTTTTAAATCTTTTTTCTCTTTGATATACAGTTTGGGGAGTCTCTGTACCCTAATCTCAGAGTCTTTCCTCAATGAAGTCCAGTCTACTGCTGAGCCCATCAAAGGCATCCTTTATCCCTGTTACAGGGTTTTTAATCCCTAGCATTTCTTGTAGACTCCTTCTTAGAATTTCTCTCCACTGACATCACCCATCTGTTCTTGCATGCCATCAACTTTATCCATGAGAGCCCTAGCCTATGAGTCATAGTTTTTAATATTCTAGGTCTCATAATTCTCACATTCCTGTCAGATCTGACTCTGGGTTTGATGCTTGTACAATTTCTTCACCTGTGTTTCTGCCCTTTAACTTTTTGTTGAGAGGTGGGTGTATTCTATGGGGTAAAAGACAAACAGACTACAGTTAGTGAGGAGATGATGGGAGGTGGAGGGGATGTTTGGAGGTGATGTTAAGCTCCTACAGTTAGTTCCTGTCCTTCAGTGAATCTGTGCCTCTCAGCTGTGAACTTCGCAAATGTTTCTCTCTCTTTCCTCCCCCATCTTAGATGGGAAAGGCTTCCTTGGTGTCTGAGACAGTAAAGAATCTGCCTGCAATCCAGGAGACACGGGTTTGATCCCTGGGTCTAGAAGATCCCTTGGAGAAGGAAATGGCAACCCACTCCAGTATTCTTGCCTGGAGAATTCCATGGACAGAGCAGCCTGGAGGGCTACAGTCCATGGGGTCACAAAGAGTTGGACATGAATGAGAGACTAATACTTTCATTTTCACTTTTCTGAGATGGGGCAAGGTGGCTAGAGGGGGCTGGGCTTGGGTATTTTCTGTTTCTTAGATGGGGCAGGTCAGCTGGGCTCTGATTAGACTCCAATAGATTAGGCTGGAGAGAAAGCCTTATTAAGGAAACGCAGGGTGCTGTGGTCTATTTTAAATGCTAGGAACATTAGGGGATTTTTCTAAGATACTCAGTGTGAGGATGGTAGATCTCTGGGAGGTGAAACTCACAAAAGTATGCCCCTCTCCACCCCCAACCATGTCCATCCTACGCTCCACCCCCCAACTCCCCAGAGTTTTAAACTCAAGCCTGTGCACACCAAGCCTCCAGCAACCCTCAGTCCCAGTTTAGACTTCCTGTCCTGAAGCTGGTTCCCACAGGGGTTTCTGCTCATGGGTTTCTCCTCCAGTAAGGAGTGATTCTGTATATCTGTCCATCAAGTCTCTCCAATTTGGGGGGTAGCATCTTCATTAAAAGACGCTTACTCCTTGGAAGAAAAGTTATGACCAACCTAGATAGCATATTCAAAAGCAGAAACATTACTTTGCCAACTAAGGTCCATCTAGTCAAGGCTACGGATTTTCCAGTGGTCATGTATGGATGTGAGAGTTAGACTGTGAAGAAAGCTGAGCACCGAGGAATTGATGCTTTTGAACTGTGGTGTTGGAGAAGACTCTTGAGAGTCCCTTGGACTGCAAGGAGATCCAACCAGTCCATTCTGAAGGCGATTAGCCCTGGGATTTCTTTGGAAGGAATGATGCTAAAGCTGAAACTCCAGTACTTTGGCTACCTTATGTGAAGAGTTGACTCATTGGAAAAGACCCTGATGCTGGGTGGGATTGGGGGCAGGAGGAGAAGGGGACAACAGAGGATGAGATGGCTGGATGGCATCACTGACTCGATGGACATGAGTCTGAGTGAACTCCGGGAGATGGTGATGGACAGGGAGGCCCGGCATGCTGCGATTCATGGGGCCGCAAAGAGTCGGACATGACTGAGCAACTGAACTGAACTGATCTTCCCCTGGGACCTCACCTCCCTGAAGGATCCAGGAAGAGCTGTTGGTTTTTCAGTTTGTTCAGCTTTTCACTTGTTGCCAAGACAGAGTCACAGTTTCCAGGCTGTACTGGAAACTGGAGGGCAGCCCTGCCCCACACGAAGTGGAGGAAGCAGCCTGGAGAGGGAGGGGCAACTTCCCAAGGCTGCCTGGGAGCAGCAGGGATGCATCTAGGAAGCAGGTTTTGAACTTTCGGGCACAAGTGGACAGTGTGCCTTCCCTCTAGTTGTTCCACAGTGCTGCCCCAGGGCAGAGTGACTGACCTTTGCAATGTGAATGTGACTTCACATAACTGCGTTCAGTCGTAGGTTGGAAGCTAGTTTTCTCTTTGGTTGGTCGTCCAGTGATATGGTTCAAGAGATGACATTTTCTAGCATCCACCACATAACAAAGATGGTGCTGGGGACTTTCCAGCATTCTTTCCATGAACCTTCCCCAGGGGTCAGTGGGCTAGAGGTCATTTCCTCCCATTTAAAGGTAAGAGAATAGTTAAAGGTCAAAAGAGGTGACCACAGAGCTTCTTTAGATCCCTGACCCCCAAGGTCTTGTGCATGGTGTTCAGAGTAAGATCAATGGAAATGCGGTCAGTAACCCTGATCACAGTAGTGAGTGATACCTTGAAATACCTTTGGTACATGGTAAGTCTTTCAGGGCTTGATTGCTGCATAAGAAATGACTCTAAAGCTCAGTTGATTAAAACAACAGAAGTCTGTCATCTCTGTGGATCAGGAATCCAGGTGTGTCTTTGCTGGGTGCTTCTGACCCCATGTCTCTCATGAAGCGGCTGTCGAAATGAGAGCTGGGGTTGTGGTCGCATCTGAGGGTGTGGTGGGGTGGGTGAGGGTGAAGGTCACCCGTGGGGTGCTGGCAGGCTTGGCTCCTCGCATCACGGGCCTCCCATGGGGAGAGTCCAAGAGAGAGGGGGAGATGGCCCCCAGGATGGAGGTTACAGTCTGGAAAGTGATGCCCTCCTCCACTACCACTTTTTCCATATTCTGTTTATTAGAAGTGATGACCATGTTCATTCAGTCCACCTTCGAGGGGAGGTTATGGCACAGGGATGACATCGAGCCATTTTGGAAGTTTCCAGTCACAAGGGCTATGTGTCTGTTGGCCCAAGACAGCCGCATCTATGTCTTTGCATATTTGTCCTGGTTTGGCTCCTCCTTTTCCTCTCTTTCCTGCCGTTTCCTCTCTTTCCTGCCATTTCCTCTAGCGTTTGTAGAGTTCAATCCAAAAGCCATCAGTTGGAGCCCAGCAAGTCTGATAGGAATTTGATGAGATCCAGGATACTATGGAGTCAAAAGTACTTCTCTCTCAATGTACGTATTTTTTACGAAGAGGGAAAAGGGAAACTTTCAGTGGAGAAGTCTGACAGAGAGCAACTCAGTTTGGTGAATAAAAAACATCCCCGGTAACAGGACAAGTTGTGCCGCTTGACGAGATGCAATCAGAACAAGTGTCACTTAGGTGAGGCTCCTGCTGGAGACGCACCCTGCGTTGAATCATGAGAGAACATCGGATGAGCACAAACTAGGAGGCATTCTATTGCCTGTGCTCTTCAATATGCCAGAGCCCTGAGAGCCTACGAGAGGCCAAGGAACTCGCCTAGCTTGCAGGCAACTGAAAGTACATGATGACTAAACTCAACATGTGATTCTCCTCTGGATCCTGTTTCTATAAAAGACATTATTGAGACTGTTGGTGAAGCCTGAAGTGAGGCTAAGGGCTGATGGGGTAACTGTCAGGGCTGGTTTCCTGATTTCCATGGTTCTGCTGTGGTTGGGCAGGAAAACGTGTCCCTCCTTGTAGGAAAGACTCATTACGGTGTTTAGGAATGCTGGGGCATCATGTTAGCAGCCCACTCTTTAACAGTTTCAGGGCGCAAAAAAGAATTCTTTGTACCATACTTGTAATTTTTCTATAAGTTTCAAATTTCTTCAAAATGTAAGGTTCTAAATGCTCCAGTGAGGATGGGAAATGATACGATTACACTGCCTACAGATGAGTGCCTCTAAAAGCTTGCTCCCCAGACTTGTCACTGCCCCAAACGCTGATTTATCATCTGTGTCAAGTCTCTTCCTCCAGAGAAAAATTTTCTCCAAAGCAACACAGAAGACACAGCCCTCAGACAGAGCTTGGGGAGGTCACATCTAGTCGAAGTCTCCTACACAAAGGAATTAACAGAGTAAAAGAAAAAAAAAATCAAATCCCAGGTTTGGAAACTGAAAGCATATCAAGGAGAAGGTGATAAAGATGACATTGCCCAGCAAATTCCTAAAATCTCTTTTCAGTCTAAAAGTAGAACTCCTGATCCTTTACACATTAAATGGCTGTCATTGTGTTTCCATATTCAGTCTATAAAATGGGGCAAAAAAGCATCTGTGCACACTACCAAACTATCTGCAAACTGTCAGAGCCAAAACCTTTTACTGCTGTAGTCTGTCAAGATAATGGGAGCCAAAGTAGATGCCCTCAGTCATGGGGAATCCATGGGGCCTTGAGTCAAGCAACAGGGAAGGGCACTTACAAAATGTGAGACATTGAGATAAAGATCCTTTAGAACAACAGAAATTCTGAAACCGAGAAACATGGAACTAGACTGAAAAATGAAAGAAATAGAAAAGAATAAATAAAAGTTTATTTTTGGAACTATTATGCACAAGATATACATGTGACTGGTTTGGAAAAGTAACTGTCAAGGACATTGGACTTCCCTGGTGGTCCAGCGGCTAAGACTCCGAGCTCGCAGTGCAGAGGACCCAGGTTCGATTTAGTCAGGGATCTAGATCCTACAGTAGAGTGTGAAAGTCAGTCATGTCCGACTCTTTTCGACCCCATAGACTATACAGTCCATGGAATTCTCCAGGCCAGAATACTGGAGTGGGTAGCCTTTCCCTTCTCCAGGGGGATCTTCCCAGATCAGGGATCGATCCCAGGTCTCCTGCACTGCAGGCGGATTCTTTACCAGCTGAGCCACAAGGGAAGGAAACCCACTTGCTGCAGCTAAATATCCCACATGCTGCAGCTAAATATCCCACATGCCACAATGAAAAAAACTTCGCGTGCTGCAACGGATATAGAAGATTCCACGTGCTGCAACCCGTGTGCTGCAATGCAACTAAGACCTGGCACAGTCAAATAAAATAAAAACATAATTGTCTTTAAAAAGAGCATATGAGATGCAAATATATTTTGTCATTTTGGGGAAGGTGGGTGGTGGGAAGATGGTGACCACCAGAATCTGTTGGGCTTAAAGACATCAGGCATCGCAGCTCTTCAGGCAGGCTAAGGATGCCCACACTCTCTGCTCTCCTCTGTCTCAGGACCAGGGCTCTCTACTTCCTACCTCCTCCCACGCTCTCCCTTCCCACTGACACTCACATACCCTAATAGACTATTTTTAGTGTTTGAAGCATGAAAGTCAGATGCAACATTCCCCAATTCAATCTAATCAAAGACAAATCTCCCCAAATCTAAAATACGTCACACAGCCCATAGCCCATACTCTGTTGATTCTGGAAACTACACCAAATACAGTTTTAAGACATGAGCTGTTTCTTTTCTATCTAGGGTCACTCTTTGGTCTCTTCATATTTTCCCTCGAAGCTGTTGGACTTAATTCTAAGCTCTGTAACTTGGCTGGAATGAGTCATGTCCAAAGTAATTTTTCCTTTTTTATACATATCTTGAGTTATATGTTTCAAGGAATGTGTCCATATCCTCTAAGTTGTGAAATTTATGGGCATACTGTTGACCATCTTATTACTAGATGATTCTTTTAGTATCTGCAGAATACATAGGGTTGCCTCCTCTTCCATGCCTGATATTGGAAACTAGAGTTGCCTCCTTTTTGATAAATCCATTCACCTAAGAATTTATTCCATACATTTAAAAACACATGACATGATTATATTTTAATATACAACTAAATATAAAACACCATAATAAGCTGATGGTGATTAAAACATGGTATTTCATTTGTATTGCATGACAAATGATTGACATCCTTAATCATAAATGAGTTCTTAGAAACCAGTAACAGAGACATTGATATTCCAAGGGAAATGAAAAAAAAAGGGAAAAAGCAGAAGAAATTGAAATAACACATGAGGCTAGTAAGGATTAACCATATATGAAGATGAATGAATGGAACAATAACAGAAGAAAAACAATTTCTTTGTAATGTCATATCACCACTTCCACTTCACATCCACTCAGTCGTGTCCGACTCTTTGCAGCCCCATGCACTGTAGGCCCCCCAGCCCCTCTGTCCATGGGGATTCTCCAGGCAAGAATACTGGAGCAGGCTGCCCTTTCCTCCTCCAGGAGATTTTCCTGACCCAGGGATGGAAAGGAGATCCTAGCTCTCCCGCACTGCAGGGGGATTCTTTACCATCTGAGCCACTAGGGAAGCTCAAAATCATATTACGAAAGAGTAAAATCTAACATTTGTACAGTTTTAACAGACCCACATAATCAAACACTGGTGATGTCCCATATACATAGTAGGGGGAAATCAGTAGCTTGGATTCAAAATACACATTTTTAAAAAGATACTTAAAAAAATGTGGACCCATTTTCAAAGTCTTTATTAAATATGTTACAATATTGCTTCCAGTTTACACTTTACTTTCTGGCCCTGAGGCATGTGGGATCTTACCTTCTCAACCAGGGTTAGAACCTGCACCTCCTGCTTTGGAAGGTGAAGTCTTAACCATTGGACCACCAGGGAAGTCCCGTAAATTTTGGATTTTAAGTCCGATCATCTCTGTCCTCTCTGCTGGTCCTGAAATGCGGGGAGGTCAGTGGCTGATGAACTGACAGACCGGGTGAGGCCCGTGTGAGGTGAGGAGGTGAGAGTGAGGGCAAGGTCAGAGGCAGGGTCTGTGGAAGGTGATAAGGAGGGAGGTCCGTGACTCAGCCGCTGGGCGGGTGCAGAGCAGAAGGCAGAATAGCGCTGGCCACTCCCTTCCGCAGTTGTTACGGGACATTTCCTGGTAACACATTGTTAGGCGCCATTCCCCAGTACATTTTGCTGAGACAGAAGGAACTGACCCCTGGTGCTTTCCAGCTGTACATTAAACTCGCAGAAATCTCAGGAACGTTGAACTATATATAGAGTATACATTCCCCCGCAATATGGGAAGGAAGAGGCACACGACTTAGCAGGCCTCCAGGGAGGGCGGAAGGGCTCCATTTTCAAAGCTCTTGTTTCTGCAAGTCATAGTTTGCTTTTAGATATTTAGATTCTGGGTGATTCTTAGTTTCCAATTTTTCACAATGGAGTGTATTATTGACTATTTCATAATAAAATACATATTACTATGCGTGCTGCAGTGTGGTGACGTAGAAAGTAGACTAAACAGCAAAAAAAAATTCTAATAAAATGGGTTGTCAATAATAACAAATTATATAAACATTTAACACCAGGTTGAAAACCCACCAAGAGCAAAATATGAAAGCCCAAGTTTCTTTTTATCAGACACCAGCTCCTCCCTTTGGCGTAAAGGAGGACGCCATCTACATTTTCAAGCACAAGCTGTGATTTTTAAGACTTCAGTCTGCTCGGCCCTGATTACATGTTCCCTTGTGTTATATAGTACAGTTTGGAATTGTTAGCAGAACTTCAGCAGAGAGACGCAGAGGCACAGAGATAGTTCGTTTAGCTGTCAAGAGAATCTTGAGTAGATAAAAGGGCCAAGCTGAAAGTCTGACTAATATGATTCTTCAAGAACTCAAGCTTTTCCAGGTCAGCAGTCGGGATATGGAGGATGGACAACCCCTGCCCCCTGAGCCCCTCATCAGGGTTCTGGATTTGACCTCTCACTTTTTAAGAATCTTTTGCTCCTGGTTTTAAAATGGGAGCCCTATCCATCTCACAATTTGTAGGACAGAATCTTCGATGTGACAGCTAACCCTGAAAAAGATTTATGTCCAGACGTGATATAGTACCTACAAATCTCACACTTACCCACTGTCACTTGGCACCTCCCCTGAGTGCCCTGGTTCTCATCCTTTGAGAGAACATAAGCACTTCTCTAAAGAATGTCTGGAACCCTGTGAGCTGATGAAGCCGAGGGTCCTTGCTCCATAAGCAGACACACTGGGCATGCAAAGCATGGCTGCAGGTTGCTCTCCAATCCACCCATGAGTGGATCCTAGTTCCAAACATCTGCTCCAGGGTAAAGCTTCTGGGCAGTGTTCCCTGAGTGTGTGTGTTTGTGGGTGTCCTGAGGAGGATTTGAGGGGTGTTCCAAGATGCCCCTTCATTAACTACTCTGGGCTCACCTGTGCTCAGGGGCAAAGCTGAGTAGCTCTGTTCTCCTACATTTTACTCTAAGGCTCCTCATAGCCTCCGTCTCTTGACATTCACAGGGCACCTTCAACTTGTTATTTCCCGAACATCTTTCCCCCAGTCAGGAAGTGTGTTCTACGGCCACAACCCCACGAGAGCTGTAGCTTCCTGGTTCAGAGCAGCAGCCATGCAGACGCCTTCATCTGGGAAAATCATAGCAGAGAAGATAGCCAGGGGAGGGGGTGGTACAAGGCTGGGGAACTAACGATATCCTATGGCCTCTCATTCAAGGACGAGAGAAGCCGGGTGGAACTGGAGATGAGCCGAGGTGAGAACACAACAGCCCAGGGCGGCCTCTGGAGGAAGATGGAGCCCTGGGGCCGTGGGATGGGATGCTTCCACCAGCCTTGGGGAGCTGGCTGTGGCTGGAGGCCGGCTCTGCCTATGTCTGGCCCTGTTGGTGATCAGACATGTGCTGGGAGGATCAGCCAGGCAGCCAGATGTGGGGTACAGTTAGGAGATTTCACATCCCCAGCTCACAGCTCACACTGTGAGGCAACACCAGCCTTTTGTTTCAAAGTCAAATTGTATTTTAATGTTTTTATTTTCCCCCTTGGGCCCTCCCCAAAGCCACATTAAAAAAAAAAAAAAGATCTATGGAGTTTTCCCTCCAAACACGTAAGTAAAGAGCACATACCACAGTGAATCCCATACCCATTATTAATGTGGCCCCAAGTTGCACCCTCTGTGTGACCCCCAGCCCTCCTTCTTGTCGTGGTCTGCACTTGGGTTGGAAAAGAATTTCCAGACTCTGCAGAATGAGAGGAGAATAGAGTTTAGGAGACCCTGTTAGATCAGCAGGTGTGCTCAAAGGAGAGTCGATCCCTTTCATGGGTTAGTAACCTCAAGACTAAGAAAATTCCTGCTGGAAGGGTGGCATTAGATGACTGGCTAGAGTGTTGTAGGGTGAGTATTTTTACCTAATATGGGGTCAGGGAGCTGGTCGGTTTATATGAGGGGGGCTCATGGTAACAGTTGCTATAGGGCTTAGTCAGTTTTGGAAATGACCTTGGTACAAGTCTCCACATCTATGACTTTGGTACAAAGTTTTACACCTTGGTATAGGGCTCAATACTTCCAGACCCCGCTGCATTATGGTGAAAAGTGAAAGTTTTCATTGCTCAGTCATGTCTGACTCTGCAATACCATGAACTGTAGCTCACCAGGCTCCTCTGTCCATGGGATTCTCCAGGCCAGAATACTGGAGTGAGTTGCCTTTTCTTTCTCCAGGGGATCTTCCCCACCCAGGGGAGGAACTTGGGTCTCCTGCATTGCAGGCAGATTCTTTACTGTCTGAGCCACCAAGAAAGCATATGGTGAAGCCAAGTCCAAATATCCCATCATTTCAGTTGCAGCATGAATTCCAGCAGAGAAGGACATGAGAACACATCTTGTGATGCCATCAGCACACGCACACCATCATTACCCAACATCAGGTGGTACTGTCAGGAGCACTATGTCTGGTCTGTGTCACGAATGCCTTTTTTCAGCTATTTTATTCAAAACGGGATCCATGCAAGTTCTGCACAACCCATTCAGCAGACGTGCCTCAAGTGTCTCTCTTTTTTGCATGTGTGCTCTGTTGTGACCCCATGGACGGCAGCCCTCCAGGCTCCTCTGTCCATGGATTTTTCCAGTCAAGAATACTGGAGCGGGGTTGCTGTTTCCTCTTCCAGAGGATCTTCCCTATCTAGGGATCAAACCCGGGTCTCCTCCATTTCCTGCATCGGCAGGAGGATTCTTTAATATTGAGCCACCTGGGAAGCCCTCTCTCTTTTTAACCGAGGCTTAAAATACACACGGCCAACCACACTGACTTCACTTGCGTGTGTCATGGGCGTGTCCAGAGCCACACAACCAGTGCCCAGATGGAAAGGCAGGGCATCAGCAGCCCCAGGTTTTCCTGCCCTTCCAGTCAGCCCAGGAGGAACCTCTGGTCTGTCCTTGAACTTCGCACAGACAGGATCACAGCGTGTGCACTTCTGCTTAAGGTCATGGCTGTGAGATTCACCCAATCGTTTTTTGTTTTGTTTATTTTGTGTTGTGTTGTGTGCTTGTACTGCTCCGTTGGCGAATGCTATAATATATTTTGTCATCTATAATGATTTGAATCTAACTAATAATGCTGTTGTCAGCATTATCCTTGTCCATGTTTTTGGTAACATAAGCACTTCTCTAAAGAATGTCTGGATAGTAGAGTAGACACAGTTCAGCTTTTGGAAAGACTCCCAAACAAGCTTCCAGCATGTACGGATTACAGTTGCATATCCTGACATGCAGTGGGTATTTATTTTTAAGCCACTTTGACGTGTAGCTGTATTTCACTGTGGCTGTGATGTACATTTTCCTGATGACTAATGATGTTGAGTACCATTATTAGCTATTTAGATATCTTTTTAGGTAATTTAGGCATTTAGGTAATTTTAGATAATTTTGTCCATTAAAAAAAAATTGGTTTTTTAGTAAGTTTTTCCCTCCAAAATGTAGCACGAATCATCCCAGTGGACCAGAATGGAGGTGGTTATGGACAGACAGTTTGGGGAAGAGAAAAGAGATGAAACAGTGAAAAGGTTAAGATGTTGGTTCCCTTAGTGGACTTAGAAGGGGGTGGATTGAGCCATGGGTCTCTTGCTTCCCAAAGGGAATCTGTTCCTTGGGAACAAGATGAGCATAAAAATAAAACAATGACTGAATGACTTATATAAATGGTGAAAAAATGGATGATTCCTGGAAGGATGTTATACCAACAGAGAACAATGGAGAGAAAATAGAAAGAATTACACATATATATGCATCAGTATACAATATTTATCTTTCTCTTTCTGACTCACTTCACTCTGTATAATACACTCTAGGTTCATCCACTTCTTTAGAACTGACTCAAATGTGTTCCTTTTCATGGTTGACACATATGAATGGAATCTAAAAAGATGGTCCTGGTGAATTTATTTTCAGGGCAGTAGTGGAGAAACAGACATAGAGAACAGACCTATGGACTCAGGGGGAGGGAGAGGGTGAGATGTATTGAGAGAGTAACATGGAAACTTACACTACCGTATGTGAAATTGATGGCCAGTGGGAATCTGCTGTATGACTCAGGGAGCTCAATCTAGAGGGGTGGGATGGGGAGGGAGGTGGGAAGGAGGTTCAGGAGGGAGGGGACATGGGTGTACCTATGGCTGATTCTTGTTGATGTTTGACAGAAAACCACAAAATATTGTAAAACAATTATCCTTCAATTGAAAAAATAAGTAAAATAAAATATACATATAAAAAATTAAAGAGTTACACAATTTGGAGAGGAATGTCATGGCTCTTTTCTTTAAATTTTTATTGGCATATTGCCGCTTTACACTGCTGTTAGTTTCTTCTGTGCCGCAAAGTGAATCAGCTATACGAGTACATATTCCCTCATGTTGGGATTCCCTTCCCATTTAAGTCACTGCAGAGCACTGAGTAGAGAGTTCCCTGTGCTATACAGTTGGTTCTTATTAGTTATCTATTTTACACATAGTCTCAATAGTATATATATGTCTGTCCCTATCTCCCAATTCTTGTCATGGCTTTTATGTAAAACTGTTCCTTGAAAAGGGCTTCCCAAGTGGCTTAGTGATAAAGAATCCCCCTGCAGTGCTGGAGACACAGGTTTGATCCCTGGGTTGGGAAGATCCCCTCCAGAAGGAAATGGCAACCCACTCCAGGATTCTAGGAAATCCCACTGGCAGAGAAACCTGCAGGTTTCCCCACACCCCACTGAACCTCCTTAGAGGTCTCCTCTCAAACTATTGAGTTCATGGAGTCTCAGGAGAGAGAAACATGACTTAGTGACTTCACAAAAATAACAAATTCCTTGAAAAATACCTATTCTAGGGAATTCCCTAGTGATCCAGTGGTTAGGACTCAGCTCTTTAACTGCCGAGGGTCCAGGTTCAATCCCTGGTCAGGAAACTATGATTCTGCAAGCTGAGAGTTAAGGCAAAAGAAGAAAAAGAAAGGAAGGAAACTATAACGAGGGTCTTGTGTGTAAATCACAAGTGATCAGTTCTTGAACTTTGGCTTCCAACATCCCCGACCTGCTTTGTGGGACAGCAGGGCTGAGGGCCGGTCTTGCCAGGTGAGAACTTCTTGCCCTAGTGCCTGGCCTTTCCTGGAGGAGAAGGAGGATGGCCCAAGTGGAGGCAGAGGCACTCAGGCCTGTTGGAATTGCCTACTCCCAAGACATTCTTGTGGGCATCCAGCAGGGAGGCCCCCGGAGGCTTTTGATGGGATGGTCCACTGGGCATTGCCACTGAGCCGGCCCAGGGCAGTGCCAGGCTCACCTCAATTCTCTTGTGGCCATGTTGGGCCAGCTGAGGGGGCCTGGCTCAGGGCTGTAGGGGGACTGGGCCAAGGAGCCTGAGGGGAGGCCCTGCCGGGCACAGAGACTCCAGGCCCCTCGTTGCCTGGGTGGGATTTGGGAGCAGCTTGGAGGATGTGGGGGAGAGAAGTGAGCTAAGGAGGGAGAAAGGGCTTAGGATGAGAAAGGAAACTGCCAGCACCCACCAGCTGCAGTGGAGTTACCAGCATCAGGCCTGGGGCCATCAGAACTGGGGGGCAGGGTCTGGGACTGCCTCTCCTGGATTTGTCCCAAGGGGACTCCTGTTGGGAGACGGACTCCCTATGCGGCTGCAGTCCTCAATGGGGGAACACACATGGGACCACCTGGGGAAGGAGAGACCACTTGGGGCAGGAGGGGCCGCCACCAGGGTCATTCATTTCTGTCTCTGTGCCTTCAAGGTATCCTCAGTCCCTGCCCGGACCTTCCCTGAGTTCTGCCTGTGGACACTGGCTGGAGCGATTTCACGTCTGAGGCTAAACATTCTGATGGACACACACCCCCTCCAATTAAATTCACACAACACACCCAGAGAACTGTCCCCACTCCCCCGACACAAATACAGAGGGAGCCGTGAGGATATGAAGGCTCCGAGCGGCCAGTGTAGGAGACAATCAGGCCCTGGCCCATACACCTTCCATTCTCAGGGCTACCAGAACACCTCTGCCTGAGGGCTTTTTAAAAATTTTGTTGGTTGCATGAGATGCGGGTCTGGGTCCAAGGCCAATCAGAGGTGCTGAAAACTCAATACCCTGGGAGGTGGCCTTGATCAATGGGTGCTGAGAAAGACCCAAAATCCTCACCACTGGGAAGAGAGTCACCTTGAAGCTTGTTCCACATGCTCTGCCTGCCTTTCTCGTAGGAATGATGCTCATGGTGGTACCCTCTGAAGCTCAATGATGCATCTTGCTGCCTGGCTTTCCCTGCATCCCTTCCCCACATCCTCACAGAAGATCCTTAGGGGTCTCCTCTCAAAGGAACTATTGGCCTGCTGACAAGTTGAAATTAGAGTGATCACAGCTCAGGAGTCTGAAAACGGAGTCAGAGGGGCTGATAAGGACCCAGTCTCAGAGTGCCTGCACCCCAGGGAACTTGAACTTCTCTGCACTGCATCAAAACCAAGGCTGCCACCAGCCATATTGGAAACAACATCCGCCAGCTGCAACCTGATGGTCTCAAGGTCACCCCTTGTAACTGTGCAACCATTTTGGACCCAACTGATATTTGATTAATAAGCCTCTTTATATCCCGCCAGATCCAATTATAATTCTTGACAAACAATTTATGTAACCAACTATGGCCTTGCAAGTTTTTTTATTCATTTCTCTATCTTTGGTGATGTCTGGTTCCCAGTGCTGATGGTGGTTAAGCTGCTAAGTCGGGTCTGACTCTTGTGATCCCATGGATTGTAGCCTGCCAGACTCATCTGTCCTTGGGATTTCCCAGGCAAAAATACTGGTTAATTCATAGAAAAAAGCTTTCATGATCTAACAGTGCTTCTATGCACATGTAAACAGAATAAATGGGAGTGTGTCACTTTCTTCAGTAACTCACTTCTCAACATTGCCAAGTAGGCAGCTTGCAGAGATGCTGTCAATCCTCAGGTCACATGAAGGTGGGAAGAGGAGCTGCCACACTTAACTATAAACACCTCTTGTTGAGTGTGCTGTGCCCATGCCTGTGTGAAGTCGCTTCAGTTGTGTCCGACTCTGCAGTCTTATAGATTGTAGCCCACCAGGCTCCTCTGACCATGCGATTCTCCCAGGCAAGAAACCTGGGGTGGGTTGTCATGCCCTCCTCCAGGGGATCTTCCCAATCTAGGGCTCGAACCCAGGTCTCAGCTGCAGGTTATTACCTGCTCCTCCCTACAGAGCAGATGAGATGCTGGACAGACAGGCATGTGATAAGCATGGCAAGCTCCTTGCTTTTCCTCTGCTGAAGGGAGGAATTCATTCCCTGGCTGGACGCCATAAGTTACTCACTCTGTGCGTTACCCTGTGCCTCCTGGAACTCAAGTGAAACTTTCATGAAAGTGTTTATAGAACATGAACGTTGAAAGCCCCAATCATGCCTTCTAGGTGCCAAGCAGCCTGCTTGATCGGTTTTCATGGCATTGCCAACCATCTGCAATGGAAATTGTAAACGGAAACCTTCTGTAGATACTGTGATCAGCCTCTGTTACCTTGGATGTGTTTGCTGGTGTTTTTTTCCTTTCATAAACTGTGCGATGCCTCTTATCAGGTGATGATTAGCTAATGGACTTGTCATTGTTTTATCTCACTGAACAATAGTGGGAATTGAAAAAAAAAAAAAAGAAAATGTTCTCCAAATGTTCCCCCATGTCTCTAAATATCCACATACATCAGCCTTTCTGGAAATTATTAAGCACAAGTCAGCAACTCTAAAGGGCTAAAATAGTATCTGACACTTATTCAATCAATTTTCTCTTTTTTTTCAGATAGGGTCAATTTGGGGAAAATTTGGTGGCTCTGGGGCAATGAAGTTAAGAATAATTTCCCTTTTTTTTTGCTGCAATTTTCTGAAGTTTGAGACTTCAGTGATACTAGCGAGAATGATAACGTCACCATGCTCTTTGATTTTCAAGCTGCATCCATATATTGTTTCTATTTTATCAACAAGGAAAATAAGGGTGAGAATGGGATTTATACCCTCAACAGCACAGTAAGGGGCCAGAGCAAAACTAGTATTCAGATGGCCCGATTTCCAGGTGGCCGTGTTTTCCTTCATGGATGTGACGGTTGAACCTACGTCAGAGGGACCAGGACAACGTCCCACATCTCACAGTCTCTACTCATGTACAGATCTGACCAGTCTGTATGGGAGAAGCCCTCAGGGTCGAGGTCCCCGGGGACCATCCCTGTAATTTTACTAAATCACTGGCTGACTTGATTCCTCAATTAAAATGCTTTTTCCTTAGCTTTACAGTTGTGGTTCCTTTTTGAAATGAAAATGCCCCAGGGAGGGCTTATCCACGTAGGCGTCTGTCATTTCCATGGTAGTATTGGTATCAAGAAGAAGAGGAGAGAATTGTGCCAAGAACCGTGTCAGTCACCTCCTGTGTCCCAGGACTACGAGCTGGAGCTGCTTGATTAAGCTTTAACGTTTTTCCTTCTAGGGTTTAATCACACCAGATAGAGATATCGTGATAACTCAGTCTAGTCTCGTTAGTTTAAGTTGAATAAATCACAGAGAATGAAGAGCAAGATATTAAGAAATGCCATTTCAGATAAAGGCTTAATTTGTTTACTTTCCTTCCGGTTCACTTTGCTTTATCCTCAGTCTGCCCAGACCCCGAACCCTAAAAGGCAGGATGTGCAGGTGAAGAAAGGACAGGAGCGGATAAGGTGGGGGAGAGGAGGGTACTGTGAAGCAGTATTTGAGATATAGATTGCTTCCATCAAGTTCCAATCCTTAAATGAGACTCAGCACCTCTAGGACCATCCTCTTTTTTTTCAATTTTAACTTTTAAACTTATTTTTTATTGGAAGTATATTTGAATTACAATGTTGTGTTAATTACTCCTATACAGCAAAGTGACTCAGTTATATATTTTCATATTCTTTACCACTGTGGTTTATCGCAGGATATTGAATATAGTTCCCTGTGCTCTATAGTAGCACGGTGAGCATCCATCATATGCCTTTAACTGTTTCCATGTGCTAATCCCATGCTCCCTCTCCAACCTGTTTCGGCCCTCCCCTTGGCAACCACCAGTCTCTTCTATGTCCCCGATCTGTTTCATAAATAGATTCATTCGTGTCGTATTTTAGATGCCACATGTAAGTGGTATCATATGATCTTTGTCTTTCTCTGACTTCCTTCACTTAGTGTGATAATCTCTAGGCCCATCCATGTTGCTGCAAATGGCACTATTTTATTTTTACTGACTGAGTAGTATTCCATTGTACATATCTGCCAAACCTTCTTTATCCATTCATCAGTTGATGGACATTTAGTTTGTTCCCATGTCTTGGCTATTGCGAATAGTGCTGCTATGAACATAGGGGATGCTGTGTCTTTTTGAATTATGGTTTTCTTTCGATATGTGCCCAGGAGTGGGACTGCTAGAGCATATGGATATATGTATATTCTATTTTTAGTTTTCAGAGGAACCTCCTTGCTGTTTTCCACAGTAGCTACACCAACTTACATTCCCACCAACAGTGCAGGAAGGTTTCCTTTTCTCTATACCCTCCCCAGCATTTGTTATTTATAGACTTTTAAATGGTGGCCATGCTGCCCAGCATGAGGTGGTACGTCACTGTAGTTTTGATTGGCATTTTGCTAATAATTAGCAGTGCTGAGCTTCTTTTCATGTGCCTATTTGCCACCTGTATGTCGTTTTGGAGAAATGTCTTTTTATGTCTTTTGCCCCCCTTTTTAAATTGAGTTGTTTGGGTTCTGCCATCAAATTGTATGAACTGTTTGTATATTTTGAATATTTAGCCCTTGTTTGTTGCACCATTTGCAAATGTTTTCTTCCATTCTATAGGTTTCCTTTGCTGTGCAAAATCTTATGAGTTTGATTAGGTCTAGGAAAACCTTCTAAGGCTGATTTTAGACCACGCTTTTCTCACCCCTCATGTGGGATCCATCACTTAACAGCATCCTGCCGCCTCTTCCTCCAAAGGAATTTTTATCATTCCTCTGGACCTCTAAGAGAATGTTGGCAAAGTCATGGACTCATTATTCATTGTCTTCCTCCTGGATAGCTGCCAGACTCTTCCCACGATGCAGATGCCCCTCTGGGAGAGTCTTCTTTCCCAAAGTAGATGCTTGGGGAAGTAAAGACCTGTCAGACAACAGTCTAGCTAGCAGTTAGGGGAAAAAAGTCAGAAAGCAGTTGGCAGCAACTAAGTATAGGAATGGAATCTTGACTGGATTCCTGGTGAGAAAATCAGACCGCCTAGAGGTCCAATTAGAAAGAGAGACACTTGCACACTTAACAGACAGTGATGAGAAATGGGAAAATAAAATGATAATTCTTTTACCAACTGACCAAAACCAATACAAAATGCCAACAGATTCTGCTGAGAAATTTAGAGAAATTATCATTATTTTTTTCCTAGGTCTAAATGTGTCAAAGGGTGAAGAATTTTGTCTCAGCCTTAGCAAGGCTTCCTTATTTTGGACGCCTATAAGGATGACAAAATACATTTCCAGAAACAGATGAACTTATTTGTGGAGAAGGCTCCAAAGAGTGGATGGGTTTCAGAGAATGTTTACGGGGCTTGTCCTCCTTTGCTTTTCTTGGTTCCCTTTCTGAAAAACAAAGCCTTTCTTGAAATCCCCTTACCCTGTCCGAGACACTAAGTTCAAAGGATCGCGCTGCGTTCTTTGCTTTACTGCAAGGCTAAGAGATTTTTCTGTCTCAAGATCATTCCTCCTTCTTTATTAAACTAGAAAAAAGCCTGAAATGGAAGCAGGGAAGCGAGATTCCTTAAAATGTGGCTTGAAGCTGCGGCTTCACTTGCAGGCTTTGTTTCATATTTTTGGTTACTGATGGAAAGCCTTAGCTTGAATATACCAAATTTATTCCTAGAATTGATTATGCTGATAAAGGTCACAGAACTTCTTCGACGTGCCAGGCCCTAAGAGACTCTTTCCATCTCATGTACCTCCTCGACATTTCAGAAGTCTTTGCCTGTGGACCACCTGCCATCAGCCCTGAGCCCCACAGTCTTGCACTCTTATTCTTTATTAAAAAAAAAATTCACTGAAGTATAGTTGATATGCAACGTTGCATAATTTCAGGTGTACAGCAAAGTAAGTTATACATATACATATATCCACTCCTTTTTTAAAAGATTCTTTTCCCACATAGACCACTGCAGAGTTCTGAGTAGAGTTTCCTGTGCTACATGGTAGGGCTTCATTATTTATTTATTTTAGAAATATGAATAGTGATGTGCATACGTCAATCCCAATTTCCCAACTTATCCTTCCTTCTCCTCCCCTTGTGTTCTCCCCTGATAACCATAAGTTCGTTTTCTACATCTATGAGTCTACTTCTGTTTTGTAAACAGTTCATTTGTACACCCTATTTTTAGGAATTCCATGTATAAAGGACATCATATTGTTCTTGTTCTTTTGAAGAGGGTTCATTGCTGATCATCTTTTTCCATTCTGTCCACCAAGTCCCACCCACCTTGAAGATCAGTGCCTGCTGACTTCGTGGACCTTGAACTTGTCCATGCATTGCTCCTTCCCTCTTCACTGAGTTATAGCCCATTCCCCCAGCCCTGCGTTCTGAGTCCTGCATGCGCACAGGACCACCTCTCCTAGCAGCCCAGGACCCAGAGCTCCAGGTCTGAGGGTGGGCTCCTGGAACACTGGGTCACTCAGAGCACAGCTAGCTGTTCTGGTCATCAAGCTGCTTGTTTGAGGTGCATTTGGGGGCTGGAGGCTCTCACCTGCCTCCTCTAACCTCATCCTCGATTCCTTGCTCAGAGGAGAAATCAACACCCCCTCAATCCAGCCATATCTCCTTCTGTGTCATCTCCCCAAACTGGAGCTTCTTTTGGGCTCCCCTGGGCTGGGCTCCTGCAGGGCCCCTGCTGCACCCACCACAGAAGGATCGCAAGTCCCACGTGAGCTCAGCCCACTCAGACTCCCTGTGGACCCAGTCCAGCCTCCATCTCTGGACTCGGATATGCCTGGAGGCATCAGGTAACATAGCCCAGCGTGGTGGAGAACCTAACGTCTCAGCTAGAGAAGGAGATAGAAAAGGCCACAAAACCAGTTTCCCCCTTCCTGCCCTTAAAGGCCTAAAGACCAGTTGTCCCCGCTGGCTGGACCAGAAGTCACCACAGGGGTCCTACAGCCAGGAGCCAAGATCGTCTCTGCTCACCCCGTGTGGTCTCTGCCTTCCTCCTCTGTCTCCCTCCACGTTCACTCCCGCTGCCCTGAGATCACACCTCCCATGAAGTCGAGTTGGAAGCTTGGGCCAGATTCCTGAACAAGCAGAGCCCACGATAGAGACTCTGGTGCCCCTTGGCTGAACCACACATACCCTGTACAGCATCCTAACCCAGAGGCCTGGGACGTACTCGCTCTTCTCCTCTGCTCCTGTGGTCCAGCCACTGCCAAACGAGGCTGTGTCCCAACATGGAACACCTCGGAGGTCCCCTGTCTCCTTGCCTCACAGTGACCCTCATGCTGTAGCAGCCTCCTCACCGTCCTCACCAATCATGAAGGGGCCTTTCTGAAGTGCAAATCCAGACATTTTTCCTGCTTCGGATCATCCTTCCTTTTCCATCACTGTCCGTGAGGATAAACTTCATGTTTATTAGATGAAGAACTGAGGTTTCTCCTCTTCAGCCCTATTCCTGACAACTGCTTCTTCCAACTCAGCAGGAATGGTCCACATGACTAGCTCCAGTGACTATTAAAAACTACTTTCAAGCCACCAAATATCTAATCCTTATTTCTTCTTCCTACATTTTCTTCCCAACAGTGAGAGAAAAGAACAACTTAGACATTCTACACATATAAAGAAGCAGACACTGGACAGTTGGGGATTCCAGAGGGAAGAAGCGGCCTGAGGCAGGGCCCTGTGCCCTGGTTTTCACTGTTGTGGCACCTGGGGAACTGCCTGATTCTCAAGGACCATCTGCAGCCAGAGGAGGACCCAGAGCCCCCAGATATGACAACTCACTCATTCAGGATGTGGGCCTCACAGTGGCTTCCAGAAATTCTCTAAGAAAGAATAGAAATCGAATTCCAATTCCCAGTTCGAAAAATTCTGCAGAAAAGCTTTCCAAGTCTCCTTAAAGCCCTGAAAAACAAAACAAAACAAAACCTGCCTCAGGCCTCGGTGCACAGGGAGATAGGGCACCCTGGGAGAGAGAGAGAAAGATGGAAGGCTCCTGCACCTCTCAGGAGAAACCCTCAGTGGCTGGACCACCACAGGCACCAGTGCTAGGCAGACATGGCTGTGGGCTGACCTCCAGGGGCAGAGAGGCTGGAGCATCCTTCCTCCTGGGTCAGGATGGACAGAGGTGGCCGTCCGGTCCCCGTGCATGGCCATGTGGAGCTGGCTCACCACACACACACTAACCTGCTCCCACCTCCAGCAAACTCCTCTGAGGTCCTGAGGTTGTTTTCCAGCTTTCTCTCCTGGACTCTGCTGAAGGACCCAACCATCCTGCTCTTCCAAAGCCCCCTGAGTGGAATAGTCTTGGCGTTGGGTCTGTGCTGCTGACAGCTGCTGAATTTGGACACACCCAGATTCAAGGTTTGGATGGGCCCTGGTGCTACCCAGGAGACTGGGTTGTGATCCATAGAGGGAAAAAAACAGATTCCTTTCAGGTCCTCCAACCCTGTGAGTGTGGACACAATCATTGCTGTGGTCTCAGAAGCCAGGCTCCCCCTTGTCCCCGCTCCCACCCCATCATGTGGCTGTAACACATGATTTCTGAGGCTGTGCAGGAACATCTCTTCTTCCAGGCTCAGTCTGACCTGTTAAGTTAAGCACTCAACTAAATGAGCCAGAAGTGTTTGAAAAATTCTAGCCCAGTTGACCGACGAGGGTGGTTCTTCCTAGAGCAGACACTTGACCTGCCTCCTTGAGTTGGCTGAGGAGGAGGAAGGGGTGTTTAGCCAAATCTCCCTTTAGCAGCTCATAAAAACTCGACCATGCATAACGACTACTGACATTTCCACAGCATGCTTTCATTTCTGAAGGTTCATGGTTTCAACTGTGGTTCTTAACAACTGTTCTGCAGATGAGGCCAGTTAATGTTGGTGAGGGTAAGTGACTTTCCCAAGGTCACACAGCTAGTAAGGACTGGTCCACAGGCTGAGGTACAGAGCCCTGAGCACCCCTTCCTCCCCCCGGGGTTCTTTCCTCCCATGGTAGGGTCCTGAGGGAGACTCATTAGAGCCCGAATGTGGGGACAGTCAGCCAGTGTCCTCCACACTGTGAGGACAGGGCATCAGTCATACACCTAGGGCTAGTCAGAGGGACCCCAAACTATTTCTGCAGTGAAAACCACCTTCGTTGGATGCATCCAAAAAGATGGGGGATGGGATAAGAGGATGCAGTCCCCCCAAATCAGCTATACTATGGTGTCTTGATGTAGAGGGGAAAGGAGTTGGTATCTTGTTAAACTCAGTGAAAGTCGCTCAGTCATGTCCAACTCTTTGTAACCCCTGGACTGTAGCCTGCCAGGCTCCTCTGTTCATGGAATACTCCAGGCCAGAATACTGGAGTAGGTATCCATTCCTTTCTCCAAGGAATCTTCCAAACCCAGGGACTGAACCCAGATATCCCACATTCTAGGTAGATTCTTTACCATCTGAGGCACCAGGGGAGCCCAAGAATATTGGAGTGGGTGACCTACCCCTTCTCTAGCAGATCTCCCCCACCCAGGAGTTGAACTGGAGTCTTCTGCGTTGCAGGCAGATTCTTTACCAGCTGAACTACCAGGGCAACTCAGTGATATTGATTCCTCCCACATAACTCTTGGAGGCAAGTCTGGGGGATGGACACTAAGCAACCGTCAGGACCGGTGGCTGCAGTCACCGGGTGGGTCTGCCTTTACCACCCACTTGGATTTCTACCCTGTACCGCAGGTCCTGCTTGCCCCATGGCTTGGCAGCTACCTCCTGCGGCCACAACGAGGTCCCCAGCGGGTTTCCTTCTCAGGCAGCCCCTTCCTCAGGGCCCAGAGTCTTGACTGTGGCCCTTTGTCATGGGAACAGGACCCCGGAAGGAAAAGCCTGCTGTAAGAGGGGCCAAGAGAGTAGAAGATGAAGCCTGTCTGGCCTCAGCAGCCCCCCTGCCTTCCCCACCCAGCAAGGTGTCATTTCCCACCCAGGAAGTGGGAGACTCAAGACTCCTCAGATGATAACTGCCCCACAGGATACTCGGGCCGTGCTGAGCTCCCAGGCCTGGTGGGGACCCACAGCTGGGGGTGAGTCCCCTGCAGGCCAGAGCCTGTGGCAATGACCGCTGCGACAATGCTCTGACGAGGTCAGCCCGGCCCCTTCATAGCTCCTACCACGGGAGAGGAAGGAAAGGAAGGGGCTCAAGAACCTTCCAGAAGGCCGAGTTCAGACTTCCTGTAGGTCGTGTCCATGAGCAGAGACAGTTGAGGGGCAAGAATAACACCCCCTCAGGGCAGGGAGGGGGATTGTCTCTAATCTGGGCCTGGATTCATCTTGAAAGTGAAAGTCGCTGAGTAGTGTCTGACTCTTTGCAACCCCATAGACGGTAGCCCACCAGGCCCCTCTGTCCATGGGATTCTCCAGGCAAGAATATTGGAGTCGGTTGCTATTTCCTTCTCCAGGGGATTTTCTCGACCCAGGGATTGAACTCAGGTCTCCGGCTTTGCAGGCAGACTCTTTACCATCTGAGCCAACAGGGAAGCCCTTACCTGAGTCTACTGTCAACATGCATAGGGCCCACGGGACCGCTGGTAATTCCTGGACCTTCCCTGGATGTGTTCAAGGCAGGGAACAGATGCTGTGGTCAGGCTCTTCGAGTACCAGGTTTCTAGTCGTAGGTTAAGGATCTGTTGGCACAAAGACTTGTCCCTCTATAGACTCTGCATCTGTCTGCCTGTCCATCTGATTTCTGCTGTGCTGGCTGTTCTGCTTCAGCTGACCTGGTTTCTCCAGGTATGGATGAGATGAAGCCCTGGAAGGATGAGCTTCCCAGCTGAGTGGGTTGGGGCCCCAAGAAACACTGGGAGCTATCACCACACATTTAGTCCAAGACCAGCGATCTCTGGAAAAGCAGTACTTTGAGACAATTTCTGACTCATATCCTAAAAGTAAGAAAGTGCAACGAAAGAAAAAAGAATTCCACAAATGGAGAAAGTGTTGCTGACCCTGTGACCTCAGATGCCCAGGCTCAGCTCTGGCCCCCACCCATGTGCCCCCACCCTCCTGCGAGGGAGCCCCCAAAGGACCTTCCTGTTGTGTCCCACCCTGGGGTCAGGGCGAGGAGTGGTGCTGACGCTCCTGGGCACACTCACCACCAAACCCTCTGCCCAGGGCAGAGTGTGGGGCTGGCGGGAAGCAGGAAGGGCCAGGGCTGGGCAGTGCCTGGGTGGGTGGGTGGCTGGAAGGGCCCTGTGTGCTGAGTGCCCATGGAAGGCGGTTCCAGGAAATTCCAGGCCGGCCAACCTAAGTGCCTTTCAGAGCAGCCATGCTGCTATTTTAAGGGCTGTGTTGAGGGAAAACAGCTCAGTAAAAGCAAGACAATTGTTCAGAGGAGGGAGGTCACCGTGGCTCGAGCAGCCCCCCTGTGCCTTTTGGGATGTGGCCAGAGTGCGGGGTGGAGCTGTGGCCATGACACCTTCCTGACAGCTGCTCAAGGGCTCACCGTCCCCCAGAGCCTGGCCAAGCCTTCAGTTCCCTGAGTAACAACAGAGAAAAGGGTATATCCTCTTGAGGGGATCAAAGATCCTGGTCCTCTGAGCTGGATGGTGGTGGCCTTCCTGTCACCTCTAAGCCTGAGCTCTGTGGAGCAGAAGTTCCCAAGTGAGGGCCCACCTTCCTGCTGCATCCAAGGTGATTGTTTGGGTCTCAGGTTCACGGTCACTGCACCTGTTTGCAGACTTGGATGGAGCCCAGGTTCTTCTCCAGGGTCACTCTGTGCCACTCACCATTCCTGATGCCTCTTCCCTCCATCGCATGGAGAACGTCTCTCATCCTCCCCCCAAAACATGCCCTGACTGGGATCCAGTGCTCATAGCATGCCCCCCTACCCTGTGCCACCTGTGTACCAGGGGCTAGAGGACCAGGAAGCCAGAGAGAGCCCGAGCAAGACTTAGTTCCCTTTGGACCAGCCAAAGTGGGAATCTAGTTTGGAAGGTACAAGAAAAGACCAAGAGAGGGGTGTCCTGGAGTGTCCCAGGGTGATAGATGGGTTTCTGAGCTGGTCACCTTGAAACAAGAGGAGTCAGTGTATTTGAGAGAAGAAAATAAAAGAGAAAGAAAGAGAGAGATGTTTTCCTTCTCACTCCCTGGTCACGAGGCCCCAGCTCCAGAACCTGTGGGGAGAGGAGATCGAACACGGCAGAACCGTGGTCTTCCCCAGGGCATTGCTCTGTGGAAGCCCCTTGCGGCTGACTTGTCAGTGCACTTGTGGACTCAGGATCCGTGTGCATTTTCTCATCTAATCCCAGTGCCCAGTGGGCATTGTCCCCACTTTTACAGGTGAGGAAACGAGGTCAGAAAGGTTAAATCGCTGTTCTAAGTCACACAGCCTGTTAGAAGACTAGGTCTCAAGCCACTTGTTCCTGGATAACAGGGACCACTCCTGGTCAACTCAGATTGACTTCCTTGGTCCTCACAGGTTGGAGAAAGGCTCAGGTGCTCTGGTGGGTTGAAGATGGTGCAAATTGTCAGATGTACCTCCAGCAAGAGGTGGGTCCCCATCCCCTCCGCTCAGCAAATCACTGAGGCAGTATGTGATGCTGTGTGGACTCCAAGGTCAGAGAAGAGGAAATCTTGCCACTTGGCTTTGGCCTCACAGAACTCTCACTTTCTGGATATTCCTCTGGGGATGTCCCCAGGTGAAGCCGGCCCCCATGCTGTGACAAGCTGGCTATGTGAACACCCTGATCAACACAGCTTCAGCTGAGCTCCCTACCAACAGCTGGCATCACCTGTCAGCCAAGCCAGTCACTTGGAACATGTAGTCCAGGTGGAGATAGAAGCTCCAATAGGTGTCTGATAGTAACCACTTGAGGGATTCCAAGTGAGGACTTCCTACCTGAACCCACCCCAAACCGCAGGTTGTGAACAAGTGGCTGAGTGTGAGAGTAACTGACTGCACAGCCATGAACAACCACAAGGGTGCCTGCGTGAACACCTGGGTCAGGTGAGCTGCATGCAGGTGTGGGAGTGTCACGTGATGCAGAAGCAGCAGAAGAGCCCAGACATACATGTTCTGCTCAGAAGGACCAAAGATGTCTCCTGGCAGTGTGGCCTCACGTACAAACTCACCTTCATATGGGTAGACTTCCAAGCAGAGTATGGGGAGCAAACTTGTCATTGGTGGTGGAAGCTTGTCTCGAGAACAAAGAAGGGTGGCCAGATCCAGGAGTGGAGATGAGCTTAGAAACTGTCCAGGCAGATTTTGGAAACAGACAAAACTCCAGGGATGCAGGAGGACTATTTTCTATAGAGAGGAGTAAAGCAAATACAGTGCATCCCGATGTGAATGGCAAGGTGACATTTCGCTGTTATTGTTGGTGCCACTTTTCATTTGGCTGCCAGCTTGCTTCAGAGTTGGAGCTCCCAGGGGACAGTGTTCGTGTTACTCATTGTTCCGGAGGTGAAGATAAGGGTCTTTCTATTCTGAAAATAGTCTCACAATTTATTGAACTTCCAAGAAGCTGAAGTTTTCATGCAGCCACCATGCGTGTCTGTAGATTGGGCTCCAATATGCCAATGGCTGGTCCGCAAACACGGTTTAGCATCAATCTGATTTCAAACTCAGCACAACTTGTGTTCTGAAAATCACGCATGAATTTCCCAAGCTTTATCTCAATGTCTTGAAATACAGTTTGTCTGTCCTCCAGCTGTTAAGACCCTTGGTGGTGGCCTTCTGGGCAGGTGTAACCTCCATAGGATTTTATCTTTTGGTTTCAAGTTTTGTAAGGATCTGAAGTTTGAAAATCAAGTCAGGGCCCCAGAGCTCATCCAGGGGAGAGGGAAAGCCAGGCAGGTATATGTGTATGTGGAAATGCCCTTGCAGGTGGCTAGGTTCACCATCTCTTGTCCTGCAGGAAGCACCAGGAAGGCAGAGGAGGGACAAAGAATTGGAGGGGTGGGGAGGCTTTTCCTAGATTCCACCAGGCCAGCTCTCCAGACTGGGGCTAAGCTTAACGTTGAGTCGGCAGCCAGACTTGGTCCTTGCTTTTCAGCCAGTTGAATATTTGCTTATTTGTTTTTGTTTGTCTAGAAAAGAGGATGATTTGATAAGATCAAAGATAAAGAACTGTGACTTCTGAAGATAAGCAACCAAATAAAGGCAAAGAGAAAAATGATGATTCTGTGTCTTGAAGAAAAGCCAGAAATTGATGATATTTGAACTTCAAGGTTGTAAAAATCCCTCTGCATGTTAAGAAGCACAAAAATCAATAAATAAAAGCATGAACTTGTATTTGGCTGGAACTTTTGGGCTGCCCTGGTAACTCAGAGGTAAAGAATCTGCCTGCAATGCAGGAGACCTGGGTTTGATCCCTGAGTCAGGAAGATCCCTGGAGAAGAGAATGCCTACCCACTCCAATATTCTTGCTTGGAGAATCCCATGGACAGAGGAATCTAATGGGCTACAGTCCATGGGATGACAAAGAGTCGGACATGACTGAAGTGACTTAGAATATATGCACGTGTTCTGAAGAAGGACCAAGAAAACAACAAACACCAAATTGGAGGTAGGAGAAATCAAGCAAAACCAACAGAGAAAACAGCTGGGAAGGGCAAATGACTCCTGCACATTCCAAAGGAATGTCTCAAGAATGGGAAAATGGCAGGTTCTTGGAAAAGAATCTTCTATAGCACTGTCTTGGGGCTATCAGGAAATAAGAAGAGTTTTTACTTTCTTGTTTACTTTCAACAAGAGTTGGTGGAATACCAGCAACAAACAGAGGCTGAGAAGATCTGACAGCTCTGAGAGTTCTCATTTTTTGCTTGAAAGTGTCCCTAAAGGATTCCAGAATGCTACTCCTTTCAGACTATTGATGGAGACGAAGAATATATATGTTTGCCATTATGAGAAAGAATATGAAATTCACTAATATTTAGTAAACAGGCTTCCCTTGTGGCTCAGGAGGTAAAAGAATCTGCTTGCGATGCAGGAGACCTGGGTTCAGTCCCTGGATTGGGAAGATCTCCTAGAGAAAGGAAAGGCTACCCACTCCAGCATTCTAGCCTGGAGAATTCCAGGGACTGTATAGTACATGGGGTCACAAAGAGTCGGACACAACTGAGCGACTTTCACTTTCACTATATGAAAAGCACAGAAATCGTCTCTTTGTTGGTGAAAGGGACTTTTCTGCATAGTTCGGTAATCCCCACAACATGACCATTGCCCATCCTGTGCTATGCTTTCTCACACATTGTTGAATTTGCTCATAAACCTTTATCATAGCATGTATTAGGCTGCATCTTACTGATTAGGAAACTGGCTTAGAGAACATATAAATTATTTTTTAGATTTTTTTTAAAAAGAGTTTTTTGATTTGGATCATTTTTTAAAAGTCCTTATTGAATTTGTTACAATGTTGCTTCTGTTTTTTTATCTTTTGGTTTTTTGGCCACAAAGCATATAGATCTTAGTTCCCTGACCAAGGATTGAAACCACATCCCCTGCATTGGAGAATTGTATCTTATCCAGTAGAGAATCAAAGAAGTCCCTGATTTGGTTATATGTTTGTTTGTTTGTTTTAACTTTTTTATATATATATTGGAGTACCAAGGTGGTAAAAATCTGCCTGCAATGCAGGAGACCCTGGATTTTGATCCCTGGATCAGAAAGATCCCCTGGAGAGAATGAACCCACGCCAGTATTCTTGCCTGGAGAGTTCCATGGACAGAGAAGCTTGATGGGCCACAGTCCATGGAGCTGCAAAGATTAGACACCGCTGAGAGAGCGACACTTCACTTTTCATAGTTGATTAAAAATGTTGTGTTAGTTCCAGGTGTATAGCAAAGTGATTCAGTTATGCGTATATATACATGTATCTGATCTTTTTCAAATTCTTTTCCTATTTAGGTCATTATATAATATTGAGCAGAGTTTCCTGTGTTCTGCAGTAGGTCTTGTTGGTTATGACTTGTTAAAAGGCTAACAAAGGCAGGTACACATTTTTAAGTGTTTATTTATGCAAATATTAACTTGAATCAGGCATGTCCAAACCAAATGTATTCAGGAACGCTATACCTACAGGAGCCAGGGTGCTGTTTTTTGGAAGAAGATGAGGGAACCAAGCAAGGAAGTTATTCGACTCTCTCTGGCTTAAACAATTGCCTTTATTTGATAAAGTCCAGTGGCTGTTTGTAACTGATTATTCTTGATTTTTATCTTTCACATTCAGCTGTGTTATCTCTGGCTTAGATTTTGGTTAATGCTGTGGATTGCCTTGACATTAGAGCCCACTATATCCAATGATCTCCTTGTTTAAATGCTTTGACAGTGTTATACTTAAGGTCGAAGACTTACCAGATCACAAGCTCAAATAAGGCTCACACTTGTGACTCTTAATCTCTTCCTTTCATAATCATTCCATCCATCCTTCCAGAAACCAAAGGTGTCATGTTGCATGACAAACCAGAAGGAAAGCTGCAAGGCATTACAATAACATTAGATTTTCTAACATAAAAATTAAATTGTACATTAATAATATTCAACTTGAAATAAGCTTACACAATTAACATGGAGAAGGATTTTTTTCTCTTTATAACCCCTCTTGAGGCTAGAATCTTCCTCGGAGATGCAAATTTGTGCCCCAGGAAAGACGGGATCTCTTCTCTAAGAGGAAACAAAGTCAGTGTTTGATAAATATTTGCAGAATTGTTCCAAGCTCTGTTTTCTTATTGGAACAAACCAAGTCCTGTGCAGATGAAACAGTTTGATCTCCTTTCCCAGAGGGAGGTTTCAGGAAGACTTGGGAAGATGAAGAATGAACTTGACCGCCTTTCTCTGAAGCTGGGAGGCTGCTGCACTCAAAACAGGATTTCCTGGCGACCGTTTCAGTAATGTTTTACTAAAAATGGAGAAATCTGAAGGAGAAGAGGGAAGAGGAAAAATGATATAATATAGGATGCTTCCACAGCAGCTGCCGAGGCTCTGAGGGGAAATAAGGAAACTCCAGCCATCTGGGGAGCGTGGAAACACTGTACATTTGGCTTGTCGGTTGCATCTTGGAAGATCATTCATATATGCTTTATCTGAGAGATGGTTTAGGTGTGTAGGATGCTGGAGGAGGGTGTACTTGTGGGGAGGCCACAAAGAAGCAGCTTCAGCAGCAGGAGTGACCCTGGGCTGTCCCCGGATGGAGGGACAGTGTGAGAGGGGGTGTGCTCTGAGCTGAAGGTGGGTCCCTGGTGACTGACTTGGAAAAGCCTAGAAGCAGGGCAGTTGGCCACATCCTGACACTCAACTTTGCTGCCCTGAAACTAGTTTTCTGCAGACAAAAATAGAGGTAGGTAATATTGGCCCTCCTTACTACCCATGGCATATGGGTTCTAAGAACCCCTGGACCCCCAAATTCACAGAGGCTCATGCCCTTTATTAATAAAGCGCAATATAGCTGGCCTCCACATCCTCGAGTTTTGTCTCTGACAAGTCCACCAACCGAGGCAGGAGGTAAATGCGTTGCATCCCAACCCCCAGGTAAAGCCACTGGAGATCCATCCTCTGAAAGCCCACACTCCCAAATGAAGCTAGCAGGGCAAATTGAGAGAGGAGACTAAGCCCTGCTTAGTCTCATGTATTTTCATTCTTAAAGTCAGGAGGCCTCCCCGACCACACATACGCAGAAGGGCTCTTTGAAGGTCAAAATGGGAGTGATGCGAAGTGAGGCCAGGCTACCCCTAGGCCTCTGTGGTGGAATCCAGCTTAGCTAACAGATGAATGAGCACACACAGGGGAGGAACCTGAGATATACCAGATATGGACTGTAAACCAGGCCAGTAAAAATGATTGGCCAAAGGAAACTTGGAAGAGAAGTAAATCAAACTACCACGAGGGTGTGACTCGGCAACTCTAAGTCTGCCCCTGTGTCTTTGGGAATCAGCATTTCTACTTGTTGATTGACAACTATGTCTCCCTTTTCCAGTAGGTAATGCATCTTACATCTTCACACTGCTTTATCCCTGCTGACAGGTTGGTGCCTATCAGCTTGTCAAGTTCAGAAGCGCCACACATACTGTACTCTTTTTTCTTCTAATAAATGCTTTGTTTGTTTCACTACTTCCGTCTTTGTGGAAATTCTTTTCCTGCAAAGCCAAAGGGCCAAGGCCTTGTCACTGACCACCCATATAGAATTTAGGATTCGGTGCCCTTAACACCATGACCCGACCTCAGTCTCTGGCCAGAAACTGAAGTCCTGCTTCAAGATGCTGCAGGATGTGGCCAGCCGAGATCACGACCATGGATGGAAATTTCGATCCAAGGCTAGTTGAACACACGACTGAGGAACCCTTGAATACAGAAGTGACTGTACTTACACCTCCTTCACAGGAGCTTCTGAACTTGACAAGCTGATTGGCATCAACCTGTCAGCAGGGATAAAGCAGTGTGAAGGTATCAGATCCAATGCCTACTAGAAAAGGGAGGCATTCTTGTCAATCAGCAGGTGGAAACGCTGGCTCCCAAAGACCAGGAGGCCAACTGTGGAGCCAGCTAAGGAACCAGCCGGGTATCCCAAAGCTCCCCTCCCTCTAGCCAATACGGTGCATGTTTATTTCGGTGTGGGCTGGTGTGTGGATGCTACTGTGAGTGTGCATGTATGCATGTCTGTGCTTTTGCCTGTGTGTGTGTTCAGTTCAACACAGGATAATAGGGGTGGGTGAGGAAGGAGTGGATGAAGTTTCTAAAAGGAAAAGCTGAGGACATGTTCCCAGGTTCTGACAGATGGTGAGTGTGTCTATCAGGAGTGTTCGGGTCTGAGTCAGAGGTGAGTGTACGGCATCAAGTGAAACACAAGACTGCAGAGCAAGGCTTTCCTTATGGACATCCTAAACACTGGCCATGAAGACCGTGGGAGGAAAGGGAAGTGATAAGTGGTTAGAGCCCTGGAGGGCAAGCACGGTTGTAAGCTGCTCCAAGAGGAATGGCTCATTCCTGAGTAGCTGATAAAGCAGAGTCCAAACCCTGCCATCCTGTTACCGAGTGGAAGGGCAACTCAGGAATTCCGAGGGAGCAGTTCACCGGTGAATCAGGGGCATGGGAACCCTGGGGTGGGTGTTTGCTTTTTCTGTCAAGTTCCTCTTAACTCACCTTCTCATCTTTATCTGGAAAGCTTTACCATCTGACCTCATGGGCTGAAAATGTTACCAGATCACTCAAATATCAAACACAGCATCCTGCATCCCTGGCCCCTAGAGCATAGACCACGATGAGCTGGATGCCCAAGCCAGAGGGACTCCAGGCCTCCACCAGGACTTTTCTATCAGGAGGTTGGGAATAAAGAGTGACAAATCCCTGGAGCTGTAAGATGACCATCCATGCACCAGCCACCATGGGTCCAGGCTCACGGCTTCCCCCCTCCAGCTAACCCCTCTCCCCTGCCTCCAGTGAGAAACAAAACCAGAATCATAGTTAGCATCTACGGTGAAACAGGCCACCCCAGGGTTGACTGGCTGAAATGCCTGCACCCTCTTCATTCTTCAGCCCTCTGATGGCCAGGTGATCTCCTGCTGGTCTTCCTTTGGCTCCCTTGCCAGGCTGCAAGCAGATGGGGGTTGGGTGGGACCAGCTGATGGCTGGCTACATCCCAAGGGCTCAAGCCCCAGGTGCAGAGCTTAACAAATTGCTTGCATCGTATTTGCGGATGTACAATTGTCTGAAGCAAGATACATGGCCAAGTGCAGAGTCAGGGTTGGGGTGGATGGCAGTGGCCATTGGTGCATAGGGGAGCATAGTTAGAACAATCTACCATGCCGAGGATTAGATGTTTCCGGTGGTACATGGCTCTGGAGAGTGGAGTGGCTTTCGATTTGGGTCCCTGTCACTTGAAAGATCCTTGACTAATGAAAACCTCCAGACACCAGAGGATGCTCTCATCCCACAGAGTAGGGAAATCTCTACTCAGACACATACGGAAAATCAGAGTGCCTTGTTCATTAAATCTGCAGTTATTAATAAGTGTTTATTGAGAGACCACAAGAATCCTGTGTAATATAAACAGAAGGATTATACACTCTTTCTAGGCTCCAAGTAGCTCACAATCTCCAGGGAAAACAAGTCATTCCCATACGGAAAGTTAAAATGCAGCCTAACAACATGAGTCTCGAAGTTGCCGATGTGCAAGGCAGATGCTGTGTGAATGGTGAATTTGTTGGGAGCAGCTTAGGGAGGAGGCTGGTGAGGGGGGAGGCAGTGCCTCACTTGGCACTGCCCCTGCTGGAGGGTCTGCATGTTAGAAACTCCAGCTTTGTTGATGACTGAAGAAGGGTCGGTGTTGAGGAGAGAAGGACAAAATCCAGAGGGGGCTTGTTGCCGAGGCCTGGCAGCCCGGGGTCTGAACAGGGAAGGCTGAGCGCCAAAGAAGTGATGCTTTTGAACTGTGGTGCTGGAGAAGACTCTTGAGAGTCCTTTGGAAAGTGAGGAGATCAAACCAGTTCACCCTAAAGGAAATCAGTCCTGAATATTCATTGGAAGGATTAATGCTGAAGCTGAAGCTCCAGTACTTTGGCCACCTGATGTGAAAGTTCATTGGAAAAGACCCTGATGCTTGGAAAGATTGAAGGCAGGGGGAGAAGGGGGCAGCAGAGGATGAGATGGTTGGATGGCATCATCGACTCAATGGACATGAGTTTGAGCAAACTCTGGTTGCTAGTGAAGGACAGGGAAGTCTGGTGTACTGCAGTCCATGGGGTCACAAAGAGTCAGACAGGACTTAGCGACCAAACAATAACAACAGCAACATGAGTACAATGAGCCAAAAAATACCTATCAGGTGTATTTTAGGTGCTTTTACAACCTTTCATTGTAGCTGAGATTTCATCCCAGGTTCAGAAACAAACCAATAAAGCTCAGAGGACTTATGCCTCCTTCTAGTGGCAGATTTGATGAAATTGGAAGTCTCCAAGTTGAGAATGAGGAATACCCAGGATAAGAGCCATCGAAAAATCTGTCATAGAGGAGGCACTGTTGCCTGCACTTTCTTTTTTTCTGATTTATTTATTTTTTAATTGAAGGATAATTGCTTTACAGAATTTTGTTGTTTTCTGTCAAACATCAACAAGAATCAGCCATGGGTACACCCATGTTGCCTCCATCCTGAACCTCCCTCCCATCTCCCTCCCCATCCCGTCCCTCTAGATTGTCACAGAGCCCCTGTTTGAGTTTCCTGAGTCATACAGCCAACTCCCATTGGCTATCTATTTTACATATGGCATTATAAGTTTCCATGTTACTCTCGCCATTCTGTAGATTGAGGCATGAATTTCGTCCACTAGCTGTTCTCACATCTCAGTCATTAGAGCTTCCATAACAAAAACACCACAGACCGGGGTGGGGCTTACAGACAATAGAAATTCCTTCTTTTAAAAAAATTATTTTATTTATTTATTTTTGGTTGTGCCGAGTCTTTGTTGGTGCTCGAGCTTCTTTCTAGTTGCGACAAACTGGGGCTACTCCTTAGCTGCAGTGGGCAGGCTTCTCGTTGCTTCTCAGGTTTCTTCCCTTGTTGCAGAGCACAGGCTGTACGGTGCTTGGGCTCCAGTAGTTGAGGGACAAGCTCTCAGTAGTTGTGGCTCCCGGCCTCTGGAGCACAGGCTCAGCAGCTGCGGTGCACGGGCTTAACTGCTCCTCAGCACGTGGGCTTCATCTCGGTAAGGGATCAAACCCATGCCTCCTACATTGTCAGGAGAGTTTTTTGTTTTTTTTTTTTACCACTGAGCCACCAAGGAAGCCCCCTGGAAATTTATTCTTCACAGAGGGCTGGGAAATCCAAGATCAAGCGGTGGTAGGTTTGGTGGCTAGTGGGAGCCAGCCTCCTGGTTCAGAGATGGCCATCGTTTCAGTGCATCTTCACACGGTGGAAGGGGTGAGTGCTAAGTGATGGTTCTCACCCATTTGATGATGATGATGATAGCGTCACGTTTTAGAGCTGGAAAGGCTTTTGACATCTGGTCTTAACCTCCATCTTTACCCAGATGTTCTTGATCATAATTGGTCAAAAGCTAGAATTTTCACTTTAACCTCGTTTTTAAGCCAGTGATTTTTAAAAACTCATTTCATAATAACAGATCTTCTTTTTTGTATGAATTCATCCTGGAAAGTGAAAGTGTTGCTCCATCGTGTCCGACTCTTTGTGACTCTGTGGACAGTAGCCCGCCAGGTTCCTCTGTCCGTGGAATTCTCCAGGCAAGAATCCTATAATGGGTAGCCATTCCCATTCATTCTGGGACTATGGTTTAATAGTAGGTGTTTAATTACGTAACTTGTGATTCATTGTTAAGGACTACCGTGCTGCCTATAGAAAAATCACTTTTAGGAGAACATTGACTGGCATGAAAATGCTCATGATATATTCACAGAGAAAAACTAAACCACAGACTAGTAGAGCAATGTGGAGACATTTTTGCAGTGTTACACATTTACATGTATATCAGAGACATGCATTGATATGTTAACATATCTCATCTCTGAGTGATAGGATTTTGAGCGATTCTCATTTTAATCTGAGTTGTTGTATTTCTCAGTCAGTGTCTGACTCTTGGTGATCCTATGGACTGTAGCCCGCCAGGCTCCTCTGTCCCTGGGATTGTCCCAGTAGGAATATTGGAGTGGGTTGCCATTGCAACTTTAATATACTGAGTATGAATCAGTTTTAAAATTAGGAAAAAAAAAACAAAAACCCATAAAACAAACACAAGCTGTATAACAAACCCTAAAATGAACATAAGCCATATAACAAAGCCTGTGAGGTGAGTTTTAAGACTCTGTGCTAATAACTTCTATTGACGTAAGAGACTGGAACCAGCACTGGGTCTGACAGCCCGGGTGGGAGAACCAGCTCACGTTCTGAACCCCCAGCACCATTCTTTTATATGCTGCCCAGTGAGTAAAGGACCCCCTCCCTCTGTAGGTGCTGGCGTCCCAATCATTTCCCTTGACCAAAAGTCAATGGAAACAGCAGCTTGTTTCCAGGTAGACTGCTCACTTCCCAGGAGGAAAAATTCAGACAAACCATGGATTTTTCGGTGCTACTTGAATTACTCAGATTGGTATGTATTTGTTTAGGATTTATACCTCCGGTCTCCACATCTCTGTCCCAGCAGGGAATTACCCAGATAATCGTGCAGCTGTGCAGACTTCTCCCTGAAGGTCACAAGCTTTGGTCCTGATATTGGGAAACATGTGTTTCTCGTCCTCAAAAAAGATTGTTCTTGGCTTTAAATCCCAGCACTTAGCACTTGTAAAATTGAGATAAAGCACATTGGCAGCTTTGGGACTTGGGAGCGCCAACAGCTGAGACTGGACTTTGGAACGACTAAACTGCTTCATCCATTCTGGAGCGGCATTTGGTCTTTTCTCTGAAAACAGTCCACAGCACTCACCTTGGGTTTCTAAAGCATCTCAGAGAAGCAGCCCGTCCGTTCTGCCGCCCTGCCATGATGTTTACCTCCCTCCGACATGTTCTCAGCAGACTGAGATGGTTCTGACCCTGAAAGCAGTCTGACCTCAAGCACGCCGGAAGACCCAGGCCTGGGCCCAGAACCAGAACCTGGCCCAAGGCTCTGGGGCCACCCAGCTCTGCTTCCAGGCTTGGAGCACCCACGACCCCATGTACGTGCTTAACAGGGGAAGGAGGCTTGCCCCCATATGTCTAACACACTCTGTGATCCTGAATTTAGGCTCATTACTTAGAAATGGTATAAGGTTCTAAAAAACATCTCAGGGGGAATGTAATTGACATACAAAAACACAGGCAGTTCTTTAGTGTAGGTTTGATAAGCTTTGCGGTTTGTTTGCACCTGTGTGCCCTCAGGACTCGGCACAAGGTCGAGGACCCTCACAACCCATACACAAGCCAATGCTCCTTCCCAGCTGAGCACCCCTGACCCAACCGAAGATAACCACCACCTGACTTCAGTGCATAAACTCTGCCAGGCCTACAGCATCATACAAATGGAAACATGCTATGCATGTCGGGATTCTTTAATTCAGTGTGTCAGTCATATTTATCTACAGTTGTGTGTGGGTCAGCAGTTTGTTTCTTTCCACTGTCAAGTAGAAGTCCATGAATACATCCTGTTGACGGACATTTGAGCGGCTTGTACTTTGGGGCTATTATGAACAAGGTTGCTATTAACATTCTTGTACAAAGCTTCTCGTGGATATATGCTTTCATTTTTCTTGGGTAAATGCCTAACAGCGAAATTGCTGGGTTGATGTATGAATAAGTTTTTAAGAAACAGAATGGAGTGGTTTTGAAAATGGAAATTTCTGGTAGACTTTCACCTCTCAGAGGTGAAAGGGGACTTTGATTCCTTGGTCATTTAGTCCTAACCTCTCCATTTAGGACAAAGCTGCTGAGACACCAGAGGGGTCATGTGGCACCCCCACCCCCATCCCGCCTGCATTGCTGGTAGGTTCAGTTAAGAGCAGAGCAGGGATTAGGACCACTCTCTGATTTTGTGCTTCCTTACACAAAGCAGAGTGATGTGGAGGGCTGATGGGGTGGAGGTGGCAGTCATCATTTCAAATAAAGCTGTTGGGAAAAGCCTCACTAAGAAGATGAGGTTTCCTCCAGGACCTGAGGGGGCAGAGACTTGACTTCTAGCAACATCTGGGCAAGTGTGGCCTCAGTTGAGGGGCTGCGGTGCTCGGGCCCTTGATGGGGAACATGGCTGGTGAGGCTGGAGCACAGTGGTCAGGAAGTGAGCTCCGAGGATGGGACCCTGGTCTCACTGGGCACTCTGGCATCAGTTCTGAGTGAAATAGCTGCCTCAGGGGAATCAGAGCACAGAAGCCCCCTGAGGCCCCTCTAGCTACTGTGTGGAGTATGGATAGACTGTGCGGTGAAGCGGGTACAGGCAGGAGGTGACCGGGGGCTGGCCAGTGGCAACTGGGATTCGATTCTGGTATATTTTGAAGATTGAGCCAACAACTTTTGCTACTGGGGGTGTGAGGAAAGAAGAGGAAGGATGCCTCTGAGACTTCGAGGTCAGCCACCAAAAGAACAAGATGGGGACAACAAAGAAAAAGGAGATAAAGCGGGGAGGGGAGCCAAGTGGTTCTGTTTTGGAGAAGTTGAGTTCAGATGCCCAGTAACATGCAAGAGGGTCTCTGGGTAGTTAGACACAAGAGTCTGGAGCTCAAGGGAGACACACAGGCTGGAATCATAATCGGGGGGGCATTGCTGGTGTGCAGGTGGTTTCCCAAGTCATCAGACTGAACGAGATCACCTGGAAAGTGAGTGAGGTGAGAAAAGAAAAGCTGATTATGGACAGAAGGGGGACTGGTAACCCAAACTGAGACAAGGAATCAAGAGGCCGGCAGCCAAGTGTGGGGAGTGTTTAAGGCGTAGGGATGATGAGAGAATGCCGATGGGTCCACAGGGGAGGATGGCCCTGGCCAGGACTCAGAGGTGTGGACGCTGCATTGTGACCCATACCTGACAGTGTGTAAAATCGAGAGGTGGGGAATGATTGAGCGGCAGGTGCACCTGAGCTTGACTCACGACCCCTGCTTCGCGCCTTCTCAGGAGAAAATGGGAGGAGGAAATGAGGAAACTGAAGAAATCAGGGGGTACCTGGAGGGGAATATGGGTTAGGACAGAGGTTCTCAGATGGGAGAAATGACTGGATGTTTACACGATGGCAAGAGTGATCCAGCAGAGAAAAGTTAAAAATATTCTGCCAATAACTGTGAGAGGTGCTAACCTAACAGACTGTCGAGGTGAAGGTATCTTCATCGGCACAGAATAGAAAGGCAGGTCAGCAGGCCAAGTCGTGGGGTGAGAGCCCTGAGTGGGCAGAGTGGTTTCCTGAGCCCTGCCTCTGGCTCTGCTCCAACTGTCTGAGGATCTGGAGCTTCAGTCATCCTCTCTGAGTCCCTGTTTCTCTAATGACACAATGAAGGGTTGAGGTCAAAGCATCCCGGCTCGCACACCCCACAATAACCACCTAAGGGTTCCCGAAGGGCCGTCAGCTCCCTGATGTCCCTGTCACCAGAACCCCAGGATTCATCCCATAACTGTGTGAAAGCCCACATCCCCACAGGGAGAGAGTTTCAGGCCGTCTGTGTTCGGCTGGGAACACAGATCCTTGGAAGAGCGGAGACTTACCCAACATCCTGGGAATGTTTTCACAAAGACCTAGGATCAACACCCTATCAAAGGCAACCATCAAATTTTGAGAACTGGAATGGGGTGAGGTCAAGGGGATGTCTGACAGCTGAATGAAGGAGAGGGTTAAAAGGGCTCTTGTCACTTATTTATAAAACAGAAATGGATTCACAGACTTGGAGATGAACTTCTGGTTACAAAGGGCAAAGGTTGGGCAGGGATAGATTGGGAGCTTGGGATCAACATGTATGCACAGCTCTATTTAAAATGGATAACCACAAGGACCTACTGTATAGCACAGGGAATTCTGCTAATGTTATGGGGCAGCCTAGATGGGAGTGGAGTTTGGGGAAGAATGGACACGTGCACATGTATCGCCAGGTCCCTTTGTTATCTACCTGAAACTATGTTAACTAGTTAAACGTTGTTAATTGACTATACTCCTATACAAAATAAAAAGTTAAAAAATAAAACCACTAAAAAAATAGCTAAAAATAGTTGTACATATTTTAAAGGCACATTATAGCTACTTTACAAAATATATTTACTTATAATACACTAATTCTTCCTAAATTCTCATTATTGTAGATGAAGATTGTTCCAGGTATTTTTCCAGTTCCGGGCAGCTAATTCAATTCAATCTGCTGCTGCTGCTGCTAAGTTGCTTCAGTTATGTCCGACTCTGTGTGACCCCATAGAGGGCAGCCCACCAGGCTCCACCGTCCCTGGGATTCTCCAGGCAAGAACACTGGAGTGGGTTGCCATTTCCTTCTCCAATGCATGAAAGTGAAAAGTGAAAGTGAAGTCACTCAGTCGTATCTGACTCTTAGCGACCTCATGGACTGCAGCCTACCAGGCTCCTCCATCTGTGGGATTTTCCAGGCAAGAGTACTGGAGTGGGGTGCCATTGCCTTCTCCGCAGTTCAATCTACTCTGACACCAAATTCCTAGAAAAGCTGAGTGTTTCTACCAGTAGGTATATTTTAAGAGCTCAGTTGATTACTAGCAAATAATGTTTAGATGCCCACTTTGTGAATGTCAGTTAATCAACAGGACAGGTGTCTACAGCTTTCTCTGACCACTCTGAAAGTCGCTCTGTCGTGTCCGACTCTTTGCAACCCCATGGATTATACAGTCCATGGAATTCTCCAGGCCAGAATACTAGAGTGGGTAGCCTTTCCCTTCTCCAGGGGACCTTCCCAACCCAGGGATCCAACCCAGGTCTCCTGCAATGCAGGTAGATTCTTTACCACATGAGCTATCAGGGAAGCCCCTACTTAAGATCATTGTACTTAATATTCAGGAATTTTCCAAATGCCCCTAAGGATGATCTGATCTTTACTGGATGGGGTATAGATGAAGAAGTCTTGGTTATCTAGCTCACTTCTCAGAGGTCACTGGGGACATTTTTATTCCTCCAAAGTCTCCCCTCACTTTCCAATCCATACCCTCCCCTGTGCCTTCATACCCAGCAAGGTATTCCCTTAAAAAAATTTGCCTCACTAATTAACTCAGAAAATGTTTACTGAGCATATCCTATGTTTCTGGCACATGTGACAATGGGGTTAAGACATCGTCCCGTGTGGTCGGGTGGCAGGCAGCAGCATCACTCCATGCAACATTAGGCAAGTTTGGGGTGAGGCAAACTGAAGGATGCCCTCAACTCAGCCTTTGGGAATTGGAGACTTTGTAGAGAGAATGGTACGAACTTAGGACCTGAGGGACAGGCAGGAGTCAGCAAGGATGGAGTGGGACAGAGCTCACCAGGGGAGGGGCCTGTGTGTGTCAAGGTGCCAGTGGAGCCAGGCAGTGTGGCCACCTTGGGATCTGATGGGGGACATGAGGGTGGGGGCTGGGAGGCGGGCAGCGACAGATCCTGGGAGCTACAGGAAGGTGGGATAGAAACAGGCCAGGTGGAAGAGATCGAAAGTCACAGTGAGGAACAAAAGGGGACGTGGTCAGCAATTTCAGGCAAGACCTGGGAGCAACCCAGAAACAACAGAAACAAGGGTGGAGAAAAGTGGCTGATCCCAGAGATAACAGAATCACCAGGACTTTTGATGGTTCGTGGGATTAAGGCCTGGAGTCCTAGGGACCCTTCAGGGGAAGCAGGCGGTTCCAAAGCCAGAGATGTTGAGTTCAGCCATGATCATTTTTGAGCTGAGTCTGCCTGTCATAATAGCAACTTAGCAGCTGAGATGAGCCATTGGCTGACTTCTCCACCCACCCCCAAGGTGTCCTGCTGCCCCAGCATTGGGCATCTTCATCTGTTAACGAAATGCAAGAGCAAGTGAAGGACTAACTGACTGGTGAATTCAGCTGATAGAATTTGAACTTGGAGAGAGACAAGTACTTCAGGCCAGATGGGGGAGCCACAGGGCGGAGATATCCCCTTGAGGCTTTGTGTGCAAGAAGACACGGTCCCTTGGGCACAACCTTGGGGGCACGACCTTGGGGACCGACCTTGGACAGACTGGCAGAGGAGGGGTCCTGGCAGGAGAGTGAGAGGGGCCAGAGGCCCTGGGGGAGAACACTGAGTGCTGCAGGGAACCGTGAGGGTGAAAACTGAGAAGGGCCCCTGGGTGCCATGAGGCAGAGGCTGCAATGATCTTTGTGAAACAAGGCAGGGCAAAGAAGCCTTGTCCTCTAATCTGCCCTTGGATCCATGGCCGCTGACAGCAAGTAGCACTCTGTTTAGGAAACAGAATGAAGAGGAGCCAAGCTCAGCCCTTGGCGGCTGTCTGCAGGAGGAGAGGAAGAGTGAGCACGTGAGAGAGGAGGGTCCTTCTCCCCAGCCTCTCTGGCTCAAGGTGATGTGATGGTTTCTGGCTTTCCAGAGGAGCCCAGCGACTCCTACATTCCTGAAGCAAGGCAAAGCCAAGCACAGGGCAGAGGCCACTCTGGGAATGTTTTGTTGTTAATTTTTTGGTAGTTGAATCATATTGGCAAAACTGTTTCCAAGCTGCTCAAATATAGATGGAGAAACTCAGTGTTATGCTAGAGGTTCGCATTCCTCTGAGATGACATCACAAGGCTTGTGTCACTAGCTAATGGATCATCAATAAAGCAAACGTTCAACTCTGGATGCTGAAAAAAAACATATTTCCCCTCGAAAGATAATAAAGGAAGGGGAAATTGAATAGGTTCTAACCTAGAGACTGTCGAATTTGATGATCTTGTTAATGGCTGCCTAGGGCATGTCTTACCCACTCCAGTGTTCTTGCCTGGAGAATCCCAGGGATGGAGGAGCCTAGTGAGCTGCCCTCTATGTGGTCGCACAGAGTTGGACACGACTGAAGCGACTTAGCAGCAGCAGCAGCAGGGCATGTCTTAAGAAAAAAAAAAGTGGTAGGGAAAAAAATCTGTTCTTCCCTGGCATTTATCTTTTGAGCCAAGCAGGCTTTGAGAAAATGCTGGAAGGATTTAACTCTAGAGAAGTGAAATGCAAATGTAAGAGGAAAACAATGCCAGGGTTTTGGAATGATGCTACCAGTCTGAACCAGAATTGCTTTCCAAAAAATACTCTCCTATGACTTCCTATATTTCTGTTTCTGGGCTTCATAAGAGAATGTTTTCAGAAGAGCAAATATGGACAAGGAGACAGGAATGACTATTGGCTGACCCAGGAAATTTTCTCCAAGTGCATGCATGGGACGCCTAACTAAACCCAGGGCTGCCCTTGAGATCATGCTTGATTGGCTAATCAAGCATCAAATCTCCTCTCTTCTCCAGAGATACAAGGGTGGAGAAAAGGAGGAAACTAAGCAAATGCTGAAGCAAATGTCTGTACTGTGGTGCAAGGCAGAAAACCGGGAAAGTGCTAGGTAGGTGTAGAATCACAGGCTCTTCAAGGTTGATCAAGATGGCGCCATGGAGATTCACTAAAGTCAGTTCTGCTAAGGCTGCTTGATGCTACACCAGTCTGACTCAAACTCTGTTATCGAGTTGATGGTGGTCACTAGTAAACATGGACATTCTTCCTGGATTTTTCTTTTCCAAATAAATACTTCTTGAAATAGTTTACCAAGGGTCATGATCTCCTTGAGTTGCTCCATTCCCACTGGAGACTCTTTTACTCTCCTTTGCTGTCCTTCATCTCTCCTTGCCTGTAAATGCAGAATGCCTTTTCTCTTGTTCCTCCAGTCTTCCTGGCTGACCTTATCCATTGATTTAAACCTCATGTAACTATTGATGAATCCCCAGCCTATATCCCTGACATTACCTCTTCCTAGAGCTCATATACTCTTTATACCAAGGTGTGAATATTATCCTGGATGACAAAAATTCTTGTTTAGGGGCTTCCCTAGTGGTCCAGTGGTTAAAACTTCACCTTCCAGTATGGGAGATGTAGATTCAATCCATGGTTGGAGAGCTAAGATTCCACACGCCTCTTGGCCAAACAAACAAACGAACCATAAAACAGGAACAATATTGTAACAAATTCAATAAAGACTTTAAAAATGGTCCACATCGAAAGAAATCTTAAAAAATTCTGTTTTGTTTGTGTCCAAATAGCTGTGAAGCTGGCCATTCCCTCTGTGCTATAGATCCAATAGGCATCTTCAAGTCTCACTTGGGTGACTGAGCAGATTCCAGCTTCTGACTCTTGCCACTCCAAAATCTGAGCTCCCCGTAGCCTTTCAGAGTAAATAGAAATCGGTTTAAAATCCACCAATGGCTTCTATTAGAATATAAAGTAAACCCTCCCCTCTCCCCCCAGGACTGGTCCCTCTCTGCACCCCCACCTCATCTCACATCACTCTCCCCACCTCCTATTCTGTGATCTGGCAACACTGAGTTTTGGAAGGTGTCATGCTTGTTTCAGCATCAATGTCTTTGTGTGATAGTTCTCTCTACTTGTCATATGCCCCATAATCTGTGCTGTAATTAATTTTAGCTCATTCTATGTCATTCAGAATCAGCTTGAAGGTGACCTGCCCAGAGATGTCTGCTAAAATGGTACCTCCACCTTGGCCTTCTATTTCGGACTCTGTCTGGTACTAATTTCCCCCCATGTTCAGTTATGCATTGGTTTGCTTATCTGTCTACACTGGGATGTGCTCTCTTCTACATGAAAATGTGCTTGTCTGTCTGTTCAGGGTGTAGGATGGCTTTTAGAGCAAAGAGGAAACCCTGTAAATGTTTGTTGAGCAATTGTTGAGTCAGAGACCAGTTCATGGACATCCTCCTGGACTCTGCTTCCTGGGGTTTAACTCGGATAAGATGTTGAAAGTTTGGCCTTGATTCAACATGACTGTGAAAGTTCCAACAATTCGAACGAAGTTCAAGTTACAATTGAAGGTGTTTTCTTTAATTTAATGAATGAGTTTCAGATTTGTTTTTCTAGAACTTTCACAGCAGGAGTCATTCCAAATTTCAAATTGATTCCACCTTTTATTTGCCCTTCCCTCTCATCTTTCACCTCGTTGGATCTGAGAACACCCATCAATTCTGACTCTGCCTTTTTCTTCTTCATCATTCATAGAAGTGATGGATACAGATAATTTTGATGCAAAGTGATAGAGCATAACAAATGATTTCCCCCTAAACACTGTTGTAATCTATTTGACTGAAATCAGCCTTGAATCGTGTCCCCAAATCAAAGTTAACTGGCCTATAGAGGCAGAAAGCAGATTAGGGATCTTCTGGGATAGGGATAGGGTGAAGGTTTACTGCAAATAACATCAGGACTTTGAGGTGATGGATGTCAGTTTTATCAGGGTCATGTTCACATAGAGGTATGTGCTTGTCAAAACTCATCACACTGTATAACTAGCATGTATGCATTTATTGTATGCAAATTATACCTTCACAGAGATGATTTTAAAAATCCATAAGAATCACTCGATGACAAGCACTCTGTTCCCTCTCACACTGATTACCCGAATGTCACAGAACTAAGTAGGATGTTACAGAATGTGGATTTTGAGTGTAGTTGCTCTGCCATGGACAACATGTGATCTTAATATTATACAAAACAATCCAAAACAAAAACAGCCTAAATTAGTTTTTTGTGGGTTTTTTTTTTCCCTATTTGAGCAGAAAAGAAATACTTCTCAGTCTTAATCCAGATCTTTAGTGGTCACCTGAATATTTTCATGGAACAAAGTATCTTCCTTAGTTTGGCTTCCCCCCCAAAGGAAGCCCCTCAGTTAAGGATTTGGGTGCAAGTTTGGAATGTAGGAGGTGCCCCCATGACCCTCAGAATGATGGAGGCATGGGCAGGCGAGGCCGAACAGAGAAGGATGCCAGGACAAGTTGTGTCAATGGTCAGAAGACTCTGCTGGAAACGTGCGGCTCAGTCCTGAGGGAGACCTGTGGGAAATGGTGTAGACCATGCTCCAAGTCACCCCACCTTGGGGAGGAGAAGCAGTGACATTTACCTACAGACTCAACTCTGTGGGCTGAAGTGAGCTTCACCAGACTTTCCTCCTGCCCAGCTCACAGGTGAGCATGCTTTGGGGACGAGAAAGAGTCATCAGGAAGACAGTCAAAGAAGCTTTGGCTAAGATGCCACTGGACAGGGCTTCAGGGAAACTGGGTGCTAAGTGGGTGGGGTGATCACACCACGCACGCCAAGCTCTTTCCTCGGACGTGAAAAGTCCACCCGAAGGTGCTTGTTTCGCTCTTGTTTGTTTGTGGTTTCCGTTTGTCTTCCTTTCTCTATAATAATGGTTGATTGATTCTTTGTCCATTTTTTGCTCTAATTTAAAATGCCAAGATTAATCATGGTCAAAGGTAATGACTGATACTAATCACGTTTATAAAATCCTCCCACATACATGGGAACGTTTCTCTGATTCACTGAGACTTGTTAGGAACCAGATACCAAATTGAGTACTTTCTTGGCTTACTTGTGAAGGTAACCCTAAACTAAGGCTAGGGATGTTTATCCTACATTATAGACGGAGAAGCTAGACTTTGAAAGGTCAGTTAATTGCCCAGGTTCTGGAATCTGCAGATGTGGCCAGAAACTAGAGCCAAGCTGCTGTGCCCAAGCTCTCAACTCCAGTCCCCAAGTTTGGTCTACATTCCCCGCCAGCAGTGTTCCTTCCCTAGTGGGCAACTCCATCTCACAAGAAGGGCGTCTGGGATCAAACACAAAGAGGTTGGTGGGCAGAGAACCAGAAACAAAAGATACGGTGTACTTAAGGACATCATGTGCATGAAAGCAACTCACACGAAAACTGTCAAGATGCTCACCAAATGTGTACAAAGAAAAATCCATTTTCCCAGCCAATAATATGATAAGAAAAAAGAAATAATCCACATGAGGATGCATTGAAAAAAAGAATTGTCTTAACTCACAGAATCACAGCTAATTTATTTAAATATTGGTTTGTCGAGGGGCTGTGATGGTTGGGTCTAAGGGGTAGACGCTGACCACATGCGCTGCAGCCAGCTGAGTCTCCCGGACACTGGAGAGAAGTCACCCTCTTTGATCTTTTCCCCCACAGCCAGCTCCTCATCTTCCTATTTCCTGTTCAATTGTCTCACGACATGAGACTGCCTTTGCTTTTTCTCCTCTCTTTCTACCATGGACATGGTGGTTAAACATAGGACTGGAGAGCTGATAAGAGTATCTGGGGATTATCCTCTCTTGTTTAACCCTCCTTCCTCCCTTCCCAGCTACAGTACTTTGCAATGACATCTGGGGGTTATCCTCTCTTGTTTAACCCTCCTTCCTTCCTTCCCAGCTACAGTACTTTGCAATGACATCTGGGGGTTATTTTTTCTTGTTTAACCCTCCTTCCTCCCTTCCCAGCTACAGTACTTTGCAACGACTGCCCTTAGCATACAGGAATGCTGCGTCATTGGCCTCCTTCCCTGACTCACTTCTGTCACTCTTATGCCTTCTGGGGTTACCAAAACCAGCTGCCCACCTGGCTCCTAGAACCCAACGTAAGCTAGCGTGTTAACATTACCAAGCTGAATCCACTTTGTCCTGACTTCACGCACAGATCTTCCAAGTCTCCTGAGGGCAGAGACAAAGTTTGATAGGTTCATACCGTCCGTCCTCAGCCTGGAGCCCCAGGCAGCAGACCTACAATCTCTAGGACATGAACAGATTACCATTTTCATAGAACTTTGGGTTAAAACATAAGATCTACAGGGCGGAAGGCACTAGCCAGAGGAGCCTGTGGCAGGCCTGGTTCCAGGTCACGATCCATCTACACGTAAGCTGTGACCTGGGTGGACAGGGTGCAAAAACCCTGGGGAAGGGAAGCTGGTCCCAGAGTGGAGCTGTTAAGGGACCTCAGGGGTCTCTTTGGGTGCTGGTCCCTTTGGGTGCTGATCACCTTTCTGTTTTTGCATGGGCTGCTGGGGATTCAAATCCACCACATTTTGGCTCATTCCTAGCAAATAGTTGACTGTACCCATGAGTGTTTCTACATCAACCTAATTTCCAGCTCTGCCCCTTCTCCAGCTTCATCCTTTTTATCTCATCCATTTTCTTTTTTTCCTGTATCCAGTGAGGTAAAAGGACTCCTTGGTCCTGCCTGTAGACATGGATGCTCTGTCCGCAGAGAGGTGGGGGTATCAGGGTCCAGGACAGATGAGCAGCCGCCCTGGGACTCCAGTCTGGGTCACTGTCCCACTTCACGGGACTGGCTTCTGCCATGTGCACGGGCCCCTCTTCTGCCGACTTGGGAATTCAGTCTCAGCTGAACAGGGATCGGAGCCTGAGAAGACACACAAAGAATAATATTCTTTCTCATGCAACTGACAAAGTCAGCGTTAGAACAATCAGGGTGGCCAGCAACTTCACGGTCAGCGCTCTTTTGAGAGCCTAATGATTTCCAGCTGTGGTCGCTGGCCCAGCCTCTGGGAAACCACAGATGGATGGAACCCGGGCTTCAAGCTCGGCAGCACTGAGTGCCAGATTTCCTAAAGAGGGATGCTCAAAATAACTGCCCTCGTAAGTGGAGAAAGGCACTTAGGGAACTCCAGTGATCATGGCTGTAGCTCATAATTGGGATTAAAAGGCAGCAACAACATCAGCAACAGTCCCCTGACTAATCAGAACGAGTTCTCCTCCTAGACTTTTCAGTTTTATTCCCTCGAAGCCAATTTTATGACAGTTTCACTGCTGCCATTTAGTGAGCATGTTCTCAACTTCTTTCTTTTTCTGTCCCAGAAAGATATCAGCTTATTCCACATGATTATAGCCCACTTTCTGAGGGTTCTAACATTTCATTGGGTTTTGAATATTCCTTAATATTCATCATTATTTTTTAAAAGTCTTATGTGACTTAACAGTGTGGCCCAAAGCCATTAGCAAAGGGTTTATTGGTGTTCCGTTATTGGTAAGTTAAACTTGGAACTGAGACTTCCCCTTTGGTCCCAAGTTTCTTCAGCCATGAAACTGGAAATCGACAGGAGTCAATCCATGCATGGAGGAAAGATTTCAGGCTTATTCTCGAGGAGATGGCCAGCCCTCCATATTGGCAAGTTCAAGGAAGGGGTCCACTCCACCTAATGAGTCGAGCCATCTCCTGGGGGTAAATGAAATGCCAGATGCAGATGGAGTGAGAGCCAGGGGGCTGGCTGGGGAGCCTGGGTAGGAGGGTGGTAGCTGGGTGGTGGCAGCCACAAGAAGAGAGACACAGGCAGGTAAGGTTTGCTCCAGATGCCCCAGAATGTCCAGACTCCAAACTGATCTCATTCCATAGCACCAGGCACAGCGAGGCAGGCCAGGGAAGAGGGAGGAGAGAGCGGGGCAGAGGAGAGGAGGGTGGATGAAGGCAAGACCGTCCAGTGTCCAGGATTGGGGTGGAATGGGGAGAGACCCAAGTGGCCCACCCTCTCATTGGAGGCTGAGGTTTCCACGCTCTGCTGAAGCTCACCCATTGCTCAAGATTCCGTATCCGGCCTGATTTAAATTTCACTTCAGCCTAATAAGGGCTTCCCAGGTGGCGCTAGTGATAGAATACCCGCCTGCCAACGCAGGAAATGCAAGAGACTCGAGTTTGATCCCTGGGTTGGGAATATCCCCTGGAGGAGGGCATAGCAACCCACTCCAGTATTCTTGCCTGGAGAATCCCATGGACCAAGGAGCCTGGAGGGCTACAGTCCATGGGGTTACAAAGAGTCGGACATAACTGAAGTGACTTAGCACGCACGCACAGCCCAACAATCCACATTCCCAATGGTTTACTCTGTCCCAATGGCTTACTTTGTCTGAATGGTATCAATAGTATCACTTGTGTTCTTCCAGGAGGAGATGAAAGAGTCAGACAGCAGAGGAAAGGCCTGGAGATGAAAGCAGATCTGGTGAGATGGTCTAAGCAGAATGCTGGTTTGGGACAATGCCAAGAAAAAACGAGGCCAGAAGTAAAGACCCCAGTTTTCACTGTCCTCAACAGACAAGGAAAATGAACCCATGTTGGTGGAGGGCTTACCCGCCACAAACCGTCATAGAGTCACACATTAATTCCTTTGGCCCATTTCTCAGATTAGAAAATTGAGGTCCTACAACTTTCTGATAACTGGTGAATTTGAACCCAATCTTTAAGAGGCAAGATGTGTGTGGGGAGGTGAGGGGGGATCCTGATGCCAGAGCAGAATAGAGGATGGAGGGGGAGTGAGGGGGAGGGGAGAAGGGGGTGGGCAACACCTACACGGTTAGCTCAGTGTTGGAGGATCTTAGATGGTGTGTGGCCTTGCCCCCTTAATGACGGGCAGGTGGGGACCATTTGAGCATGAGTGATGAGTGGCTGGGATGGACTGTGAGGTGCAAAGGCACTGTGTTTCGATTCTCCTGGATAAAACCAGGGCACTTTCGTGGTGAAAAGAGCCATCAGCTCGCTCATCAGGGCATGGGATCAGCTTGATAACCCTGAAAACCTCCCTCCTGTGGGATCAGAAACTGGCCTCTGAAAAGCAGGATCTTTGCAGATGTTGGAATCTGTTAGAAGGGAAGTTTCAAGTGAGGGCCAGCAGCCCGCCCAGAAGAAGCCCCTGGGGTGGGGAGCACTGAGCCCTGTGGTCTGCTTTGACACGTGGGAGGAATCTTTTCTGGACAGATCACCCTAACCTCCATCCTCGATCTCAGCGAAGTCAGGGAGAATTGCCCTCCCTCCCTTGGACAGAAACCATTACTTTTGGTCCTCCTGGCCAGTTTGGCAAATCTACTCAATTCCAAACTTCCCAGTGTTTCTGTCTAGTGTTGTGTGGTGATCTGAGAGGCCCTGTAAGGCCTGCCCCGCTCCATGCCTGCCCTCCTCCCCTGCAGGAGGGTGCACCAGCTGCACTAGCCCCTGGAGGGGGACCTGTAACCTCTCAGAACCCTGTAGCCATAGCCTTGATTTATGTTACTAGATAATCACTTAGGAGCATCAGCGCTGGGCTTGTATAATGGAATCTGAAGTCGGGGCTGCTTAGAACACAACTGCTATTAAAGGCTGAATGCATCCTTATTTATGAGAATACACTTATTTTCCTTCCATGCTACGTGTTTTGTTTCTGTGTTAGCCTGATTTCATGGGTGCCCTAGAAATCATTTTAGGCCCAAGTGTCTGAGTCCAGAATCCTTTGAAAATATTTTAATTCCCTTAAAATGGAAAAGATTTTGGAAGTATGAGTGGGGTTGGCGGGGGCAAGTTTCAGAAATAGGAAAAAACCCCACAAAGCTATGCAGAGCTGTGATGACCCTAGTAGGAACAGTTAAAGGGCTGATTGCATCTTTTTTCCAGCTAAAAAGACTGGACAATTTCCTGCCTGCCCATGCAGCACTCAGAGTCCAGTGTGATGCAAGGAGAGACTAGCAGCAGAAGTTCAGGCCCATCTGTAGAAGCTACAGAGCAAAGGGAGAAAACAGAAGACTCCCCAGGGCTGCCGCTCTGGGTTGGGATGACCTCTACATGCAGCCTCACCAGGTCCCGATGAGGGTGGGGCAGGGGACATGTGACACAGACCAGCACCAGAGTTCTGTGGGATCCAGGGCTAGTCAACGGGCCATGCAGCTGGAGCTCTGACCTGAGTGGCAGCTTCCCAGATGGAACTGTGGGCCCCCATTCCCACTGGAGTTTTGTTAACAGAGAATCTTTGTGGGTGAGGGTCCACGTGCGTCTGGCAGCCCCAAGAACAAGGGCAGAACTTTCATGAGAGGCCTGATGAACAGGCTGAGATGGGGGTGCAGGACTCAGGTGAAAGGCTCAGAATGAGGCAGTTGTCAGCACAAGATGTGATGAAACCACGCAGAAGGGACGAATCAAGGCAGATCTCAGCTGCAAGAAGAGCTGGGAGGCAACCCCAGTGAGTGAAACCTGAGGGCAGGGGCTGTGGCAGCACCATGGATAGCTCCCCGGGCAACAGGACAGGAGGTGCTGTGTTAAGAAGGATTCTGAGGCTGTGAGGGGCCAAGCTGGAAGGATTGATTGATTGCTATGATTGACTAATGATGCCTCCTATGGACATGCAAAAGGTAGGATGAAAAGTCTGCAGCTGACTTGCCTTTCCCAGCCTAGATCTGGTCTCAATCCACCAGAGGGCCTTCCATGTCTCAGTCAGTTTGCACATGGGGGATTTGGGTCTCTGAGCTCTGCAGGGGATCCTCCGGTGTGCTTGGGATTCATCTCATCAGCCTCTTCCCTCCAAGACCTCCTCTCCCATCATATCTCCCTGTGGCAGGGAGGTTCCTGAGAGCTAGACTTTCAGCTGGAGCCTTGACCCTTCTTTCCTAGTGACTGACCATCAGGTGCTGCTACTTGGACACAAGGAATCATGGCAGCCCATCTAACAAGAGTTCATTGGTAGATGCTGGACTATGACTCTGGAAAACTCCGGGAAACTCTGCCCTCTATCCTTTCCAGCCCAAGGCTCGTCCTGTAGAAATGTCCTCTTGAGTGATGTCCTTTCCCTGCAGAAGGCTTTCTGTGACCACCCCACCAGGACCCTGCCAGGTGCCACCCCCAGGGATGCACTGCCTGGGGATGTGCATTGCACATGAAAGCATTTTGCTGAACCACAACCACGGTGCTTGTGCCTCTGGCACACATTGCATGGAGCCTTCTGTGTGGCTGAAATGTGACACGAGCTTGCTCGGAGCCGCCTGTTCCCGGGGAGTGTTGATCTCCTTGGCTCGGAAACACTCACGGTCCCTCAGCTCTAAAAGCATTTACAAGCCGAACACAGGGCCCTCACTTCCCTCCCTTGCTCGTTGCTGCCATCCATCCCAGTGGGGCGCCATCCAGCTGGGGCCAGGGCCCCCTCTTTCTTTCTCTGCCATCACCTTGACTCCTGGCCCATGACATTCATACGTGGCCAATTTTCTTGGTTACCTCAGGCAACCAAAGGGATGGGAAAATGATTTCTTCTTAAAGTCCCTCAATACCCTTCTCGAGACCCTAACTCCAGAGACCCTAAAGAAGCCTGGCTTTCACTACCAGCCACTGTGATATTGCAGGGGCAGCATATCCAGCCGTTTAATCCTGTCTTCATCTGTAACTGCCTGGCTCATCTCAGGTGCCCAGTGGCTTTGTCCTGGTTGCTGGGAGGGCAGTGGCTGGTCCCCCACCCTTAGGTGATAATGACAGAAGTTGTAACATCCCCAAAGTCCTGGGGATGTTGACAAAGAAGTAAATTACTAAGGCTGAACTTTCTGGTTCAGAGGCACTGGCTTTACCCTCATCCCATGTCTGGTGGCCCAGATCACGTGTGGGTGTGAACATTTGAGCCCATAGGTTTGCTGAGCACCTGCCCTGGGTGAGGCTCCCTTCTGGAATTGTTCTTTGTTCAACAATCTGAAGCCCTGTGAGATAGCTAAATAATCCTATTGTACAGATTCAATAAGTGCATTTAGTGGAACCAAGTCATACAGCTTCTGAGTGATAGAATTCAGCCTCAAGCCCAGGTTTCTGATCCAAATACCATCTCTCCGCAGATGTGGCAGTGGAAATTCAGGAGTCCCTTCTACAGAGATCTGCTCCCCCCTGCACCAGGCTGTCTCTCTCTCCCTAGATCTCTGCCCTACCTCAGCAGGGAGACACAGGAGTGAAGCTTCACTCATTTCTGATCATTAGTTCCTGGAACACACCCAGCCTTTGGTGGATGTTTGCTGAATAAAAGGATATTAGAATCTAGTTTACAAGCGTGTATTAGTTTCCTGTGCTGGCTGTAACAAAATGCCACAAACCTTGTGGCTTAAGATAACACAGATTTATTCTCTCACAGTTCTGGAGTCCAGAAATTCAAAATCAGTTTCACTGGGCTGCAATCAAGGGTTGGCAGGACCACGATCCTCACCCGCTTGCCCCAGCCCAGTGCTTGGGGAAAGTCCATTTCCTGCTTCTTCCAGCTTCTGGGGGTTGCTGGCACCACTTGGCTTGTGGCCACATTGCTCCAATCTCTGCCTCTGTGGTCACATGGCCTCCCTCTGGCTTCCCTCTTGTAAAGAAGCTTGTGATTGAATTGGGGACCCATCTACATAAATCCAGGAACATGTCTCCTTGTCAAGATCCTTAATTACACCTGCAGAAATATTGCCAAGGAAGGTGATACCCACAGGTTTTAGGACATAGATATCTTGGAGGATCCTTACTCAGCCTGACATTCATAGAGCCCCTGTCTTCAGAAGCCCTGATATGAGGCTGGGGGAGCTGGCCCAGCCCCCTTCATGTTGCTGTGAGGTTAGTGCTCACATGGACTGGGGGGGTCTCACCCATTTCAGAGGGATGGACTTGCTGTCTTGACCTTCAGGAGGAAGGCATCCTGACCTCCATGAGAAAAGCTCTGTTCAGAGTCTCTTCACCTCCCAGCAGGTCATGAGGGACCATGATCTCAGCCTCCTGGGCCTCAGTTGCCTCATCTATGAAATGGGAACAACAAAAGTACCTCCCATAAGCTTTGTCATGAAGGTGCCGGGACAGGGACCACGTGCTGAGACACCCTCACACAGCTTAGAATGTCAGCTACTAGCATTGATCTTATTGTCAGCAATGTCTCCTGGGAGCTCTATGGGGGAAACCCGTTGTTTTTAAAGACTTTCTGATTCATTTCTAACTACTCAGAAGTATTCCTGGCAGGTCGATGGCCTGGGGTGAGTAGGAATGAAAGTCAGTGAAACTTCCTTTTGTGGTCACATCCATCCTTTGGTAAATTTGGATTTGCTCTGACAAAACCACTTGGCCGCATAAGATGCTTTCTTCCTCACCAGGGGCCAAGTAGGTGGCAAACTGGGGAAGGATGTCTGCTTTAAATACTTCTGAGTGGCCTGGAGTGAAACACTGAACATCGGCATCTTGAGAAAAGTGGTCAGAAAATTTCATCTCTTCTCTTTGGAGCTGTATAGCACGAGCTGCTTTCCCCTCTAGACTAAATTTGGAATTCTCTTCCCTCATGGAAAAGAGGATCTGGCAGGTCAGATTTAGTTAGAACTAAATAAATAAGAGGTGATGAAAGCCATCAGTGTTGACATTTAAAGTTCTGCCTTAGCGTCAGTCAGTGCTTCCCTGTCTCGACACACATCAGAATTCCTTCTGATGCTGTGACATAAGCTGGTGAGCAGGTCCCCTGTGCTTCCTGCCCAGGACTTCTGTCCTGGGCTCCATCATACCTAGATTACAAAAGCTGCATGGTGACAGCAAGGAACAGCCACTGACCCTCACCGAGTTGTGCACTTAGGGCTTCATGTCCTGGTAGCATTCTGCTGACCTGGTGTGTCTATGGTGGGCCTTCTCCCCAGGGTTTGAGCAGAATCCCCATCAGAGTAGGTAGGGTACCTTTCCCATCCTTGGGAGGCTGGGTTCAGCCAGTGGAGCTGATTCCAGCCCCGGGTGCAGCCTGTAGGCCAACTCAGCTGAACCAGTCAAAGCCAGCCAAGTGGAGCTGAGCCCCAGCCAGTCCTCCAGTCTGTGAGTCAGAGAAGGAAGTGTGCACCATTCTTGTCACGGAGGCTCCAAGGTTCCTGGTGACACAGCAAGTGGGACCAACAGACCCTTCCCCCACCAGCTTGTGGTTGCCTTGAGGAGACCCGCCACACATGGTCACCAGGTGCCGGGGCCAGAGTGGATGCTTACGTGTCCCCGCAACTCAGAGGAATGGCTTCTTTTCTGATTCAGACTCTCTCTTCCCTTACTGAGTATTAGGAGCCTGTGACTGGTGGTGTAATAGGGCTGGTCATGAAAGCTGGAAGTGCATTGGTGATGGTGCAGGATAAGACAGAGCTCCTTACATGACTCATGCTGATCCAGCCACAAAGGCGCAGAGCGCCCCGTCTGACCCCACACCAGCTGGGTGCCTTCTCCAGCTCTGTCTGTGAAGTGGGCTCAGAGGTGGGTCATCACCCGGTTGCCATAGCTGTGAGGTGTCCTAAGATTCACTCAAGCTTCAGGGCCAAGGGCCCAGCCAAGAGCCACCCCAGAGCAGAGAGATCGGACTGGCCGGTGCAGTCATTCTGAACTGGGTGGGGCTGAGGTGACCATCCTGGTGGGCGTGAGAACCAGAGGCTGAAAAGGGCAGTCAGGTGGGCTGAGGCTGTCTATGCTGAAGCAGGACCCAGCACACTCTGGGCAGAATCAGAGGAAGGAAAAGGGCACCTAGCTCCACGCTTTGGGAGCTGGAGTTCCAAAGCTTGTGAGGAGTGACACAGCAGGCAGAGTCCAAGCTGAAGTCCAGGAGCCAAGCAGGAGACGAGAACTGCCCCTAGAAGCCCAGGAGAGGGTCTGGGTAAAGCCCTTGGGAGCTGAGAGCAGGACGTGGCTCAGGGACGGCGTGGACCATGGCCAGCTGTGGCACTTCCGTAACCCCACCAGCCCCCAAGGGCCCAGGACAGCTCATCTGAGTGGCAGGGCTGGGCAAGTCAGGCCTGAGGGAGGTGGGGTCCATCCCAGCCATGCTGCCTGGGGGTCCCGAGTCTTCAGGGCTCAGAGATCTGGCTCCTGCCTGTGCCATTCCACCCCGGTCCCTCCCAGCTTCCTGAGATCCTCTCCTTCTGGGTCCTTTCTGTAGCACTGGATAACTCTACACCAATCCATCATCTCACCTCTGCCCTAAGCTCTGAAAGGTCAGTATTTTGGTCACTGTCACAACTCCAGAGCCTGATACACAGCCTGACGCTGGGGGAGTGAGTGAGTGAAGTTGCTCAGTCATGTCCGACTCTTTGCAACCCCATGGACTGTAGCCTACCAGGTTCCTCCGTCCATGGGATTTTCCAGGTAAGAATACTGGAGTGGGTTGCCATTTCCTTCTGCAGGAGATCTTCCCACCCCAGGGATTGAACCCGGGTCTCTTGCATCGTAGGCAGACGCTTTACTGTCTGAGCCACCAGGGAAGACTCTGGGGGAACTTTTGGAAAATACTGGTACAATAGAAAAAAAAAAAAAGAGCAAATGAAGAAGAAAGAAAACTCAAGGCCAGTCTACCAAAAACAAGAAAACAAAACAGGTCACCTATGTGTTCCTTGAGTTGGTGGCATTTGGCAAACAACTTCTTCCCGCCCTCCCCCACCTGCTACGCAGAAGATGCAGATGGATGACACGTGGTCTCTGAACCAGGGGCTGCGTTTCTCTGCTGCCTCTCCCTGGCGGAACTTTGATTGTTCTAATCTGGCAAGCTCTGTTTTCTGCATTTTGAAGATGGAAGTAATAAGAGCAACTTCATGAAGCAGTAAACAAATGAATGGATGAAAAGGGCAGTGCTTGTCACACAGATGGAGACAAAAACACGCTAGCTGGTCCGCCCTCCTCTTGGACTTAAGCTTTGATTCTTGCTGGCAGGAAACAGGATTCAACTTGAAGCGAACTTCAGCAGCAGGGGAGGTTTACAAGAACTCTGGGGTGTCTTGTGGAGTTGGGGAGCCATTGCTCAGGAGGCAAGCTCTGGGGCCCAAGAAGGGGCTCTCAGGTGTCACTGGCACGTTGCCTTCATCCCCTGCCTGATCCCTCTTAGCTAGGGAGTTGGGTCTCAAAAAATGAACATGGAAGCCAAAAGCAAATCTCTCAGCAGAGGAGATGGTCAAGAAACAGGAGCAGGATATGGACAGATGGCTGGCCCCAAAGTCCAATGACACTCTCCCATGTTACTTCCTCCACAAGGTAGATCCCCGAATCTACAATTGGTGATATGCGTTCCCTCCCCAGCATGACTTTATCCTTTACTTTGGGCGCTTATACAGTCCCCTGTAATTTGGCATCTGTACATATATGTTGCACACGCCCAGACGCTGCTCCCTCAAATGTCTGATTACAGCAAGCAAAGGACCAGCCCCTTATAAGCATCCCAGCTGTGGGCTTTGTTAGCTGTTTGTACTCAAGAACAGGAGACTAAGTGCTCCAGTTCAGTTCGGTTGCTCAGTCTGACTCTTTGTGACCCCATGGACTGCAGCACACCAGGCTTCCCTGTCCATCACCAACGCCCAGAGCTTGCTCTAAGTGCTCCAAGATGTATACAAAATAGCTCTACTGCCCTCATCACTGAAGATGCATGAACCGACTGCGGGGTGTTTTGCCTGCCTACTATGCCTCAGGCGTGGTGTTGGGCCAGAACCTTGCTTTCTTGATCTGTTACCAAAGGTGGAGTCACAAAGGGATCGTATTTAGGAGACAGACCCATTTCCAACTCATTTGACATGGTGGCTGAATACAGCTTTTATTTCTCTTGTGCCCAGTAACTTTAGCATTTCTTGCTTCAATATAGTACCAGTAACAGAAGAACTTGCTCTGGTCCACCCTTAAAAGACAATTCGTTCCCTGTGTTTTACTCTGGCCTTTAGATCAATCATATTGTCTCATTTCAAATTGTACACTTGTATAACTTTCCAGGAGTCTAGCCAAATATTCAAAGAAATTGCTGGTTTGATCAGTGAATGCCAGAAACTGAGGAGTCCTAGAAATCTTATTTTAGGAGATGAAATGGCAGATTTCCCTGTGGGGCTATCGTTTGACAATAAATGAATATTTCATTGGATTTGTTGGAAATGTTTTTCTTTGAAAGTTAATTCATGGTTTGGGCTCCTGCTGGTTGCCCTCCATCTCAGAGTCCAGGACTTATGTTAGATTCAGCTTTTCCATTCCTGGGAAGAACACTCTAAAATTTCAAACCAAGGCACAATCCCTTTTTCTTGAAGAAAAAAAGGAAAAAATCCAATGGCTATCTACATTTTTGCTACAAGTAAGAATCAATTGGAAGGAATCATATATTGACAATCTGAGAGCGTATTATCTGTTAAAGTTATTCTGTCCTTTTTTAAAGCCACTTAACCCTCATAGAATGTGGATAAGCATGCTTATTTAAGAACACATAAACTGTGGACAGTGTCTGCTCTGTGATTTGAAAGCCCACGGCTTCTGTACTAGATCATCAAGCATAGAATGTGTCCAAGTGCCATATAACCTCCTCCCTCTCTCCCCTCAGTCGTATCCCAGTGGAGAAGTGCACAGTCTGCTACACATGTGACAGATAGCAATGCAAGTCACTGCTCTGAGCATGAGGTGGACGGATGGGTGGACGGATGGGTGGACGGATGGGTGGCCTGCTAGTTGAGCACCAAGCCCTCACCATATGCTACCATTAGCAATGGGTGTGTCAAAACTGCCCACCCTCTGATAGGCTGAAATAAGAACCAGTATCACTTCTGAGATATTCCTGCCCAACAATGCAAAGTCTGAATCTAATCCTAGGGAAATATCAGGCAAACCCGAACTGGGGCACCTGGTATAACTGTCAAATAGGAACAGGAGGACGTCAAGGCTGTATACTGTCACCCTGTTTATTTAACTTATATGCAGAGTACATCATGAGAAACGCTGGGCTGGAGGAAGCACAAGCTGGAATCAAGATTGCTGGGAGAAATATCAGTAACCTCAGATATGCAGATGACACCACCCTTATGGCAGAAAGTGAAGAGGAGCTAAAAAGCCTCTTGATGAAAGTGAAAGAGGAGAGTGGAAAAGTTGGCTTAAAGCTCAACATTCACAAAACGAAGATCATAGCATCTGGTCCCATCACTTCATGGGAAATAGATGGGGAAACAGTGGAAACAGTCAGACTTTATTTTTTTGGGCTCCAAAATCACTGCAGATGGTGATTTCAGCCATGAAATTAAAAGCCGCTTACTCCTTGGAAGGAAAGTTATGACCAACCTAGATAGCATATTGAAAAGCAGAGACATTACTTTGCCAACAAAGGTCCGTCTAGTCAAGGCTACGGTTTTTCCTGTGGTCATGTATGGATGTGAGAGTTGGACTGTGAAGAAAGCTGAATGCCAAAGAATTGATGCTTTTGAGCTGTGATGTTGGAGAAGGCTCTTGAGAATCCCTTAGACTGCAAGGAGGTCCAACCAGTCCATTCTAAAGATCAATCCTGGGTGTTCATTGGAAGGACTGATGCTGAAGCTGAAATTCCAATACTTTGGCCACCTGATGTGAAGAGTTGACTCATTGGAAAAGACCCTGATGCTGGGAGGGATTGGGGGCAGGAAGAGAAGGGGACGACAGAGGATGAGATAGCTGGATGGCATCACCGACTCGATGGATGTAAGTTTGAGTAAACTCCGGGAGTTGGTGATGGACAGGGAGGCCTGGTGTGCTGCGATTCATGGGGTCACAGAGTCGGACATGACTGAATGGATTGAACTGTCCTCCTCAAAAGTGTCAAGGTTGGGCAAGCCAGGCAAGCCCCAGGAGATGTCACAGGCAAGATGGTTAACAGTACCTGGGCGCCAAAGGCAGCCCTGAACTGCGGTACTGAACTCAGCCCTTTTGCTGCAGAGTACATTCCTGGGGCACAGGATACACTGGAATGGGATCCAAGGACAAGTGAGTGTTAACGCTGTCCACGCACATTTCCTGGTTTCACTAATTGTGTGTGGTTACAAGGGCATCAGATCTGAAACTTACTCTCAGACAGCTCAGGAACAAAAGGTGCTAATTTTGTATTTGCACCTTCTCTGGACACTTAAGATCGCTTTCAAATAAAAAATGGGTTGAGACCTTCTCAGACTACCCTATCCACGTAACAACGCTTCATCCCCACCCGCCCCTGTGACCCCCAGGCCAAGCCTGTGCTTCAGGCTATAAATGTTCTTAGAACAACAGCCCACTTCTGAATATTACCAGCTCAGGCTGAATATTACCTTTTACATCCACTTATTTATTTTTGTTTTGCTACTAAATAACACTTAAACATCCTCCCTAAACAGCCTGGGGATTTCCATCAGTTGGAGGGCCAACCTTCGGAGGGAAAAGGCAACATCAGCCGTGTGTGTGGTGACACAGAGAGGCACCAGACCCGCAGGCCACTGTGTTCAGACCTCCCCCTGCACAGGGGAGGATACAGGTGAGGACACAGGCGAGGATGCAGGGGAGGATGCGGGGAGGATACAGGTGAGGATACAGGCAAGGATACAGGGGAGGATACAGGTGAGGACACAGGCAAGGATGCGGGGAGGATACAGGGGAGGATACAGGCGAGGATACAGGCGAGGATGCAGGTGAGGATACAGGGGAGGATACAGGGGAGGATGCAGGGGAGGATACAGGTGAGGATACAGGTGAGGATACAGGCGAGGATACAGGTGAGGATACAGGTGAGGATGCAGGGGAGGATGCAGGGGAGGATACAGGTGAGGATACAGGTGAGGATACAGGCGAGGATACAGGTGAGGATACAGGTGAGGATGCAGGGGAGGATACAGGGGAGGATACAGGTGAGGATACAGGTGAGGATACAGGCGAGGATACAGGTGAGGATACAGGTGAGGATGCAGGGGAGGATGCAGGGGAGGATACAGGTGAGGATACAGGTGAGGATACAGGCGAGGATACAGGTGAGGATACAGGTGAGGATGCAGGGGAGGATACAGGTGAGGATACAGGCGAGGATGCAGGGGAGGATACAGGGGAGGATACAGGTGAGGATACAGGCGAGGATGCAGGGGAGGATACAGGCGAGGATACAGGTGAGGATACAGGTGAGGATACAGGGGAGGATACAGGCGAGGATACAGGGGAGGATACAGGGGAGGATGCAGGGGAGGATGCAGGGGAGGATACAGGTGAGGATACAGGTGAGGATACAGGGGAGGATACAGGTGAGGATGCAGGGGAGGATACAGGTGAGGATACAGGTGAGGATACAGGGGAGGATACAGGTGAGGATGCAGGGGAGGATACAGGTGAGGATACAGGTGAGGATACAGGTGAGGATACAGGGGAGGATACAGGTGAGGATGCAGGGGAGGATACAGGTGAGGATACAGGTGAGGATACAGGGGAGGATACAGGCGAGGATACAGGGGAGGATACAGGTGAGGATACAGGCGAGGATGCAGGGGAGGATACAGGCGAGGATACAGGGGAGGATACAGGTGAGGATGCAGGGGAGGATACGGGGAGGATACAGGGGAGGATACAGGCGAGGATGCAGGGGAGGATACGGGGAGGATACAGGGGAGGATACAGGCGAGGATACAGGTGTAGATGCAGACTGGCCATCAGCAGTGGCCCCCTCCTGGGCCAGCACGCTGGCCACTAAGTCTCTCTGTGTTGCTCTGGGGGAGCAAGCCCTGATCCTCGATCCTGGATCCTCTCTGTGTCCCCAGGGCTACGATCTTGAGCTAAGCGTGAAAGGAGAGCCAGAAGCAACCTCAAGTCCCTGAATAAACCAGGAGGGCACGAAGGGAAACAGCTGGGAGAGCGCCAAAGGGCAAAGAGAAACAGGCTACGTTCTGGTGGCTTTTACTTTCAGTTACTTGTAACAGGAGTCTGTGCTCTGAGAGCTCCAGGGAGGGTGGTTCCTGGAGAGGGTGGCTCATGGTTAAGAGTCTGAGCTCTGGATTTAGGTTGCAACATAAATACAGATCTGGTGAATAATGCCCACTGGGCGCCCAGCAGGGGGGACCTCACCAGAGCACTGCGAAGGCTTTTGAATGGTTCTGGAGACGGGCCAGCGATGCCGCAAAGGCGAACAGAGGTGTGACTGCCAATAAACCCAGTGTGACAGCGTCCGGAACTCTCCAGAGCCTGAGCGAGCAGGCATGTGGTGATGCACAGGGTGAACATTTATCTATTCCACAATAACATCAAAAATACCTTTTAAAATGAACACGGATGTGGAAACAGGGCAGACAAAGAGTCCCTCCTCAGAGATGAGTTCTCCTGAGAGGTACACACCCTCAAGGGTGTGCAAACCTCAAGATGGCCCTTTGCTTGAAAACAAGCTCCAGGCTGTCAGTCTGGCTGCAGAAGACTCTGGGAATCATGCTGGGCACCAGAGGGAGGCAGGACAGTCGGGGTGAGGAAGGGAACTCACCGTTGCCCATGTTTGCCGGAAGGAGGGAGGAAAGGCTGCAATCGGGGAAGGGGAACCCCAAGTGCTGCTGGCGCTGGCCAGCCAAAAAGGAGAGAAGGAGAAACCAGCAAACACAGAATGTCATGACCTTGAGGCTTCAGAACAAGCCCAGAAATCTTTGCCTGCCCAGAGTAAAGATGGCAAAGCTTCCTCCCTCCTTACAAATGGCTGGGAATTGCCAGGCAGCAGGGTGGCTAGCAGCTGGGGACACAACCCTTCCGTCCCAAAGGAGGGTCCAGGAGTCACAGCACGTTGGACAATGTGACTGTAGCAAGCGCACTTGAAAAAAAATGAAACTCAGGCTGGTACTTTTGTACCTGGAGAAAAGCTTATATATCTGTTGGAAGTGGAACACTGATGCACCAAACAATATATTCTGCACACAAAATAATCAAAAAGCTGAACCAGACCACCCAAGTGTAGGTCAGGGCTCAAGGAGAAACTCAACTAGTGTCTGATTGAGAAGCTCACTGGGCAAAATGGGTGAGTTTGAGCAGGTCTCCCAAGTGATGGTTCTTGCCTGCACTGCTAAATAGAAAGCGGGAGGGGACAGTTTTGTGGTTGAAATTAGACTTTCTGATTTTCTACGGCAAACAAGATCTCCACTGGCTTGGGAATCATGCCATTGTCTCTAAACACTGCTAGGTCCTGCTGAGACCTGTGGAAACACAGCCTGACCTCAAAATACTTTCATCGACATCATACTTTGCAATGTGTACTCTTGAAAGAAGGAGACTAGAATTGCCTCTAATTTGAAAGATGCAGAAAGCAAGGGGAGCAGTTAGGATGAAAACTGGCTTGGGGTAAATTATGTACATAAAGGAAGAATAAAATCGAAAGGCAAAGCCCTTTATGAGCTATCCAGCAGCTGCAACCCCCTTTCACGAGCCAAGAAAAGAATTCAAGGAATATGAACCAGTTATTAGAGGAAAGCACTACATCAGCTTTCATTAGCAAGAATGAAAAGCTGGCTGAAAAACAGAGGAAGAAACATTCAAATGGACCCTCATTAGTGCTTGGCTCAAGTTTGTAGCCTTTAAAGCTCTTCTGAGACCTAGTGGGGGTGGGGGGAGCATTAAAAAGCAAATAGGAAGGGGAAGTACATGATCCAACTGAGGTCGTGCTTACAGAGACGGTTTATACTGACTGAAATGCATGCTCCATGCAAAGGAGGCCTGAGTAAGATTTTAAAAATATGTTTGATACATGCTTTGAGTTGAAGTGCTAAAAGACAGTAAAAAAGAAGAGGAGGAGGACGGCACCACTGTCAAGATCCCAGAGACGGGAGGTGATTTTTTTTCGTGGCTTCAAGCAAGTGTATTAGTATCCATAAGCCAGACTCAAAGGATACAGAGAGAACAACTTTAAAATAATCTTAAACTGGAGGATAAGGGCAGGCATTTCTTTTTTAAACTTTTTTGTTGCAAGATATTGGCTTTATAATATTGTGCTGGTTTCTGCCATACATCAACATGAATCAGCCACAGGTATTCATATGTCCCCTAAAGGAAGGCATCTTAATTAAGATACAGACCTGAGGTCCCTGGTGATCCAGTGGTTATAACTCCGCACTTCCAATGCAGGGGGCGCGTGTTCAATCCCTGGTGGTGGCCCTAAGTTCCCACATGCCATGTGGCATGGCCTCCGCCCCGCCCTCCCGCAAAAAAAGTTACCGGCCTGGTTGTTTTAAAAGAGAACAAATAAGAGCAGCCTACATAACAGAAAAGCTTGATTCCCTTTCACATGTAAGCAGGGCTTCCCAGGTGTCTCTAGTGGTAAAGTACCTGCCTGCCAATGCAGGAGACGCAAGACACGAGGGTTCAGTACCTGGGTTGGGAAGATCCCTTAGAGGAGGGCATAGCAACCCACTCCAGGATTCTTGCCTGGAGAATCCCATGGACAGAGGAACCTGGTGAGCTACAGTCCATAGGATCACAAAGTGTCAGACACGACTGAAGCGACTGAGCATGCATGCATGCACGTTTAAGTCCACATGGGTAGGCAGCCCAATGGAGTAGGATGACTTTGGTCCCTAAATGGTCCAGGCGCTCAGCACTGTGTGTGTCTGGCTGGGGATGCATCCCGCCCTGCCCCCGCACCACATCTGTCTTCCTGGCTGGAAAGGAGAGAATGGAGAAGTGTAACTCCCTTTTTCACAGCCTGGAATTTGCAGTTACCTTTTATGCTCACAGCCAACTGGACACAAGTTGATCGTGTGGCCACATATAGCCACCAGCATCCAGAAGATTCAGACTTGAGCTGGATGTGCTAAGACTGGATGGAGATGTAAGTGATAAAAGACAAGTAGCCATCTGGGCACCCAGCTCCTTCCAATGTCTTGCTCCACTAGCCTGTGAGTGGTGCCTCTGCCACCCACAAAAGCTGCCCAGCACCGCCTGCCTCATTTGCATTCCAGGCAGTGGAGAGGCAAGGAGAACACACAGGGCCGGCGGCTTCCTTCAAAGGATCCAGTGTGGACTTGCACATGCTGTGCTGGTCAGTTCCGTCTATCAGGATACAGTCTTGTGCCCACATCTGTCCGCAAGAGGCTGGGGAATGTCTGGGGTTTGGAGACTCTGTGAGTAACGGGAAGAATGAAAGAAAGACTATTGGGTGATGAACTGCTTCTCAGACACAAGCAGTATAAGCTGTAATTGCTGACAGCACGTCCCATCTTCTGAAGGTACCAGTAAATTACTTTTAGTTCCTCAAAGACCAAACGTGTTTCTAATTAGGAAGGATTTTATTAATCGGATAAGCCCATCTGGCTTTCCAACTCTAACACACTTTGTGTGTTCTTTAATAATAATAATCATTTCCTTTAGAAACAATTTGTCATTCAGATGGTATTTTCAGCAATTTTGTTTGAATTAGAGAAGCTTAACTGTAAAAGGGCAATGCAATCCCAAAACACTTTCCCAAACTGTGTTTTGCGTCTGTCCTGCAAGATGATTCTGGAAAACAGATGCATGAAACATCCCCCAGCTTGCCCTCGACAGTTCTGTGGAATGTTCTGCCCATTAATCCTTTGAAGCAGGAGAAATCATCCCATTTTCTAAACCCAGTGTGGGACCGACTCACTCAGTTCCCGAAGCCCTTCTAACCAGGACCTTTAACCCTTCCATGCTACCACACTTCACAGAACACACTTTGAGAAACACTTTTTAGGGTGGTAAAAAATGAGCAAAAAATGGTTTAAAACAATCAGCAATAGACACAGTGCACAAACTATCTCCTGTCACAAGGTTCAAGAGCAGGCTGTCTCCAGCAAGACCCTGAGCATAGGCTGAACTCTCCCTCTGATGAGAGAGGACTAGGCTGGGCCACATCTAATATTAGGGATTAGAGATCGTGTCTTCTTTTCACCTCTTCCTGTATACGGAGGAGACCTAAAGGATCATGCCTTTTGCAAGAAGAGTATCCTAGAGGCCAGGACTAAGTCTGTCCTCCACGCCAACCCCACGCCCTCCCTGGGACAGGCCGCTATCTTTATGGATGTCCTTGGGGTGAGGAAGTGAGTGAGTGTGGAGCATTCAGAGAGCAGGTGAGGTAACCAGCCACTGGTCAGGGAGATGACATCTGATCACCCCTCATGGGGGAAGCTGCAGAAGCCAGCAACGCCAACTGACTTGGTCACTGAGCCAGAAAGTGGTGGGAAAGAATGGGGTTCCGGACTGTTCCTCCCGCCCCCAGAGCCCATTTCTCCCCCCTCACTGAAACTTCTCACACAGGGATGGAATCCAGTGACATCCTCGACGCAGAGAGGGGCCTGGAACAAAGACTTTGTCTTGAAACCATTCACAGAAGCCAAACATTTCCCCCCATGGCTCTTTGGATCAGAATTCAGCTCTGATGAGAAATCTTCATCTAGTCATGGGAAAATACTTATTAGAATGTTAAGGGAAAAGCGAGATTGGAATCTAGGAATTGGTATCATTTCAAGCTTGAGAAAAGAAGTACACCATGGCATTTGTGTAGCTACAGACACAAGTAAATAGGAAGGGAATACATGATATGCTAATAATTGCTATCACCGGAGCAGGGTTATGGTTGGCTTTTGTTATCCACTGTTTCCCCCCTTCAGTGAGCTTCTTTGGCCTTACAGGTCAATGTTGACCTGTGAGGCCACAGTCATCCTCAAGCCTCAGCTCCATCCCCTGCCTGTGGGGTCCTGGTGATGCCCCCGGGCCCTGCCCTGTCACCTCTGCAGGTTGCTGAGGGTGGGTAGCTCTGTAGACAGCCAGAAGGCCCTGCTGATCACATTCCTTCCCCTGTCTCTCCTGGAGGGAGACCCTGAATCAGACCCAGAGCTCCCTGCCCCAGCCCCCAGGTCCTGGAGGGCTCTCTGGCTATCTCCTGCCTCCTCCCGGGGCAACAGGCAGGCCTGGAGCCCAGAAGTTGCCGCCAATATTCTTGTAAAACTCTCTGTCCTTTGCCTAGGTGTCTGCCTTGCATGGCAGAGAAATGGCTCGTGGGATGACGGTGGACCTGTGCTTCATGGTCTAATGTGTCCCTTGTGGTGCTGAGAGGTGAGCATTTGCCTGAAGGCCATCTCAACGTTCCTGCTCTTAAAAATCCCTTGGACTTGGCTTTGTGTCCCACAGAGAATGGCACGAACCTTCTCTCCCCAGAAGCCTCTGAACTAAATAAGTGAAGCCATAAGAGGAACACTTACTGTTGTTTTATGTTTTAGTAAAAGAGTAAGAAGGCCCTGAAGTGAACCAAGGGCTTCCCAGGTGGTGCTAGTGGTAAAGAACCCACCTGCTGATGCAGGAAAAGAAAGAGATGCAAGTTCAATCCTTGGGTTGGGGAAGATCCCCTGGAGGAGGACATGTCAACCTTCTTCAGTATTCTTGCCTGGAGAATCCCATGAACAGAGGAGCTCAGGAGGCTACAGTCCATGTGCTCGCAAAGAGCAGGACACGACTGAAGCAACTTAGCAGTAAACCAAGGAAGCCTGACTGTGTGTGTGGGGGTGGGGGTGGGGGGGGAGGTGTGTGCCTGTGTGCACACACATGTACACACACATACTCACACACACGTGAGTATTGCAGAGGGTGTTCAAGGCTTTGGCAGCTCCCATGCCACAAGGCTCCAAATGCATTTAAAAAGGAACAAAAGCCAAAGCAAGGCTCTTAAGCATGTGGCACATTATAAAGGTCTACTTTGAACAACACTCTAAACACACATGAGCTTTTCATGGGGACTCTGAATCACCTAATGGGAAGATCATGGAAAATTCTTCGTCTGCTGGGACACACAGGCCCCACGCCTGTAGAGCCTGGGCTGTCCCCATCCCAGGAGAGGCCGGGCGCCTTGGTCAACATTCAGCAGAAGCAGGAAGAGAGTGGGGGATTTGCAGACATTCCAAGGCTGGGCATCTTCTCAGGTATTTCCCAGCCTGGACCAACCCTTGTCTGGTTGGAGGGGAAAGGAGCGTGAGACCCAGTCGTGTGGATGATGCGGGCGTGGTCTCACAGACCACTCGAGGTCGGAATGTTCCCTTCGGCATGAGTCCATCCACCACTTGTGGTTCCAGCCCCAAGCCAGCAGCCTGGGCAACCTGGTAGCTTGGGAGATGCTTCCCGAATCCTAAAGTATGAGATCCCATCAGCTTCTCTGAGTCACAGGCTATAGCAGGGGGTTCAAGTGTTCCTCAGCCCATGCTCACCAGGGATCCCAACAGCTACTCACTGCATCCAGTTTACACAGGAATTCAGAAGGCTCCCCAGGGGGACACACTGGCAGGGTCTGGGGACATGCCGACTGTGGGGTGGGCCTAAGGCAGGGCCCTCAGGCCATCAGAGGGCACGTCAGAATTGGTGTTCTGAGAGGATGTTTCTGCAAGTCTGGGGCCGGGGAGGTCTGCCAGGCGGTCTGTGAGCCGCCAAAGATAGGTCCTGGCCTAGGAGCTCGCTGGGAGTGACAGTGAATGGCAGCATGGTGGCAACACACGTGAGAAAATGAAATTCACTGGGACTGAGTGTGTCCCCGCAGGCAGGGCTGCTCCCCGAGGCTGGGACCTCGAGATACCCTACAGAGCTCGTCCTTCTGCTCCTGCCCTCAGCCCCCTGGGGCCTCCATCCCATGACCCAGCAGGCAGGCTGCCCCACCTCATCCTTACCACCCCCGCCCTCCCATGGACCACTCGCTGCAGATGAGCCCGCTCTCTCAAGGAGCAGACCCCGCCCAGCAGTCCTCCAGAAAAGGAGGCTCCCCCCGTGGGGGGCAGAGAGATGCTGGTGTGGGGGAGGGGTAGCAGGACCAGTGTGGAAGTGACAGGAAGATGCAGGATTCAGGGACCAGCCCTGAGGTTCAGGCAGGAGGCTCTGCCGTGTAAATGGCTCTGTGCACATTAATTATGTGAGTGTCTACATCTTTCTGGGAAGGCGTAAAGATGGAACTAAAAGTGGAAGTCAGGTAAAAAGTGAGGGTCTAGACACCTAAACATTTTGTTAAACATTTGTTTTTTAAAAAATTGATGTTGTTGCACCTGAGTGGAGCTTCTGAGTTTCGTACTGCTCAAGATTGTCATAAATAAAATTTTTTCTCACCAAAAAAAAAAAAAAAAAAAAATCGAGGCTGTTTCAGGATTGCAGAAAAGTTGCCATAAGAATACAGAGAATTCCTGATGTCTTTCACCCAGAAACCCAGGTGTGAACATGGTGGGATGGTTACCATCTTTGCTCTCTTCTTCTCCTTCATCCTCTTTACCCCTAAATACTCTGTGTGTCCCCTAAAAACAAGAAGTTTCTCATGCAAAATTTCAAAAATTATCAGAATCAGCAAATTAAGACCTCTACAGTCATCCCCCCGACTCTTATCTGTGGTTTCACTTTTTGCGGCTGTAGTTACCCAAGGTCAACCACAGTCTAAAAATATTACATGGAAAATTCCAGAAGTGAGCAGTTCGTGAGTTGTGAATTGCATGCCTCTCTGACTAGCGTGATGAAATCTCGTGCTGTTGACTCTGTCTCACCAGGGGCATGAGTCACCCCTTTGTCCCACATGTCCTGCCTCTCAGTCACTTAGTAGACACTTAATGATCAGATCAAGGTGTTGCTGTGCTTGTCTCCAAGCGACCTCATTTTAGTTAATAATGGCCCCAAAGCACAGAAATACTGATGCCAGCAAGTCAAATATGCCAAAGACAAGCCGTCAAGTGCTTCCTGAAAAGTGAAAGTTTTCAACTTAATAAGGAAAGGGTCAAAAAAAATCATAGCCCAAGGTTGCTAAAATTTACAGTAAGAACAAATCTTCTGTCTGTGAAATTGTGAAGAAAGAAAAGGAAATTCAAGCAAGTGTAGCTGTCACACCTCAAACTGCAGCAGTCTATGGCCATGGAGCCTGATAAGTACTTAAGGAAAAAAAAGGCGTTTAATTTGTACAGTGAAATATTTTGCTTGACAGACGCCACCTTCGATACCTTTTGTGACAACATGTTGTGCTAATTGTTTTATTAGTTACGGTTGTTGATCTCTTACTGTGCCTAATTTATAAATCAAAGTTTTTCATAGGGATGCACAGAGAAGAGAAACATAGTAGATTAAGGGTTCACTACTATCCTTGGTTTCAGGCATCCTTTGGGGGTTTTGGAAGGGGTTTCCCTGGTGGCTCAGATGGTAAAGAATCTGCCTGCAACAATGGAGACCCAGGTTCAATCCCTGCATAGGGAAGATCCCTCTGGAGAAGGGAATGGCTATCCACTCTAGTATTCTTACCTGGAGAACCCCATGGACAGAGGAGCCTGGTGGGCTACAGCCCATGGGGTCACAACACGACTGAATGACTAGCGCACTACACCGCTACCTCTCTGATGGGAGGTAAGGGCCACAGAATAAACCTATTGTCTAATATACACTCTTTTCCAGGGTTCATCCATTATCCCAATAATGTATCAGGATAAAAGGAGCTCCCAGGTGTGCAGCCCCTTGGACATGGACAGCTCCCCACCTCGCGTGCATCCCATGGCCTGGACATTCTACAAGACAGCTCTCAGCCTTACAGCATGTCTTCAGTCTGGGCAGGCTGGTTTTAAGCTTGCATCATAGGCAAATCTGGACTCTCTCAGCCCCCCAAAGCTGCCCTATTTGGCAGGCATCTTATCTAAATCTCCAGACGCTGGCTCTGTTTTGATAGAGGAATAGGACCATACCCTTGGCAGGCCCACAGCACCGCTAATTCATTTTCGTTAACGTAGAGCAGCTGCCCCTACTCCCGACCTTCCCAGCCAACTGTTTTCTTGTTCTCTCCTCTGCCCCTTGGTGAGGCTGCCTGAGTCACCAGCAAGAGCAGTCCTGGAGCCCAGCGGTCAGCTCTGCAATGGAGAACATTCTGAGTAATCATTAAGGATGTGTTTTTCCACGTGGAAAATATCAGGCTTCGGGCACTACCGCACTGGCAGCCTCAGGGGACCCTGGGTTGGAAGTGATGTGTGCGCCTCAGGACCCCCAGCCCCACAGGGAGCTCTGAGGGTCCTCAAACTCCTCAGGGCCATTCATTACAAATAACACAGCTTCCCAGAGATCAAGGGATTGTACACAAATCTGGTTTGCATTGCCTCAAGGGGGCTGGGGAAGAAGCGAGTGGATAAAAATATGAGCCTGACTCATAGCCGTGCTTGATAGACCTGTGATCTGGGATCAGCCGGAGCCCAGCGTGAGCTCACTGGTTTTTCATCCCCTTCTGCCCTGACCGCCCCCTCACCTCAAATCCATACCACATAACCCCCATCCATGCTGTGTGTCCTGCACATGTTCTCATGGACTGGACTGGCCAGGCCACCAGGCACACAGTGCCACTGCAGTCCCCTCCCAGGCTGGTCCCCTCTCCTGTGGACCCTGGAAGTGTTTCTGTGCAGGTCCTCACCCGGGGACTCAGCCTTCAGACAAAGGGAGGTGGGGTGGTCACGTGGGCTTCTGGGCACCTAGTGTCCTTGCTCTCCCCAGCCAGGCCAGCCAAGTCTCTGATCAACCCCACTCTGCCTCCCACCAAGCTAGGAGGTGGACTCAGACTCTGAGCAGACACCAAGTAGAAGCCACTTTCCATCTGCTCTGGAAGCAGAGGGCAGAAGAAGGCCCTGCTATCTGTGGTTGTCTAGGAAGGCTTCAGGAAGAAACCCATCTGGGGCATTAACTATGTGTGGGTCTATAAAAGGAATGAAACTGTGCCATTTGCAGAGACATGGATGGACCTAGAGACAGAGTGAAGTAAGAAAAACAAATATCATATAATGTCGCTTATATGCAGAATCTAGAAAAATACAGATGAACCTATTTGCAAAGCAGAAATAGAGACACAAAGAACAAACATACAGACCCCAAGGGGGAGATGGGAGTGGGGTGAACTGGGAGCCTGGGATTGACATATAGACTCTATTGATACTATGCGTAAAACAGATAACTAATGCGAACCTACAGGGAACTCTACTCAGTGCTCTGTAGTGACCTAAGCGAGAAGGGTAGGGAATACAAAAAAGGGGATATACGTTTACATACAACTGATTTACTTTGCTGTACAGTAGAAACTAACACAACATTGTAAAGCAAGTATGCTCCAATAAAAACTCAAAAATAAATAAATAAAAATGGGTGGGCCTGAGGAGGGTCTAAAGGCACTGGGTTTGGCATGCGGGGAGCCCTCTGCAATCCCTCAGAGTCAGTGCCTGCTTTCGCTCGTTAAACCTCAGCTCATATAGGTGGGCACTCCAGAGCCTCTGGACCTTGCTGTGTTAAGGACTGGTGTGCTGGTCCCAGAGCAGGTCCAGGGAAAGGCAAGTTCTCAACATAAGGGACAGAAGTCTATGACTTTATTTAAGATGACAGTAAGGACATGTGCTTTTGTGAGCATGTGTATGAAGAATGATCAGTCCAGTGGGAGAGCATGGAAGCAAATGTGAGAGGGAGATGGTCTGTATAAACTTCCTAAAGAGAGGTGTTTCCTGAAGGGTAAGCATAGACCAGCTGGCCGGCAGAAGGATGCTCCGTGCCTTTGGGTCTTGACACAGCTCTGTGTCTGCTGATTGTAGACACTCAGACACTTTTTTCTATTTTTCCGGTATTGCAGTTATGACTCTCTTGTATGCCCAGCATGACGCCACCAATGGAGAAGAGTTGGGGCAGAGGGGCCTGGGGCAGTCAGGGGAGAGACAGGCCAGTTCAAGACAGCATCCTCCAACATCTTATGGAGACATCATGGTGCAAAAACTGTCCCTTAGAAAATTGCTAGAAAGCTTGTTGCTCATCCATCGTTCAATAAGTAGTTGCTAGCAACCACTTCCATAGGCTGTGGCTCTATGTCACCCTGGGTTTGCAAACTGTCATTTGGACCCTTCCATCAGAACTTTCGTGCCTCAGCTACTAGGCAGTTAGGGAGGGTCCAGGCCCTAGATTCCTCTGTGCAAAGAAATGGTCCAGACCCTGAAGAAGGGATAAGTTTAAATAATGGGAAGAGAAGGAAGTCCAAGTGATAACTGTTATAAGGAGGATTTGGTGACCACCAATAAATACACGGTCTGAAGAGAGACAAGGATGAAAGACTGACAACATCAGTGTCTGCAGAGGTTACTGGGATGCACTGTCAGATAAAGTGCCACCAGAGTCAGACCTGGCCTTCAGCCCGGTGGGCATTCTTTCTACCTCAGCTCTTTACAAAACACACCTACAGCCTGCTGAGCACAGATGACCACTTTCTAATGCGTAATAAAATGCAGGAAGATATGCTATCACAGAGACACAGCTGAATGACTTACTAAATGCCGTGGCTCAAATATTTATAATATGCCTAAATAAAAAAGAATAAGGAACTGACTTGGAAGAACTGTTTTTTGTTTGTTTGTTTATAAGAGTATCTACATAAGCCACTCACACTTGGGGCTTTCCAGGAGAAAGTCTTCAAAAAGTTCTGATGGGAAATCCAGTGCTTCATTGACTCCCAGAGCACTCCATAAATGCTGGTGGCTGTCTGAATGGTAACTTTGCCTGCGATGAGCTGGAAAGACGTGGTCTCATGGTTTTAACCATTTTTATTGGTCCCACTGCCAGCCCTGTTCACATGGGCAAGATGAGGGTCAAGGGTCAGCTCCTGGCTCTTTGCTCCGCAAGTTGCATGTAGATCCTTAGACAGTCTGAAGTTAGGCTTAGGTGGGAGGTCAAAGGCGCTGGGGTAATTTAGCCTTGGGAAGTAAACCACATCTTCCAACAAGAACATCTTACTGGACAGATGGTGACCAGCTGTTCCTTTCATGGAGGCAGGAGAGATGTGGGGATTAGATTTAGACAGAGACTATTTGGATGGTGGGCTGTGTTGGCATTGGAAGAGAACCCAAGGGACCTGTGATCTGCACTCTGAGAGATGTAAGCCAATGACTAAAGAGTCTTCCTTCTATATACATTAATCTTGGAGGCGGACCCTAACATTTAGTGGATGCTAGATAATGTCTGTTGGGAAATATTTATTAAACGAGAGATTTCAGGGTATATAGGTGTGTGTTAAACTAAGACATTTGCATGATTGTGACGTGTACAAGATCAGTGAAGAATCCAGCACTTTCTCCTCTTCTCTCTCCAAATTGCATCTCATTTCTAGCCCGAGTGACCCACTACATGCCGACAACCCCTGCATGTTTGAACATCTTAACGAGTCCCTCTTTTCTCCTTATGACTTTGAAAAACAACCAAACAAAGCCTGGCCCTGCCTGTGGGGGTCCCTGTCTCCCACGGTGGGGGATAAGTGCTCACAGCTGCTAGAACCTTATTAACAACTTCCATTTTATAATAGCTTCTAGGGAGAAAGCACCACAATTATGACAAAAGAATATTTACAACATGTGAACTGCATCCATCTTCAAATTTAATGCTACAGTACAAGTAACCACCATTCTGGGCTATTGGATATCAGGCTTGTTTATGATTTCTGAGCTCTATCACTAAATTTATAAATCTGGGGATGAATGCCTGTCTTAATGCATTATGAGAAATGAGATAATGAACTTGACACCCTCTGCCTAGTATCCAGTAGAGTCCTTCTTCGTTTTACCCTAATAAAAGAAGTTAAAATGGGTCATGACCTTCATAAAAACAAGCTTGTCTCAGACAACACGTCTGACCACAGGGATAGGCACGTTTGGATTCATCTCTGCTGAAAAGACCCAGCTGGGCTTGGCTGTGAACGGACCTACTTATCTGTTTCATTTTGTTTTATGGTTTTTCAACAACTGTGGAAGAAACTAACCCACTGTCATGTGATTTTTCAATAAAAATAGAAAAAAGATAAAGAAGAGCTGAAGAAAATGATTGTTTTTTACTACTTAAAACAAAAGCGTAAGTTGATGTTAGAAGAAAATAGACAGAAAAAAAGAGAAGGATTTACTGAGTATTAGAAAGCTTAAAAAATAAAAAGGTCAGAGGGAGAAGGCAGGGTAAGTACATCAGGCTTGCTATAAAGATGAAAAGTTCACAATTTTAAAGGCTCAAAATGTCACTTTATAGTTCATATCTTAAAACTATATGCTCCATTTGTGGTTGAAGCTGTTTAGTTATTAAGTTGTGTCCGACTGTTTGTGACCTACCAGGCTCCTCTGTCCATGGGATTTCCCAAACAAGAATACTTGAGTGGGTTCAGGGGATCCTCGTGACCAAGGGACAGAACCCGAATCTCCTACATTAGCAGGTGGACTGTTTACCAGCCAGCCCCCAGGGGAGCCTATACATTCTGTTAGATCACTCAGTATCTTACTTGTTGAGCTTAGTGCAATATTTCCTTGTAATAAATGCATTTTCTGTTTTTTTCTTTTGCCTGTATCCAAGAACTCAAGGAAAACCTATGACTTGATCTTAAAACATTTTCTCCTGAAATCTGTGACAAAGGAATCTCTGACAAAGAAGTTTCTCACAATTCTATGACTACAAGTGTATCTTTCGGAAGGATTAGCTGTGCTGTATTCTCTTACCAGCTTTGGGAATTTCAAAATGATTCTACAGCAGAAAGAAAGCAGAGAAACACCCTTCTGAGCTACAATTTGTCTTTTTGAAGCTTCAGATTTTGGAAATATATCTCTGATAAACTCAGTATAAATAGACCAATGTCACTTCCCACGTGGACTGGTGGTAAAGAACCCGTCTGCCAATGCAGGAAACTCAAGAGACATGGGTTTGATCCCTGAGTTGGGAAGATCCCTGGAGGAGGGCGTGCAACCCACTCCAGTATTCTTGCCTGAAGAATCCTATGAACAGAGGACCCCAGTAGGCTATAGTCCATAGGGTTGCAAAGAGTCAGACAGGACTGAAGCAACTTAGCATACCCACACATTTAGCAGTCTACCTGAAAGCAAAAATGCCAATCAATACTTTGCAAATTGTGTCTATGTCATATTAGCTTTGGGTTTATTGTTTGCTGCTATTTATCCACACATAAACCAGAAGCACTTCTCTTTCTGAAGTCAGCTTAGCACTGGGTTTGGTGATAAAAGACCCATAGCAGTTGCGGTCCAGCTTCAGAGACGAGTCCAACCATCTTTTCTCATGTGTCCTGTCACCTTATCATCAGCTGACTGGCTATTTCTAGCTTTAAATCACATAAACCTAAGACTTTATTCTCCAGCTTTTAATGACAAAAAGATTTTTCAGTTTTGAAAGAGATAAACAAAGACCTGTAATTTGGCTTCCCTAAGAAATAAACATGCATTTCTCTATCACTGCGGAGCCCTACAGAGCTTAAAGAATGAGCGAATAATAACCTTTATATTAAGATTATAAAATCAAGATGGAAGCAGCTCAAAATTTTACTTGACTGAGTGATTTGTGTCTTTATGGGTGGGATTCTTAAGAACATCTTAACACCAGATGTTCTTGGTGTTGATAAAACTGGCGTTTATTTTGACTTGACCCTTCCCTAGGGGCTGCACTCTGAGAATCAGCAGGATTTTGTTTAAACTCAACACTTTACCCATTCAGAATGCAGACCGGGGGCTGTTTTCCCTTTCCTCTTTGTCCAGTGACTGGAAAGTCGTTTCTGGGTCTCTGTAGGACTTGTTTTTGAGAAGACACACACATGCTAACCTGAGAGCAGGGAACACACTATAAACAGGGAGATTCATTTCTTTGATAATGCTCAACTAAAGTACCAAGTCTCCTGAGAGAAATAATCTTTAAATATCAAATAAGCAATTTATAGAAGTCAGAAGCCACACCCAAAAGGGCCAGAACTCTGTTTTTAATGGAGGATGCCCGGAGACTTCAAAATGGCCCATTACCCAGAAGGATAATATGTCTTATTTTCACGGCAACATGATCACTGACTTTTCCAAACCTTCATAAAATGATGGAAAGTGGGTTTTCTAATATAAACCCCAGTGCGATCTCTATTTACTAAACCACCAGTGGACCCACAGAAGGGATTTTGGACAAAGAGCCATTTCTTGCTGTGATTACCCAGAAGTGGAAAACACTGCCTTTTTAATCCAAGATGTGGTCTGTTTTATGATCCCACCTTCCACTGAAATTCCTTCCAGTTCACGTCGGTGTTCAGACACAGAATGAAGGGGAATGTCCACCTACGGACGGTTCTTGGTGGAACTAAGGACACTGTGCCTGACAGTTTATTTGCAGCAGCCTCTGGTAGCTCAGATGGCAAAGAATCTGCCTGCAATTCAGGAGACCCAGGTTCGACCCCTGGGTCAGGAAGATCCCTGGGAGAAGGGAATAGCTACCCACTCCGGTAATCTAGAGAATTCCATGGACAAAGGAGCCAGGCAGGCTGGAGTCCATGGAATCACAAAGAGCTGGACACGACTGAGCGATTAACACTACAATAACCACACTCTTACATTTGAAGGCTAACTCCCCAAGAAGCCCGCTGACAGCAGCAGCGTCCCTGGGCTTCTGAGGAGTGAGACACACAGCCAGTTGGAAGATGCTTCCTTTCTCCATCAGGCTCACCTCCCCCAGCATTTCCGTCGCACACGGGGGACCCTCTAACTCTCCAGCTCCCTCCTCAGTTTCCTCCTGCCCCTTCCCACCACCCCTCTCCTCCTGGTACTCCTTTTCTCTCCCCTCCGCCAGTACCTAGAAGAAGGAGAAGCACAGGCCTGGCTCCAAGGAGGGCACAGATGTCTAGTGGGAACCAGGGACCTCCTCTCCTGGCACATGCCCGCAGATCAGGGAGATGAGATCAGCCCCTGACCATCCCCAGGAGGTTTGGATGGGTTCTGTGGTGACTCTGAGATGAGACCCAGAGACCCAAACACAACCAGATGCCAGAGGGGCCCTAACAGGAGGTCAGGAGCCTGGGGGATTGTGTCATTTCAAGTGATGCTCCTCTTAACAGTTCAGCTAGTTTCATAAACATAGACACCCCGTCTCACGCGGAGACTCGACCTTAGGTGCAGTGACCACAAGAGAGAAGTAGTTCCCTTCCAAGCAAAACACAAGAGAAAGACTTGTGGTTTCAGCCCCGATGTGTAGAGCTTGGGAGCTGTGACTCCAATGCTTACAACAAGAAAATAACCTGAACTAAGAAAAGCACTGACAGGGACTTCCCTGGTGGTCCGATACAGAGGCCCCGTGTCCCATCCCTGCTCAGGGAACTAAGGTCCCACATGTCGCACTGTGTGTCCAAAACTGGAAAAGAAGAAGACAAAAGAACTAAAGAAAAGCATTGACGTTTCCCAGAGAACCACGGTCACTGGGTACACCCGCCACCTCAAATCTGGAGGGACAAGCACAAGCAGAGGGGCGTCTCACCAGGAGGGTCACAGAGGGGTCTGCCTGCCTGGAGCTGAGCTGCTGGAGCTGTAAACTCGTGGGAACATTTAAATGGTAATTTGCGTGAACTGTGGAAACCTGACCGTGGACCAGTGTGAGAGTGTGAAGCCTCTGGGGGCGGCAGTCCGAGTAAGGGGACCCCATAGTTTCGTGGTTTTTACCTCTAGGAACCCCACCGGACTCTTAAAGACAGAGAGAAACAAAAACCTTCTTTCTAGCAGGGAGCAGGAAAAGAGTGACCAAGGTGAAATAGATCAGAGCCTTTTCCATAACAAAGACCAACTCAACAGGAAAGAGCTTTATGAGAGCTTTATCTGATCTGGGGAAAGGGAAATTACCCACCTCCACCCCCTGCTACCTTTCTTGTCTCACTTAAGGGAGAAAAACCAACTGGGAGAGTGGCACTGACCTATATGCCGTGTGTAGAATAGACAGCTAGTGGGAAGCTGCTGTGTAACACAGAGAGCTCAGCTCAGGGCTCTGTGACGACAGAGGTGTGGATGGGGGAGGGGAGGGAGGGGATATATGCACACATGTGGTTGGTTCACTTCATTGTACAGCAGAAATTAACACAGTCTTGTAAAGCAATTATACTCTAATAAAAAAAGAGAAACCCTTATGAAGTCACAACCCAGAGGCACAGGCCGAGACCTAATCCCCCCCTCCCACAGTTTACACCTCCCCAGCAAGATCACCTGAAGAGCTATTCTATTTGGTTCAGATTCTATTTAAAACAAGCTCTTAGAGAAACCCAAAGACAAAAGAGAGAAACAGGGATATTCAATTAATTTAAGGCCAAAGACATCCACAGCTACACGAAACATTAAACATAGCACAATCCTAGCTAGATGCACATAAAATTTCATATGAAAAGCCTTTTAACTCAGTCTTTACTAGCCGATGCATTATATCTCTCATTCAATAGAAAATTACAAGGCATGCTGAAAGTCAAGAAGAAACAGTCTAAAGAGAAAGTAAGTATGGCATCACACATGGCATCAAATTTGAAATGATCAAACCAGAGAATTTAAAATAACTATGATTAATTTGTTAAGGGCTCTAATGGAAAGAATAAACAACTTAAAGGACAGATGGGAAAAGTAAGCAGAGAGATGAAAACTCAGAAAGAATCTAAGAAAAATGCTGGAAATCACAAATGAGGTAACAGAATGAAGACTGATTTTGATGAGCGCCTTTGTAGACTAGATGTGACTGAGGATAGAATCAATGAACTTGAAAATTTGTTGTTTAGTCCTTAAGTCGTGTCTGACTCTTTTGTGACCTCATGGACTGTAGACTGCCAGCCTCCTCTGACCATGGGATTTCCCAGGCAAGAATACTGGAGTGGGTTGCCATTTCCTTCTCCAGGGGATCTTCCCAACCCAGGGATCAAACCTGTGTCTACTGCACTGCAGGCCCATTTTTTTTTTAACCACTGAGCCAGTAGGAAGGCCCCAAACTTGAGGTACTTCAGGGGAAATTCCCACACCGAACTGTTACATGTGTGATTGGAATACCAGAAGAAGAAAGAGAGAACAGATAGAAGAATATTTGAAGTATCATGGGTGAGAAGCTTCTGAAATTAGTGACAGACAGGAAATTACTCCAAGGGCCAACCTGTCATCAGATCAGAGCCTCACGGCCCATAGACTCTGGGGGAATGATGGCTTTAGGGTTGGTTTAACGATCCTAGCAAGGCTTCATAGCATGTGGATTTTCAAAGCACGCATCACTGTCCCATGTTCACCATAATGGTTGTATCCAGAGGGAATAATTGCTTATAAATTCTGAATGATGAAGCCATTTCCTTTACTCTTAAACACTCTTTAAACAAAATTGCTGCACTCAACAGTAAATACTATCCAAAACTCATCCCATTAAATCTCATTACCTGAGAGTGAATACCACTGTCTAATGGACCAAAGGATTCAATTAAATGAAAGTTAGGCAGAGGCTTGGAATCTGTACAAGCAGCATCCAAAATGCCTGCAGCATTTGGAAAATCATATAATTGAAATTGTACTTGGCCTCAGATGGTCATAGCTCACAAAGAGACCCTGGAATTTGCAGCAAATGGCTTTGCTGGACATCCAAGTACTTTTCCCTTTTGTAGGATGGTTCTCTGTCTCCCAGGACCTCCCCCTTCCTTTCCTGTCATCAGCACTCACCTGTCCTGGGTCCTCACCCCTGAGGGAGTTGGCAACATTTTTGCTATCTGTACTGTGAATTCAGGGGTCATTGCCTTCTGTATGCCATCCTGGAATTATTCCGTGCATCTGAATCACCCCTCATAAAGCAGAGATGTACCCTATGTTTAAGCAAGGATCAAGTCCTTAACACAACAGACTCTCAATTACTTTATTTTAAAAAGCAAAATACTCTTTGATTAAGGCACACTAACCTGAAGTGACTCCATCAAGGCCATCTGGGATCAGCAGAGGAGAATTTTCTAAAAGGAAGAAAAGAAAATCGGGGGCCATGTCAAAATTGTGAGTGTAGGACCATTAGTATCCAACACCACAGCACATGCTTTGAAGGTAGCTTTACAAAAACACTACAAGTAGTGGTAACATAGTGGAGAAGGTGACGACGATGTTACCTTCACCTAATGTCAGTGATATTTGTGAAGATTTGGAAAGGTCATTTCACATTCATTTTGAAGCTACAAGTGAAATTACTGTAAGACCCAGAAATTGTGCTCTTGGACCTGTCTTCCAGAGAAATGAAAAACTATTCACAGAGGAATTGTACACAAATGATAATAGCTCTAGGGACTTTCCTGCTGCCCAGTGGTTATGACTTCACCTTCTAATGCAGCGAGTGCAGGTTCCTTTCTTGATTGGGGAGCTAAGATCCTACATGCCTCGAGTTCAAAAAACCAAAACATAAAACAAAGCAATATAGTGACAAACTCAATAAAGACTTTTAAAATGGCCCACATTAAAGAAATATTAAAATAAAAATAATAGCTCCAAACTAAAAATGACCCAGTTATTTCTTTGACAGGACAGGTAAATAGACTGTGGGACATGCATGCCAGGGAGAACGGCTCAGCAATAAAGAAACAGACCAGTGATGTCCACACAGCCTGATGGGTCACAAGGAAATTACATGTAGCAAAAGCAGTCAATCTCCGAGCTTATGTGCCACCAGTGTCCACCTGTGGGACACTTGTAAGAGCAGAGTATAGAGATGGAGAGCAGACTGGTGGCTGCCAGGGCTTAGGGACGAGGGTGTGCTTATACACGGTGTGGCCAGAGGGCCTGCTGGTGGGAGCAGAAGTGAGTGTCCTGACGCGATGATGGTCCCATGAGGAGGTTACATGTGATAAATCTGCACACACAGACACACACACAGGAGTGCAGGTGAAACCGCTGAAACCTGAATAAGCTCTATGCATGGTACCACCATCAGGTTCCTGGGGTGGCTTTTCTCTGCAGCTGCTTAAGCATCACTATCAGGAGGGGATGGGAGTGTGCACATCTTTGCACCATCCTGCGAATCTATATTTGTTTCAAATTAAAAGATTTTTTAATCATTTCATGAACAATGGGTATTCATGTTTTAAATAATACGTGACTTTAAATGTGCATCTGTAATGCAATTACTGAATATAATATTTCGAGTGTATATTTTGACTGTTTTGTCCACGTCCACAATAATTAAGTAGTTGCCAAAAATGTCTCTTTAAAATATCTTTCCACAATGACGATGGAATCATCTGACATTGGGGATGGCCTCAGATCTGACACAAACAGTTTGAGCTCCTCCTTGGTGCCCACGGCCCCCCAGCTCAGTCCTATCAACATAGGAAAGCTGTCTGTCAGTATCTCCTTCCACCAGCTTCCAAGTTCCCAGAGGTCAGAACCACAGCCAGGAGATGGGCAGAGCCGGCTTGACTCACCTGTTCCTTCTCCTTCCCTTGCTACCTCTCTCACCGTCATTCATCAAGGTGTGGGCTCACTCATTCATTCAACAAGTGTGATGCCCCACCGCCCTCACTAGACACTGTGTGCTGGGGGCTGGGTGTACAGAGGAGCCCAGCAGGTAAGATCCATACTCTCTGAGGCTGGCATCCATGTGGAGGAGAAAAAAAAAAATTAAAACACGAAGGTAGATAAGCTAATGAGGAAGATCATTGGAAACCGTGATTAGCACACACAATAAAAGAAGAGGACAGAGAGGAAGATATGTGACAGGAGGGGTACAGAGGCCACTTTCGATCAGAAGATCAGAGAAGGCCTCTCCTGCTTGGTCCACAGAGCCTGAAGCCCGGCAATTGGAGGGGTCATCAGGGAAGCGAGGAGGAGGGTGGGGCCATTCCAGAGAAAGAGGACAGCAGGTGCAAAGGCCCCAGGGTAGGAAATAGCTGGGTCTGTCGAGGCAGGAAGCCTCGGTCATGAGAGAATGGTGGCCACGGCTCCTTGTGGGAGGGACGTGGTGGGAGCAGGACAGCAACTTTAGGACCTAGAAGCTGGCCCAGAAGAGGGGCTCTCCGAGGTTCCTACTGTGCTGACTCCTATGTGAGACCAGTTGTTCATTTTCAGAATCACATCCTGAATTTTGAGAAAACTGAAAGAACATTTTAAGGTTCAAAATCAAACCTGCTGAGAGCATGTGTTCTACTCCAGACCTTCCAGAACCTTGCAGCTCTCTCTGACCTCGTTCAAGGCTGAAAAGTGCAAAGCTGTGTTGAAGCTGGATCCCAAGTCTCCAAACCCACTCTGGGGGGCCCTGGGTGGGTGGCTGAATGTGTGGGAGCCATCCACCCTGTACAAACCCTATACAAGCTTCTTGATCCAGCTTAATCCTACAGGTCTTAGGTGCTCTGTCCTAGCTTCACTCCCTCACCAACGCCTTCCACTTCTTCCAGCACACCTTCCAGCCCAGTTTAGACGAGTGTCCTTCACATCACATGTAAGTAGCATGTGTGAGTACTCAGTCACTCAGTCGTGTCCGACTCTGTGATCCCATGGACTGTAGCCCTCTGGGCTCCTCTGTCCATGGGATTTACCAGGCAAGAATACTGGAGTGGGTTGCCATTTCCTTCTCCAGGGGATATTCCCAACCCAGGGATCGAACACACATCTCCTGTATCGGCAGGTGGATTCTTTACCTCTGAGACACTTGGGAAGTCCCATGTAAGTAGCAGCAGTATTAATATCTGCTCCCACTACAGGGGAAACTTCATGGGAGCAAGAGTTTCTCCTATCTTGTTCTCTGCTGTGTCCCCAGGGCCCGAGAATACCAAGCTCAGAATGGGAACATGGTAAAATATGTGCTGAATGAGCAAATACAGAGTGGCTTGAGGGGACTTTGCTGGTGGTCCAGTGGTTAAGACTCCACCTTCTAATGTGAGGGATGCGAGATCGATCCCTGGTTAGGGAGCTAAGATCCCACATGCCACAGGGCACATAAGTTTGCACACCGCAACAAGAGAAGCCCTGTGCTGCAATGAAGACCTAGCACAGCCAAAATTTTTAAAATTAGAAAAATTGAAGAGTTATAAAAAAACAACTGAGGATTGTGGGGTCTAGAGTCCTGCCCATTCTCTGTCTCTGTCAGTCTCAGTGACCCATATGATAACCAAGCTAAGGATGGGATGGGGTGGGGGTCACCCTGGGAGGACTGTGAGCTCTAAGTCATGTTACAGAGGACCCGCAAACCCCCAGTGGGCTCAGGGCTGTAGCTCCTGGTCTTGTCTGAACACACAGAATCCAAAATGTGCCTGTGGCCTCGAGGGCTCAGGTTCTTGTCAATTACTACACATATGGCAATTCGTCCAAGCTGCTGGGCCACATGGATAGACTGCTGCCTTCCTGGCCTGCTCTTGGCATTTGTTAGCAGGAAGGTTGGACTGGCTGGTGACGACCAGGCAGCTGTCCCAGGGGATCCACGGCAGGCAGCTCTACGGCTGAGGCCCACCCAAAGGTGCTACTGGGTCAGGGGCTAGAGCCAGCAAACTCATGTTCTCCCATAGAAAGTACAGCTTAGGAGGCAATGGGTAAAGGAAAACCATCTCTCTACTCACAACACTTCTGACACCTGATGGCTGGGTTTCCTGTACCAGTTTCCTAACTCTCTGCAGACACCAACAAGGGGTCCTACAATTTAGCTCGATTCTGACAGTGGAGTTAACACAGACCCTACAGGTGGAGGACTCAGCCCCACAGGACTGCTCCCTAAGTCCAGAGGCCAAGCACAAGCAGTGGGTCCCCAGCTTACCAGCACCTCTGTTCTTCATGGCTACAAGTCAGGGGTTCCCAGATCCCCCTCTTCAGTTTTGATAAATGGCTAGAACTCAGAGAACCTAGGGAGGTGCTCTACTTAACTGCTATCAGGTTGCTATAAAGGATATTATAAAGTACACAAATAAACAGTCAGATGAAGAGGTACATCGAGTAAGGTCCAGAAGGGTCCCCAACACAGGAGCTGTGGAGTTGGGGGTGCACACTGGTGCTTTCACCAAACAGAAGCTCTCTGAGCCCTCCCACGTAGGGTCTTTATGGAGGTTCATTAGAGAGGCATATTTGATGAAATCACTGGCCACTGGCCACTGACTCAATCCCCTGCCTCCCTCTCTTCCCAGAAGGTTGGGGGTGGAGCTGAGAATTCCAACCCTCTAATTACTGTCTGCTTCCTCTGACAACCAGCCCCCATCCTGAAGCCTTTGTGGGACCCACCAGGAGCAACCTCACTAGAATAACTCAGATGGGGTTGAAAGGGGCTTATTAGGAATAACAAAAGATATCCCTCACATCCCCACCCCCATCATTTAGAAAATTCCTAGAGTTTTTAGAGCTCTTGGTCCAGGAACTGGGGAAAAGACCAACTATAAATGTCTCTCTCTATCCCAAAACCCCAGTGGGAGTGAGTGAGCCCAGACTTTCAGTTTTCAAGGAACAACCACCTGGAAGGAGCTTAAGTCAAAAGGGCAGATGTTTGTCTCACAACCCAAGGCCCACATCTTATAAAGGATCCAGTCCAGAGGCAGGACTGGCAGGACCCTTTGCTCTGGGCATCTCACTCACTCTCTGTGATCTAGAGACCTTGGTGGGCCTGAGGCTGTGATCCCTGTTCCTCCATCCACCATCACCCAGATTGAGGGGGAGCCTGAGTCCAGCCCAGAACTCCCAGAACAGACCTTTGGTTGGAGGAGCTGAGTGAAAGTCCACGTGGAGTGCAGTGGACCATGACTTGGGTGAGAGGTTATAACGAATAAAACACAAAGCTGTGGAAACTGGATGTTAGCAGAGGGTCAATACACCAGTGATGAGCTGGGCAGATACCCCAAGAGAACCTACAGGATTGTCCACGGATTTGGTATGAAGAGTCTCTACTGAACCACTAATAGGATACGGAGGAGTGGGAAACGCAGAGTGAGGAAGTGAGCGTTTTTGCTGCACCTCTGGTTCATTTTACTCTACGTCATGGGCGCATTAGCCATGGTACAAGCCTGGAAGCCCCTGTGGTAAGAGGCTGCATTGTCTGGTATTCTGACAAATGCTGAACATTCTACTGGGGCCCCCAAGTAAGTAACAGTGACATCACCACTATGACTTTTTCATCACCTATCCTAGCATGGAAGCTATTTGTCATGTCTTAAGTAATTCCAAAGTAATCAAAACAAGGTACAATTAGTTGGAAAACCCATGTGTTTCTCTGCTAAGAATGATGTAAGGGAGTGAAAGGGGGCAAAATCAGAGTTCCTTAGGTCAGGGCTTTTACGAGTAGAGAATGTCCGTCATTGCCATTTTTATTTCTGTTTTATTTGCCTATAAATTAGGTATCATATCCAAATAAACCTTGCCAAGACCAATGTCAAGGAGTTCCCCCCCAGGAATTTTACAGTTTCACTTGAGGCTCAAGTCTGTAATCCATTTAAGTTGATTTTTCTAAGTGGTGTAAGAATAGAAGTCTGGTTTTATTCTTCTGCCTGTGGTTATTCCATTTTCCCAACACCATTTATTGAAAAAACTGTATTTTCCCCTTGAGTTTTCTTGACTCCCTTGTCAAATATTAATTGGCTATATATGCAAAGGTCTATTTCTGCTTTTTCAGTTCTGTTCCATTGGCCTATGCATGTATTTTATTAGTCTTTTCAATAAATAATGTTAGAAAACAACAATTTTTTGGATATGACACCCAAAGCACATGGAACAAAAGCAAAAATAATTAGGACTAACTTAAACTAAAAAGCTTCTGCACAGCTAAAGAAATAATCAACAAAATGAAAAGGCAACTTTAACAATATGAAATAATATTTGCAGATCAAATATCCCATAAGGGATGAGTAGCCAAAATATATAAAGAGCTCCTATAATTCAATAGCAAACAAGCAATTCAATTTTTTAAAAGGCAGAAGAAACAAATAGGCATTTCTCCAAAAAAGACACACACATGGCCAATAAGTACTTGGAGCAACTTCTCTTGCTGTGGTGTGGGGAATGGATCCCCCTTCATACACACTGGACGCAGATTGTTTATCATCTTTGGACCATAAAAAAAGATCAATCCTGACTTAACCCTTTCAACACACAAAAGGCCCAGCAAGGTCTGCCTATTCACAGGTCCAGAGGGTTTCTGGCAAGATCCACAGGAAGGGGCCACAGTGTATGTGCCTGGCTGTGAAATTGTGTCCTGAGCTCCTGCAAGGAGGAGCCCCATTTCCTGAAACAGCTCGTCCCCATTATGACCCGAAGGAAGAGGATGTGATCAACATCCTCTTTGAAGAGGATGGAAACTGGCCCTGTCCCCTGTGTTCACACACCTTCTCCTACTAAACAGGGAAGAGTGGGAGTCCTCCCAGCCTTGCTCACCACTGGGTCGATGAAGGTGGACATTGACTGGGCAAACTTCTCCCTGCAAGGAGAATTCCAGGGCTTACAAATTAAATATAAAAATTATATTTCAGGACAGATACACTCTGGTTGTTCTGATGCTCTTAGTGGGTTGATTTTTAGAAAATTTCCTGAATTTTCTCTTGCACCTGAGGCAAACCTACTATAGAAAAATCTCAGCAGAAACGTGGTCAAAGAACATCTGCAAATGGGCCTGGATGAGCTGTAAATGCTCAGTTGAAAGACTGTGAATTCACAGATAAGTTAGGATTGAAGTGGCTCTGATTTTTGTTTCATTTGTTCACCAATAGCCTTTGATCATTAATTAACAAGAAGCATGTTAATAATGATATTTGGTCAAACCAGTCAATCCTAAAGGAAATCAACCCTGAATATTCATTGGAAGGACTGATGCTGAAGCTGAAGGTCCAAGACTTTGGCAACCTGATGCAAAGAGCCAACTCATTGGAAAAGACCCTGATGCTGGGAAAGATTGAAGGCAGAGGGAGAAGGGGGCAACAGGGGATAAGATGGTTGGATGGTGTCACTGACTCAATGGACATAAGTTTGAGCAAACTCCAGGAGATGGTGAGGGACAGGGAAGCCAGGCATGTTGTAGTCAACAGGGTCACAAAGAGTCGGACATGACTTAGCAATGAAACAACAACAAACTACTCATCCTTCCTAAAAACTTTACACCCTGCCACCTCTGAGGATAACCTCTGTATCTAAAGCATACTTCAAAAGCAGGGATTAGTGTTGAGCACAGAATTTTTTTCACAAAGTCCTGAGTACCATTTTCCTACAATGCCAAGCTCTCTGATACCATTCCTCTTCTTTCACGAGGGTCAAGCCCATCCGTTACATCTCTAGTCATGGGCAGCAGTGGAGCTCCAGGCGAGCTGTTGATCCTTGGGGACCATCACCAGGGCACAGAATATCACGCTGAGTCCTGCAGCTAAGGCAGCAATTCAGGCCAGCCTCAACCACTTTATTCAGTCAATTTTACTTCAGTTTTCAACTCTACTGTGAGAACACATAACCTCCTACATGGAAACAGCCCCATCTGTGACCATGCATGTGTGTGTGTGCTGTGTGCTTAGTCGCTCAGTCATGTCTGACTCTATGTGACTCCATGGACTATAGCCCACCAGGCTCCTCTGTCCATGGGACTGACCAGGCAAGAATACTGGAATGGGTAACCATTCCCTTCTCTAGGGGATCTTCCCAACCCAGGGATCCAACCCAGGTCTCCTGCACTGCAGGCAGATTCTTTACTGTCTGAGCCACCAAGGAAGCCCCGAGTGTGACTGTTAGTATTTAAATCCCAGGAAACACATGTCCAGTGCTGAAGGCCCCACTTCTGTGATGAGCCTTCCAATGCTGTGATAATTAAAGGTTCCTGCCAGGAGTGCAGTCACCCAGGGCCCATGACGCCTTTTCCTGGATACCCTTGACCAGGAGACACACACACCAGGCAGGAATCAGGCTCCATGGCCCCGGGCTCCTTCCACAATTCAGCTTCCTGGCGCCTGCATGAAGAGTTCTAATGAAAATCACTATTGTCCCTTCTAATTAGACAAAATCCCGGACATGACTAGGCCTTGAAAAAAAAGAGATTCTGTAAGAACTTCTGCATACCTGTTTTTGTCCAGTCTGGACACGAGGGTCTTTGTTATAATGCTCAGGAGAGGAAAAAGCAAGTCATGTATTTTTAATCTTGGAATATTTTGAAATAGTAGAACTTTTAATAGAGCATTCCTGAACCTGAACTATGCAAAGAAAACTCTTGTGTTTCTTTGATTCCAGCACACACCCTTTCCCCTGTATGCTTTACATTCCTGAAATAGGGATGCTATCAAAGTTTACATTTCATGAAAGCAAACCAAAAAAATCCTGCTGTTGAACTGATTTTTATCTTCCATTTTTAGCTTCTGGATTATGGGAGTGTGGTGTATGTTTTTCACTACAGGATAAATTAAAGTGTAAATACCTACAAGAAACATGAAAGATTTTTTTTTCTGACAGGTTCTGTTACCAGGTCACAGTTCAGTTCTTCCTTGGCAAGGAATGCTTCCTGTCCTCCCTCAGTCTACCTTCCCCTGATTCCCAGTTCTTCTCTTCTTCTTGTCTGTATTTCTTGGCCCAACCTGATCTCCACTGGGCTGTCCCATTGCTGTTTTAAGATCCTAAAATGTTCCCTCAACGTTCCCTATAAGAAAATACGCTTTTTTCAACCACCTCTTTCAGTGGTTTGCTACTGCCTAAAGCCCTTCAAAACTCCAGCTGCCGGCAGATATTTCTAGAATTGGCTCCTTTAGACAGTTTGGACTGAAAGCCAGTTGTCAAACCTGGGGGCTCTTGAAGTTCTGCTACAATATATGCCATGATCCTGGCTGTGGATGGAGAGTTCTGATGTCTTCTGGAGGGAGGAGGCACAAGCAGGCTGGACTGCTGTGGGCAGGACCGTGGGTGTGTCCAATTCTATCCTGTGCTACCCCGTCCCCTCTGTCCTCACTGCCCCCACCCTGTCAACCCCACCCCTCAGACCCCAGCTTTCTAGCTCCTCAGGAAACACTATTCCTGAAACGGTTCTCTCCAAGTGGAATAGTCACTCAACAACACAGTAAGTCCCCTACATATGAGCAAATTCTCATCGGAGAGCACGTTCGTAAGTCGAATTTGATCGTAAGCCAACAAAGTTAGCCTAAGTAACCAATGAATGCAATTGCCTATATAGTACTATACTGTAGCAGGTTTATAATACTTTTCACACAAATAATACATAAAACAAACAAACACAAAAAAATAAAGAAAATGTGTTTAGTCTCAAGTATAGCACCTTGAAAAGCACAATGGTACAGCCCAATGGTTGGCATATCAGGGCAGGCATCGAGTGAACAGGCAAGAAGAGTTACTGACTGGAGGAGGAAGAGGACCTGAGAGATGGTAGAGCTGAAGGAAGTGAAGGGCAACAGGAAGTGAAGGGCAAGCTGAATTTCTCTCATGCCTGACTTTGATGGAATGTGAGTTAGCATTTTTGAAAGTTCGAAACTTGAAGGTTCATGTGTCAGGGGTATTACTGTGTATGTTTTTAAAGTGACTGTCTTGTGTCTACCAGTGTGTAGGGCACCCCAGGGGTCAGCAGAGTAGCCCATGACATAGAAGGGTGTTTTTTTCAGGTATAAAGGCTCTGATCTCATGCCCATTTATATCACAAGGACATGTTATATGCACAGGAGTTCCCAGGACATTTTGGAAAAATAAACGAAAAGCTATGGCTGTCCCAACACTAACTGGGGCCCTGTCCATGGTCTGAATGCTTGTGGTCCTCCAAAGCTCACACGCAGAAAGCCTCATGCCCCATGTGATGGTATGAGGAGGTGGGGCCTTAGGAGGTGCTGAGGTCCTGAGGGTGGAGCTTTCATGAATGGAATCAGTGCTCTTGGAAGAGAACCCACAGAGCTCCCCCAACCCTTCTGCCATGTGAGGACACTCTGAGAAGATAGCTGTCTGAGAAGCACCAGAACACACCCCTATGGACGCCTTGATCTTGGACTTCCAGGCTCCAGAGCTATAAGAAATAAACTTCTGGTGTTTACAACCCCCACCTCCCCACCCCCCCGCCCCAGGCAGTGGTATTTTGTTACAGCAGTCCCTAAGGATGATAGCGGCCTAATGGGTGAATTAGTCTGAGGAGAGGGTCCAAGGGGCTCAGGCAGTGAAGAAAGGCCTTCAGGATCCAGGAGGCAGTGACTGGAGTGCACGAGAGCCTCAGTGCTCTAGGAGGGAAATGCCCATGTAAGACGACTCCTCAAATCCAAGTTCAAAGACAGAAAGAGGGGAGGTCCCATTCCTGCACTTGGTTGTGATGGAGATGAATTTGTGCCGCTCAGAGATGGGCATGGTAGACAAAGAGACTGACCACAGTGGGAGTGAACAGGGCAACCACAGAGGCCCAAACTCACCTCCAAGGTATCAGAGGTTTGAGATGTGCAAGCAGGAGATGATCCAGACTCCAGTGATGCAACAGGCTCCCAGGCAGGGGTCAGGCAGTGTTGGAAGACACTTTGAGCAGGCAGGAAAACAGTCCTGCAGCTCAGGTACCTGAACTGACTTGCTGCCAGGGGCGGGCTGAGCTGACCCAGCCACTCTGGCCTGACGTTTCACATTTCAAGGGATGATGTATGATCTCAAAAATAATACAAAGTCGGTACCCAGAAAACTGTGTGTCCACATTGGTTCCAGGGCTTAAAACAAATTAAATGAAGATAAAACATACATATCTTTTTTGGTCACACTGCACACCATGCAGAACTTTCCTGAACAGGGATTGAACATGTGTCCTCTGCAGTGGAAGCATGAAGTCTTAACCACTGGACCGCCAGGGAAGTCCAATAAAACATGTTTGCTTAAAAATAGAACTGACCCTCCTCCAAAGACCTCATACAACTCAGTATCAAAAAAAAAAAAAAAAAAAGGCACAAAAACAACCCAGTGATTTGTCATTTAGATTTCCATATCTTGACTAGAGAGGAATAAATTCAAAGGAGCATATGTCTTTTAGAATTAGTGTTTTTGTTTTCTTTCGCAAAATGCCCATAAATGGTAAGGCTGGATCATATGATGGTTCTATACTTAATTTTCTGAGGACCCTCCATACTGCTGCCCATAGTGGCCTCATGTACGTACATTCCCATCGCCAGGGTTGATGGTTCCTTTTTCTCTACACCCTCATCAATACTTATTAATGATTGTCTTTTGATGACAGCCATTCTGACTGGTGGGAGGTGACATCTTGCCGTGGTTTTGTTATGTATTTCCCTGACAGTTAGTTATTTGAGCATGTTTTCATGTGCCTGTTGGCCACTTGTGTGACTTCTTTGGAAAAGTGTCTATTCAATGCTCTTCCCATTTTTCCACCTGGTCATTTGCATTTTTTCGATATTTAATTGTATGAGTTCTTTGAAATATATTAGATATTAACCCTTTATCAGATACATTATTTGCAAATATCTTTTTCCAATCAGTAGGTGGCCTTTTCTTTCCATTGATAGTTTCTTTTGCTGTGAAAAAGCTTTTTAGTGTGCTATAGTCCCATTTGTACATTTTTGGTTTTGTTTCCATTGCCTGAAAAGACATATCACAAAAGTATTTCTAAGACTGATGTCAAAGAGCATACTGCCTGTTTTCTTCTAGGAGTTTAATGGTTTCAGATCTTATATTCAAACCTTTAATCAGTTTTGAGTTTATTTTTGTACAGTGTGAGAAAGTAGTCCAGTTTGATTCTTTTGCATGTAGCCATCCAATTTTTCCAACAGTAAATACCAAAACTAGAACTGTTTTTTTGTAAGTGTATTAAGTGTTCTGTATATCACTCAATCTTTTTTATCAGCTTCATTTGAGAATGCAGTCTTAGTCTAAAACTACTTATTTTTTGAAATTTGAAATAGAATCCCATTATTATACAATCTTTACTTTGTTATCATCATTTCCTGTTATATAAATTGTAAGAACAAAACAACCACAAAACACAGGGTTGATTGAAGTAAGATAGAGAAAAAAAGCAACCAACTCTTATTTTTTAGGCCAATTCCCATCAACAAATGTAATGGACAATAAATGGACACCATTTATGCAAAGGCCTCTCTGCTTTTATAGCTCTGAGCCCACGCAAAATGTGACTTATTGTATGCGCTGATATGCTCCTCTGTGTCTGATCCTTGAATTTTAAGTCCTGCCCTACTTCTCACTGCTTTACACTGGGTTCAATGGGGACACTTTCTTACTGGAATAACACTTCTCTCTTCTCCGCATCAGTCCACCCACTCCTGTGCCCACCCTGAGTGACTGCAGCAATGAGCAATGGGATGAGTAATGATGTCTAGTTACGGCCATAGAAAGTGGTGAGCACAGGGTTACTATTCACCCAGCTGGAGGACCCAGAGCCAGTGTCAGTGTGAAAGGAAAGAAGCCCCCTGAAGTGAGGAAGGAGCAGTGTGAATGTCTGTAGAGTCCTTCCCCCCTTGCAGTCCCCGTCCCTGGATTAGTTGGAGCAATCAGTCAATGCAGTGTCTCCAGTGACTTCTCAGGTCATGTAGTGCCCCTCTCCTGCATTCATTGATTATGATGGATTAATTCAGTCATTGTTCTGCATTTAACCCTATGGCACTTTTATTCCCCCTTCTGCAGAGGAAGACATGTTAATATGTGTAATGAATGTCCTTGTAAAGGTATATATACTTGAGGGAGAGTGGCTTTGCTTCTCTTTCCAGTTTTTATTATTCAGTCCAAGAATTTTCATGAAACAAAATCATCCCCCACAGGGGTCTGGACTGAAGCCACTTGAAATTGGTCACCTTGACAGATCTGTAAGACAGCGGTGTATGGGGACACACAGGGGATATCCCAAATAAGTAGGGGAAGCCACCAGCTGTGGTCAGGACTCAGAGGCAATGGATGACTTCATCAAGAACAGAGTAAAACCTTGGGCTCACCTTCAGTTTGGTGTGTGTGCAGGTTAAGTCGATTCAGTCATGTCTGATTCTTTGTGACCCTATGGACTGTAGCCTGCCAGGCTCCTTTTTCCATGGGATTCTCCAGGCAAGAATACGGCAGTGGGCTGCAATGCCTTCCTCCAAGGGATCTTCCCAACCCAGGGATTAAACCCACATCTCTTATGTCTCCTGCATTGGCAGGCAAGTTGTTTACTACTAGCACCACCTGGAAAGCCCGTATTTATTATGGAACTGGATGGAATTTTATATAATGTAAACTCTGCTGTTGACCCCAAAGTGGAGCCCTCGAAAGGTGACAGAATACACCACCCCAAAATAGCCCATTTTGGCATAAGAGTTACTTTGAGATAAAGGCACATAAGAAATAGCAGGTGAAAGCAGGCCAGTCTAATCTTTGCTTTTCTTCTTGGAAACCCAAGATTAAACCTCCCATTTAAATGAAAGATGTCTTCCCTTTGCCAGAAAGAAAGTAGCACTTTTATCATCAAGGATGAGAAGTTGAGACAGAGAGAATTTTATAAGACCAACCTCATTAAAATAATTTTTATCTCCGTTTGGCCTCCACCCAGAGTGTAGTTACTTTCACAATCACCTCTCTTTGCTCAGCTTATTATAAAAGCATGCAGGGCCATTTTGGGGGAACTTTATTTTTTATAAGGATTTCTGTGTAATGTACATATACATTCTACTAACTGCTTCCATGTCAGTTTCATTTTCAGGCCCAGCCAAAAAAATCTCAAAGAAGACAGAGGTAAAATTTTGCTTCCTCAACACACTGAAATGAAAAGTTGGGGGCTGAAATGTTATCTTTAGAAAGCATGTGCTTGTCTCTAAGGAGCTTTTTAAGCTACTGGTCCAGTATGGTGAGCAGCATACAGACATGAATACCTAGGTACCCTCTATTGGGCACATGTGTTCTAAGTCACTTCAGTTGTGTCTAACTCTTTGCAACCCTATGGACCATAGACCACCGGGCTCCTCTGTCTATGGGGTTCTCCAGGAAAGAATACTAGAGTGGGTTGCCATTTCCTCTTCCAGGGTATCTTCCCAACCCAAAGATGGAACCCGTATCTCCTATATCTCCTGCACTGGGAGGCAGGTTCTTTACCGCTAGCGCCACCCAGGAAGCCCGTGTACAGATGCTATATAAAGATGGAGACTGAACGAGAGCACACTGTCCTTTCTCTCCTGAGACAGTAGGTATAGAGTCCTCTCCTCAAACAGAGTTGGATAGCTCTTATTCTGATGACTCATCCTTAATGAACTGTGGAAGGAGAAAGGAAAAACGGCATTCCAGGGATGGGATGTAAGTTGCCTCCAGACTGAGTAACACAGAATACACTGACATTCGGAGAGAAGTCTAAGAGGAACTCGCCATCTGGATTTAAGGATTTGCAGGGCATATTGGAGAGCTGCTAACCAAGAGCATAATGTCTGAATCTTACAGCATTCAATAATATCCAACTTGGGTGGTCCAGAAGGAATCTGGCCAAGGCAGGCTTCCTACCCTGAGTAAATCCATTGAACGTTCTAAAACAGATACATGGATTTCAGCTTGAATTCAGGAGAGTCAGGACTGTTGCTAAGGAGCCAGTCGCTTGGATTGGTTGCTAAGGAGTCAGAAGTCAGGAAGCAGAGCCCTTGAAGAATGCCCTTGTCTGATGGAAACAGAACACAAATTGCCTTCATTTCCCTGTTGGATTTTAGCAATTTTCAAAGAGGCCTTGAGGCAAAGGAAAAGGTTAATGGGGGTGTGAAATATATAGCAGTATTTGTTTATTTAGATAAGATCATTATACTTCAGCGGTAGCAGAAGAGTAGAAACAAGATCCTTTGGATGCCTGGCCCCCCAGGGAGAAGAGTTTAAAACTGTCCTTGGACACGTGTCAGTTCTCCTGAACCCTTTTTAATAATAGTGGACACACATTCTCAGCCCAGAGAGAGGGCTGGCCCTGAAATTTTGTCCACTATCCACAATGGCCCTAGGCCGCCAATTATAGGAAACTCAAAATGCCTTAGGGTTTTTTATTGATTTTCAGAAGAAAAACTAACCTTATAGCACCTGACAGCAGGGCTTTGGTTGAGAGCTTGAGAATTTCTGATAAAAGAGAGAAAGACCACAGGACCAGTGATGACTATTATCATCCGCTGGCCCCAATCTATCAATTATCAGGAATCTTAATATTGGGAATTTTGTATTGTAGATTGATATACATAGGTTGGTAAATCAAACATTTAAAGCAGGTTTTCTTTTTTAAAAATTTTATTTTAAAAATATATTTATTTTTAAATTTCTTTTTTTAAAGTTGTATTTATTTATTTGACTGTGTTGTGTCTTGGTTGCAGCACTCAGGATCTTTCCTTGAGGTGTACGGGTTTAGTTTCTCCATGACATCATGTAGCATCTTAATTCCCTGACCAGGGATTGAACCTGTGACCTCTTGCATTGGGGTCTTCCTAGGTGGTACTTGTGGTAAAGAACTCGCCTGCCAATGCAAGAGGAAGAGACAGGTTCAATCCCTGGGTCAGGAAGATCCCCTGGAGGAGAGCATGGCAACCCACTCCAGTATTCTTACCTGGAGAATCCCATGGACAGAGGAGCATGGTGGGGTACAGTCCAGAGGGTCACACAGAGTCAGACATGACTGAAGTGACTTAGCATGCATGCACACCCTTGCATTGGAAAACAGATTCTTAATTGCTGAATCACCAGGGAAGTCCCTAAAACATATTTTCTTATAAAGGTTTTTAATGAGGCAGAGAAAACACATAGACTGCAGGTTCCCAGGGCCTCAGGGAGTCTGGGGTGAGACCCATGAGCAGATGTCTGGAGCCTCGGCAGATCGTCCAAGATAGGCCAGTCTGGGCACATAGTCACCCTGTCATTGCTGTCAGTACCTCTGTGGAAATCAGCTCCATGGGGTGAGAAAGAAAGAACAAGGTCAAAGCAAGTATCATATTAGCCAGGACTCATCTGAGCTGGGTGTCATAGCCAAACCTTAGAAGTCATGAGAATCACCAACCAGTCCTAAAAGCTTAGGTTTGAGGGGTCTCTTGGGTTACAGGTCAACTGCAGTCCCGGTGCTGAGTGTGCTGCAGTGAGTCCCCTGTGCTGGCCGCGCTGGCTGATCTGCAGTTGATCACCAGAGGTCACGTCTCAACCACAAGCCCCCCACCCTGCCTTTGGACAGATCCATAAGGAGGTTGCTGAAACTACACCCTAAGAAGGGGTCTGGTCAGTTCAGGACTCCAGTGGACATTCTCCTGAGGAACATACAACCAAGCACAATGTGGGTCCCTGCCCCTTCCTCTCCCTAAGTCTGTGCCCCAAGACACTCTCACTTTTGCCAGGAGAGCCTTTGACCTTCCCCCTCGTGTGGGCTGCCTCTGAGATGCAGGGGATGATTTAAAAACAAAACAAAACAAACAAAAAAAAAAAACAAGGGCCAAGGATCCTTGGCTGAAATCTCCAGCACTATCTCCAAGCCCTTAACTTTTGCTCCACCATTAGAGCCAGCCAGAACTCATTACCCAAGTCTGGCACCCTGTGTCCCCAGACCCAGTCCAGGAGCAGCTGAGTCCATTGTGTTGCTCCCAGAGGAAAGTTCTCCAAAGACATCTGTTATCTGCGGGTGGTGGGGACTTCAGGATCAATTAAGGCTTCTGCCAATGGTGGACTAAAGCTATCCTCAATAAAATGTGCTGATGTGCTGGAAAAATATTCTAAAGCACACTTTTAAATGCAAGGCAGCTCTTATTAGTAAGGGAAATACTCTGCTGGAAGAAATGAAGTGAGAACAGGAGTCCCAAGGGATGAAGAAGTGCCAGCACCATCAGCTATTTGGGAAACCTGTTCTTGCCAGGCATCCTAGACCCTCTGTTTTAGCAGCTGGAAATGTGGGGACCACTCCATGAAGATGGAGGATAAAGTGGGGAGGCTCACCTATCCAGGTAGAAAAGTATTACAAAACCATGGTCCTTAAAGTGAGGTTTCAGTAGCGAGAAAGAGAGAGAGGTGGGGAGGGAGGGAGAGAGACAGATCATCCCATGGGCAGAATGGTGATCCCAGAGACAGCCCTATGCGCACAGTTAATAGATAGGCACAGCTGAATATCTACATGAGGAACAGCACATACACCTGCCTCAGTCAGTAGGTGGGATAAAGATTAACTGTAAGAGTGAAATTTCATACTTTTATAAGTTCATATAAGAGTAAATCCTTGGGATGTCAAACCCAGAAAGAATTTCCTCAACTGAAGTTGAAAACACAAACCGCAGGGGAAATAGTGAAGCAACCAACTTCTTAAATCGAGATCTTCTGTTTGTCTAAAGACCTCGCAGAGGAAGTGGGGGAAGGTGCTGCATGGACAGAGAGTAATGGATGGGGAAAAGAAAGAACAAGAGAGAGAAACACAGACCATTAATACAATGAGAAGACAGTTCCAAAGGCAAAAATCGGTGAAAACACAGATTGGCAATTCACAGATGAGGAAACACAAATGGCCGAGAAACATTAAGGAAAGCTCAATGTCACTCATTAGCAAGGAAACGCAAGAATGCATTTTACCACATTCAAGCCAGTTGGCACAGTTAAGATATTTGATCACACCCACTGTTTGGCAAGGCTGTGGAACAACATGGAAAGGAACTGTTACAAATAGCTGTTAGGGTAGAAATTATGGCAATTTGACTTTATCCAGTAAAGTCAAGCCCTGCTCACCTATGCTGATCAAATTCTTGTCCATGTGCCTCAGGACATGTGTTCAAGAATCTTCCTGGCAGCATCCCTCTGATAGCAAAACCCATAGACAACCCTAATGTCCATCCATAGGAGACGGAACAGATGACCTCAGGGCAGGGGTTTCCTTGGTCGGTGCAAGGAGAGGGCACCAGGGGGATCATTTGCAGGCTGATGATGTATTTCTCAAACACATCACCTGGTTGGCATGTGGATTTTATTTTATTTCTATGCTGGAAGCCTGGAGTACTGCAGTCCATGGGGTTGCAAATGGTCGGACATGACTTAGCAACTGGACCCAGCAACTGAACAACAACAACAACATTATGTGCAATATATATTGTAGTTGCATGTGCCAAGCATTCCATGGCTTAAAACCTCATTTACAGAGATCCGATCTAAGTGACAAATAGATTCAAGGTATTAGATCTGATAGACAGAGTGCCTGAAGAACTATGGATGGAGGTTTGTGACATGGTACAGGAGACAAGAATCAAGACCACCCCCAAGAAAGAGAAATGAAAAAGGCAAAATGGTTGTCTGAGGAGACCTTACAAATAGCTGTGAAGAGAAGAGAAGTGAAAAGCAAAGGAGAAAAGGAAAGATATAAGCATCTGAATGCAGAGTTCCAAAGAATAGCAAGGAGAGATAAGAAAGCCTTCATCAGCGATCAATGCAAAGAAATAGAGGAAAACAACAGAATGGGAAAGACAATAGATCTCTTCAAGAAAATTAGAGATCCCAAGGGAACATTTCAAGCAAAGATGGGCTCGATAAAGGACAGAAATATTATGGACCTAACAGAAGCAGTAGACATAAAGAAGAGGGGGCAAGAATACACAGAACTGTACAAAAAAGATCTTCCTGATCCAGATAACCATGATGGTGTGATCACTCACCTAGAGCCAGACATCCTGGAATGTGAAGTCAAGTGGGCCTTAGGAAGCATCACTATGAACAAAGCTAGTGGAGATGATGGAATTCCAGTTGAGCTATTTCAAATCTTAAAAGATGATGCTGTGAAAGTGCTACACTCAATATGCCAGCAAATTTGGAAAACTCAGCAGTGGCCACAGGACTGGGAAAGGTCAGTTTTCATTCCAGTCCCAAAGAAAGGCAATGCCAAAGAATGTTCACTACTGCACAATTGTACTCATCTCACAGGTTAGCAAAGTAATGCTCAAAATTATCCAAACCAGGCTTCAATAGTATGTGAACTGTGAACTTTCAGATGTTCAAGCTGGATTTAGAAAAGGCAGAGAACCAGAGACCAAATTGCCAACATCCACTGGATCATCAAAAAAGCAAGAAGTTTCCAGAAAAACACCTACTTTTTCTTTATTGACTACGCCAAAGCCTTTGACTGTGTGGATCCCAACAAACTGTGGAAAATTCTGAAAGAGATGGGAATACCAGACCACCTGACCTGCCTCCTAAGAAATCTGTATGCAGGTCAAGAAGCAACAATTAGAACTGGACATGGAACAACAGACTGTTTCCAAATTGGGAAAGGAGTACGTCAAGGCTGTATATTGTCACCCTGCTTATTTAACTTCTATGCAGAGTACATCATGCGAAATGCCAGGCTGGATGAAGCACAAGCTGAAATCAAGATTGCCAGGAGAAATATCAGTTCAGTTCAGTCGCTCAGTCGTGTCTGATTCTTTGCAACCCCATGGACTGCAGCACGTTAGGCCTCCTTCAGTCCCTCACCAACTCCCAGAGTTTACTCAAACTCATGTCCATTGAGTCGGTGATGCCATCCAACTATCTCATCCTCTGCTGTCCCTTTCTCCTCAAGATTGCTGGGAGAAGTATCAATAACCTCAAACACGCAGATAACACCACCCTTGTGGCAGAAAGCAAAGAAGAACTAAAGAGTCTCTTGATGAAAGTAAAAGAGGAGAATGAAAAAGTTGACTTAATACTCAACATCAGAAAACTAAGATCATGGCATCTGGTCCCATCACTTAATGGCAAATAGATGGGGAAACAGGGGAAACAGTGACAGGCCCTTTTGTGGGGGGCGGGGCTCCAAAATCACTGCAGATGGTGGCTGCAGCCATGAAACTAAAAGACACTTGCTCCTTGGAAGAAAAGCTATGACCAACATAGACAGCATGTTAAAAAGAAGACATTACTTTACCAACAAAGGTCCATCTAGTCAAAGCTATGGTTTTTCCAGTAGTCATGTATGGATGTGAGACTTGGACTATAAAGAAAGCTGAGCACTGAAGAACTGATGCTTTTGAACTGTGGTGTTGGAGAAGACTCTTGCGAGTCCCTTGGACTGTGAGGAGATCCAACCAGTCCATCCTGAAGGAAATCAGTCCGGAATGTTCATTTGAAGGACTGATGCTGAAGCTGAAACTCCAACACTTTGGCCATCTGATGTGAAAAACTGACTCATTCGAAATGATCCTGATGCTGGGAAAGATTGAAGGCAGGAGGAGAAGCGGACAACAGAGGATGAGATGGTTGGATGGCATCACTGACTCGATGGACATAAGTTTGATAAGCTCTGGAAATTGGTGAAGTACAGGGAAGCTGGGCGAGCTGCAGTCCATGGGGTCGCAAAAAGTCAGACAAGACTGAGTGACTGAACTGAATCTAAGCTTATCACTGGGGAGTGCAAGGTATCCTGGCCTGGGTGAAGGTATCCTTGCAGGGGAAGCCGGGTCCAAGCAGGGCTCAGCAACCTTCTCCCCCTGGAATTACCCTCCTTGGAACCGGATTGTTTTCCCTGGTGTGTTCTTGTACTGATGGTTGACATCACACACTGTCTCCAAGCCCACTGCCCCTGGGGTCAAAGCACAGGTGACTCTTGCCCGGTCCCCTCTGAGATGTGCATGACTGTGGGGGCCTGAAGAGGACCCAGAAACCCAAGTTCCCTCCCACACCCATGCAGACCCACCACCAGTGGATTTTCTTTGAAAGACTCCTGCTAGGAAGCCTGGGGACCCTTCCCTGGACAGATGGGACAGTGGAGTCAGCCTCCAGTTCCTCCATGACTGTCCTCTCTGCAGGTGTTATGGAGCCCAGGTCTGGCAGCTCGCTTCTCAGAAGCCAGTTCTCGAGAGAAAAGTGGTGGTAGGAAGGGAAAGGTTGCTTCATTTTGGAGGCTGACGACCAGGCGAGAAAGTGGACTCCTGCTGTAGAGAACCAGCTCCCACTTGTTATTCAGAGGACAGGAGTATTTGAGGGGGAGTTCTGGGTTGTCCAGGATGACACAGTCAGCTCGGACAGTCATATTGAAATCCATGATGCGGTGGACTTTTTGTCATTTTGGCTAAGTACAATTAATCTCTGTTCCAAAGTTTGTCCGCACTTCTTTGAGAATTGTGCCTTTGAGAATTGTTCTTGGAAGTGTGCCAGGTAGAGCAGCCTATGTCATGGCTTCAGTTTGGTGATCATGTGGTCATCTCTTCCACCTGACGGGGGCTTCAGTATCTGTAAAACAGCCCACAGGATATGGCTCAGAATGTGACTTCTGGTCCTTGAGGAGGAACTAAAGGTCCTTGTTTTTGATAAGTGACTAAATTATTATATTTTGTCTTGTGTAAAGGCTTAGCATGCAAAGTATAGCAAGTTTTAATGCCAAGGTGTTGCTTACACAGGGGCAGCTCTGTGAGCTCCACGCCCCACCCCGCCCCAAGACTCAGCCGGGAGGTGAGCAGCCTGCCCAGCCTAGGAGGATGGTGATCACTCATGGGCCTGCTTCTCCATCTCCAGCAGTCCTCCGGAGAACCAGGGTGGGTGGGATGGGGCCTCTCATCCTCACAGAGGAGGCTCTTTGACGTGGCAGAGACTTTCTTCTGTGGAGACAAAAAGACTAGCAGGGAGAAAAGAATGTGATGGGCTTTGTTGCTGTGCTCTCTGCTGACTCCCCAGTTTGTTTATTTTTCTTCTATTCCAAGTATCTCTTCAGTCCTCGCCTTCTCTCAATACACACATGCACGCACACACACACACGCACACACATGCACACACACGCACACATGCACGCACACACGCACGGACACATGCACGCACACATGCACACACACGCACACACACATGCATGCACACATGCACACACATGCACACACACGCACACACACACGCACGCACGCAGAGACAAAGCCTGCAGAGGCAGATATAAATCACTCACCTTAAAAAGAAAAAGCACAAAAAAGTCTTGATTTTTCTGTTAAAATTCTCTCCCTGGGCCAAGAAGGGGGACGAAGGGAACCCTTTAAGCCTGAACGTCTGAGAACTTCTTGTGTATCCGTGTCCACGTGTTCTCACCGCCTGACCCCTGAAAGGTCGATGGGGCCCATGGAGGCCTGGCTGTCCCCTTCTGCTGCTGTGTTTCTGGCTGTCCTGCCCCCGACTCGAGCTTCAGGGAAACCATTTTCTTCTCCTTTCTGTCTCTCTCCTTCAGTTTCCTCACAAGTAGACTTCCCTGCCCCCGCCCAGGAGAGGCCTAGGCCATTCCACTCCCATCTCCAGCTCTTAGAATGTGCCCCTCATTCCCATGACCCAACACCATGGAGCTTTGGTTTCCCTTTAATTTTTCCCCTATTTGTAGCCCACCTCTCCCTGAGAACAGAAACATCATTTGTAAAATCCGAGGTGCCGGTCACGTAGCTTGTATAAACACGCCTTCTCAGTCTATGTCCCCCTGGGCTCAGAGCCTCATGGCATCATCACCTGGTGTGATTCCCAGGGAGGGCTGCCAGATCCAAGGCTGCTGAAGAAACTAAGATGTGATTTCCCAGTTGCTTCCCCACAGGGCTCCGTGCCAAAGCTCCCTGGGAAGAGGAGTGGAGAGAGGGGACTGCACTTCACGGGGGCTGCCATGTGGAGAATCAGGAAGGAGATCCCAAGGCTTGGAGTAACAGGAGTCCACCCCAGTTCAGAGACGCATCTGAGAGACGGTCATGCATCCCAAGGTCTGTCGCGTTCTTGATGGACCACGTGACACATATCTGCCCACTTCTCTGAAAGGCTAATGATAAGCGTGCAATATTATCGCCCAGTACAGGGCAAACTGCAGTCTCTGTCCCCTAAGGTTGCCACTGGCTGCCCCACCTTCCTCCTCGAAACAAAACTACGACACAAAAAAACATGGCAAAGAATGGACTTTGCTGAGCTCCCATCTTTAAAGCTTGGTTTGCACCAGGGGTCTTCAGAAACTCGAGGCAGGAGTTGTCAGGCAGGCCTTGGGGTTCCTTTAATCCTGAATGCACACCTGCCCTCCTGCTTGTTGCCTGTTGGTCCCCATTTTGCCTTCTGAAGCAGCTCAGAACCCATCAACTACCTTCTGTATAGGACAGCCCTTCTGTAACGGAATCTCTCTTAAGGCCCATGAATATTTTCTTTCTTTTGGATTCTTTTTATTATCATTAGCATTATCATTACTATTTTGGTCTCCTAGCAAGTGAGATCTCAGCTCCCTGGCCTGAGATTGAACCTATGTTCAATGGAATGGAAGCACAGAAGTCCTAACCACGGGACCTCCAGAGAATTCCCCTGCCTATGAATATTTTCTGAGAAAAATGTTTTCTGCTTCTTTGGTCCTTCATTATGTGAGCTGCTTCTTAGATGGTTCACTAGCTTATTCTGTCCACACATCTCCCTAAGGGTGGAGCTGCCCCTGCCCCTGGCTCTCAGCACTGCTTGAACCAGGGACATTCCCTTCCTGCTAGAATCACCTGCTGCCACCCCAGCAGCCACAGAGCATCCAGCCACGCTCTGAGTATCTCCTGATTTCAGACTTTTAGGGTGCTGTTCTCATCCCTGCTTCCCTGGTGGCTCAGTTGGTAAAGAGTCCACCTGCAATGCAGGAGACCTGGGTTGGATCCCTGGGTTGGGAAGATCTCTTGGAGAAGGGAAAGGCTACCCACTCCACTATTCTGGCCTGGAGAATCCCATGGACTCTATAGTCCATGGGGTCTCAAAGAGTCAGACACGACTGAGAGACTTGACTTTCATTTTTTCACCCCTGCAGGATGCCACTTTTTGGGTTTGAACTTATTTTTCCTGTTGCAGGAAAATAATTACAAGCTTCGAATCAGGCTTGGACTTTTTATCTTCTGTCTTACCACCACCAAGGAAGCTTTTGGGGAAAAAGGGCATCTGGGAACCTTGAAACCATGAGTGTAATCCCAAAGCAGCCCCACAGTCCAGGAGTCACAACACAGCTGTGGAAACAGAGGCAGAGAAATCACAAAAGCCGTTGTGCCCCCTGGCTGTTGTGCCACAAAAGAAAATCCTGCGTGGGAAATATGTTTAGGAGTGAGGTATGGACATTTAGCCTGTAGTTTTGAGTCAGTTCTATAGTATTTTACATACTACATAGTATTTGATTATTGGATTTTGCATATATAATTTATTCATTGTTAGATCAATTCTTATTAAGAATTTATATAACTTAGCTAGGGTCATTCCTGATTTTATTTTTCTGATACATTATCTCATAGTCTTTGCTTGACTTTTAAAATTTTATTTATTTTAATTGGAGGCTAATTACTTTACAATACTGTAGTGGTTTTTGCCACACATTGACATGAATCAGCTGTGGGTTTACATGTTTTCCCCATCCTGAACCCGCCCCCCCCCCCCCCACCTCCCTTAACTTGTGTATTAACTCCAAGTTCATGGCTCCTCCTCTACAACTTTTCTCCTCAATTTCACCTTATTCCTTCTATCTTCACATAGCTACTTCATTCACATTATGAATAAGAACATGTTTTGTTATTGTTGGAATTTATTTACAAAATTTTTTAGTTGCAACTTTTCAAAGTTTAGTAATAATTTTCTCATTGTATTTTGGCATCAGGTATTGCAGAAAAAAATCTGAGGATGTTATGATGTCCATATTTTGCAATTAATTCTTTTTTAAAATTCAGACTTTTTGGTTTATTGGTACTTTTTAAATTAAAAAAAATTTTTTTTTTCTTTTAATAAAAGTAGCTCATATATATTGTCAAAAAGAAAAAAAGAAAGTCCTGCATGGGATGGACACAGAATACCTTGAGGCAGATGGCGAGGAGACAGCCCCAGGCCATGAGGCTGGAACGGACAGGGGAGCACCCAGCCTCGTAGCCTCCGAGTGGAACCACCCACGCCCCACACTTTCTCCCCTCACAGGATGGAGCCTGGGGCCCACAGCTGTGACTCCTCATGGCCTGCTTGTCCTTCTTCTTGGGATTGCCTTCCAAGTAAACCACATGCACCCACATTCCTGTCTCAGGTTCTGCTTCTAGAGGAACCCAAACTAAGACACGCACCTTCTAAATGAAGGCCTAGGTAACTGGGTGGACACAAGGGTAAAAGGAACACGCCTCTGAATGCCAGGATGCTCCAAAGAGACAGGTTCCTGAATTCCAATATCTACAACTACATTTTCAGTGTCGAGAAGCCTCTAAATTTTTTCAAAAATGGATTGATTTACTGATTGAGATAGCATTAGTTTATAACATTACAGAAGAGTCATGTGCACATTGTATTTCTATTTCTGTGGACACGGCACTGTTCTCATGCCCACGATGTGGTTTCCATACAGGAGCAGACAGTCGACCCCCTGTACCCATTTCCCCCTTCTAGCCCCCTGCCCCTCTGGGAACCATTACTCTGTTCTCTGCTTGTTTTTGTTTGGTTTGACTTGTTCATGTATCTGGGTTTTTGTTTGTTGGTTTTTTGTATTCCACATATGCCCTGAGGGACAGGACCTGTTAGAAACACAGTCTGTTCACAATTCATATAACAGGGAAAGGAGACAGGGACCCATATCAGAACTCCCATCAGAGAAAAGAGGCTGAGTTTCCATTTCCTGTTCTTCATGAACTTACTCCACAGAAATGCTCCCCATGTAATGTGAAGTGAAAAAAAGCAACTTGTATGACCCTCATTTTGTGAGACTATCTACATTAAAGAGAAGTTATCATATTTATGTGTCTATTTATACATTTATGGAGCACTAAGTTCCAGGCATTAGGTTTGATATTATATGAGCATTTTTCTCTATAAATATTTAGAGAGCATTCATTGCTCTTAACAGACATGTTATCAATTTTATATACACATGGAAGGATGCCAGAAGAAAATACAAGAACATGGTAAAACGGGTCATGGGATTATTAATAATGTTTCCTTACTCATCCTTTGTATATTTTCAGTAATTTCCAAAAGCTAACAAGAATTGTTTTATGACTTAGCAAAAATCAGCATGATATTTCAAATCTCCTTTGTAGCAAGAATCTTTATAGAAATTCCAGAGTCGGTGAGGAGCCAAACTCACACAACAGAGAGGTTTGATCTTGAAAAATGAAACAGCCTCCAGCCATTCTAGGAAGGTCCCTCGCAGCACTCAACACAACATCCTCCCAAAGGTACACCGTCCCCAGCTTTCTACTGATGAATCTCCATGATTTTGCTAGGTCCTTCCACCAAGACATACAGAAATTTATTCTGCATTTGGCTCAAACCTCTTTCTACATCTGAACAGGGCTGAAATTACTAGAAATTGCATCAGCACCAGGCCATATACCTACAGTCAGCCCATCTCTCACCAGTTCACGTCTTCCAACACAGCTCAGCTGGGTGCACACCACTTGTCCAAAGAAGCCACTAATAAGAGGGCTGGTCTCAGGAGATCACAGATGGAAGGAGTGGCTTCAGGAACTCCCACATCTCTCCCCAAGTTCCCATTTATCTCTGATGGTTGCTGACTCATCACCCCTCAACTTGGTGGTTTCAATCAGCAGCGAACATTTTATTCTCTCATAGTGTCGGTGGGTGGTTCTGACTTAGGCAATCCTCTGGCCATAATTAGTCATCGGCTGGAGCTGGAACAGACTGGAGGAGCCTGGGCGCTGGAGCAGTGCGCTAGAGGAGTGTGGCTGGACATCTTCCCCGTCTCTCTTTATGTAGCTGCAGGGAGGCCACACGTGACCTCTACACGGTGGGTGACTGGGCGCCTTCCAGCGTGGTGGCATGGGGCTCCAGCAGCAAGGAGGAGGCTGAATTCCCTTTCATGGCCTGGCCTCGGAAGTCACATCACCTCTGTACACCGTAATGGCCGAAGTAGTCACTGAAGACATCCCAGTGCTAAGGGCGGAACATAGCTCCACGTCTAGACAGGGTGAGTGTCAAGGTCACCTTCAAGCAGAGCCTGAGCCACGGGAGAAGCTGCCGTGGGGAAATGGAAATCTCTTTTTGGTAACCCGCCACCCCAATTTCCTCATCTTCTGAGACCCAGCTGCGTAGAGATTTTCCTTGTAGGGCAACCTTCTTGAACATTCTCTCCAGTGATACAGCTTGCTCCTTGGACCTCCTGTATGCCACCTTGCACAATTCACGAGCCAATTCACGAGCCTCTTTGTACTGGGGAAGTTCATGTCTCTCTCCCCTGCTATCTTGTAAACTCCAGGTTCATTTTCTCTTCCTTGTGTTACCTGTTCAACAATGTTTAAAATGACATTTTCTAAACTCTTTACCGGTGTGGGTAGTGTAAAAGCCCTTTTTGGACGCTTTTCCTGATTTTTACTACAACATGTTACTTGCTAAGATCGTCCCTGACTCGACAGGAAAAGTAAGAAAGTCTTATATAGATGGAAGAAGATAAACTAGAAGAGATGTGAGGAAAAATAAAATCCAAGATTCTACGCAAAACTGATTTTTTTTTACTCTAAAGTAAGATTCCAAATTTTGAACAACTGCGGTCAGTACCAAAGATATAGATCATAAAGCTAGCAGAACAATATGAAATTACCTTACTTAAAGGGACACAAAATCCTCCTCTCTGTTCTTTTTAATACTAGGCCTACTTCATCTTTCACTTGTCTTTACACTGATTGAAAATAATAAAATTCCCCTTAACAACCTGCTTTTTTTCTTTTTTGATGTTTCAAAAACATCAAAACTTTTTTAAAAAACTACAAACTTTTTTTTTTTAATGTGGACCATTCTTTTAAAAGTCTTTATTGAATTTTTACAACATTGCTTCTGTTTTATGTTTTCCTTTTTTTGGCCGAGGGACATGTGGGATCTTAACTCCTTGACAGGAATCGAACGCACCACATTGGAAGGTGAAGTCTTAACCACTGACCACTAGGGAGGTCCTGAGCAAACATTATTGATCATATAACCGCTGCAAAAATAAAAGAATACTTGCCTGCTTGTAACTGGAAATATTTATGTCTAGCTAAGAATCATTTTCATGGGAATGACAAAACATTCTAATCCAAGGAAAGGTTATGAAATTGGCTTCCTTCTCCTTGCCTTCCATGATGTGTGTGTGTGTATATATATATTCATCTTTTTTTCATCATTAATAATGGAGGTAGGAATTTCTAATCCGTGAGCTTTCTGATTAATTGCATACTGTTAATGAAACTAGATTAAACATCCTTCATCATAACTCATCTAAAGGAAATTTGATTCTTCCTTGGTAATCCAGAATGGTTCATAAGTAAGAATGACCATTATAGGTTTCAAATATGTTTGGTTATTTGAACAATGACTTGGGTTCTAGATAAGTTGTTTCTACTTGACAGATCACTGAAAAATCATAAATGATGTGTTTTTCCAATTTTGGTCTGCTGAAAGATCATGCATTATTTATAGGTTGTCTTTAATCTGACATGTTTTGTAAGATTCACAGCATATGTCCCTTTAGGTTTTCTTAGTGGTTTTCGGTGACGGGCCTGATTCGTACTTACCACAAGTATTATATTGTTATCATTCACACTAGGAAGAGAAAGGAATTGGGAGCAAAGGGAGTCTTTTTAGAAACCCACACCTCAGAAGTCTGATTCCTTCCCACATCTTTCATAGCCAGTGGTGTTTTCTCTGATCTTGATGTTAGTATCAGACCCACTGGATCTTTGAATTGTCCAGATTAGGAAGGTCAGGCGCTCCCGATTTCTCTTTCCATGACTGGAGTTCATCCCTAATGCTGTTCATCTCCTCAGCCAAGTTCCAAAGTGAAAGTGTCCATCCTCACTCACAGTGGAGAAAACCACTTAGTTTCTAAGAATCATGGTGGACAACTCGGGTCTTCATCTTTCCCTGGAGCCACATGTAGAAGGAATGATGCCCCCAAGAGTGATGCTGTCCCATGGGCAGGCCCAGATTTGGGCTAAAATCTCTGAAATGTTCTGAATGGATGAAGCACTAAAATGGTTTGCCATCAGGATTTTATTCCTGGTAAAAGTGCAAGAACATGTCAAGAAGTGCCTCTGCAGGAAAGGAAATTCTGGCCATTTCCCTCCTTCCCACCCATGCAGGCAAGGCCGGGGCATAAGCCTTCAGGCAGGCTCTGCAGTGTGTGTCAGCTCAACTCCCTGGAATGATGGACTAGAGGTGGCCCTGCTGCCAGGCCCATGGCTCCAAGCCCAGGGATGTCCTGCACTCACACCGTGCATGCTTGGGCTGCCCGTGAAGACCTGAGTGCTGCACGCTCCCTACCACGTGTGTCTCATCGAGCTCTGCTGTTGACAGGCAGCATCCCATCTGCCCGTGCCCCAACCCCCACCAGCCAATCACGGATCCAGGCAGGACACCTTCTTGGACGGCTTCAGCCTCAGGTCGGGGAACAGAACAGCTGAGTTTCAGAAACGTCCCGCATCCACAGCTGTGTGTCTGATGGTGAGGGTCTCTGGGGCTTGGGGAGGATGAGAAAGTTATATTCCCCTCTGTTCCTGGAGGCTGTTTCTGCTGGGTGTCAGCACAGCCCCGCTCCTCTCTGTCCCAGTGATGTCAAGTCCCAATCCCATCCCCAGAGCCTACCCTCGGCTCTTGTCAACACAGCAGCAGAGAGTGGTGTTGTTATCATGATAACTAAAATTAGCTCTCATTTTCATGAAGGAAATAATCCCCAAGCTTTGGCACTTTTTGGATTGGTTGTAATCACTTTTGACATGTTTCCCATCTGATTGGAAGTGCAGGTGTGGAATGGGATCTGTGCCCTGCTCGGCTGGCTTGGGTCAGTGCCAGGAGCCAGCTTTGCAAGAGAAGGGCCCAGCACTTCATATAAATTGCCAATTGCTCTTAGAAACCCAGGATTGTGGCAAGGTAAAGGCTACAGAGATTAAATAGAATATATTCCGATCTTTTCATGAAAACAATAAGGTCCTCAGGTGCTGTGAAGTGTGAAATTCGCTCAGTCATGTCTGTCTCTTTGTGACCCCATGGATTATATAGTCCATGGAATTCTCTAGGCCAGAATACTGGAGTGAGCAGCCTTTCCCTTCTCCAGGGGATCTTCCCAAACCAGGGATTGAACCCAGGTCTCCCACATTGCAGGACTCTTTACCAGCTGAGCCTCAAGGGAAGCCCAAGAATACTGGAGTGGGTAGCCTATACCTTCTCCAGCAGATCTTCCTGACCCGAGAATAAAATCAGGGTCTCTTGCATTGCAGGTGGATTCTTTACCAACTGAGCTATCAGGAAAGCCCCTCTTGCGTACTGGGATCTCCCCAGAAGCACAAGGCAGAAGAGGACAGCTGCAAAGCCGCACCGTGTCCTGCATGCATCCATCCGCCCAACCTCAGCATCTGAGAGTCACCTTTGGCTTTCCCCTCCTTTTCCTCCCCTAAATGCAATCATCCACATCCTGTCATTGTGTCTTTTGTGAATTCTGTCTTGTCCAGTTCTCCAGTCCCTGTTCTCACTGCCCTTCAGACCCTCACTCACTCTCGTATTTTCACTTTGAGGTATTTGTCACCTGCTCTTTGACCAGCAGCTCCGTCTGCTTCCACCCACCCTGCATCCTGCCCTGCATCCAGCTTCCAGACTGGACTCTTCCACACATCCCTACACATGCTCCTTCTATAAAAGGAGGCTGTCCTGATCTAGAGGTGGATGGGGAAGAGGCAGTCAGAGTATGTGGTTCGAATGCTGTGACAGCAGACCCTGTCTCATCCCCGCAGGCCCCTGTGCAGGCGGTTTCCTAACGTGAGCCTCAGCATCTCGGCCCAGGGCAGCTCTGCGTGAGGAGGAGCTTCACTCACGGGCAGGGAGGCCGGGAGCACCAGGGATCCGTGGGCCGTTATGCGAGGAGATGCGGAGAGCACCTCATCTTCTCAGTGCTCAGAGAGGTGCTCTATGCTTCTTTCCGAGTCTCCATTGGGAACTGACCCATCTATCCCCAGCAGTGACCTGTCAGAAGACACACCTGTCTAAAGTACAGTAAGTAAGTTCCCTCTATAGGAATAAATTCTGTTCCAAGAGTGCATTCATGAGTCCAATTTGTTCGTAAGTCCAACAAAGTTAGCCTAGGTACTCAACTAACACAATTGGTTATGTACCCCTGCTTTTACGCTTGCTTCCAGACATCCTGGGCTTAAAAGAAAGATACTACTGTACTCTATACAGTGCTATAAAGTACACAGAGGCATAACCACTTGTAGAGGGTGTACGCATGTGACAATGTACACCAGACATGTGTGAACTAATCTACATCCTTGAGCATATGAACACACATTCTGATCTTGGAAAGTTCCCAACTTGAAGGTTCCCATGTAGAGGACTTACTGTATCAGAATACAGAGTAATACATTTAGAAGTAGTTATTGGTTCAAAGTTATCATTGGTGCCAGACACTAGGCTGAATTTGGGTGACTTAAGGATGAGGGAGAAGAGAAATCTCTGCAGAGACTGATAATGGAGAGTCGGGGCACTGGGGGAAGCCTAGGGGCAAGGACAGGGAGAGGGCCATGGGCTTGAAGGGGAGGGGGTGACCCGCAGTGCCTCATGGACCCAAGGAGGCTCCTGTCTGTAGGTTTTCTGGGTGGATAAAAATGTTCATCGCCTTTCTAGCCTCTTGGCCTCACCTTTACCATCCTCTGCTTTGCTTCCTGTTTCGGTTTGTTCTTCACATGCTAGACTTCTGACTTCTGCCCAGAAAGACCATTTACTTACTTAGGTGATGAAGTCTGGACAGATGTCCAGGGCTCACTAGCCAGCATGTCATTGTACCTGCCATGTTCTGGCTGACTTTCCCATGAGCAGCTCTACCCAGCCCTCGCCGTCTCACAAGCTCCCAGGGAACAATCTCCTAAATGTATGTTTTCCTCTCTTTCCTGCTTGATCTATTAAGATTAAACTCAATGGTTCATTTCCCGTTACCGTCAGCACCACTGACAATTGCTGCGGTAACTTGTTACAACGGTGACTACTATTTTAATTAAAATCAGTATGGAAACAATGGGGCCCACACAGGTAATGCCAGGGTGGGGTGGGCAGGGAAGAACCAAAGTGGGATGTGTCTCGGGTTGACCAGTGTCTGGCTGTTGCTTTCCCGTTTATGAAGTCAGCCAGAACCGCTTGCCAAAACAACTCCCATCACAGAGAACTATGAGTTAGTTGACCTTCACCCTTTTCTCCGTCTCCTCCTACAGACTTCCTGGTAGGTCATGATTCCTGACATTTGCCTGGCCTGTTTGTGACTTTACAGCACACAGTTTAAACAGTTAACTTCCAAAATGGTCCTTAACTCACTTGCGCAGCCGGCATATGTCTGACTTTAGGGTGAACTCAGTTCTGGGTGATGCAAATGTCTTTCCATTGTCTGAGCAACTGACCTCTTGAGTGCAAGAATAAAGAATAGTATGCTTGGCAGGATTTATTTATTCAAAATTACTGTTGGTTCCTGACATTGACTCCATCTAGGGTCGGTCAGGCTAGGGGATAAATACGAATACAATCTCTCTGTGTCCTCAAGGAACTCATTCACTGCCTTGGAAGACAGAGATTTATTTAAAATTGTTCAATACAGTGCAATCTTTGCTACAATAGAGTTTTGCATACGCTTTTTTTGAGGGAAGATACCAAAGTGCTACCCAATTATTAATAACAAATGCCATAATTTTAAATAAGAAATCATTAGAAATTATAACAAATTTCAGTATGGAAGCAGCTAACTGTTTTGGGTAAGTTCTTCTAACTTTTCTATCATTATTTGTTGCTATTGTTTAGTCACTCAGTCGTGTCCAACTCTGCGACCCTGTGGACTGTTTGTAGCGCACCAACCTCCTCTGCCTGTGGGATTTCCCAGGCAAGAATCCTGGAATGGGTGGCCATTTCCTCCTCCAGGGAATCTTCCTGACCCAGGGACCAAACTTGCTGCATCTCCTGCATTAGCAGGCGGAGTCCTTACCACTGAGGCACACTTGTGCAAAAAACAGTATGGTATTCTTTGGAATAAAATTTTCAGTGATAAATTAATCCCTAAGAAACATAAAGTAAACAACAGTTCGAAATAAAAATAAACTGCATTTTAGGTTGATTCAATAATAATTGCTTTAAAAATCAAATGCATATGGAAAACATCCCAAGCTATCTGATCCTGAGATGCCACCATGCTGCAATTCATCCCCTCAAGCTCCCAGGCAAGAAATCTGAATGATGTTATGTTTACTACAGTTGTCCCTTGGACTAATTCCACAGGTACTGATCCCTTACATAAAATGGCATAGAATTGGCATATGTAACCTATGTACATCCTTTCACATACTTTAAATCATCCATAAATTATTTATAACACCTAATATAATGTCATGCTACATAATTAGCTGCCAGTGCATGATGAATTCAAGTTTTGAATTTTGGAACCCAGGATTTTTTTTTTTTTTTCCAAATTTTTTG